>NC_079191.1:339284136-339940386 GCF_029499605.1 Hyla sarda
CATTGTGATGCATTGATTAACATTTTTCCATTGAAAAGTGAGAGCTGTTGACTGATGAACGCTGATTCATTTCATTTAGGAACCCCGAGGACCTGACTCATCAGGAGTATTTTCACTTTAGGCAAGGAAATGAATCATGTTCAGCATTAACAATCTGACATTAAAGTGTAGCTTTCTCCACTCACAGTGAATCCCGTCCAATGTGTGTCTGGGACGCACCTTCACAGCTCACTGTCCAACTTATTTCACATTTCTAATGCAAGTCAAGAGAAAATAATACATTTATGTATCCCGGCACAGCATTTGTTATTTTTGCACATTCCCCGCAGGTTCCCATTTTGTAACTTTCCAGTCAGGACACAGCTAGTGCTTAGCAATAATCTGCCAGCAGTACAAGTCTCCACAGGGTACATGTCTTTTAGAATCACAGGGCTTGGCATCACATCATAATGTTAGAGTGTTTCTCAAAGTCTTGAAGTTTTACTGGAAAATCTATTCAAGCTGGTTTATAATAAAATAAAATAAAAACGGAATTACTGTACAAACCTACCAGACTGTGAGGATAATGGGATTGTCTGTTCACTGGTGCAAAAAAGGAAATTAAGAATTCTTTTTGCGAGACACATATAGAAAGTGATTTTTTTTTTACTTCGCTGTGTTTTACTAGATTGTAATACAGTAAACCTTGTGAGGCAGACTATCCCAAAAATGTAGAGAAGGATTTTATGAGTTATGTAAAAAAAAAAACATTTTCGTCCTATGTGTGATATTTATGCTGTGGTGAGGTCAGGAACCTGGGATTAGATAAGGTAAAAGAACACTTCTACCTGTACACAATTATATAAGGGTGCATTCACACCACGTTTTGCTGTTATGGTCACCGGATCCAACTGGGAAATGTGAAAACTGGGCACTGCCGTATGCCAGCCGGACCCGCCCCGTATCTCATTCATTCGAATGAGCCAACTGGAGTCAGATAGTGACTCAGTTTGGCTAATTTTCTTGCCCCATATACGGTTTGCTGGCCGCACTGAACACTGTAAGCGTTTGGAACTCATTGAAACACAGTAAAATGGTGCTGATCTTTCCACTATACTGTAGTTTTAATTTGTGTCGGTTCAATTCCTGATTTTGGTAAAAGTACTGGCCAAAATAAATTTCAAATACCGACCAAAACACTATGGGGGAGATTTATCAAAACTTGTGCAAAGGAAAAGTTGCCCATAGCAACCAATCAGTTCCCTTCTTTCATTTTGCAGAGGCCTTGTTAAAAATGAAAGAAGCAATCTGATTGGTTGCTATGGGCAACTGGACAACTTTTCCTTTGCACAAGTTTTGATAAATCTCCCCCTATGTGAACCCAGTCTTAGCGGGGTTTCAGTTTGGCTCATTTTTTTGCCCCATATACGGTTTGCTGGCCGGACTGAACACTGTAAGGGTTTGGAACTCATTCAAAACACAGTAAAAAGGTGCAGATCTTTCCACTATACTGTAGTTTTAATTTGTGTTGGTTCCATTCCTGATTTTGGTAAAAGTACTGGCCAAAATAAATTTCAAATACCGACCAAAACACTATGTGAACCCAGTCTTAGTGTGGTTTCACAAACAACTTTAAGGTGTGGCAGTTTTATAACTGGATCTAGCAGAAATAAGAAAAATAAGTTTTTCCCTTATTTTTCTCATTCTTGTTTGATCTACTTCTGGTTATGTCTTAAAAAAACTGAATGCAAAACTACCACAAAGTGGCCTCAAAAAGCTGTGATAGGTTTTAAGTAACCTTTAGTTATTAGATCACCATTAACAACCAAGAGCCAAGACGTTTATAAAATAATCAGTACCTGACAATATAATACAAATATTTTCTATATGATGTGTCACATTATTAGTATAGAAATTATTCTTTTTCTTTTTTTCAGCTCAACCGAGTACCCAGTACATGGAGTGCCCTCAAGGCTACAAGCGTATAAATGCTACATTTTGTCAGGGTAAGCTTTGAAATCCATTATATTGTTGGAATGTTGTGCAATAGGAAAGGACTCTTTGTTACTTAAAGGGGAATTCACAAAATGGTTAGAAGCAAAATTAGAAAAAACTTACTTGGTAATTAAAACCATTTAGGCCTCTTGTCTTTAACCCATTAAGAACATAGGGGGAGATTTATCAAAACATGTGCAAAGGAAAAGTTGCTAAGTTGCCCATAGCAACCAATCCGATCGCTTCTTTCAATTTGCAGAGGCCTTGTTAAAAATGAAAGAAGCGATCTGATTGGTTGCTATGGGCAACTCAGCAACTTTTCCTCTGGACAGGTTTTGATAAATCTCCCCCATAGTGTTTTTTCATTTTTATTTTTTTCCTCCTTACCTTTCAATAGTCATAATACTTTCAGTTTTTACCTACAGGGCCATATGAGGGCTTCTTTTATGGATGACTATTTGTAATTACATTATTCATTTTACCACAAAATCTACAGGGAAGCCAGAAAGAAATAATTTGTTTTTCTATGTGTGTTTTTCTGCAACTCAAAGTAGTTTTCAATTTTCATATTAAGTTGGGCATTGTCATTTAGAGAGGGGAAATGACCAAAGATGTGGGGGAGGGTAACAAGTGTTGATCTGTCCTGTTCTGGATAGGCACACTGTGATAACATTAAAGGGGTACTCCACTGGAAAACATTTTTTTCTAAATCAACTGGTGCCAAAACGTTAAACAGATTTGTAAATTACTTCTATTTAAACATCTTAATCCTTCCAGTACTTATCAGCTAATATATGCTCCACAGGAAGTTCTTTTCTTTTTGAATTTCCTTTCTGACTGACCACAGTGCTCTCTGCTGACACCCCTGTCCATTTTAGGAACTGTCCAGAGTAGAAGCAAATCCCCATAACAAACCTCTCCTGCTCTGGACAGTTCTTGATATGGACAGAGATGTCAGCAGAGAGCATTGTGATCAGACAGAAAATAAATTCAAAAAGAAAATAACTTCCTGTGGATCATATAGCAGCTGGCAAGTAAAGGAAGGATTAAGATTTTTTAATAGAAGCAATTTACAAATCTGATTAACTTTCTGGCACCAGTTGATTTTTAGAAAACTGTTTTCCAGTGGAGTACCCCTTTAACTACAGCAAGGGGACACAGTTTCATATTTGCTATGGGACACAAAAATAGTACATTTGTTAAACTTTCTGGAGACTTTAAAAAAGCAAATAAAATTATGTGAACAAGTAAAACACCATACACATGAATATATATAATTCCTCATCTCAGAAACACACAACATTGTATTGAAGGAGTTTTTTTGTGAAATATATCTTATCCCCTATCCAAAGGATAAGTTATAGATGTCAGGGGTCTGACCTTGATCCCATAGAAATACATGGAGGGGGGCGTGTCGGCCGCCGCTCATTGCGGGGGTCGGCATGCCCCCTTCCAGAAGACTGCCGGGGCCCCATTCAGGAGATAGTAGGAAGCCCCAGAGGTCAGACCCCCGTGATCTATAACTTATCCCCTATTCTTTGCACTACTTTGCAGTAAGTTATATTTCACTGCACTACTCCTTTAATACAATTTTACTTAAGTTAAGTTACTTTTGTTTTTGCTTTACAGCTTTTATTTATGCTGTTAAATGATAGAGCAGTGTATAGTTTTCTGTGCGTGTTCTGGCACTTATAATTACAGAACATTATTAATTACACACTCATGACTTCATGCTATTACATGTATATTGTGCTAATATTATATTCATTACTGTTTGCAGATTGACAAGGCTGGTAATACTGTAGATTAGCAAATTATAGTACCGTAAATGATGCCTTATAGGCTTGGACCTCATGGTGGCTCTCATGGGTCCTCCTGAGTTTGTAACAGACCAAGGGCAGGGAGTTTGTTGGAATCCGGGCACCGAGGCTACAAAATTACCTAAAAAATGTTTTTATACTCACCATACACTGTGTAGGTCCTTTTTGTTGATAGAGAAAAACATTAAAGTGGTACTTCCCTGGAAAACATTTTTTTTTTTAATGAACTGGTGCCAGGAAGTTAAACAGATTTGTAAATTACTTCTTTTAAAAATCTTGATCCTTCCTGTACTTATCAGCTGCTGTATGCTCCAGAGGAAGTTATTTTCTTTTTGAATTTCCTTTCTGTCTGACCACAGTGCTTTCTGCTGACACCTCTGTTCATTTTAGGAACTGTTCAGAGCAGGATAGGTTTGCTATGGGGATTTGCTTGTACTCTGGACAGTTCCTAAAATGGAGCACTGTGGTCGGACAGAAAGGAAAGTCAAAAAGAATAGAGCTTCCTCTGGAACATACAGCAGCTGATAAGTATTAAGATTTTTAAATAGAAATATCATAATTTACAAATCTGTTTAACTTTCTGGTACCTGTTGATTTAAAAAAATAAAAAATATTTTCCAGACTAGTACCCCTTTAAGGTCCAGTACAATGTAGCAGATGACCTCAGGGCACTTTGGGTTGTAATGCAGCATAGCATGATATAAGTTTAACATAAACATATAAACCCAAGGCAAACCCAAGAAGGGTACTTACGGCTATGTATGTAAAGTACCATATGATGAAAGGGACCATGGGCGGCGATTAAGATCTTTGTAGGAAATAAATAGACCACTGGCTGATGTCCCTACTAGGGCATTGAGCCCTTTCTTGTTTAGTTTTTTTTTTCTTGCCCAACACCAAACTGGATACGTTCAGGCTTCTGTGTATCTTTCCATTATCCTTTAGTTACAGTTCCAACATAGTTCTATTTTATTTATTTTTTTATCTTCTAGTTAGGCATTACTGAAGCACATATAACATTCAGGGAATCAGTGTTATTCCCCACTGCACATATATTTGTTGCCCTGCTCCTGCATATTGATATGTGTTTTCTTTTCATTCCAATTCTGTTCTATCTGTAGAAATCTATTTTATCATGTATTTCTTTTCTTTGTAGATATTAATGAATGCTACATGCAAGGTGTATGTCCTAATGGGGAATGTCTTAATACAATGGGCAGCTTTAGATGTACTTGTAAACAAGGGTTTGTTCCAGATCCCACGTATTCATCTTGTGTGCGTAAGTAGAAATCCTATAATACTTAATAACAATTCCACCACAAATGTTGCATTGAATAATATTAAAAACCTTAGTGGGCTTTGCAAGAGCCCATTAATTTAATATTCTTCAGGAAGGGTTCCTCCATTTTTTTTCTGTGTCGTTGTTGTTTTTTTTTTTTTGTTTCATCTAGTGTACCTTTTTGATCTTTTATCCATTCTTCCATTACTGCATAGATAGATGTAGCTCCATGGTCGGTGGTACAGTTGCTGAGGTAACAGTATGATGCCCAACAAGATTTATACATGACCCCTATTAATTAACTTGTTAAGGACGCAGGGCAAATGGGTATGCCCTGGTCCCGTTACCGCAGTTTGAAGCACGCTCACGAGATGAGTGTGCTTCATACTCTGTGGGTCCTGACTGCTATCAGCTGCCAGGACCCAGGGTTAATGCTGGATATTGCCGATCAGGCCGGCATTAACCTTTTAGACCCCGTGTTATGCCGCATGCGTAAATGTACGAACTATTTAAAATATAAGGTTAGTTAAACCGCACGGTTGATAGCTTACACGTAAAAAAAAAAAAAAACAACAGTCCAAAATTGTGATGGTTTTTAGAAGGTACTTGGCTTCAAAGGAACCCGGCTCATGGCGCTGATAGACCAGACATGTAGATAAACTTAAAGGGGTATTCCAGGAAAAAACTTTTTTTTATATATCAACTGGTTCCAGAAAGTTAAACAGATTTGTAAATTACTTCTATTAAAAAATCTTAATCCTTTCAGTACTTATGAGCTTCTGAAGTTAAGGTTGTTCTTTTCTGTCTAAGTCCTCTCTGATGACACCTGTCTCGGGAAACGCCCAGTTTAGAAGCAAATTCCCATAGCAAACCTCTTCTAAACTGGGCGGTTCCTGAGACACGTGTCATCAGAGATTACTTAGACAGAAAAAAACAACCTAAACTTCAGAAGCTCATAAGTACTGAAAGGATTAAGATTTTTTAATAAAAGTAATTTACAAATCTGTTTAACTTTCTGGAACCAGTTGATATATAAAAAAAAGTTTTTTCCTGGAATACCCCTTTAAAAGAGGATTTATTGACCAGAATGCTACGCGTTTCGCTGCGCATGCGCAGCAAAACGCATTGCATTCTGGTCAATGAATCCTATTTTAAGTTTCTCTACATGTCTGGCCGATCAGCGCCGTGAGCCGAGTTCCTTTGAAGCCAAGTATCTACTACCGCATATGTACCGGAGGGCAGCAGACAATAATTTCTACATACCTTTTCCCATTGTTGTGTATGTGTCTACACAACCACCCAGGGTGAGCAGTTCATTTATATATTAAATCAGCTTTCTGGGTCGAACAATATTATTCTATGGAGCGCTTACTTCCTTGTCTCTATGATTTTTAGAAAGGGAGGGTGAAAAACTAAAGTGCAAATAAGAAAATTGTCCCTGTCTTAAGGCCAAACTGGGCTGAGTCCTTAAGGGGTTAAAGATGCATCCATGCATTGAACTCTCTGGGCATCATACTGCTGCCTTGGATATTGTATGGGTCCTGTGTGTCTTCACACCTGATCTTAAAGGGGTATTCCAGGAAAAAACTTTTTTATATATATCAGTTAATAAGAATTAAAGGGGTATTCCGCCCCTAGACATCTTATCCCCTATCCAAAGGATGTCGGATCGCCGCGGTCCCGCTGCTGGGGACCCCTGGGATCGCTTTGCACGTAATGATGGGCGGTACAGGGGCCGGAGCATCGTTTTGTCACGGCTCCGCCCCTCGTGATGTCACGGCCCGCCCCTTTCAATACAAGTCTATGGGAGTCCCATAGACTTGCATTAAGGGGACGGGCCGTGATGTCACGAGGGGCGGCGCCATGATGTCACGCTGCTCCATCCCCCGTATCGCCCGTCATTACGCACAGAGCGAACTCGCTCTGTGCTGTAATGATAGCGCGGTGCCGCAGCGGGGATCCCGGGGGTCCCCAGCAGCGGGGCCGCGGCGATCTGACATCTTATCCCCTATCCTTTGGATAGGGGATAAGATGTCTAGGGGCGGAGTACCCCTTTAATACTTCTATTAAAAAAATCTTAATCCTTTCACTACTTATGAGCTTCTGAAGTTAAGATTGTTCTTTTCTGTCTAAATCCTCTCTGATGACACCTGTCTCAGGAAACGCCCAGTTTAGAAGCAAATCCCCATAGCAAACCTATTCTAAACTGGGCGTTTCCCGAGACAGGTGTCATCAGAGAGGATTTAGACAGAAAAGAACAACCTTAACTTCAGAAGCTCATAAGGACTGAAAGGATAAAGATTTTTTAAGAGAAGTAATTTACAAATCTGTTTAACTTTCTGGAGCCAGTTGATATATAAAAAAGTTTTTTCCTGGATAACCCCCTTTAAGAACAGGCATGGGATTGTGTTACTAGGTACGCTTTAAGTAAAATCTTGTAAGTAATATACCTCCAAAGGATAATTCTAGGAATCTAGCCGTCCCTGTGTCCCATTAGAATTGACAATGGGAGGTGCACTGAAGTTAGAAGTTCTCTAACCAGAATGTTTTGCTGTGCATGATACATAATCAAAGAGTCCAAAATTGTAATTGACCCTGAGAAACTGGTTATAATAAGGGAAGGATATTCATTGGTGCCAACATTGTTCTTCTTAGTCAGACACAAGGGGAGTCCAATGTGCCGACCTGGCAGAGGAGCAGCTCCGGACATGGCTTCCTATGTTCTCATAATAAGTTGATAAGATAAATGGGAGATTGTGCTCTAGTCATACTGGAATTTTAAGTTATCACCAGGTTAGGCTTAAAGGTATTTGAAGATCAAGTTCTTAAAATATCTTTAGTGAAGGACTTATTTAATTAAAAAAATATTTTGCATCTAGATTGGTTTTCACCTCAGAACTGAACCACATATAACCTAATAACATATCAAATTTTTTTTCTACTGTGATTTATTTTTTAATAAGCTCATGTATGAGGTTGTTTTCAGATGTCCCAAAGGTATTATTATTATTATGTGCACTTGACTGTTAGTTACTTTGCATCTGTCAACATAGATATCAGATTTGCCTCAAACTCATCTACTTAATTCATATCCTTTTGACTTAAAAATTGTGAATGAAGGCCAAACCAGTAGATTATGGAATACATCCTAACTACATTATTCTTTAAATGCTGTGCTACAGTTCTGCAGAAAATGAATTAGATGTAGGAAAAGCTATAACTCTGGCATCGTAGACGAGGTTTAAACCTTGTGACTGGGTACCGGAAATGCAACACTAAACACGTTTTACCAAAAATTGCTACTTTTTCCCAAGAAGTACAGATCAAGTACGGTACATAGGGGAGAATTTATCATTTCCGTTGCTAGCGCAGAGTGGCAAGATTGCACAGGTTTTTTTTGTGCAAGCGCTATTATTTTGCAAAAAAATGTTATGCTAATATGAGACTTGCGCCAAGAATTTACACATTTTTGCCTTTGTTTGCAGCTAATCAGTAATATGGGAAGTCTGATCCAAGCACACAACCGATTTTACCTGAGGCTGGTACACACTTTTACTCTCATTCTTAGTTTTCTTCCACTTTGGTACCTGTTCTGGCCTGCCATGTATTTGCAATCACAATACTTACCATCTGAAAGGGGTACTCCAGTGAAAAACATATATGTATTTTTTTTAATCAACTGGTGCCATAAAGTTAAACAGATTTGTAAATTACTTCTATATAAAAATCTTAATCCTTCCAGTACTTATCAGCTGCTGTATGCTCCACAGGAAGTGCTTTTCTTTTAAAATGTATTTTCTGTCTGACCACAGTGCTCTCTGCTGATACCTCTGTCTGTCTCCGGAACTGTCCAGAGCAGGATAGGTTTGCTATGGGGATTTGCTCCTGCTCAGGACAGTTCCTGAAACAGACAGGGGTTACAGCAGAGAGCACTATGTTCAGGCAGAAAAGAAATGTAAAAGGAAAATAACTTCCTCTGTAGTATACAGCAGTTGGTAAGTACTGGAAGGATTAAGATTTTTAAATAGAAGTACTTTGCAAATATGTTTAACGTTCTGGCACCAGTTAATAAAAAAAAAAACAACATGTTTTTCACTGGAGTACCCCTTTAACATAATCACACATTTTGCCTATTTATTTTCTGCAGTACCAGTCCCAGAGCACTAGTTTTCACCATTTTTCCATTCCATATTTTTCCACCATGCTCATCGTGTGCAGACGGCATTGCATGACGTGAATTCATAAAATTCACATGGAGCACGTTTACAGATCTTGTATCTGTTTTCATAAGTATTTAACATTTTGCATAAATAAAATTTTGAGAAATGATTTTACCAAAGCCCTGGACTGCTACATCATTTCAAGACAGTCAAACACAGTTAAAATAAAGTCCAAGCAATGCTGAACACAGTTGCTTGATGTGATGATGAAACTTTTCCTTATACAGTGGTCCCTAAAGTTACAATCGCCTCAGGTCACAATATTTCCAACATACAATGGTATTTTCTGGACCATTGTACCTTGAAACCATACACAACATACAATGCTATGGAAAGTCCAATTCTGTGAAATGTGTCATTGGCTGGAAGAACTGACCAATGAGAATGGGCAATTCACGGGTAAAACACCTGTATTACAGAAGTTAATGCACTGACTGGCTGTCTTGTTGCGCCGCCCTACAATATATTCTGTACTATTCTTAACCTGTGTCAGAAATGAGCTCCTTATTGGGATATCAAGTGAGGGAAGCTTCATTTTCCCTACTACATTTTGTGTTCTATACAGAACCTTGAAGAAGCTATTATCCTCAATATATGATGTGATTTACAGCTTCCAGCAGCTGTTGCTAGCTTTTATAAGAACTTTATAAGAAGTTTAATCTTTATAAGAAGTTTAATATGCAATTGTTATTTGCTTATTTTTCTTTA
Organism: Hyla sarda; assembly: GCF_029499605.1. Taxonomy (NCBI): domain Eukaryota; kingdom Metazoa; phylum Chordata; class Amphibia; order Anura; family Hylidae; genus Hyla; species Hyla sarda. The sequence continues at coordinate 339,294,138 of NC_079191.1, forward strand.
ATGTCCATTTTTATTTTGTGTTGACATTTTGGGGACTCCAGAGCCGATTACCAGTTTTCCATAGAGTTGCAAGCAAGATACAATGGTTTCAACATACAATGGTCATCACATAATAAAAAAATGTATATTGTTACTTGAGGGACTACTGTACTTGTGTTTATATTTAGGCTGGGTTTTGTTATAATGTTTTAAAAGAGCTCATCCTAAAGAAATACAACTATAATGTGTATTTGTAGGCTGTTTATACAAAGTCACAATAGCACAAATAAGAACACAATCAAATCCCTAAATAATCAAGTACTTTTTTCCATTCTGCAACTAAGAACTTTATTTTATCATTAGAGCAGCAATATAGGGTTTTCTGTTCCTTTTTTTTTTTTTTTGCATGAAAAATTATAGATTCCATAAATACAATTTTAGAGTATAAAATAAAAAATGTATTGTCTTCCAATTTTTTTTGTCTGGCTAGCAAAAAATAACCCCCCCCCCCCCCAATAATATTTAATGATGACTTTCCGTAGTATATGTTCTAACTGTTACCAAACATAGTTTGTGGGGGTTATATTATCATATATGTGTTTTTCTAACATTAACTATATTTTATTTAAACTGTATTAGTTTTTTTTAAACAACTTCCCACATTTGATAGCCTATGTGAGTCGTTACCTATTTGTAAATTACTTCATTTCCCCAAAATAACTCCCAGAAATAAGCTCTAATGTCTTGGGCAATGGGTGTCTCACTTCCCTGCAATCTTCTATCCACTGCTTGTTGTTAGGCTCAGTCTGTCTCTAGTAACAGAGACACCAATACCAAAATGCTAGAAGTGGGGAGAGCCTTTTCTAGTACTTTGTACTGGAGAGAGGAAGAGAGCTTGGGCTGTGTACCTGTAATCTTTTGATCGGTCTGCTGTCTCCAGAGGTTTCACGCTCTGCTTGAAAAGTAAAGATTAAGGCTTTCCTCTTATTTTTGACCACCCATAAAGTTCTGAGCAGCTCTCCCTTGGCAGATACTATTAACTGTATAAAGTGCTGCCTCCTGAATGTAATCTCTCCTTCTGCCCACCCTTTAGTCTGCAGGCTTGTCATCGTTATCAGTAGCAGCAACAACAGTTTAGTGTTTAGCATTACCCCTTCCTTGCTGTTTAGCTGCAGTTTGTTTCCTTTCTGCTCACATAGCATTTCACAAACCCAGTGCATTGAAAACCCCATCCTCCTCTCCAAATGCCAACTGTAGTACTGTACTGTAAATCATCCCCCAGTACAGTACCAGTCTGTTCAGTCCCGTGAACTTTCATCAGCACTCTGCCATGAGGGGTAGGTGCTTTGCAGTGATTGGCAAGACAAGTAAGGGAAAGAAAGTCCCTGTGTAAGTACTGAACTGTTAAAGAACAACCCAGCTCTGGCCCCCTGAAAGGGTCTCAGAAACTCAAAAACAGCAGTAAGAAAGCATCATCAAGTACAGTTATACTTAAAAAAAAATTGTGTTTATTTATTTTTTTATTCATTTCCTTTTAGAATTTTCTTTAAATTTTATAAAGTGACTGTTATTGAACATAAATAATATACGGGAATACTTACAATGATTAATAATAACATTAAACCTAATATCCTGTAAGTTCCATAGTGGCATGGACTCGACAAGATGTTAGTAGCAGATCATTTAAGTCCTGTTAGTTTCTAAATGCGGCTTTCATGGATTAGACTTGTTATTCAATCACATCTCACAGATGCTTGATCAGATTAATATCTGGGGAATTTGGATGCCAGGTCAACTCCTTGAACTATTTATCACCATTCCTGCCACTTCCATTAGGGAATACCATTACTATGAATGATGTACTGGCCAGAACATTTCCCAGACCATCACACTACCTCTCCACCAGCTCCCCTTTTTTTTCATAGTGCATCCTGTTGCCTTATCTCTCAGATAAGCAAGTCATCCACGTATTGCAAGGGGAAAAATTGTTTATCAAATACAGACACCTTCTTTCATTGCTCCATGTTTTAGTTTTGGTGCACCTATGTCCTTTGTAGGTCCTTTAGGCAGTGGACATGGGTTTGCAGGGGCACTCTGATAGGTGTATCTATTCATCAAACTCTGATGCACTGTGTCCTCTGACTCCTCTCTATCACAGACAGAATTTACTTTTTTTGTGTATGCCAATCGCTTTGCTATTGGGCTGGACAAAACACGCTAGTCTTGGCTCACCATGTGCAACCAACAGTGAGCTTTGTTCACCCATGCACCTGTTAGTGTTTTGCTGGTTGACACTCCGTGGTACATTGCATAACAGGATTGCACTAGAAGACCATTTTGGGAATGCTCTATCATCTAGGCATTACAATTTGTCCTTTGACAGAGAAGACTAATTCCTTACGTGTACCCATTTTGTTGCTTTAATTTTACTTTCTCCATCATATGTCCTCATTACAGGCACCATTGTCACCAGATAATCTATGCTATTTACTTTTAATTTTCATATTATGACTGACTTGTTTGCCTTTGACAGTTTATTGTGCCTGTGTATAGAAAGATTCACAGGCACCTGTACAGGCAATTCGTTGATATTTGTTGGGTTTCATTGGACACCAGGGGTTACAAGGGGGTATCCCCCCACTTGTACATTGTCAGTCAGGTTTTCTCCTGGCATGTAAAGGGGTAAACTACAGTAGTTTATTACAGGCTTGCTCCTGCAGGTTATTGTAGATGTACAGCAGCAGTGCCTGCACAATTGCCTCAATGAAAGTACACTGCTCAAAAAATAAAGGGAACTCTAAGATAACACATCCTAGATCTGAATGAATGAACTAATCGTATGAAATACTTTCGTCTTTACATAGTTGAATGTGCTGACAACAAAACCACACAAAAATTATCAATGGAAATCAAATTTATCAACCCATGGAGGTCTGGATATGGAGTCACTCTTAAAATCAAAGTGGAAAACCACACTACAGGCTGATCCAACTTTGATGTAATGTCCTTTAAAACAAGTCAAAATGAGGCTCAGTAGTGCATGTGCCCGTATGACCTCCCTAGAATGCCTGGGCATGCTCCTGATGAGGTGGTGGATGGTCTCCTCAGGGATGTCCTCCGAAACCTGGACTAAAACATCCGCCAACTCCTATACAGTCTGTGGTACGATGTGGCATTGGTGGATGGAGCGAGACATGATGTCCCAGATGTGCTCAATCGGATTCAGGTCTGGGGAATGGGAAGGCCAGTCCATAGCATCAATGCCTTCCTCTTGAAGGAACTGCTCACACACTCAAGACACATGAGGTCTAGCATTGTCTTGCATTAGGAGGAACCCAGGGCCAATCACACCAGCATATGGCTCTCACAAGGGGTCTGAGGATCTCATCTCGGTACCTAATGGCAGTCAGGCTACCTCTAGCAAGCACATGGAGGGCTGTGCGGCCCCCCAAAGAAATGCCACCTCACATCATTACTGACCCACCGCCAAACCGGTCATGCTGGATGATGTTGCAGGCAACAGAACGTTCTCCATGGCGTCTCCAGATTCTGTCACGTGCTCAGTGTGAACCTGCTTTTATCTGTGAAGAGCACAGGGCGCCAGTGATGAATTTGCCAATCTTGGTGTTCTCTGGCAAATGCCAAACATTCTGCACGGTGTTGGGCTGTAAGCACAACCCCCACCTGTTGGGCCCTCATACCACCCTCATGGAGTCTGTTTCTGACATTTGAGTAGACACATGCACATTTGTGGCCTGCTGGAGGTCATTTTGCAGGGCTCTGGCAGTGCTCCTCCTTTCACAAAGGTGGAGGTAGCTGTCCTGCTGCTGGGTTGTTGCCTCCTACGGCCTCCTCCACATCTCCTGATGTACTGGCCTGTCTCCTGGTAGCACCTCCATGCTCTGGACACTACGCTGACAGACACAGCAAGCCTTTTTGCCACAGCTCGCATTGATGTGCTATCCTGGATGAGCTACACTACCTGAGCCACTTGTGTGGGTTGTAGACTCAGTCTCATGCTACCACTAGAGTGAAAGCACCGCCAGCGTTCAAAAGTGACTAAAACATTTGCCAGGAAGCATAGGAACTGAGAAGTGGTCTTTGGTCCCCACCTGCAGAACCACTCCTTTATTGGGGGTTTCTTGATAGTTGCCTATAATTTCCACCTGTTGTCTATTCCATTTGCACAACAGCATGTGAAATTGATTGTCAATCAGTGTTGCTTCCTAAGTGGACAGTGTGATTTCACAGAAGTGTGATTGACTTGGGGTTACATTGTGGTGTTTAACTGTTCCCTTTATTTTTTTGAGAAGTTTACATCACTGTGTTTTAGCTACCTGATGTACTAAATGTCATTGTGTAAGTTAATAAAACTATTTACTTCTAAGGACTGTTATTTGACATAAATTAAAACAAGAGAGAAAGAAAGGAATGTGAAGTTGGCCATGGATATACACTATTTCACAGCTGAATGCACGAACAATCTCATGACTTCAGTAATACAGGGGTTTTACCAGTGAATTCCTATTCTGATTGGTTGGTTCTTCCAGCCATTGACATGTTTTGCAGATCTGGACGGTCTGTACATTGTATGTTGAGTATCGTTTCAAGTTACAATGGTCCAGAAAAGACCATTGTATGTTGAAAATATTGTAACCTGAAGCCATTGTCAATTGAGGGATCACTGTATTTTCATTTTCAGCAGATCCAAGTCTGTATGTATTCCATTCAGGTTCTGTTCATTTATGTCGGCTCTCTTTGTGTTAGAGCTTTTTTTTCCCTACTATTCTGGCTCTGTGATGTTCCTATTGATTTTGCTGGGACTATTCTGATACAAAGTGTCATTGCTTTGTAGTAAGGTACGCAAGGTTACGTAACAACATTGCCAAGCAGCTCTAAATCTGTGAGGTATTCATGTTTTGGTGCAAAATGTATTGCTACAAAAACTGTGTTCCTACTTATATTTGGTCTATATCGACGACTATGAATGGATGTGGTATAAGTACATTGGTGGAAGGAGCCCTTTAAAACATTTAGCTTTTCTTTACAATGTTTTAGGTTTTTGTAGTTATGGTCAAGAATATTATGATGCGTTAAGAGCAGAGTACTAAAGAGAATGCCCTCAGGTTATTCTTCATTTCTATAGGTGGGGGATGCACTGTATTGGAGTTGTTGGTGGATAATTCAGTTCTGCAAATAACCAGCTCTAGATTTATTATAAGACAATTATCATAGCTGTGATTTCCCTGCAGTAAGGTTTGTGCACTGCTCTAATATATGAGCTCTACTAAAGTCACCCTTTTACTTGGCATCTCCTTCATGGCATAATACAGTTTTTTTCCCTTAGTAATAAAAGCTGTTAAGTCACAAAATAAAAAAAAGAAATGACTTTTAAAGGTTAATCATATTTCCTACTGTATATTCTGTTGTTTGCGGGGCTTCTATATATGTATAGATTAGTGTTTCCCAACCTGGGTGCCTCTTGCTAAGGCTGTCTGGGCATGCTGGAATTTGTAGTTATGCAACAGCTGGAGGCACACTGGTTGGGAAACACTGGTAAAGATATAAGTACACATTCACTGACAGTCAATAATAGAAATTCCAATCTACAAGTATATATATATATATATATATATATATATATATATATATATATAAAAATGTGATGTATATTAAATATCTAATATATCTATATAAATATACATATATTGCCCATAGATATAAGCCATTCCTGCTGCGGTCTGATTTGGTTGTTATTTTAGAGATGAGCGAAGTTACAGGGATTCGATTCGTCACGAACTTCTCTGCTCGGCAGTTGATGACTTAACCTGCATAAATGAGTTCAGCTTTCAGATGCTCCGGTGGGCTGGAAAAGGTGGATACAGTCCTAGGAGAGAGTCTCCAGCCCACTGGAGCACCTGAAAGATGAACTCATTTATGCAGGCTTAAGTCAGCAACCGCCGAGCTGAGAAGTTCGTGACGAATCGAATTGAATTATTGTAACTTCGCTCATCTCTAGTTATAATGGAGCAAATTTTCAGTTTTTTTTCTTCTTCATTCTTTAACAGCCACGTTCACTGACATATATTTTATTGATTATGTTTTATTAGCTCTTTCTGAGAGTTCTATATTTAAAATAAATATTTTACTACTTTTCAACAATAACCATAAAAACACAATGACCTTTTGTGTCTCCAAAATCTGAGAGCTATAGTTCTTTCTGTTTTTGTTGATGGAGCTGTGTAAGTACTTTTTTTTTCTTTTATACATTTTTTGGGGGATATATATATATATATATATATATATATTTTTATTTTATTTTTTTTCAGGGGATGGAGAGGTTGGGCAGCAGATGAAATTCTGTCTTTGAAATTTTTTTGTTTATGGTGTTTACTGTGCAGGATAAAAAATGCATTTGTTTTATAGTATGTTCTGTTAAAGGGGTACTCCGACCCTAAGACATCTTATCCCTCATCGCCGTTACGCCCCCTCCCATAAACTTGCATTGAGGGGGTGGGGTGTGACGTCACAAGGGGCGCCGTTACGCCCCCTCCCATAGACTTGTATTGAGGCGGCGGGGCATGATGTCACACAGGGCGGAGTCATGATGTCACAATACTCTGACCCCGTGGTTGTGAGGCTTCAGACTCGTATCCTCCAGCGCTGCGTGAAGCTCACACAGGTGGGTGCTGCATGAGAGATAGCGGGGGTCCCCAGCGGCAGAACCCCTTGATCAGACATCTTATCCCCTATCCTTTGCATAGGGAATAAGATGTCTTAGGGCCGGAGTACCCCTTTAAGGACAGTACAGTGAAGTTTCTGTTTATTTATTGTAATAAAAAAGCATTTTTTTTTTACACTTGACACTTTATAACATTTAGTTGTTGTTTCTTACAATTTTTTTTTTTTTTTTTTTAGTGCTGCAAAAGAATTGAAAGATGCAGTTAACTACCCTATGTAGTTTTGTGTATTATGCCTGTCTGTCAGTATTCTAGTGACTGGCAGCCTATCAGACATGTCTTGGCCCAGCAGGCTCACATGCCATACAAACATAACATTCATGGGGGCCTTTCTTAGGTACTCAGCTGCCATGAAAACTCAGTAGTAAGGGGCTTGGAAAAATTGGCTGCCCGAGTGAAAACTCTCCCTCTGTTAAACCACCTAAATGTCACAATCGATAAAAAAGCAAAGGTGTTAAAGGGGTGCTCTGGTTGAAAACAATTTTTTTCAAATCAACTGGTGCCAGACAGTTAAACAGATTTGTAAATTACTTCTATTTAAGAATCTTAATCCTTCCAGTACTTAGCAGCGGAGTTAGAGTTGTTGGAGTTGTTCTTTTCTGTCTGACCACAGTGCTCTCTGCTGACACCTCTGTCCATGTCAGGAACTGTCCACAGCAGTAGAGGTTTGCTATGGTTATTTGCTTCCAATATGGACAGTTCCTGACATGGACAGAGGTGTCAGCAGAGAGCACTGTCGTCAGACTGAAAGTACTGGAAACATTACGATTTTTAAATAGAAGTAATTTACAAATTTCAGTTGACTAAAAAAAAATCACTAAAAAAAAATTCACCAGAGTACCGCTTCAAACATATCCCTAAAATTGACCATGGCAGCCAGAATGTAAATCTGTTGTTTATACTGTTGTTAGGTTCACGTGCTTATTGTGCTCTGGTAAAGGGAGCTCCGGCGGCCAGTCCATCAGAAGGACAGGAGTTAAGCGGAGAACAAAATAGCGTGTGTCCTTTTTTTTCCACCACTCAACTCCTTTAAAATACCAAACACCCGACGGACCCCATTCAAGTGAATGCGTTCCATCAGGACCCGGCTGTGTCAGCTGTCTTCCGATCCATTTAGCGCAAAAAAAGGAGTCAAACAGACCCTAAATAGGGCAGAGCACAACAGACTCCGTCCCTTTTAGGTATTTGCATCTTATAAATTACTTGAATGAATAATACTTGTAGTACTTTTTAGCCACCATTGCTGTTTACATTGGCTTCCTGTGTAGTTATCATAACTACAGCAGGTACAATAACAAACATGGCACTAGGTTTATCCTTAGAGGAACAGGTCTAATACTTGCTTTACATATCTCAATATTGGTGGTATACAGCAGCCTGCTAAACTAAGGCCATTTTTCCTGGAAAACTTTTTTTTTCTTTAAATCAACTGGTGGCAGAAAGTTAAACTGATTTGTAAATTACTTCTATTAAAAAATCTCAATCCTTCCAGTACTTATTAGCTGCTGAATACTACAGAGGAAATTATTTTCTTTTTGGAACACAGAGCTCTCTGCTGACATCACGAGCACAGTGCTCTCTGGTGACATTTCTGACATTTTAAGAACTGTCCAGAGTGGGAGAAAATCCCCATAGCAAACATATGCTGCTCTGGTCAGTTCCTAAAATGGACAGAGATGTCAGCAGAGAGCACTGGGCTCGTGATGTCAGCAGAGAGCACTGTGTTCCAAAAAGAATTTCCTCTGTAATATTCAGCAGCTCATAAGTACTGGAAGGATTAAGATTTTTTAATAGAAGTAATTTACAAATCTGTTCAACTTTCTGGCACCAGTTGATTTAAAGAAAAAAAATTTCCACCGAAGTACCCCTTTAATGGTGTAAGGAGAAGTTATTTAGGTGGGTTATATCATTAAGATGTAAGTGCTGCCTCAGACATCTGTTACTCCCAAATAAATCTTGTGCTGAAATGAGACAGAGGTCACATGATTAGTGGTTTGAAGTAGTCATAGAACAAAAGACAACACTCTAGGGCGCAAATCATTTTTGACTTTTCTATTTAGCTGTTTGATTACTGGTTTGGTTATTTCAAATAAAGTCAATATGCAGTACTAAGAAAGTGAATCAAATAAATATATATATACAAGCTGCTATTGCGACAGCAAGTCTCATCCAAATTATTTTGTGTGACTTGCTGTTGCATTACTTTATTTCAGTTGTGACTTAGCTGAAGCCAAATCACAGAGAAGTCGCAGTCGCCCACAACTTGCATTGAGGTTAGCGGTGGCAAAGTCTCATGCAATGTACAGTTTGTGACCCAAATATTCATCAAAAATGGATCTTATGCGACTTCCTTTTGCATTCACGCTATGTCACGTGTAACATTATTCACTAACATTACGTGCAACGTTGTGTGACCCAAAGTCCTGATGTAGGCCTAGCCTAAAAATGTTGGACTAGTTGATAATTACATCAGTATTTTTGTGCTGAGGACTCCTTTTTTGGTCTACTACTACTACCATAAGAAAAGTTCATGAACAGCTCACCCACTTGCCTCTACTGTGCCTCGGACGAGACTGGAACTCGGGCCAATACAATAATGAATACAAATGGAATGTCCAGCTCAATCTTGATGCAATCTGTATTTTATTTATTCAGCAATCAAGCAAACATGGAGATGCACAGATGACGCATTTCGGCCACAGAGTGGCCGAAACGCGTCACCTGTTCATCTCCATGTTTGCTGAATAAGTAAAATACAAATTAGATTGAGATTGTGCCGGACATTCTGTTTGTATCCATTACTTCTACTACGATTTTATGGATATTATTATTTGATATTAGGGATCGACCGATTATTGGTTTGGCCGATATTATCGGCCGATATTCACGATTTTGGACATTATCGGTATCCGCAATTACCTTGCCAATATGCCAATAAAGCCCCGCCTCCCCGCCCAGAGAGCGCCGCCGCTGCCCCATTGCCTCCCCCATCCCCGGTTTTATAATTATCTGTTCCCAGGGCCTGGGGTCCGCGCTACTTCTGGCTCCTGCGACATCCTGCACTATTGCTGTGCGCTGCGCAATGACGAGTGACGTCCTCAACGCGACGTCACCGTCAGTGTGCACAGTGACAGCTCAGGACGCCGCCGGAGCCAGAAGTAGCGCGGACCCCGGCCCCGGAAACAGGTAATTATATAATCATGGTTGGGGGAGGCAATGGAGAAGCGGCGATGTTGGTTGGACTAGGGAGGACCCCAGGACAGACAGGGGGAGAGAAGCGGGCGGCGGTCTCTGGCCCCGCAAAAGCCGCTGCAGTTCATTGATTTAAAGCGCTCACTTTCAATCACTGATCTGCAGCGGCTTTTGTGGGGGTGTTTGGGGGAAATAGCCGATAACTTATACCGGAATATCGGTATAAGTTATCGGCTATCGGCCTGAAAGGTCCCAGATTATCGGTATCTGCCCTAAAAATTCAATATCGGACGATTCCTATTTAATATTTATATATTTTTTATTGGTTATGCTACTGGACTGGTGAACTATATTGTTTCTTCAGAGTTGCACTGATGGATATAGGGTTTTCTTACATATGTCCATTGATCCAGCTGCTTGGGTTGCACTTTACTCTGGATATCTACGACCCGTCAATTCGCTAGATCAAAAAATGCTGTAGTAAACAATTTTTTGATCCTGTTCAACAATATAAAAAAGTAGAACATAAAAAATGTTACCTATTTATTATACTTAAAAGGCATTTAAGCTTATTTTATAGGTGCGTAGGTGAAGTTGGACCAGAAAGATGCCTTTTGTAATGTAATAAAGCCAGACAGGCTTCAGCCACACTTTTCGGCTTCATGAAGTGAGACTGGCAATGTGCCTTTGCCCTTTCTCCTGTAGCCCTATGCCAAGCTGATCACTCACTGACCATAAGCAGACTTATGTGCTGTAGACTCCCTTTTTCGTTCCTGGACAATAATTTAAATATTTTCCTAAGAAATTAAATGATCTGGCAGAAGAGAGGGAAGGTAAAATATTACTATTTAACAGGCAGCTGATATCAAGCCAATAAACAAGTAGGGAGAACTATGTCATTTATTTTCCTATCTACAAGTAAATGATTATGGCATAAGACACATTTTTTCATACAAAAAATTGGCCTTGGTCTACAAAAATACTTGTACTGACTAGCGTCAAAACAAACTAATTTGAACCTCTTAATACATTTATAATAGTCATATTTAAAATGTTATTAACCATGGTACTTATGGTACAATATGTTCACTGGTTTATACCAAGACTTTGCTTACGAACCCTCCAGAAGCTACAAATAAAATGGTTTCACTTACTTGCAATCATTTTTTAACTTGTAAAAAGGATTGTGGATAGTCCCTTCCATATGCCTTTATGGATGTCATGGGCAAGGAGCTTATTTTGGGACTCACCTCTGTTAAAACGGTACTCCGCTGCTAGATATCTTATCCCCTAGGCAAAGGATAAGATGTCTTATCGTGGGGGTCCTGCTGTTTGGGCCCCCTGCACTCTCCCGCAGCACCCGGCGTTCTAAACCAACGCAGGCTTCCTGCGACAGTGGACGTGACATCACGGCCATACCCCTTTGTGATGTCACGTCACGCCCCCTCCATTCAGGTCTATTGGAGGGTGTGAGTCGGACAACACGCTCCCTCCCATAGACATGAATGGAGGTGTGTGGCGTGACATCATGAGGGGGCGTGACCATGACATCACGATCACAGCCTCCGGCTCCGAGCATTCTGAACAGAATGTGCAGAACGCTGGAGCACCGGCATACCCCTTTAACAAGAGTCAATTCAAATGGAGGCCCAAGCCACAGATATATATCTTATATCTATACAAACTTATAGTACTACTAGCTACAAAGTGAGACCAGTTTGCAGAGAGAATCACACCGCCGTCTGTCCCCGTTTTTTTCCTCCCGTTTAGGTTCCGTTGTTGCTGCTTGTAAACCGATTACAAACGGTTGTAAAATAATCCCATTGATGTCATTGGAATTTTTTTTACAATCCTTTCACATCCGTTTGCACCAGTCTGCGCTCTGTATTTATTTACGTGCATGCAGTATTTTATCTCCCATCAAAAAAAATAAAAAACAAAAGAAAAACGGATACCGTAAATTTAACATTGAAGTCTATGGAAAACGGATGAGCCTTTAATGTCATCCGTTTGTATCCGTTTTTTCAATCCTTTTTTTTAGCCGTTTTTTTTGTTTATTAACTGAACAATAACAGATACAAATGGATACAAACAGATAACATCCATTTGAATCCGTTATTGTCTGGTTTTTTTTTTGACGGGAGAAGAACCGGACGGGTCTAGATGGCCTTGTGAACGCAGCCTTAGGGTGCATTCACACCACGTTTTTGCAATACAGTTCCTGTATCAGGTTTTTGATGAAAAACGGATTCCTCAAAACCGTATAAACTGTATCAAAACGTGTGAACATATTTTAACCCGTATACGGTTTCAAAAATGATGTCCGGTTGCATCCGTTTAAGAAAAATAAAAGTATACGTTTTTAACTTTTCACTCCATTATAAAGTAAGTTTCACTTGTTTGATTGAAATTCCAAGAAAAAAACTTTCGGTGTGCACTGCGCATGTGCAAAGTCAAAAACCTTATGGTGCAAACTGCATGGAATCATACGCACATATGGTTCTCTACTGTCCCTATTGACTCCTATGTTAAAAACGTATACGGTTTCAATACGGTTTTTTCACCCGGACCAAAAACCGATGTAGGCTACGGTTTTGGGTACGGGAAAAAAACTGACAAAACCGTACAAGACACTAAATGGATGCAACCGGATGCATCGTTTGGCATACGATTTTCAATGGAGAGTCAATGCATACGGTTTTCAATATGGTTCCATACGGTTTTCACATTGAAAATGTATACGGGAACTGTATTGCAAAAATGTGGTGTGAAAACAGCCTTAGTTTTGAAATCTCAAATTTTACTTTTTTTGTATAAATAAAAATTATTTTCTTTCCACAGCTGAAAATCTTATAATAGAGGAGAAAGGTCCTTGCTACCGTCTGGTCAGTATCGGGAAGCAATGCATGCATCCACTGTCTGTTCAGCTCAGCAGGCAGCTCTGTTGTTGCAGTGTGGGCAAAGCCTGGGGACCCAACTGCGAAAAGTGCCCTGTACTTGGAACACGTGAGTATCATTCAGTTTTGGTTTAGGCTACTGTATTTTTATGGATCTGTCTCATGAACAGCTTCTGCAGCACTGTTTCCATTCTGTAGCTCTCCAGCTATTACAGCTATTACAGCATGCTAGGATGAAGTATAGAATATAATGTTGCACAATCACTTAAAGGGATACTCCACTGGCCAGCGTCCGTAACTAAATGTTCTGAACGCAGTTTTTGAGCTGCGGGGGTCGGCTGCGCCCCTCTTGATGTCATGACCATGCCCCCTCAATGCAAGTCCCCCAACGCCCCCTCCCATTGACTTGCATGGTCCTGCTTTACTAATTCCCAACAAATGCCATACATAATTGTGTCATACTTTACATAGTAGTCGGAGAGTAAAATACATATCATATTTTCTTTTTAGAATTAACCTATTATAAAAATGATCAGTATGAATAAGCTATGCTAGACCATAATGATTCCACTTCTATGGTTCCCTCTGGATATGTTGCAGTCAGATGGTTTGAATATAATTTTCTGCAATTGGAGAAAAAGTTTAATTTGCAAGAAGGTCAAAGTATGAAGTGCTGAACTGTTGAAGGGAAATTATTTTGTCAGGATTCAAGTGCAGAAGAATGCAAGAAATCAAATGTGAACATCATCTACAATAGCATTTTATATGCAGAGAAGTAACATAGTATTATAAAAGCAGCTGTGTCAGAATCAGAAGTGTATTGTACAGAAGTGTACAGGATTCTAATGTTGGGTCCATATTTTACCTTGTAGAAATTTGAACTGCACAGCCACAGACACTGAATCTTACCTACACTCAGTGAACATCCTTTTTTTAAATGGGTAGATGGGCTTTATTTAAAAAAAAATAAATAAATAAATATATATATATATATATATATATATATATATATATATATGTTATTTATCTCAATTGAACTCTCCCATTCCAGCAGTGACCAGCTCCCTGCTGACCTCCAAATGCTGGTCCCATCTCTACACACGGTGTAACCACATTCCAAGCCACCTTATATACAGTCATGGCCGTAAATGTTGGCAACCCTGAAATTTTTCAAGAAAATGAAGTATTTCTCACAGAAAAGGATTGCAGTAACACATGTTCTGCTATACACATGTTTATTCCCTTTGTGTGTATTGGAACTTAACCAAAAAAGGAGGAAAAAAAGCAAATTGGACATAATGTCACATCAAACTCCCAAAAATGGTCTGGACATATATATTGGCTCCCTTTCAAATTTGTGGATAAATAAGATTATTTCAAGCATTTAAACTCACCTGGGGCAAGTAACAGTTGTGGGCAATGTAAAAATTACACCTGAAAGCAGATAATAAGGAGAGAAGTTCACTTAGTCTTTGCATTGTGTGTCTGTGTGTTCCACACTAAGCATGAACAACAGAAAGAGAAGAGAAGTGAGGACTTGAGAACCAAATTGTGGAAAAATATCAACAATTTCAAGATTACAAGTCCATCTCCAGAGATGTAGATTTGCCTTTGTCCACAGTGCGCAACATTATCAAGAAGTTTGCAACCCATGGCACTGTAGCTAATCTCCCTGGGCATGGACAGAAGAGTCCAGATTGGGGATAAGCAGCCCCAAACAAGTGCCAAAGATATTCGAACTGTCCTGCAGGCTCAGGGAGCATTAGTATCAGCGCGAAATATCTGTCGACATTTAAATTAAATGAAACACTATGATAGGAGACCCAGGAGGACCCCACTGCTGACAAAGATACATAAAAAAGCAAGACTACATTTTGCTAAAATGAACTTGAGTAAGCCAAAAGCCTTCTGGGAAAACGTCTTGTGGACAGATGAGACCAAGATAGAGCTTTTCGGTAAAGTACATCATTCTACTGTGTACCGAAAATGGAATGACGCCTACAGAGAAAAGAACACAGTACCTACAGTGAAATATAGTGGAGGTTCAATGATGTTTTGAGGTTGTTTTGCTGCCTTGAATGTGTGCAAGGCATCATGAAATCTGAGGATTACCAATGGATTTTGGGTCGTACTGTACAGCCCAGTGTAAGAAAGCTGGGTTTGCGTCTGAGATCTTGAGTCTTCCAGCGGGACAATGATCCCAAACATACGTCAAAAAGCACAAAAAAATGGATGACAACAAAGCGCTGGAGAGTTCTGAAGTGGCCAGCAATGAGTCCAGATCTAAATTCCATTGAACACCTGTGGAGTGATCTTAAAATTGCTGTTGGGAAAAGGCGCCTTCCAATAAGGGAGACCTGGAGCAGTTTGCAAAGGAAGAGTGGTCCAACATTCCGGCTGAGAGAAGCTCTCTGCTGACACCTCTGTCCATTTTAGGAACTGTCCAGAGCAAGAGAGGTTAGCTATGGGGATTTGCTCCTTATCTGGACAGTTCCTAAAATGCACCGAGGTGTCAGCAGAGACCTCTGTGGTCAGACTGAAAGGAAATTCAAAAAGAAAAGCACTTCCTCTGGAACATACAGCAGCTGATAAGTACTGGAAGGATTATGATTTTTAAACAGAAGAAACTTATAAATCTGTTTAACTTTCTGGCACTAGTTGATTAAAAAAAAAAATGTTTTCCAGTTGAGTACCCCTTTAAATTTACGTTTCGGTATTAAACCGTATTCTCGTCTGCCCTGTTGTGTCATATCTTTGATTTGATTTGCTATGAAGTAAAAAAAGAAAAACTGGGTGGCCATCTTCTATGTGAATTTATATTAGTTATATACAACCCTTGGCAGATATTCAATAATTTTTGCCAGGGATTGTATGTAACTAATTCTCTGCTCTTAAGTTGTGGTAAGGCTTCAGTGATTTCCTGCTAAATATTTGGCTGTATTATAAATAATAGTCTAAGGGTCGTCTGGTATATCCTTCTGGTTTTTCGAGCTGTTGGGAACAGATGACCTCAGAGCTTCTGTTTTCCATATAATACCGCGGACTGTTTTCTATGCCTCTTTCAACAGATGAACGCTATCCCAGCAGTAGTTCTTTAGGGAGTGACATGTTTAGAACTGTTGTTTTTTTGTGTGTGTACTTTGTGTGAAGATTGAGATGTGTTTATTTCGGCTATACATTTAACTTGATTTCAAGTCGAAAGTTTCCTTCTTGTCAGAATCATGGAGCGCAGTGATACTTATGTTTGCATAGCTTCTGCTTAGTGAAGTGTTTGAAAAAAATGATAGTCTTGGTACCTTTTAGTTGTGTTGGCGCTCAGGGAAAATGTTTGCTACGGTTTGGGAACGTTCTTCACAGATTAGTTCTACAGGTTATTACAGTGAAGCTTTGTCATGGTGTTTTACTGCCCAGATGGGTTCAATTCATTGCGGATCCATGAGTTTGGTATTGATGGTGATTTCACTATGCTTACTGATTACTGACATTGGGGAACAAATTACAGTTTCCGGTAATAGAGTGCAGCGACCCGGAGCAATCCATCATTACCCACTTGTAATCTCATTCTGCCTTCTACCATGTGTTTACATTCCTATAAGAACAAAATTTTGTAAAGGCTCCTATTTCATTTCACGGCCCCAAAGCAAACGGATTAATTGACTTGTTGGTTATCAGTTTATTGTATATATTTGACTTATAGAAGAGGTTTAAGGCATTTTCATCATATTTATGCAATTAAAACTTATGTAACTGTTTTGCTTGTTGTTGGTTTACATTTAAATACTGTATATATTTTATTCTCACAAAACATGAAGGGAGTACAAACTAGAATTTGACATGTCAAATTATGTTTTACTTTTTATAATGACCGGAACACTTTAAATTGTAGCATCTACCGATATAGGGACTCATACATATAGAACTCTTGTAAATGGGCAGAAATACGCAATACACAAATGTACCAATGCTATATGATAGACTTTTAAGGCAGGGAAATTATGTATAATTTTTTTTTTATTTAGGTAATAGTTATTTTTTCCATATTTTGGCTAAAGCTTCAGACTTTAGATTGGAATAAATGTTTATTTTTTATATTTAAGGATTTTAATATATATATATATATATATATATATATATATATATATAATGTGTGTGTGTGTGTGTGTGTGTGTTTTTCTGAAAACGTTTTCCGATGTCTATAGTTTTTATAATACTGAGTAGCCAGTAAAGGTGTTCAGTGTTATGATTATGCATATGTTTACTACATTTTTGCATTTCTTGGCCCATGGGAATATTTTGAGCTCTATGTTACAAAGTAGTCTATAAGAGTTGCCATTTGGTTTATGTATTGTTTATTCTATTTTTTTGGGAAGCGGCTTTTAAGCAAATCTGTCCTGGCGGTATGGGCTATACTGTTCCAGTGCTCCGGGGTCCACATTTTCCAAGAACTGTGCAGCCTCCAATTAGAACCACACTTCAGCCAGTCATAACAAGGGAAGAACCTGTAGAAGCTCTCTCAGTTTCCCATGGAAATGAATTGAATGGAAGAGATGGTACGTAGACACTTGTTTTGTATTGTACTTTTTTATTTTACTATATAATAGAATATTTATACACACGTGTGCACCTTTTTGGATATGTGTGTGAAATGTTATTCATCCCTTCCCCTAAACATATATATGTATACTGTAGTGAGAAAGAAATGTTAGTCATATCGATCATTTTTTGAGCCACACTGTTAAGGTACTATGAGGGACAGGGTACTATAAGTGTACACCAGAATGATGTTTCTGAAACTTGTGGATATTTCTTATGTTTTCTGCAATAAATAGCCTTAGATGGTGAATACATTCAGCAAAGTATTGACCTACACCTTAGATAGTGAAGGCTTTCAACTGGCTTGGAGTTAATCATACTGTTAAAACAGTATCACACCGCAAGTTATATAACTATTTTATTCTATTTTTTATGAATGAATATATGAATGGGAATAATAAATCATTCCCTCTCCACGTGTAATATAATAGGTGAAATTTTTCAGACTTTGAGGTACGTTTCTTAAGAGTTCATAAAACTCCTAAGCTGATTCCTCTGAAAGGTGACAATTTACTTTGTGAGCCTTGGAGGAAATTTTCTTCTTGTGTCCTAATATGTACCACGTCATGTCTGCTGCCGAGTGTGTTCACAAATGGTGCTCTATTATTGTAGTCAGTAGGAAATGTAATATTGAAATATGCTTTTTTTCCCCTCCTTTTTAGATGCTCCCACAGCTACAGATCAGGTAAAATACTTTTAAGTTTACTTTACATACCATAACTCATAGGCCCCTTTCACACTGCCTTTATAACACTGCAGTGTGACAGCCGTCAGGGAACCCGGGGAGAAAAAATACTGCAAGCGCCGTCTTTTTCTCCTGCTACAAAACAACGGTGCCCGACGGACCCCATTGACTATAATGGTATCCATCAGGATCCGTTGTAGGCTGTTGTGCCCCGTCCAGATAATGGCCGTTAAAGTAAAAAAAAAAAAAATTAATGGCCATGCTTTCGATGAGGCGCAATGGTAGTGTGAAAGGTGAACGTAGCCTTATCTGTATGTTAATTTTACAGTATATTTCTATAAATGCCATTGTGCAAGGGGGTATCCATCCTTATAAAATTGATGGCCTATCTATAGGATATGTCTTCCATCTTACATTGGTTTATTATATCATTAAAATTGGTTCACGGCTTGGTTTAATTTATCATTGTAATCGATTCATAAGTTGGGGGGAGGGGACTCAAAAAAAAACAAAAAACAATTCCAACAATTTAATCATTGCTGCGGTCTTAGGTTTTATAATCCAACTATAGGACAGATCCAATTGCTTAGAATCCCTCCATATTGTCCAGGATCCCTCTAATACCAAGGCTAGTGCTCATTATTATGTGTCCTTAAAATGAACACAGTTTATGTAATACTAGCACTGCTGATATTGCTATAAGCCAGAAGGTGATACCGTTTCTCTTGTTTCTGTGCTGCACGGCTTGCAGTGTTGGCCCACTTGGCCAAAACTTATCTTCAGTAAGTATCCAATATCAGAATACAGTTATCTATCATTCAGTGTGTGTTCTCGTAATGTTAAGTGATAAATGTTAGGGCTTATTAAATCAATACATATCCTCACAATTTAGTGCATGTGATAAATTTTTTTTAGGTAACTGAATGTAATGGGTAAGACAGATGGACCTCTAAGGCAAAACATTTTGTTAATTTAGAAAAAAAAAAAAAGCGCCCACAATGTGTGACTAGCATATTGTGGTCTCTCATAATGGGCCTGCTTGCATTTACATGTGGTGAGTGGGGTATATTTACTGTAGTTACATTTTATCATTATCTTCCAAATATTATTGAGTTTCCCTTTCCAATGCAGGACTTTGACCAAGGACAACGTCAACTTTCACCTGGAATTTCTACAATAAAATTAGATCCTCAGTATCCAGGTAACAATTAAATGTGTTCTAGTATATTGAGTTAGATATGGAAAGTGCTTTTGGGTGTTTGGGCCCATTCAAACAAGGAATTTTCCATCCGGACATATTCTGGGCGGAGATTATGTGTGCAGTTGGGGCATCCAAAATCGATTAGCACTATGACTGTGTGGACATGCACCATCCTCATTGACAGCAATGCAGTCCGCACAGAATTTCTCTGAAATAATTAACATGATCGTTCTTTTGGCGGAGACAGAAATCCAGTATTTCTACAGTGGAATACTGTATGCAGAATCCAATTGAAAACAATGGGAAGCTTCTGCATTGGAAATTTTGACAGGAATTTCTCTGATCTGAAAATGTCATAGTGTTAATGTGCCCTAACTGTAGGCATGACAGGTATTGGCATCACCCCTTAGCTACTGTAATCAGCTGGGGGGTGCCAAGTTTGGCTGAGGCTTGTGTTAGGAGCCACCGCCATATACCCTAATGGCACCATTACATATTACCTAGTCATGGTGTGTTAAAGGAGTAGTCCAGTGGTGACTCAGTGGTAAACAACTTATCCCCTATCTTAAGGATAGGGGATAAGTTGCAGATCACGGGGGGTCCGACCCCTGGGGCCCCCTGCGATCTCCTGTACGGAGCCCCGAGAGCCCGCGGGAAGGGGTGTGTCGACCTCCGCACGAAGCGGCGGCCGACACGCCCCCTTCGGCAATCTCCGGCTCTGCCATTGAGATGTATTGAGGGGGCGTGTCGGCCGCCGCTTCGTGCGGGGGTCGACACCCGCTATCTGGCCGGAGAGCCGGGGCCCTGTACAGAGAGATCGCAGGGGGCCCCAGCGGTCGGACCCCCCGCGATCTCAAACTTATCCCCTATCCTTAGGATAGGGGATAAGTTTTTCACCAGTGGACTACCCCTTTAAGGAAAGTATTACAGCACAATCCTGATAAAGTGAAAACTGGAGGAGAGCTAAAGGCAAAAAAAGAGATTTGAGTTCACAAAATTATTTTACTACTTCACTACTGATATCGAATGTGGTAAGGACCACAGAAACCATTAGGCCTTGTTCACACTGCGGATATTTAGCCAGCAGAATTGCAGCAAAGTTTTAAATAGTATTCTGCTGCTCTGTATATACTGCAGAATTTCTGTAGCTCAATTTAGAAGGCGGAATGGATGTCTGCCTAGAGAAAGAACATGTTTCATCAGATTACATTACAGTCTATGAGACAGCATATGTCTTCACGTTCCTACCGCCGATGATAAGTGGCGTCTGCTGCAAGCGGAATTCCCCCAGCTGAATGTCCGCAGTGTGGACGAGCCCTTATATTTAATATCATAGTCTTATTATCATAATAGAAGAATGATCATGCTAATAATCTCCAAACCTTTTTTCTTCCTTTGTTAACTATAATCTGTAAACCAAAAAAATTTATAATATGAACTCAAAGTAAAATACAACCATGGAATAAAATGTGTTTTATATTTGCATTGCAGTTGTTGTTGAAAAATCATCTCCACCTGTGCCTGTAGAAATAGCCCCTGACGTTTCCAAGTCGAGTGAAAGTCAAGTTATTGCCCCAACCCAAGTTACAGGTACATTGTGAAGGTTACATTTACTTGCAGAAATTATTTGTATAAATGCTAGTTCACGTATGTGTGACCTGGCCTACTCTAGTCGGATTTAGGCAAATTCCATTAAAGATTACTAACATTCTGTTTTCACTTTGGGGGAGATTTATCAAAACCTGTGCAGAGGAAGAGTGGTGCAGTTGCCCATAGCAACCAATCAGATTGCTTCTTTCATTTTCCACAGGCCTCTTTAGAGGCCTGTGGAAAATGAAAGAAGCAATCTGATTGGTTGCTATGGGCAACTGCACCACTCTTCCTCTGCACAGGTTTTGATAAATCTCCCCCTATGTCCTTATTTGGCATTGGGGGCAGAATAATGGGAGAAAACTAGATTTTTTTTTTACCTATATTTTAGCATTAGTCCACAACATAAGGGTCTGAAGGCTTTCTGAATGTACTGTATAATAATGCACGAGTAGACCTATATCTTGCTTGCATAAATGCCATAAATGCATAAATTGTCAACAATGTACAAATGCATATATCCGGTATATACAAATATATCAGTGATCAGGTTGACTGCACGATATATCGCAAAAGCAATCTAACCGCGATTTTTGCTTTTTGCGATCTAGCGATACGCCCCCCCCCCCCCCCCCCCCCCCCGGGAAAACATGCTCGGGGGCCGGCCAGAGCAGGTAAAAACTAATTTAAATACGAAAAGTCAGTGTTTCCCAACCAGTGTGCCTCCAGTTGTTGCAAAACTACAACTCTTAGCATGCCCGGACCGGCAAATGCTGTCCGGGCATGCTGGGAGTAGTAGTTTCACAACAGCTGGAGGCACCCTGCTAGAAAAACACCGAGCTAAGGGTGCAGGAAGAAAAAAAAAAAAAAAAATTCTGCTCACCTAGTCCCAGTCCCTGCAGATTCGTCTCTGTGCGCTCCGAGGTGTCCTCTCTTCTTAGTACAGGCAGTAGAACCTTTCCCTTTTCAGCCAATCACTGGCCGCAGTGGTGTCAAGCCAGTGATTGGCTGATGGGAAAAGGTTTGAACTGCAGTAATACACTCGGCTTCCCGGGTCCCGCGGAAGATTTGAAAACCGCCCGGGAAACCCAGTGTATTGCTGCAGTACAAGAATGTGACAGGGGGGCGAATGTGACAAGGGGGGAATGTAACAAGGGGGGGGGGGGGAATGTGACAAGGGGGGTGCGACACGGGAGAGGAGAATGTGACGGGGGGGGGGGGGGGAGAATGTGGCAAGGGGGAGATGTGAAACAGGCGGCGGGCATAAAATGGGTAGGTACATGAAATGGGGGGATTTTTTTATTATATTGCATCGCATATCGAAATCGCAATATTTAGGCCCAGAATCGCAATCGCACATTTTCCCCATATCGTGCTGTCCTAATAGCTACTAATATTAAAGAGGTACTCCGGTGCTTAGACATCTTATACCCTATCCAAAGGATAGGGGATAAGATGCCTGATCGCGGGAGTTCCGCCGCTGGGGACCCCCATGATCTTGCACGCGGCACCCAGTTTGTAATCAGTCCCCGGAGCGTGTTCGCTACAGGTCTGATTAACGACGACCGCAGGGCCGACGGCGTGTGACGTCACGCTCCGCCCCTCAATGCAACGTCACGCCCCCCCCGTAGGCTTGCATTGAGCGGCGGAGCGTGACGTCACACGGGGGCAGAGGCGTGACGTCACACGCCGTCGGCCCTGTGGTCGTCGGTAATCAGACCTGGAGCGAACACGCTTCGGGGACTGATTACAAACGGGGTGCCGCGATCAGGCATCTTATCCCCTATTCTATGGATAGGGGATAAGATGTCTAACCACCGGAGAACCCCTTTAATCTATTGCTGGCACATAAAGATACACTATAATCACTATGCTTGATAAATCTATATACTTATGGAGGAACATCATAAAAGACACTATTTACTGATTTATACCAGCATAGTTATATATTGCATGTTATCACCCATCATCAGCTACGCTCGTACCTCTGTTTTATTGAGAGAGTATTGAAAAGAAAACGGAGTTCTTTAGTAATAATATATCATAATATGTTTTATTGTATGTTCAATATTCTAAAACCAGTACCATAGTTCTTTGATGGTACCATCTATCACACATTGAGATTAATATCCAATAAATTAATTTAGCTCTTTTTCTTCTGTATTTCAATAGAAGTCAATGAATGCATAGTGGACCCTGATATCTGTGGAGAAGGTTTCTGTGTCAACCTACCAGTTGGATATCTGTGTGTCTGCCATGAAGGTTACAAGAGGAATGAAAATCAGACCAAATGTATTGGTAAGGTCCTCTTGTAATACCATTGGTCAATATACTAGTAGATTTTACTCTATCCGTAAATATATGTGTGTAAGGCTGCGTTTCCACATGATAGTTTCTTCTAGTTTTTATTTGTTTATTATTTTTTTTTTTTTTAAACTACCACTGCAGTTTTTGGGCCAAAGCCAGAAATGGATCCATGAAGAAGTAGTAGAAGTACTTCCTTTATATTTCTCATTCATTGTTAATACACTTTTGGCTTTGGCTAAAAAACTGCAGTGGGAGTTAAAAAAAAAAAACTAAACAAAACAAAAAAAATGCTAAATGAAAATGCAGCCATACGGTAGGGTCACACATTGCGTAAAAGCAGCATATTTCACGCTGCGCAAAATCTGTTGTGCAGCAGGAAACGTGCTTCTTATTCTCCTATGAACAGACACACAGGGCTTCCCTGGGGCAGTCCTCTGTGTGCACAGTGAAGTTTGGAGGCGGGGCCAGCACACCAACGTGACTGCGACATGCCGGCCCCGCCTCCAAACTTTACTGTGCACACAGCACTGGCGTGGGTAGCCTTGTGTGTCTGCACATAGGAGAATATGTAGCGTATTTCCCAAGACACAGTGGATTTTGTGATGCGTGAAATACGCTGCGTATGCACAATGTGTGACCCTACCCTTAAAGAGATTCTGTTGTTACTTTTATTAATAATACATGTATTAATGATATGTTTGGTTACAGTTTTTCCCCACCTCACACAATGTGTAATACAGATTGCAATATACTTAGCAGTACTTATCATCTGCTGTATGTACTTGAGGAAGTTGTGTAGTTCTTTCCTTTTAGACACTATGCTCTCTGCTGCCACCTCTGCCTGTGTCAGTAATTGTGCAGAGCATGAGCCTATCCCCATAGCAAACCTCTCCTGCTATAAACAGTTCCTGACCTGACACAGACAGTGTTGACAGCAGAGAGCATCATGTCTGGCTAGAAAGGACTACACAACTTCCTTCAGGGCATACAGCAGCTGGTTGAGATTTTTAGATAGAACTAATTAGCAAATTTGTGTAACTTTATCACCAGTTGAATGAACCCATTGACAGTACACTGCTCAAAAAAATAAAGTGAACACTTAAACAACCCAATGTAACTCCAAGTCAGTCACACTTCTGTGAAATCACACTGTCCACTCAGGAAGCAACACTGATTGACAATCAATTTCACATGCTGTTGTGCAAATGGAACAGACAACAGGTGGAAATTATAGGCAATTAGCAAGGCATCCCCAATAAAGGAGCGGTTCTGCAGGTGGTGACCACAGACCACTTCTCAGTTTCTATGCTTCCTGGCTGATGTATTTGTCACTTTTGAATGCTGGCGGTGCTTTCACTCCAGTGGTAGCATGAGATGGAGCCTACAACCCACGCAAGTGGCTCAGGTAGTGCAGCTTATCCAGGGTGGCATATCAATGTGAGCTGTGGCAAGAAGGTTTGCTGTGTCTGTCAGCGTAGTGTCCAGAGCATGGAGGTGCTACCAGGAGACAGGCCAGTACCTCAGGAGACGTGGAGGAGGCCGTAGGAGGGCAACACCCCAGCAGCAGGACCACTACCTCCGCCTTTGTGCAAGTAGGAGCACTGCCAGAGCCCTGAAAAATGACTGCCAGCAGGCCACAAATGTGCATGTGTCTACTCAAACGGTCAAAAATAGGCTCCATGAGGGTGGTATGAGGGCCAGATGTCCACAGGTGGGGGTTGTGCTTACAGCCCAACACCGTGCAGGGCGTTTGGCATTTGCCAGAGAACACCAAGATTGGCAAATTCACCACTGGCACCCTGTGCACTTCACAGATAAAGCAGGTTCACACTGAGCACATGTGACAGATGTGACAGAGTCTGGGGACGCCGTGGAGAACGTTCTGCTGCCTGCAACATCCTCCAGCATGACCGATTTGGCGGTGGGTCAGTAATGGTGTGGAGTGGCATTTCTTTGGGGGGCTGCACAGCCCTCCATGTGCTTGCCAGAGGTAGCCTGACTGCCATTAGGTACCAAGATGGGATCCTCAGACCCCTTGTGAGACCATATGCTGGTGCGGTTGGCCCCAAGTTCCTCCTAATGTAATACAATGCTAGATCTCATGTAGCTGGAGTGTGTCAGCAGTTCCTGCAAGAGGAAGGCATTGATGCTATGGACTGGCCCGCCCGTTCCCCAGACCTGAATCCGATTGAGCACATCTGGGACATCATGTCTCACTCCATCCATCAACGCCACGTTGCACCACAGACTGTCCAGGTGTTGGTGGATGCTTTAGTCCAGGTCTGGGAGGACATCCCTCAGGAGACCATCCGCTACCTCATCAGGAGCATGCCCAGGTGTTGTAGGGAGGTCATACGGGCACGTGGAGGCCACACACACTACTGAGCCTCATTTTGACTTGTTTTAAGGACATTACATCAAAAGTTGGATCAGCCTGTAGCGTGGTTTTCCACTGTGATTTTGTGTGACTCCATATCCAGACCTCCATGGGTTGATAAATTGGATTTCCATTGATAATTTTTGTGTGATTTTGTTGTCAGCACATTCAACTATGTAAAGATGAAAGTATTTCATACGATTAGTTAATTCATTCAGATCTAGGATGTGTTATCTTAGTGTTCCCTTTATTTTTTTGAGCAGTGAATTTTAGTATACTTTGTGTGTGTGTGTATGGGGGAGGGGATTTTCGAGTCTTATAAGAACATAATGAACCATTTAATGTATAAGTAAACCATGTTAATGTTTTCGTAGATATAAATGAGTGTGTAGAAGATCGCAGTCTTTGCCCAAATGGTCGTTGTGAGAATACAGATGGAAGTTATCTATGCATTTGTTCAGCCGGATATATGGCTAATGGACGGGGAACAGACTGTGTCGGTATGTAGTATTGTTTGAAAACTGTTAAATATGAAGGGGATCGCCAGTGGACAGAGTGGTCTATTATATGCATGTGCTAGCATATAAACGCTAAGGATACCCAGGAAATGGGAATGCTGGGACTTCTGGAGGTCCACAGTTTAAAGACCACTGTCCTATAGGGATTAAAGTGGTTTACCTGTAGGCGCTCTGCCAGAGTCTTCTTTCTCCTCAGCAATACAAATAGTTGAAGGGTACAAAAAGGTCTAACACGCTTAACAGGTGCTATTGATAGACTCATGCAACTATGTTTCCTGAATTACATTAAAGGCTTTGACACTTTGATGGGTAACTGCAGCACCTACTATGACTATGGTCGCCTGCCAAGCAAAGTGTGCTGCAGCATTAATGCTGTTTACACAGTCAATGTCTTTCTTAAATACTTGTGCTTTTCAGAAATGTTTGCCATGTATTCATATGGTTTTGCTATGTGTTTGCATTAGGCTTTGGACTGTCATTACATTTTAGACCTCCCCCTCCCCCACACACACACATTTGTGGGCACGTTTATATTCTTTTAGGTTATGAGACTTGTATTCTTCTAATAAGAATCTCCGGCTCTCAACAAAATTATATATCCTTAGTTTCTAAATTTTTAAGTGTTATATTAATATACGTTCTCTAAATTGGTTAGAGAGTTTACATTTCCTGACATTTCTTAGAAAATAGTACCTAAGCTTTATTCATACCTGAATTTTTCTACTCCTAATAGTAAACACATTTTTAACCCCTTAAGGACCCGGGGTTTTTCCGTTTTTGCATTTTCGATTTTTCCTCCTTACCTTTAAAAAATCATAACTCTTTCAATTTTGCACCTAAAAATCCATATGATGGCTTATTTTTTGTGCCACCAATTCTACTTTGTAATTACTTCAGTCATTTTACCCAAAAATCTATGGCGAAATGGAAAAAAAAATAATTGTGAGAGAAAATTTAAAAAAAAAACGCCATTTTGTAACTTTTGGGGGCTTTCGGTTCTACACAGTACATTTTTCGGTAAAAATTACACCTTATCTTTATTCTGTAGGTCCATACGATTAAAATGATACCCTACTTATATAGGTTTAATTTTGTCGTACTTCTGGAAAAAATCATAACTACATGCAGGAAAATTTATACATTTAAAATTGTCCTCTTCTGACCCCTATAACTTTTTTATTTTTCTGCGTATGGGGAAGTATGAGGGCTCATTTTTTGCGCCGTGATACCACATATGTTTATTTTTATTTTTATTTACACAGGTTTTTTTTTTATGGGAAAAGGGGGGTGATTCAAACTTTTAATAGGGAAGGGGCTTTATTCACTTTTTTTTCACTTTTTTTTTGTAGTGTTATAGCTCCCATAGGGACCTATAACACTGCACACACTGATCTTTAACATTGATCAGTGGTTTCTCATAAGAAACCAGTGATCGATGATTCTGCCGCTTGACTGCTCATGCCTGGATCTCAGGCACTGAGCAGTCATTCGGCGATCGGACACCAGGAGGCAGGTAGGAGACCCTCCTCGTGTCCTGCAGCTGTTCGGGATGCCGCGATTACGCCATGGTGATCCCGTACAGCTCCCTGAGCTAACCGGAATGGTTTCACTTTCACTTTAGACGCGGCGTTCAACTTTGAACGCCGCGTCTAAAGGGTTAGTAGCGCGCGGCAGCGCAATCAATGCCGCGCGCTATTAGCCTTGGGTCCCGGTCTCTTGTTAGAGGCCGGGCCCGACCCGCTATAATAGATCGGGAGCGAACTCATGACGTACCGGTACGTCATGGGTCCTTAAGGGGTTAAAAGGAAAAAAAGAGCCAAATAATGAACTCTCAGAAGAACAGTCTACATTTCTCTCTCAAGAGAGTTCATCTAAATTTTATTCTTGAAGGTATTTCAATCATTTTCTTGGTTACAAAAAGCAAGTCCACTTGCTTAAAGGGGTACTCCGCCCCTGGATATCTTATCCCCTATCCAAAGGATAGGGGATTAGATGTCTGATCGAGAGGGTCCCGTCGCCGGGACCCCCGCAATCCCTGTGCAGCACCTGGCGTTCGTTTAGAACGCCGGGTGTGGGCGGCTGGGGGTCGTGACATCACAGCCACGCCCCCTGTGATGTCACACCAACCCCCCTCAATGCAAGTCTATGGGAGGGGGCTTGGTGGCCACCACGCCCCCTCCCTTGGACTTGTAGTGAGGGTGTGTGGTGTGACAACACGGGGGGGGGGGGGGGGGGCATCGCCGTGACGTCATGACCGCCGTCGCCCTCTCCAAGCGTTCGGAACAAAAAATTTTACGAACGCTGGGGCAGCGGAGTACCCCTTTAATCACCTACCTACTTTTGGTAACTAGACAGCTCATTCCGATACACTGGCAATCTGCTACAACCCCCCTCCCCCCCCCTCCAAAGATTTCACAGTCGTGTGAAAAAGTTTCCTATATCCATGTCATGCCCATGAATAACTTGGTCTCCTTGGATAACTTTTAGAACCCTTTTATTAAATAACTAATTTAATAATTAATTGATTATTTAGTTCTTTGCTTGAAGTCGGGTTAATTTTTTTTCTTTTCCTATGTATTTCTTCTTCCTCCTTTTGTCTTCTTTCTTGTTTTTTTCTTAGGAGTCTAGGTTTGTAATGTAATCATTATTGTTACAATATGATCATGATTGTTTGGATTTTTTTCTTTTGTTTTGTTAACAATAAAAGAGATACAGAAAAAAAAATGTGTAACAATGCACTGTGAGCACACAACTTGGCAAAGACCATTCATTTTACTTGCCTTCTTTCCATGATCAGCATAATCTATACAGTCAGAGCCGTAGATGTTGGCACCCCTGACATTTTTCAAGAAAATGAAGTACTCCCACAGAAAAGGATTGCAGTAACACATGTTTTGCTATACACATGTTTATTCCCTTTGTGTGTATTGGAACTAAAACAAAAAATGGAGGAAAAAAAGCAAATTGGACATAATGTCACACCAAACTCCAAAAATGGACTGGACAAAATTATTGGCGCCCTTTCAAAATTGTGGAAAAATAAGATTGTTTCAAGCATGTGATGCTCCTTTAAACTCACCTGGGGCAAGTAAAAGGTGTGGGCAATATAAAAATCACACCTGAAAGCAGATAAAAAGGAGAGAAGTTCACTTAGTCTTTACATTGTGTGTCTGTGTGTGCCACACTAAGCATGGTCAACAGAAAGAGGAGAAGGGAACTGTCTGATGACTTGAGAACCAAAATTGTGGAAAAATATCAATAATCTCAAGGTTACAAGTCCATCTCCAGAGATCTAGATTTGCCTTTAGCCACAGTGCACAACATTATCAAGAAGTTTGCAACCGATAACACTGTAGTTAATATCCCTGGGCGTGGACGGAAGAGAAAAAGTGATGTAAGGTGTCAACACAGGATAGTCCGGATAGTGGATAAGCTGCCCCATATGATGGTTATGGGAAGCGACTGATTTCAGTTAATTTTTCCAAAGGGTGTGCAACCAAATATTAAGTAAAGGGTGCCAATAATTTTGTCCAGCCCATTTTTGGAGTTTGATGTGACATTATGTCCAATTTGTTTTTTCTCCTTCCTTTTTTGGTTTAGTTCCAATACACACAAAGGGAATAAATGTGTATAGCAAAACATGTGTTACTGCAATCCTTTTCTGTGAGAAATACTTCATTTTTTAGAAAAAATTTCAGGGGTGCCAACATTTACAGCCATGACTGTAACTGCCTGGGCAAAACGTTTAAGGTATTTACTAAGACTGGCATTTCATACACTGGTCCAAAGTAAACTCCTGCCAGTGTAGGTTTATATTGGAACATCTAGGCATATCTGAGACTGCCTTGCGAGGCAACCTTAGATTTCTATATCAGCCTGAAGCTGGCATGCATTTCCACTTACAATTTACATCTGCTTTCAGGCGTTTCTCATATATATATATATATATATATATATATATTTTACTACCCATGTATGATTTCTTGTTTATTATTTTGATTTAGATGTGGACGAGTGCTTGAAACCAGATGTGTGTCCAGACGGGCTTTGTATCAACACTGTTGGATCATTCCGCTGCCACTACTGTGACCCTGGATTCCGCATGAATAGGGTACAACAGTGTGAAGGTAAGCAGTTTGTCGAAGAAAAAAAGTGCATTGTCTAAAATGCATGCTTTTTGCTCAAGATATCTAGTTTTCTATGGCACTATTGGGTAAAGACGAGGAAATTGACATTATCTTGTACAGTACAATTCCCAAGCATTAATGGGACCTGATGGTAGTTAGATGGTCCAATATCCTGAAAAGTAATGATAATTAAAATCCCTTGCATTGCAAAGCAGAAAGAAAACATCTTAACCACTTCCCGACCCATGACGTATCGGTACGTCATGGGTAGGGTGAGAGGAACATGACACAGGCTTTCGGGTCGGGTCCACATTATAACCAGCAGATCCCTGCTGCTATAAATGAGGGACATTGGAGCTGTCTCCGATGGTCAGTAGCGATCACAACATTTAAACATTAAATGATGGTTATCCTTGGGGTCTGGAGGACCCATCTGCAGCTCCGCGATATACTCCCAGGCTGCTTATGGGTTGCCGGGAAAGAACGGGGACTTACCTGTCCTTCCTGCTGTTCTGTGGATTGGCGATTGCTTAAGGCTGCCTTTGGCAGCCCTTAGCAATCGAGTGACGAAAACATAGATCAATGTAATGTAATAGCATTACATTGATCTATGTAATTCATCTAATGATGACTTATTATAGGGCCCTAGGGGAACCAAAAAAAAGTTCTTAAAAATATTTAAAAAATCCTCTCCCTAATAAAAGTTCAAATCACCCCCTTTTCCCATTATTCAAATAAAACACTATAAACAATAAAAATAAACATATTTGGTATCGCCGCATGCATAATTGTCCGAACTATTAAATTATGATGTTCCTGATGCTGCACAGTAAAAGGTGTAAACGCAAAAAAATTTACATCACGTCCCAGAAAAAAACATCATAAAAAGTGATCAAAAAATCATATATACACAAAGTGCTACTGTTAAAAACTACAGCTCATGGCGCAAAAAAAACTAAACCCTAACATAGCTCTGTAGATGAAAAAAAAAGTTATAGGGGGTCAGAACATGGCATTAAACAAACCTTTTTTTTTTTTTTTTTTTTACCTAAAACAAAACAAAAATTACCCAAGTTTGGTATAATTGAAATCGTACTGACCATTAGAATAAAGATAGCATGTTATCTTTGTGTTTTGAACCCTGTAAAAATGATTGCCCTACAAAATTGTGCAATTCCATTTTTTATTCCAATTTTGCCTTACATATATTTTTTCTGGCTCCGTAATTCATTATATGATAAAATAATGTGTGCCAATGGAAAGCACAACTTGTTCCACAAATCAGATGCCCTAATACAACTTTGTCAGTGGTTAAAAAAAAAAGAAAAAAAAAAAGTTATGGGTCCTAGAAAAAACGTGAGCCAAAGAAAAATAATTGCTGGGTCATGAAGGGGTTAAAGACTTCCCACTGTCTTGTCAGATTATAAACAGATTGTGACTGTAATTTTGAATGAACCTTGCATTTATGTTTTTCCTCCTTCCTTCCTTCAGTAGTACAGTGTGATACACATTAATGGAATGATATTTAAATGTTTTCGCTTTAAAATGTGTTTACCAGATTGTTTATTTTATTTAAAAAAAAAACATTGCTGTTTCGACAGATATTGATGAATGCTTGGTACCAACCACATGTCCATATGACAAATGTGTGAATAACCCTGGGTCGTTCGCATGTGTGCCTTGTCCTGATGGCTACAGAGGATCTAATGGGAGGTGCTATGGTAAGCTTGCTATGCTCTAACCAGTGAGTTCATAGAGATGCTAGTCAGTAGTAATAGAGGATTGTTAAATTGCATCTCAACATGTGATTATGCCGTAAATAGTATTACCTAACGTAAGAAAATAGCAAATGTTATTGTTGTTATAAAAACACAAAAAAAAACTTTCCGATCTTGTGCCGATCCAGTGTAGATGTTCCGGAAGTCCCCTAGTCTGCAAGCGATGATGTGCTGTTGATGTACAAGACTGCTGAGTCCAGTGGTTAGCGGCAGTGGTCATGCGGTGTTATAGCTTATCTTTGCTTACAGATTGTAGACCGGCAAGACACTACTTGAATCTGCAGGAGATTAATGAGTGTCTGTAGATATACCTAGAGGAAGCACGCAGCTAAGCGCTCTTCCCCCTGACTCAATGGGATCTCTGCGTCTAACTGCACAAATTGTATAGACATATTATGGAGCATGTCTTGTGCAGTGAGACAGAGATGGCATGGAGCCTGGGAGGGAAGCGCATAGCTGCACGCTTCTCTCGACTATATCTACTGTAGAGATTGGTGGGGGTCTCTATATAAAATTGAAAATTTACTTTAAGGGTAGTTCTGCTCCATAGAAGAGATAATTTAATGAGGTCTAATTTGCATGCCTTTTTCCCCAGAGTGCATTGCTTGGCCTTTGAGACTCTGTATGCCAACCTGATACTACCCTGCTCACATTTTCTGTTGTGTAACTTGTATTAAAGTTGTAAAGCTTTTTGTTGCTGAAGATGAAGAGGCAGATAGGAAGCCCAAACTGTCAGTAGGACTGAGCTCCTTCCATAGCACTGAATGAAGGGTAATCACAGACATGGCTGCCAATCCCCCTTCTCTCTGCTGTAGCTGCTAGAAATGTTAAGGGTTCAGTATACAGTATTCTATTGCACAGATGTTCAAAATTGCTATTCAGCTATAGGTACCAAATTAAAGGAACAGCTCAGACTTTAAGGGAAAGGGTTACGCCTGGTAAAGCGAAGATAACTAGTAAATTAATACAACTGTACAATAAACGCTCCTCATTTTATTTTCCACTTGTTTTCCTCTCATTGGACAGATATATGATCTGTAGTATTAGTGTCTTGTGCTTTAATAAAGCCAGAAAATATAACCACCCATTGGCTTTCTCGATGCATTGGCTTTCCTTGATGAGCATTTCAGAAAAATATGAAAATTGAAAGCAGATTTTGTTTCAAACGTAGACTAAAGTAAATGAGCTGGCATTGTGCCTGACTGTCTAATAAGTGACGTTCCTACATGTCTGCACATTTGTACCTTATGTTTTGTTTAGTTTTTCTAACTGACCTCCAATTTCTGTTTAATTTGTAGACATCGATGAATGCCAAGAAGACACTTTGCTGTGCAATAACGGGGACTGTTCCAATCTGGAGGGATCATACATGTGCACGTGTCGGACAGGATATGAATCAACCTCTGACAGCAAACAGTGCATTGGTAATTTGATGTTCCGCTGTAGCGTTACATGTGCTTTATTTCTTTATTGTGAGATGAAGGGTCAGCTGTGAGTTGAAGGAGAATGTAGTCAAAGGCTGTTGATCAATAGATCCATCTGTTTCAGTGTTAGTGTTTTGTAACATTTCTGATATCAAAAAGGCACAAAAGATATGGTCATGGTCAGATGAGCTGTCTATATTTAGATTATAGTAAAATCCTTTCTCTGTTGCACTGTCAAAAATGCAAAAATCTCAGATTTTTTACATGTTACACATTATAAAAAACAAGTTGGGATCGGGAAAAGTTTACATATCATATGTATTAGATCCATGCAGCAGATTTTCAAATTTGATAATTTTGGCAAACAGATGGATTCTGAACTAAGTTCCAGGGCATGAAGAAGTATCAAACAGTCCAGGTCAATAACACACAGGCACAAGTGGTACCAAATCAGAAGATAAAGTGACAAGTGTAAGCCAGAGGGTCAGAACCAAGAGGGCAGTGTTGTACAAAATCAGAGACAAAACAATCAAACCCAGAGAGCAGCGAAGTACAAAGTCAGTGGGCATGAGCAAAGTCATGGATCATGCAAAAGGTCAGGTCACTGGAGGTTATAACAAACATAGCTACTTATGGAAATAGAAATGCTACTTATGGGATAAACTTCAACCTTACAGGTATAGTACTGAAATGTTATAATCTCCCACCACCAAGAAGGGTAAGCATCGGCGCCGCAGCTGATTGGCCTGGCACTCTTACCTCCTGATAGGTCAGCATTTCACTTACTGACCAACAGCTCTGTGACATGCAGGGCTGTTGTTAGGGGGATAAGGGAAGCTACCGAGTGTTCTGAGAAGAGGTGCAATGTAACATATATGATATATTTAAATTTAGATCATTGCTACATATCACTTTAAATTATGGCTTTTTGATGCCTGAAATAGCTACTGGTTGCACCTACCAAATGGCTCTAAGCTCTTCAATGGGCCATCTAATATAGGCCATTAAAGGGGCTCTCCGATGCTTAGACATCTTATCCCCTATCCAAAGGATAGGGGATAAGATGCCAGATCGCGGGAGTCCCGCCACTGGGGACCCCCGGGATCTTGCACGTGGTACCCCGTTTGTAATCAGTCCACAGAGCGTGTTTTCTCCGGGTCTGATTATCGGCGACCACAGGGCTGGCGGCGTGTGACGTCACGCTCCGCCCCTCAATGCAAGCCTACGGGAGGGGGCGTGATAGCTGTCACGCCCCCTCCCATAGGCTTACATTGAGGGGCGGAGTGTGACGTCACACGGGGCGGAGGCGTGATGTCACACGCCGTCGCCCCTGTGGTCGCTGGTAATCAGACCCAGAGCAAACACGCTCTGGGGACTGATTACAAACGGGGTGCCACATGCAAGATCCTGTGGGTCCCCAGCGGTGGGACTCCCACGATCAGGCATCTTATCCCCTATCCTTTGGATAGGGGATTAGAGGTCTAAGCATCGGAGAACCCCTTTAAATATGACTATTGGAGAAATGATTGGCCAAGATGAATTATGGCTCCTTTATTATGAATAGTGTATATCTAGAGATAATTCATGGTCAATTGACAGGTCTGCTGTTTTGCTATGGGATGTTGTTTTTTCTTTATCTCACCAGTTTTTTTAAGTCAAATTACTAAGGTAAATGACCCACATTTTTTAAGGATGTATAAAGATACTAGAACGATTTCCTTTTTAATAGAATATATGAATAATTGTTCCTTTATGAATGATTATTTTACAGATATTGATGAATGTCAGCTGGGTAGTTTATGTCTGAATGGCAAATGCCAAAACATTGAAGGTTCCTTTTTGTGCTCCTGCAACCAAGGCTATAAGTTAAGTCCAGCTAGGGACAGATGTGATGGTATGTATTCCGATATCCTGCTTGTTCTGTTTATAATAACATTCTATACATTTATTCCATTTTAATATTTTAAAGACCCTGAATGAATGTACGCTGCAAACAGGATAGTTCAGTGACTGCTTCAAGAGAAATTGTAACAAAAATTACAACTCAATTTTGGGAGAATATCAAATAATTCTTTCAGTTCAGCAACCTGGGAAAATGATTTACAAAGTCAGTAGGCATGCCATGGTCCTGAAGGACACTTCTTGTCCAGAAGATTAACATTTTAGGGGCTACAGCTGACATTTTTGAATCTTAGAATAATCTACAGCAAATATTGGTCTCTTAGGGCAGGTTTATTTATGTCTGGTGATCTGGATGGAAATGCCGGATGCAGCAAGCTGGATGCGTTCCACCAGGCATCCCGTATCCTGGCAGACCCATCAACTAACCAGATGGAAAAACGCTGCTTACAGCACTTTAGATCCGGCACAGTTACCTTAGTTTAACAATGCCAGATCACTGAACATGTAAATTATTCCTAATTGGTTATTCCTAATTATGTACTGTATGTGTTTGCAACCAACATATAAACTTTTATGCAAAAGTTGCAGTGTCCAAAAAACGTCAGAAATCCTTAAACGGGTACTCCGGCCCTAAGACATCTTATCCCCTATCCAAAGGATAGGGGATAAGATGTCTGACCACGGGGTCCCACCGCTGGTGACCCAAGCAATCTTGCATTCAGCACCCACCTCAGGGAGCTGCACGCCACGCTGCCAGCTCAGAATCTGCCGTGTGATGACCACAGGGACATCACGCCCCACCCCCGCTATGCAAGTCTATGGACGGGCGTGGGATAAGATTTCTTAGGGCCGGAGTACCCCTTTAAAATGTATCCAGTTAAATTAGTCATATCTATATTGTATTTTATTTGAGTTTTATTTGAAGTTACTAGATATTTGTAACACTAGATCAAGTTGCATTCTGTTATGTCTAAGGCGATATCCCAAGGGCATTAAAATGTCAAACAAAAGAATTGCGAGTTTTAAAGTATGATGTTTCTGAGATCATAATTAAAATAATAAAAAAAAAACAGCAGGTTAACTCTTGTGGGATAGTTCACCCACTACTATAAGTATAATTTAACTGTATTGATTCTTAGCCATCCAAAGTCACTGATACATGGATTATGTTAGATATTGCAGCTTATTCTCATATACTTTAAGGGAGCTGAGCTGCAATACTATCTAAATGCAGTTAAATAGGCTACCGCTGTTTCTGGACAGTCACTGTTTTTGTACCTCGGGCAAATCCTTCAACAAACTGACAGTAGTGGACAACTCACTGACTATATTTCCAGGAGGAAATTCACATTATATACTGTATATTCTCTAATGTACAATAGATTTAAATAAAAATACATAAAAAGTACCGGTCACCAAATAAACTTTTCTAATCTAACTCAGGCTATGTTGCCTAACAACTCCTAACACCCCTCCAGCCCTTAAAACATTTTTCAGAGTTTTAAAAAGCTCTGTATCTTACTTTTCTTCTTGCTCGCACAGTGCAATTTCCCAGCAGGAAAAAGTGGGTGTTTCCCAGCAGGCATGACATCACTGAAGCCTGCTGAGGGACCACTTCTGCCCTCACATGGTTGCAGCTCTGTGATGAATAGAAGACCTCAAGCTCTGTCCATGTTTCAGTCTGTGTTGCTATTAGTGAGGCTATCCTGCAGCTTTCAGTCTGTGCAGCTTTCTGTGAGAATCTGTGGAGCTTTCAATCAACTTCAGAGCAGCCAGAAGCCCTTACTGAGTTTGGACTGCCAGGCCTGGAAGAAACCAAACTCTCTGAATTAATTGTGGCAGGGAACAGAACAGAGCCACCTGGTGGCCATTTTTTCTATTACATTTTAAACATATTTATGTTGATAATTTTAAAAGCAAGTGAATGGGAAAGTGTCTGATAATTACACAAGGAACACTATATTAAAAGTTTTATTCGGTGACAGGTAACCTTTAAAAAGTGGTTTTGTGTCTAGATATTTCTATTTCATACTTATTATGGTGCCCCCTGTTGTTCTTTTCATTCCCTCTCAGGACTTCCACCTAAAGTGTCTAGTTCTGGTGGTCACACATGCTCAGTTGTACCAGCCTCATCCTCATGTTTACAGGTAGCAGCTTCTTTACAGCAATTTAGGTGAATGTTCTGAAATGCGCCATGTCAAGTATATAACTGCAGTATCTAGACACAAGCATTTTTTTTTATGATTTCAGTTGAAGATTTGATATTTAATTCCGTGATCCAATAAAGTAAGTTAATATTTCCTAGGGCAACCCCCTCAGTTATATGGTACAATGTTTAGTAAAAGTGAACTGTACATCATCTGTAAATTTTAGTCCAATACCTTCTGATTTGTCTTTATTTCTACAGATATTGATGAATGTCAGGATACAAGTCTGTGTGGTCATGGTCAATGCAGGAATTCCAGGGGATCTTTCGCATGTATATGTAATGATGGCTACAAGTTGTCTGCTGCTGGGGACCAATGTGAAGGTATGATTCTGCTATGTTAGCCTTAAAGGGGTTGTCCAGAATTAGAAAAATGCTGCTCCTTTTTTTGCATAAACAGCACCACTCTTGTCCACAGGTCATGTGTAGTACTGCAGCACAGTCCCATTTACTTCAATGTAGCCCAGCTGCAATACCAGACACAACCTGTGGACCAGAGTGGTGCTGTGTCTGCAAGAAAGAAGCAGTATTTTTCTAATCCCAGACAACACCTTAAACCCCTAACTGTTCCTATGCTAACAGATCTATTTTCAGCCATTGTAACTCTTATCTTAAAGGGGTACTCCGGTGGAAAACTTTTTTTTTTAAATTAACTGGTGGCAGAAAGTTAAACAGATTTGTAAATTATTTCTATTAAAAAAAATCTTAATCCTTCCAGTACTTATTAGCTGCTGAATAATACAGAGGAAATTATTTTCTTTTTGGAACAGAGAGCTCTCTACTGAATCATGAGCACAGTGCTCTCTGCTGACATCTCTGTCCATTTTAAGAACTGTCCAGTGTAGGAGAAAATCCACATAGAAAACATATGCTGCTCTGGACAGTTGCTAAAATGGACAGATATGTCAGCAGAGAGCACTGTGGTCAGCAGAGAGCTCTGGCACCAGTTGA
This sequence comes from Hyla sarda, assembly GCF_029499605.1. Taxonomy (NCBI): domain Eukaryota; kingdom Metazoa; phylum Chordata; class Amphibia; order Anura; family Hylidae; genus Hyla; species Hyla sarda. The sequence continues at coordinate 339,332,605 of NC_079191.1, forward strand.
TTTAAAAAAAAAAAAAAAGTTTTCCACCAGAGTACCCCTTTAAGAACAAGTGCAAATGTCAGTTGTATTGTACCAAGTGACTGTAATATAGTATTACAATTGTGTTGACTGTCAGTCATATAGCAGTAGTGGTGATAAGCCATATTAGATACAGTATGCAAAATAATGTATACTACCAGTATGCAGTGCAAGTGCAAACTCTGGAGTGAGGGCACTAGACAAACTGTATGTTATTATGGCCACACTAAAATGGTTCTTAAAGGGGTACTCCAGTGGAAAACTTTTTTTTTTTTTCATATTAACTGTTCTAGAAAGTTAAACAGATTTGTAAATGGCTTCCATTAAAAAATCTTAACCCTTCCAGTACTTAGCTGCTGTATACTACAGAGGAAGTTGAGTTGTTCTTTTCTGTCTGACCACAATGCTCTCTGCTGACACCTCTGTCTATGTCAGGAACTGTCCAGAGCAGGTGCAAATCTCCCTAGCAAACCTCTCCTGCTCCGGACAGTTCCTGGAAAGATTAAGATTTTTTTAATTGAAGTAATTTACAACTCTGTTTAACTTTCTGGCACCTGGAGTACCCTTTTAACCTTAGCTTCAGTATGCTATGCTGTCCCTAGTACATGGTAGTAGAGGCAATCAATAGTGAGTCACATATATATTCTAAACGTCTGCAAAATACAAGTTTTTGGGTGAGTGGTTTGTTGAGATCACTATATTATGGAATTGCCATGTACTCTAATAGGATTATATTTTGATCATATCCACGGATATTAACAGTAACTAATAATTTCGCCCCAGATCAGAACTTTACTGCAATGCTATAAAGCAGTATTTTCCAACTAGGGAGCCTCCTGCTGTTGGAAAAACTACAACTCACAGCATGCTGGGACTTGTAGTTTTTCCAACAGCTGGGGGCACACATTGTTTGGGAAACATTGCTATAAAGTGTAATATTATGACTCAAAATATCGAAACATAATAGGATTTTTATAGTGTATTTAACAAGTAAGCTATGGCAGCTTAGCACATGGATGTAATAACACATGCCATGGCAATTGTAAAACGTATGGTAGCCCAGTTCTCTGTAGTAATGCCCTCTAGTGCATTTACTTATAAGACACATAGTTGCTTTATATATATATATATATATATATATATATATATATTCTTTATTTTTTTTTGACATTGTGAGTTAAAAAAAATAATAATAATAATATATATATATATATATATATATATATATATATATATTACAGTATATATATATATATATATATATATATATATATAAAAAATTTAATGAATCGTTTTAGGGAACCTTAAAATATCATTTTATTTCTTTCCATTAAAATACGAAAAAAACTTGAAAAAACACTCTGGGTATTGATAGTGATGGGTCACCAATAACTACCTTCTTAAATCTCCACTGTCATAAAGTGCATCGGAGAATTGCATCTATTCCTTCATGTGCAATATTCCACACATAATATCGGGCAATATTCAGACTGTGCGGTATTTTTGTGGTTCTTTTGTATTTTTCAGGACTCACAATATACAGTCTTAATTATGTGCAGTGTGGCAATTAAAGTGTCCCGTGCCGGCAATTTTAAAGTGTCCCATGCCGGTGTCTCTTGTGCAAAATTGTTTCTCCAAGTGTCACATATTACACAGTATGTTGCAGACTGTTTCCATATAACTAGTGCACATATAGATTGGTGAAATGTTGCACAATGTATCTACAGTCAATATATGTAACACCACAGGTTTTAGCACATTGCCACTTATCTTTCTCTTCCTCAGGTAGTAAGGTGCCTTTTTGTGTGCGCTGGAGTAAAGTGCGTCTTTTGTGTGCACTGGAGCTAGTGGTATGCTCAGGGCTGCCGGTCCTTGTGCACTAGTTATATGGAAACAGTCTGCAACATACTGTGTAATATGTGACACTTGGAGAAACAATTTTGCACAAGAGACACCGGCATGGGACACTTTAAAATTGCCGGCACGGGACACTTTAATTGCCACACTGCACATAATTAAGACTGTATATTGTGAGTCCTGAAAAATACAAAAGAACCACAAAAATACCGCACAGTCTGAATATTGCCCGATATTATGTGTGGAATATTGCACATGAAGGAATAGTTGCAATTCTCCGATGCACTTTATGACAGTGGCGATTTAAGAAGGTAGTTATTGGTGACCCATCACTATCAATACCCAGAGTGTTTTTTCACGTTTTTTTCGTATTTTAATGGAAAGAAATAAAATGATATTTTAAGGTTCCCTAAAACGATTCATTAAATTTTTTGTTGATTATTGGGAGACCTAATCTAGCACAAGATACTGTTGTATCGATCAGTTACATATATATATATATATATATATATATATATATATATATATATATTTATATCAACAAAAGATGAAGGTCTGGCACGTTAGGTGGTGGATAAAATAAGCTTTCCCTTTATTCACAAATCTTGACATGATTCACATACAGAAAAGGTCTGACGCGTTTCACCTACGTTGAGGCTTCATCGTAGACTACGATTAAGCCTCAACGTAGGTGAAACGCGTCAGACCTTTTCTGTATGTGAATTGTGTCAAGATTTGTGAATAAAGAAAAGCTTATTTTATCCACCACCTAACGTGCCAGACCTTCTTCTTTTGTTGATTGGACTTTTGGCCGAGGGCGGTACCGACCGGTCCCGGGCACAGGTGAGCAATCTGGATGTTCAGTGAGAGCGGTCTCCACAGTCTCCATTGTATGTATGTATGTATATATATATATATATATATGTGTATATATATATATATATATATATATATATATATATATATACTAGTTTTCTAAAGCATCCCATTTACTTTGAGAACAGTTCGACAATATGAAAACATATGTTAGTTCTACACAAAGAAGTAGTTGAAAAGTAACGCAAAAGGCCGCAATGTCTCCCAGCAGTTAGCTTAGCAGTACACAGAGTTTCACGGTAGTTCGTATGATGTCTAATGAAAACAGACAGGAAACATATTATAAGCAGCTGCTTGTGGGGCATTAATGGCTCGCTTCTGCTCATTTCCCATGTGTTTTCGGCAATGACAGATGAATTATGTAGAACAAACATCATAACAAAATCCTTTCATGACTCGCTCCCTAAAATCTCAGCGATGATTGATTCATTGGATTCAGCGTGCAGGCTGCTGTCTTATCGCTTTTTAATGGCCATGGTGTGGATTGGAGGGGATACATTACAAGTAACTAAGAACAGTTTGAAAAATGTAATAATAAAACTTTTTCTTAGCCCTAATTTTTACTTAATTCTAATTTTTACCCATAATTGTTAATAAGTATGTAGTATAATGTTATTATCATAGCAGAAAAGAAATAAGGGTATGTTTTAACATGCAGCCAACACCATCCCCTCATGTGCTGTCCAGAGGCCGCATGATGTTGCTGGTGATCCCCGTCATTATATAGTTACATAGTTACATAGTTACATAGTTAGTACGGTCGAAAAAAGACATATGTCCATCAAGTTCAACCAGGGAAGTGGGCATGTATTCGGCCCTAACATTAAAGGGGTACTCCGCTGGAAAACATTTTATTTTTAAATCAACTGGTGCCAGAATGTTAAACAGATTTGTAAATTACTTCTATTTAATAATCTTAATCCTTCCAGTACTTATCAGCTGCTGTATACTACAAAGGATGTTCTTTTCTTTTAGAATTTCCTTTCTGTCTGACCACTGTGCTCTCTGCTGACACCTCTGGCAATTTTAGGAACTGTGCAGAGTAGGAGCAAATCCCCATAGCAAACCTATGATGCTCTGGACAGTTGCTGACACGGACAGAGGTGTCAGCAGAGAGCACTGTGGACAAGACAAAAAAGAAATTCAAAAAGAACAGAATTTTCTCTGTAGCATACAGCTACTAAAAAGTACTGGAAGGATAAAGATTTTTTAATAGAAGTAATTGACAAATCTGTATAACTTTCTGTCACCAGTTGACCTATAAAGACCTAAAAAATTTTTTTTCCACTGGAGTACCCCTTTAAATAGTCATTTATTGGCCAGTAAAAACGTGTTATCGTTTTTATATTGAAAAGTATACCATGAAGCCAGTGTGAATACAACCTAAGTACATGACCTTTAATCTTTGTGGTACTTGTGCCTTTGGATGAGACCTTAGACACTAGACTATAGGTTAGATTAGGGTTTCTCAAGTATTTTCTGCTTAGGCCTCACCCACCAATCCATGTTGATACTAGGGCCTTACCAATGAACACATACTATCACTCCGTGCCAAATACTGTACTCTGTAGACTCTGCTGCCCTGCCCCCTGGTTGCAGAGCCTGTGAACTTATGGTCATGTATCCATGATGTCATTGCAGATTTATTAAATATTCAAAACAAAATTGGTGCCAGACAATTCCATAACCCCTTTAATAATTTATGTCTGGTTTTCTGCCACTGTATTACATCAAAATTTTACATTTTCAAACTAAATTAACAAACCAGATTCAAATGTTCTATAATTAGTCCCAGGCTTAAGTGTCTTAGGAAACGTGTACCATGTGGCATCAAATACTACAATGCAGCACCCATATTGCTCCCAAGAAGTGCCAACTAAATACCACCACACAGTGCGCAAAATGTCCTTTAGCAGCACCCAAAAAATACCTTGCATAACAACATACCGTACACCGTATGAAATACATCTTCAGCAGTGCCAAACTAACACCACAGGGCAGTACAACATATCTCTCCAGCGGCACCTAACACCCTAATGCAGCAGTACTGTCCCCATTTCCTCACACCCCCTCCCCAACTGCGAGAACGGGCATTATCAGAACAGTCTCTACTTTTGACTCCCTGTTTTGTGGCAATGCTCCATAAAGTCAGAAACTGTGTGCCTCGCCAATGAATGGCGCCTCAAAGATTGAGAAGTGCTGGATTAGATTATACATTTTTCTAATTATTATATTAATAATCTTTTATAGCTGATTTACAAGATGTAAATATACAATGTATCCTGTCTGCATTGAGGAAGAATATGTTTTCCATTCCAGAAATGAAATTCTAATTACATTTATATGGCAGCTCGTACCAGGGACTGTTCACATATTTGAAGTCTGGAGTTCTGTCTAGAGCCAAGTTAAATTGTGTGTCATGAATACTCAGAAGATTACTAGAAATAGCCCTACACAAGTGCACAATTTACTAAAGTCAACTTTTCTGTATTCTGTTCATAGACATTCAAGAAAGTATTTATATTCCATCAAGTTAGAGGTTAATGTGGTTTCAAAATAATGGGCCACCTGATCACAAAATAATTCACCTGTTTGCCAAAAATCTGATTGCAGACATAGATGAATGCCAGGAGCTGGGCGAAGCTTGCCAGGGAGGAGGAAGCTGTTACAATACGGATGGGTCTTATACATGCGTTTGTCCAGATGGCTTCCTGCTCATAGATGGAAGAAGGTGTCAAGGTATAGTAAAGCTATGGAAAACAGAAATCTTGCAGCTTTGTGGAGAGGAATTAAATTAATATTAGGATAAGTTTACATTGCGCAAGCCAAGCTGAAAAAGACATAACACAGCAATCTTTCATAAAAGTACATTGGGCAATTAAATAATGTTCCAAGAGTCAAATGAACTGATATTTAAAAGAATGTTGCCTAGGATTTAAATGGATCTTTATGATCTTGTATTATTTGTGTATAAATGAACAGCCCAAATCTTTTTTATAAGGATATATTCACTTTTGCAATAATTTTCTTCTTTCTTTAGTGCTTCTAAAATGTAAAAAAAATAAAGCAACATTGCTAATAGTCTTTAATAAAAAAAAAATATTCTACCTGTGTGTGTCTACAGGTTTTATGTATAACTATGTCTCCTTAGTTATACTTTCAGACATTTGTACTCCCTTCTTTCTGTCCTCTATTTCATGCTAAGCTACAAAATATATTATAGCACTAGAAAGGGGACAGATGGGAGTATGAGTATGACTGCATAGTCTGACTACACAAGGTTTGCTTGTAGTCTGTAACCGTGGAGACACAGGTCTGTATTGATATATGTAGTCAACAATGATCTGTGGTTTGCGCTCAATAATGCTGCCTGAACTAACATACTATATGGATCCTATGATGGGTTCAGTAGAGCTTTGCACACTTGCTTATGGCCATGCCAAATCTTGGGTAGAAAATCAAACTATTCTTTTTTGAGAAGTGTTTAAAAGCAAAATACCAAATGGCCGCATGGTTAGTTACAATTATTTTAGCCAAATAGCAAAGGCTTAGGCCAGCTCATTAAAAAAAAAAAAGTACTTATATTAACCTGCCTTGATCTCCCCAGACCATCCCTTTTGCTCAGCGCTTCTGACATTCCACTTCGACATTCATAAAATGCCTGTTTAGCCAATTACTGGCCATCATGGTTACTCACCTTAGTAAGTCATTGGCAGATGGGCATTTCCTGCGTGTGTCAAAGAGGAAAGCAGGAAGCTCTGAGCCATGGGGACCATCTGGACATCAATGGTGTCGGATCAGGATAGGTGAGTTCATACATATTTTTAAGCCAGCCTGGAACAAGAAAAAAAATTGTTGGTGCAAGACAATTGTTCAACCCTTTAATGTTATAACTGTTTGTCTGACAATATTTCACATCAACATATTACATTTTCTATGTTTTTTTAAATTAACAAACCATATGTAATGCTCTAAAAAGAGACCCATGCTTTCTTGAAGTGTTCTGCTAGGAAGTACCTAATGGTCAATTTTTTATGTTTTGGTTGCTCAAGTAACCTGATAAATATTTCATTGAGTTACATGAGATTTGAGATATATATTTTTTTATTATTCCAACAATTAAATAATAAAAGGGAATGTCACAAGATATTTAACCTCTGCCCTATTTCAACCAGAAATGCCTTCAAACTGCCTACAAATGCCCCTAGATTATACAATCTGCATACATTATGCTTCATTGTGTGTCTGGTTGTGGGACAGTCCAGCAAAAAAAAAAAAAAAACTGGTCTGCATACATATATATCACACTATGGTTTTTAAAGTTAAAGGGGTTCTCTAAAAAACTAAATTAATCACTTATTCACAAGATAATTGTCTGATCCTGTGTCCCCCGATTGAAGGGAGTGTTGGTCAGACATGCTTGCTGCTGCTGAATATAACTCAAAGTACAACTCTTGGCTATCTTTACCAGGCCCTAAGACATAATAAACTTTTTAGCTGTTATCATGCACTTTGGACTTTTGCTTGTCTGTGACATTGGGGAAACATGAAAATGGGTTATGAAGTAAAAAGTGTCCCTTTTCACCTTGCAAATCTACTTTACCCCATCGCCCATAACAGCACCCTTGGAGAGACAGTCTCCTCATCCATGGGTGCTATCATGGGCTCAACGAAAAACAATTACCGGTAAGAATAATTTGTTTTTTGAAGAAAAAAAAACACTGGTAACTTTATGGTGTCCTTCATACATGATCATGACTTTAATATTACTGTTCTGACTTTTTTCAGATATCAACGAGTGTGAAAATTCAGAACTTTGCTCTCCAAATGGGGAATGTCTTAACACTGCTGGTTCATTCCACTGTATCTGTGACCAAGGGTTTACAACCACTCCTGATGGGAGATCATGTGAAGGTATATTTATTCAAAATGAATTTCCTAGTGTTTCTTTATTGTTTTCAATTAACAGCAATATAATATAGAAAAGCCTTTTAAATGTCAAACAATTGACACAGTTATACAGTTACCCAGCTTAAATATGTTATTCCAGTAAACCTATTTTCAATGCTCGTGTGAACATACAATAAAAGAGAGAAGGTAGCAATACTGACAAACACAAGATAGAGAGGGCACTGCTGAAAAGAGGGACCGACACCTATGCCCAGCTGTATAACAGCATATAATAAGGAGCCTAATGAACTGTCACTGTGGTCACGCGGAGTCCTGGTGCCCTTGAGTCCGGGGGTGCTGGGGACCAAGAAATCCAAAGTCATTCAACAATATCCAAATGAAGACAAACAGGTACCCGCACTCACCGCGAGGAAACAGCAAAACGACCCTCCTGGACTCTAGGAAATTCCCGGCATCAGGCTGGTAGCAGGGCGCTCAGAGTGGAGGCGACTGCCGGGAAAGTTTCGCACAGGACACGCTTCTTCTGGCCTTGTACGCGTCCTGCGGGTTTGTCTTCATTTGTATACAGTAAAAGAGACGCTGTAGCTTAGCTCTGCAAAATTTAAATCATTATGCCTTAATGTGTCTGATCTCTGAAAACCCCACCACTAGGACCATATTCACTAGAATGGGTCCTTAGCCTCCCATTCGTTCTTATCACCCAATTGCAGTGAGAACAAGATTGAATGGAGCTGCAGTTGAGACAGTGCCCTGCTACTTTATTCAGTGCCTATGGGGCTAACAGAAAAAGGTGCAGTCCCATAGACTTCAAACAGATTGGCACTGTGATTGCATGACTACTGTTTTATTTAACATTCAGGGATGTCATAGTAATTGTTGAAGGGGCTCCCAGCAGTCAGACATTTATCAACTGCCCTTTAGATATGTAATGAACATTCATTGTGGGACAGCTGCACTAAACTCTTGTCTACAAGGACACCTATAAATTGGCTTCGTGAAAGTACTCGTTGGTTTCGTAACCATTATGATCACTATAGATGTTCCTCATACCTCGCTAATAATTGTATCTTGTGTTAGTTGCTTAGAAACATGAAAAGCGACCTTCTCTGATGTTAGATTTCCATTCCAGTTTCTAGTTGCTTGGAAAGATGAAGAACTGAGTAAGCTTCTCTGACTAGATGTCTTATTCCATCCTGTAGCCAATAATAAGTCTGTGTCAGCAATAAAAAATGTTAACTTTCCCTATACAAATATTGAATGTTAACAAACACATGTGAGGCAGGCCATAAACAAAAGGCTCATAATGAATTTTATTTCTGGTTAGCTAATATCCAAACCACAATTGTTTGTACTATGGAATATAAAACAGAGACCACAAATGCTATGAACATGGGTGTCCACATATTCATGAATGTATATTCTATAAAAGGTTTGAAAAATATATCTTCTGGCCACTAGTTCTCACTTCTCACCAATGTACTGAGCATGAACATGAAGTTCTCACATAACTTATGCCAAGTTTATTCTAAATGTTTGCACCACAGAAAGACCTACATCTTTTCCCAGAAAACTAGAGTTATGTAACAGAATACCAGTTTAGGAAAGCCAGGTGTTAAAGCGAGACTGGTCAATTCCAAGGGAACACCCTCAGTGTCAGCCCAAAATCAATAGGAGACTGCAAAAACTTGTCAAAAATAAAGCAAAACCAAACTTACTTTGTAATAGTTTCTCTTATATAGTGCAGTCCAACACCAATCAATCTTGAAATTGTAGAATAGTAAAACTTAAGAGGTACTGAATCTAAAGCTTTAACTTTTATATTCTTGAATGGAGCAGTGGTTGAGCAGGCACACTGTTGCTCCATGCAGTGTTTATAGGGCTGACAGAAACAGCTGATCACTGTATTTGACTGTCCCGTAGACTTAGAATAAACAACACATGCACTACTATCCCTCCATTTAAAGTTCTCCTCACTGTGGTTGGTCGGTGTCCAAGTGATCAGAAATGTATCGAAAGAGAATGCGTGTCCTTTATAAGAACACCCTTTTAAGAACAAGCAGAAGACATGCTTAACAATTTTCCTAATAAATATTTAGAATTACACTATGCGTTTAGTAATAACATCCATATGCAGCTTGTGTTAAAGGAGATCCTGCTCCACTATATCTCTAAAGCACACGCATTAGGGTGAGATTCAATTCTCACTAAATATATATGTAATACTGATTTATGCAAATGTTTTTTTAATTTTTAAAAAATTTTTTGCAACATCCACTATAAGTCCACATACTTCATACACAGTGAATGGCAGCTGCTACCTGCAGCTGACACTCACCATCAGTGGCCAGCATTGGTTAGATAAGTGCACAACAGCTATGCAGGTGGACAAATAAGAATATGGGTTTAGAATATGGTGATGCGAAGCATTTTTAAGTGTCCCTGTCAGTTATATTTGATTGGAGTGTTCAGATCCCAACCCATCTCAAGATATCACCAGAAGGCTTCAGTCTCTGTAAGGACAGATCAATGACAATAAAATGTGAGCCCAGGAGCAGTGTCTCCTCCTCTAATACATTAGTCAGTGAAGCGATCGCAACCCGAGAGGGACTCAGAGCAGCCCACCACAACTGTCAGGAGCGGCACTGAACCCCAAAACTGAACCCCACTAAACCTTTAGATGCACATCTTGCAAGGCTACAGTGGGAGGGTGCTCCCTCTATTTCTCATCGGCACCCTGCAGACTGATTGAGGCCTGAGAACATACTCCAGTCTCCTACTACTGAAATTTATCAAGCTCTTCCTGAAACTAACCTGTCTGATCTGCTATGCTTGTCAGTGTTATAATAAGAAAATAAATAAAAATAAAGAATAAAAAAAGAAAAAAATGTCTATCCCTTTTTCCCATTATACATTATTTTTTAAATAAATATATTACCACCCAAAAAGTCAATTCATCTCACAGAATTATGTAAGTGAAAAATTACTGCTTTGTGAATATGGTGAATTGTGTAAAAAAATTTACAAAAAACTTGCCGAAATTACAACCTTTTTGTTAATTCTGTCTCCCTAAGGCTTTGTGCACACGGCGGAAGAAAAATGCCAACTCATTTACCAAATACAAGCTCTCAAACAGCTCCATCAGTGAAAAAATAAAATAGTTATGAGAAACACGATTTTAGTTAACAAACAATATTTTTATGGTATAAATGTAATAAACAATAAAAACAAAGTACCGTATATACTCGAGTATAAGCCGAGTTTTTCAGCACGATTTTTCGTGCTGAAAACACCCCCCTCGGCTTATACTCGAGTGAACTCCCCCACCCGCAGTGGTCTTCAACATGCGGACCTCCAGAGGTTTCAAAACTACAACTCCCAGCAAGCCAGGGCAGCCATCGGCTGTCCGGGCTTGCTGGGAGTTGTAGTTTTGAAACCTCCGGAGGTCCGCAGGTTGAAGACCACTGCGGCCTTCAACATCATCCAGCCCCCCTCTCACCCCCTTTAGTTCTGAGTACTCACCTCCGCTCGGCGCTGGTCCGGTCCTGCAGGGCTGTCCGGTAAGGAGGTGGTCCGGTGAGGAGGTGGTCCGGGCTGCTATCTTCACCGGGGAGGCCTCTTCTAAGCGCTTCGGGCCCGGCCTCAGAATAGTCACGTTGCCTTGACGACGCAGATGCGTCGTTGTCTAGGCAACGGCTCTATTCCGGGCCGGAAGCGCGGAGAAGAGGCGCCCCCGGTGAAGATAGCAGCCCGGACCACCTCCTCACCGGACCACCTCCTTACCGGACAGCCCTGCAGGACCGGACCAGCGCCGAGCGGAGGTGAGTACTCAGAACTAAAGGGGGTGAGAGGGGGCTGGATGATGTTGAAGGCCGCAGTGGTCTTCAACCTGCGGACCTCCGGAGGTTTCAAAACTACAACTCCCAGCAAGCCCGGACAGCCGATGGCTGCCCGGGCTTGCTGGGAGTTGTAGTTTTGAAACCTCTGGAGGTCCGCATGTTGAAGGCCGCAGTGGTCTTCAACCTGCGGACCTCCGGAGGTTTCAAAACTACAACTCCCAGCAAGCCCGGACAGCCGATGGCTGCCCGGGCTTGCTGGGAGTTGTAGTTTTGAAACCTCTGGAGGTCCGCAGGTTGAAGACCACTGAGGGCGAATGATGAGAAGAGGATGATGAAGGGGGGGGGTGTGGGGATGATGAAGGGGGGTGGGGATGATGAAGGGGGGGGGGGTGTGGGATGATTACAAGGGGATGATGAAGGGGGGATGTGTGGGATGATAAGGGGATGTGTGGGATGATGACAAGGGGATGATGAAGGGGGGTGGGGATGATGAAGGGGGGGGGGGTGTGGGATGATGACAAGGGGATGATGAAGGGGGGATGTGTGGGATGATAAGGGGATGTGTGGGATGATGACAAGGGGATGATGAAGGGGGGATGTGTGGGATGATGACAAGGGGATGTGTGGGATGATGACAAGGGGATGATGAAGGGGGGATGTGTGGGATAAGGGGATGTGTGGGATGATGACAAGGGGATGATGAAGGGGGGATGTGTGGGATAAGGGGATGTGTGGGATGATGACAAGGGGATGATGAAGGGGGGATGTGTGGGATGATGACAAGGGGATGATGAAGGGGGGATGTGTGGGATGATAAGGGGATGTGTGGGATGATGACAAGGGGATGATGAAGGGGGGATGTGTGGGATGATGACAAGGGGATGATGAGGATGTTAATGACGGGTCTGGATGATGACAGGGGGGGATGAGGTATTTCCCACCCTAGGCTTATACTCGAGTCAATAACTTTTCCTGGGATTTTGGGTTGAAATTAGGGGTCTCGGCTTATACTCGGGTCGGCTTATACTCGAGTATATACGGTATATGCATTAGGTATTGCCTTAATTATACTGACCTGCAGAGTAAAGTAAATATATTGTTTATACAGCGTGGAAAACAAAGTTTTAAAGAAACAGCAGAATATCTTCTTTTATTCATATCTCCTCATAATTTTTTTTTATAAAAAACAATTTAAGTGTCACATGTACCCCAGAATGGTACCAATGAAATGGTCAAGTTGTCACTCAAAAATATTTTGTCAACTCAAGGACTTTGCACATATGATATTATGCCTGTAAAATATCCCAAATAAAAAAAAGGCCATAAAATTGGGTGCTTTTTTATGTCTAAGGCCTGTATATGCACAAGGGCCATATATGGGATATTTATAAATGCGTCAGAATTTTGTTAATAAATATTTTAGTTGCATTTATTTTTCAACACCTGGTGTGTTCACTGGGTTCACATCACGTTTTATGCAATACAGGACCGCATATGGTTGGGGGGAACTAAAACCAGGCACTCCAGTATCCCTGCCGTATGCGCCCCGTATGGAGTTTACCTCTAGGATGAGGGTTTTTGCCTTCCTCTGGATCAACTCAGTAGGGACTCATTAGGGATATAGGTTGAACTTGATGGACTCTGGTCTTTTTTCAACCTCATGAACTATGTTACTATGTTACTAATGGTCCACCACGGTTTTAGGCCCGGTGGGAAAACCGCATACGGGACAAAAATGAGCTCACTCCATTCGGCTCATTGTAATACATTACATACGGGCCGAATACGTCAGGAATACGCGAACGCCTGGTTTTAGCTCCCCCCACCCATATGCAGTCCCGTATTGCATAAAACGTGATGTGAACCCAGCCTTACTCGAAAAATTGATTATTGCAAGGTGAAGGCAGAACTTAAAAACTATTTATTTTTTGCAGGTATTCAATATGAAAGGGGTTATCCGGGAATAGAAAAACACAGCTATTTCCAAAACCTGCTGCCTGTCTGTCTCCAGCTTATATGGTCTGCCTTCACCTTGCAATAATTTCCGTGAAACACCTGAAGGGTTAATAAACTTAAAGGGGTATTCCGGCTTTATACGTCTTATCCACTGTCCAAAGGATAGGGGATAAGATGTATGATCGCAGGGGTCCTGCCGCTGGGGACCCCCGTGATCTCAGTGCAGCCCCCGGCATTCTGTGCGGGACGCTTCCTCCGAGCTGCTGGCCACGTACCCTAGTGACATCATGCCACGCTCCCTCCTTTCATGTTTCATTTCATGGGAGGGGACATGACGGACGTCACAGAATTCTGGGAGCTGCACAGAGTTCGTGTGGGTCCCCAGCGGCAGGACCCCTGAGATCATACATTATCCCCTTACATCTTATCCCCCTTTAACAAAAGTCATTCTGAATGAGGGGTACAGTTTTTTAAATATAGTTATTTATGAGGGGGAGGTTAACATAAAGTTCCCTAAATATTTTTTTTTTATTATCTAGAAAATTTGGAAAATTACTGCTATAGTCATGAACTGTCTAACGTCCCAAAAAATGAAATTTTTGAGTTTTTCACAAAAAACTCTGAATATATCAACCAACATTTACCACTAATATCAAAGTACAATGTTACAAAAAAAGTAAAAAATAAATGTAACATTAATTTAAAAAAACAAAGACAGCACGCCATAGCAATTCATAAATCACTGACTCCTCAAGCATGGCAAAGACACATGTTATCAGACTGCCTGACCTTCATACAGAAGGCTATCACCCAGATCGTGAACTAATCTTTGTATACAGGAAAGAGTAGAATCTATGGAATTGCATCACTGGCTCCTTTATATTAAATTGCTGTCTACCGTTAACGTCCTTCAGGTTTTCCTTTCTTTCAAAGAAAATCCTGGCACTGTTTGTGCGCTACTTTCAGCCAAGTTGACGAGAGATCTTCTGTTGAATATTTATCTATCCTGGCTGGTATTTCGACAACTACTGTAAAGTGGTTTTGACTCTGGATTCACTAGAGAGTTGTTGGAAAAGAAATACTTAGACTTAATGTTGATCTTGTTACCATCTGTTAGATACATTTCTCCTGTTAAAAGACCCTTACAGGCCTGCTATCTGAATTAAACAATACATCTCATGCTTGTTTAGTCTCCCGTCTTACGTCTGGATACAACTTTATAGAAAAAGAAAGTTTGCCTTTTGGGACAGTGGAACATTAGGAAGCAAAGTTCAATTACTGTTGGGACTGCATGGAAGACGTGTAACTTATTAACAGCTACTGTAGGGGTGCAGCTGCCAATTTTTACAGATGATTTAGTGGGAGCCTTTGAAATATTCTGAATTTGCACTGGGACATAATGTAACGTTTGAGGGGCATACAGATGACAAATTGTATATCTAGAGGCATTTCACTTAGAAGTAAAGTTAGAATGTTCCACAGTGTTTTTTTATGGCTTGTAGGGGACGACGACACTGTATATATTAACAAAATAGGAATAAAAACATTCAGCTCAATAAGACGCTAAGTTATTTTCAGTGTGTTAGTCTCTCCTCAGAACACATTGTATTTCCATCCAATAATTTGTCATGAGTTTAAGTTTTCACATTATTGATATAAATAAATCAGCGTTCTATTATTGTGATCCATTTCCTAGGTGTCATCTGTACCATTCTTACTTAATAAAACAACCAAGCACATGTGTAAAAGAAAACCATTCTTTTTCCATATGGAGTTCTAAAAAAAAATACAGAAAAACACATTATTATTCATTTTAACAGCTGAGAGGTTCCATATTTAATGTGCTTAAACAGATATATTTCATATAAATGTAAAAAAAAAATCAGAATAATATTTTACTAAACCTGGAGAGACTGTATTATATGCAAGCATATAGCTGAATTGTATGTTATTTTTAGTCTCCTTTTTATAACAATACTGTCTATGCATGGGACTTACTGATGTTCATGAAATAACCTTAGCAGTTTTTCTGTTGTTTTTTTTTTTGTTTTTTTTTTTAACAATGCATGAAAAAAACCTACAAAGCACAACCTACAAGTTTAAAAGTGTCTGTAGTTAAAGTATTGCTGTCATTAAAATCAACTTTTGACATGTCAATCAGATTGTTGATTGTACCAGGTCTCAGTCCTGAGATCTGCTGCAATCGTGAATTATTAGCTGGAGAAGTGGGTGGCATCGCACTCCGCTCTCCAGCTGGCCAAGAGATCCATCCATTTTGCTGCATAGAAGTCTATGCAGAGAAATTGACAGATCTCTTGGCCCGCCAGGGAGCGGAGCACAATGCCGCCCGCATCCCCAGCTAATAACTCATGATTGCAGCTGGTCTCAGGGCTGAGACCTGGTACAACCAACAACTTTTGTAATGTCTGATCGACATGTCAAAAGTTTTTTTTTAATGACCGTAACGCTTTAACCCTAATGTCCCCTTGGCAGACATTGATATCTTAACCCACTCTATGAACCTAAGAGGTAAGCCACTAAATAAGTCTCTATTTAATCTATCTAAATAATTCTCTTCATACTACCACTGTTTGATTTCCATCAGAGGTTACATACAATGGGGTTTATTTGTAAAAATTTGTAAGATGTACAATGCCTAAAGAAGAATTCTGCATGGACATTCTGCTGTAGCAGAGTCCCATTAACTTCAATGGGATTCTGCTGCACTGTTTACAGGGCAGAATTTCCATGCCAGATGTTTCTACTACGGAAATTCTTTCTGCGGATTCCACAAGAAAAGGCTTTGAAATCTATGAGATGTGCATTTCCCAGCGGTTCTAGCAGCGACATGTTCTGCTGGTGCTTCACTGTCCGTGAAATGTCTGCAGAGACATTCCACCATATGAGCATAACCTTAGGAGACTTCTTACTGTCCTTCTTTGGCCACAGTTGAACTCTAAACAATTTACAGAGTAGCATTAACACTAAACAATGCAATGGTTGACAGCGACCAGATGTCATGTTGTTTTGGCTGTATTAGGCTTTATTTGTGCCTACCAGAAGACAGCCAGTAATCTTGGAGACAATATGGGGGGAAGTTGAGCATCATACCCCAACCTGTCCCTGATCCTAAATGACATGCCACGTGATATGCCACACGAGTGAATACCCTTTACACAAGTTTATGACAAAGATCAGATGACAAGAGATAAACATTGTTTATGCAAATTCAGGTACTGCGCACGTTTTTGTATATTTGCTACATGTCTGTCTGACTTGTACATGTGTCACTTGCAGATGTTGATGAATGTACTAACAGCACGCTGTGCAGTCAAGGCTTTTGTGAAAATGCCAATGGTTCATACCGCTGCCTCTGTTACCAGGGGTACCAGGATTCATTGGATGGACAAGGTTGTGTGGGTAAGTTGATGCTTTTTCTAATACCTTTGTGGACTTTTGAAGTGAATGCATGTGTACTGTATGTCTAATTTGTTATAGTACTTTAACCACTATTATGTTATGTAATCCCGGATAAAAGTGCAAAATGAAGAGTTGGCCATTTTCAGCTTGCTAAGTAGGGGAAAACTGGCTAAACTTTAGTAAGAAATAGTAAGCTCACTTCATCGCAGGTGCTCAAGACTCCAAATCCTACAAAACAGCTTGCAAAGTAGTGGGATACAAGGACTATAACTAAAACATTCTAACATTCTTTATTCAAAATTCTTCAAGTTACATCCATAGAAAATTGTCCTAGGACATAAAACTGTGCACAATGGATTACAGAAGGAAAGTTACACCCACATACCATCTTATTTCCAGGTACCCTAGCCCTTACTCATAGTCCCCTCAGACCATAAGAAATGCATCTGGCTGTGAGTGGCTTTCCATCTGCAATTCTTTTACCGAAAAAAAGGTTTCCACCTCCATACTTGTAGTGCCAACATAAGGAGATAATTATGTGCATGTTTATAAACCTTTACTTTTGTACTTGCTTTAGATTTATAGACTTATATAGCAGTTGACATCCAGTAGATAATACAGAGTGTGGATGCCATGTCCCTATATGTCCTGTTTTGGGTTTACATCTTGAATGGCAAGTGAATGTTTTCTCCTAGTAATCTCTACTGTATATGATAATTTGACAGTTTGAAACAAAATATGAACTTGAATCGGAGTCTCTGTTATATGCACCATTGGATAGAATAAACAGAGAATTAGGTAAAGGATGATTTGGGTATTTGGTTTATTTTGATTTTGTGGTTATACATAACCTTAAATGGTTTATTAGAAAGAGATGTGATCCATCCACATGTATAAAATTTATTATCACCGAATCTGCTCTGTTCTGTCACTATAAAAGCATCGTTCTACTTAGCTTTTAGAAAGACATTACGTTACTCTTCAACTTTTTACCATTGTTGTAAATGACATTTGTTGTGCCTCCTTACTAAACAAATAGTATACTTTTCTCATGTAAATATAACTATAAATGTCATTTTTTATCATTGTGACACAATTTACAGAGACCTGAGGACTCCTATTAGAATGTTTCTACATTTGACATTTGCAGTGGCAACATGTATGAATAGCCTCTTATCTCTACTTATACATAACATATTGACTGTATAATGGTATAGTATACTATATTATGCACATCCACAATAAGATACATACAAAGAATGGAGCACTCACCCGGTCTTGTATTTCAGTTGAGATCTTCTTTATTGCATATCACAAACACAAATATGTGGGAGAGCGTACGGGAACAGGGGAGTGCGGGAGTGTTGGAGCTGAACACTCCACCACCCCCTGTTCCCTTCCACTATCCTGCATGTGTCTGTTTGCGATATGCAATAAAGAAGATCTCAACTGAAATACAAGACCGGGTGAGTGCTCCATTCTTTGTATGTATCTTATTGTTGATGTCTATCTATTCTATATGTGAGCACCGAAGAGGTCTCATAGCCAAGGAAGTTACTATACAGTATATTCAGTAGTGTGCCAGTGCCGGGTGTATGTGTTGTGGTTAAGTATACTATATTATGCTCACCCCGTTGCCTAGAAGTCTGCCAAAATAGAGGAGACATAACATATTAGCACACATTTACTTTGTAAATATCCTTTTGTTTATAATACATATATGTGTATTCAATCAAATAAGAAGAATCTAACATTTACAGGTAGAAACATGTAGCTCTGCATAGTTAATGTATTTCAAGGCTCATTTATGGGTTGGATATTGACTTACAGTTAGGTGGCACTAGAGAGACCATTTTTTCCTACTAGAGCTAGTTTGCATACTTTTTTTTCTCATAGAGCTTTGCCTTTAAAGGGGTACTCCACTGCAAAACATTTTTGTGAGCTTTGCCTTTAAAGGGGTACTCCACTGCAAAACATTTTTGTTTAAATCAACTGGTGCCAGAAAGTTAAACATATTTGTAAATCATTTCTATTAAAAAAATAATTCTTCCAGTATTTATCAGCTGCTGTTATGATCCACAGGAAGTTCTTTTCTTTTTGAATTTCCTTTCTTCCTGACCACAGTGCTCTCTGCTGACACCTCTGCCCATTTTAGGAACTGTCCAGAGCAGGAGCAAATCCCCATAGAAAACCTCTCCTGCTCTGGATAGTTCCTGGCATGGACAGGGTGTGTCAGCAGAGAGCACTGTGGTCAGGCAGAAAGGAAATTCAAAAAGAAAAGAACTTCCTATGGTTCATAACAGCAGCTGATAAATACTGGAAGGATTAAGACTTTTTAATAGTAGTCATTTACAAATCTTTTTAACTTTCTGGCACCAGTTGATTAAAAAAAAAATGTTTTCCAGGGGAGTACCCCTTTAAGACTCCATACACAGCTTGACCTCTTCAATGGTAATCTGTACCTCACAGAGCTTTAGGCAGCAGATATATTCTGTTATCTCCCTCTGATTCCTGAATGAAGCTTATTTGCCACTGGATCCTGATAACATTAAAGGGGTTCTACGGTGCTTAGACATCTTATCCCCTTTCCAAAGGATCATGTTTGCTCCTGGTCTGATTACCGGCGACCACGGGACTGGCGGGGTGTGAACTCATTCCTTCGCCCCCGTGTGACGTCACGCTCCGCCCCTCAATGCAAGCCTATGGGAGGCGGCGTGACAGCTGTCACACATGCTTCGGGGACTGATTTTAACTGGGGTGCTAAGGGGATAAGATGTCTAAAAGCCGGAGTACTCCTTTATGCAATTCCATGTGAAAAATATACAATTTTTCTCTGTATGGCGCTCCTTTCTATTAAGTCAGAAAACAATGGTAATAACCCACAAGTACTTTTTTAAGTAACTAAGGAATCTTGTGTCATGTTATGGCTCAGAGCCACAGATGACAACTAAAATGATCAACAATACAACCAAATATGTCATTTGCTCCTACATTTGTAGACTTAGAAGCCATAGGTGACCAATTGATTTTCTGCCTGGAGCCCTGTGCCTACAATGTACAGGTATATTTCATGAAATACATATTTATCCTCAGATGTTCTGCACAATTGGTCTTTCTCTCTGTAGGATCAGCAGTCAGAGAAATCTCCTGTGTATTGTATTCATTTCAGCAGCTATAGGTTTTAATTGTTCATTAGAGGGTTTTGCCTGTTTTAGCAGACTTTACTGGCACAAGACGTATGGTTAAAGAAAGAACTGTCAGTAGAAGGAATGTGTCCCAATAACCATTCTCCCTTTTTCCAGATGTAAATGAATGTGAAATGCTGAGCGGGGTTTGTGGTGAGGCCCGGTGTGAAAACGTGGATGGTTCATTCCTCTGCCTGTGTGCTGATGATAACCAGGAATATGACCCAATGACTGGGCAATGCAAATACCGCAACATGCCAGGTAGGATAGATTTTCCATTGACTTTTCCAGAGATACAGTACTGTAAATTCATGCAAAATTAAAGCACATTTCCAGAGGTTTGGAGAAAATTCTGATCAGGTTATATGGCTCAGGCTGTATAGGAACAAAAACTGCTGCATCTATCCATCTATCTATCTATCTATCTATCTTTTAATTAAATTATGTCCCATTTGTACTGCTTCATCTTACAATGAAACAAAAGTCAAGGACTAGATACCTCATCTCCATTCCAAAATATCTCATGCATTGGAGCATTACGCATATTTGCCCATGGGTATTTTATGCATGAAGCATAAAAGACTACTGCCCCTAGACATCTTATCCCAGATCGCGGGGGTCCCGCTGCTGGGGACCCCCGGGATCTACCATGCAGCACCCACCTTTAGCGGCTTCCGGAACAGCTGTAGTTCATCTCGACCACGAGGACAGAACATAGTGACGTCACGGCTCCGCCCCCGTGTGACTTCACGCTCCGCCCCCTCAATGCAAATCTATTGGAGGGGCGTGACAGCTCCGCGCAGATATGCCGTTCTCCATTGACGGCACTGCAGTATTGGGTAAATTTTGCTAAATAATAAATATATTTTTTGAGTCCGTAATTTGAATTTTTGTTGAAGAAACTCAGTGTAAATTCAGCAATGTGCACAGCGCAGCAGAATCCCTTTATAGACAATGAGAAGCTGGTACATCTCAAGTTTCGCCCAGAATTTCTCCAAGCTGAAATTCAATAGTTTGCCCTCTGTGACTGAGAATGTAAAGCAGGTGAACCCTGCTGCCACGCACCTCACCCAACTGTAATGTCCGGATGGGGTCTCGGCACTGATGCCCCAACTGATCTTAACTTTTGACATGTCTGTGTGACATGTCAAAAGTTAATATTAATGACAGCAACCCGTATAAGGCTATAGACATCTGTAAATAAATGAAAAGCAAACAATTTAAATGTTAATGGTTACCTGGAGTTAAAAATGTACTATTAAAGGGGTACTCCCGTGGAAAACTTTTTTTTTTTTTTTAATCAACTGGTGCCTGAAAGTTAAACAGATTTGTAAATTACTTCTATTAAAAAATCTCAATCCTGCCAGTACTTTTTAGGGGCTATATACTACAGAAGAAATGCTTTTCTTTTTGGATTTTTCTGATGTCACGACCACAGTGCTCTCTGCTGTCCATTTTTGGAACTGTCCAGAGCAGGAGAAAATCCCCGTAGAAAACGTATGCTGCTCTGGACAGTTCCTAAATTGGACAACAGAGTTCAGCACAGAGCACTGTGGTCATGACATCAAAGAAATCCAAAAATAAAAGCATTTCCTCTGTAGTATACAGCCCATAAAATGTATTGGAAGGATTAAAATTTTTAATAGAAGTAATTTACAAATCTGCTTTACTTTCTGGCACCAGTTGATTTAAAAAAATTAAATAAAAAAAAAAAAGTTTTCCACGGGAGTACCCCTTTAAGTTTTCAGTCTGCAATCCTCATTCCTTTGTTTGACTTCACATCACCCCCTAATGTGCAGTTTGCAGACACCTTCTAGGGACAGATTCTTCTTATGTTGGTGTGTCCTTCCAGTAATACAGGATGTGAGCTCTGTGTATTCAGGAATCTGCAGGCTGCTGTGGTTGCTCTGAACTACCTTTTGTGTGCTTTCCTCCCTTTAGGCAGCTTGTGTGAGCTGCCCTCCATGTATGCTCTCCCCTCTGCTCACACTTTTTGCTACTTAGCACAACTCCCCTCCCTTCTGCTCTCTCAGAGAACACAGATAAGTCTGTCTGATGATTCTGATCTCTCTGAGCAGCAGCAACATGATTTTAAAAAGTTGCTTAATTCTGAATATACATAACACATGTATAATAAAAAACAATAAGTTCACAGGTGTTCTTAACTTTATGTGATAAATAAAGGAAATCTAAATATGGAAGAGAAATAAATAATAAAAGGTGGGATGCTGGGGTACAGGTGTAAACTTTTTAGTGTAATTTGCCTGAGCCAGATTTGCAAGCTTCTTATCTTTTTAAAAAGAATAACAGTAGATAAGTTGGTTCCACTCATAGTGGCTTCTTTCTGCCTGCCAGGAACTAACATATTAGGTGCCTATTCAGCTTTATTAAGGTGACCCTGTTGACTTATGTCTCATTTTGCGGCATCCAGTCTAGTTAGATGTTGTGAAATTCTCCCTTTGATTCTGTTGCCAGCTCTTATTACACTTGGATTGTTCAAATGGAAAGAAAAGTGTGTGCAACAGGTTTATAGGAACTTCTGCCCATATCTGGATTGAGACTTGCCTGTAGATTAAGATTTATTTTAGGAATATGTATATCTGTGCATATTTGCGCAATATCTCTTATGACATATGTTCATAGGTTGGATGCCTTGTGCTAAGACACCCACAAACCAATAGAATTGCAAAAGATTAAAGAAATAAATAAACAAAATTAAACTTCACTTTTATATCATACTCTAATACAGTGTTTTCCAACCAGGAGGCCTCCGACAAGCCTAGGGGATGCTGGGAGGTGTAGTTTTACAACAGCTAAAGGCACCCCGGTTGGAAAACAGTGTTCTAATGCCTCATAATACAGTATCTAATGCTTTATGTAAGTACAACGTTAGCTAGATTCTCCACTGTTAAACAATTAAAACAGTCTCCATTCTCACCTGAAGCAAAATCCATAATACTCCTGGTTCCCTGACACCAGAGAGTAATGCATAGTGGGAACTCACCTGGCAATTTCACAATCTAAATGATGCCAGATTTACTGCAAGCTCTTGTTAGACATGGATATGGAAAAAACAACCCAGTGAGTGAAGTTAAAGAATTACAGTTTAACAACAAGTCACTAAAATGACAACATATGTAACAACTTGGGGTAAAAAGACAGAAGTTTCTTGTTTACTCTTAAAGAGTACCAGCCATCAACTAAACTGTCTCTAATTCCCCCAATCTGTCCCTGACACTCACTGATTCCTTCACTGTATTTGTTTTTTTTCTAAAACCCAATATAAATACCTTTTTTTCTATTCACATATTCTGCTCAGGCTCCTGCTGTGAGCGAGGGAGGAAGGGGGTGGGGCCCGGCAGGCGTGACATCATCTGAAGCCTGCCAGGGCTAGCTTCCACCCTTCTTCCTGTATTCAGCGATCCATATCGAGAGCACGCATAGAGCCTTAGCCCGTGGCAGGGATGGCAGCTCCTGAGTTGCCTCATTTCTGTTTTGCATTGCACGTGCGATACAGAGAGAAGCAAGATCAGAGGACAAAGCTGCCGTGACTTGCAAGACTAAGTATAGTACTCCAGTAGAGGCGCTTCTGGCCATGAGGGGCGGGAGGACACCAGGCAGGGGGGAGGTGGGAGCACTTCTGGCCGTGAAAACTGAATGTGAGGGGCGGAAGGACACCAGGCAGGGGGGCGGTGATTATCTCAGTGTCACAGACCCCTGTGCGCAGCGCTCATTCCCGCCTACATGATTGACAGGCAGGGAGAGAGAGATGAGCAGAGCCATGTTCATGTCCCGTCCCACACGCACTTCTGGAAATCGGACCACCATACAAGAGAGACCCTTAGTGGCCACAGGTAAAAACTGTTTTACTTGATGACAGGTACTCTTTAAACAAAAAGTGTCATAAAAAATAACCTATTGATTAAGTCAAGTTTTAAAGAATTTCTGTGCTGTTTTTCTAATTTTCCATTTTTACTATGTATTTTTTATATTCATCATGAAATCCTGCAATTTCCTGTTCTTTACAGATCATTTCCCAGTAATGCCTTTTGTTTTTACCACAGACAGGATTGTAATGAAAGTTGACACCAGTATATAGATATTACTGGATCTACTACCATTTACAGCAGAGATCAGCCTACCCCCTGCCTATAAAATGGCCTCTAAAAAAGTCACATATAACTTCCTATGCATCTGAATTGGACAAGTCCTGTTTAATGTTGTCTATGGGCCATGTGTTCTGCTGGCAGTCCCCATAACTATGTACAAAAAGATGAAATAAAAATCAAAGTGGCACATTTCCTTTAAGAGAACTTTCATATCTACTTTTGCCCATAGGTCTCTTGTTTAGGTCAGCAACCTGTGAAACAGGTATGCCATCAGATACCACTTTGTACTCTTTGCAGCCCATTGAGGTTAATAAACCAAATGTAGTCTAATAGCGACTAAGTTAAGTCTATTAGTCTTGACGTACCAGTGCGTCATGGGTGGAGAATATGGTGCGGGTCCGCGTCATAACCATCAGATGCGCTCTGCGGTGATGACCAGCTGCTAACATCTGCCGGTAATGATGATCATCGCATTTAAACATTAAATTCCAGTAATCCCTGGTGTCTAGAGGATCCATTGTCACCCTCACAATTACATCACGAGGTGCCAATGGGGAAGCTCGGGGCCTCAGGCTTCCATGGCTCTAAGTTTGTTGAATGCCTTTAGCAATCGAGTGTCGATTACATCAATGTAGTGCATTACATTGATCTATGTAAACCATCTACTGAAGTAAAAAAAAAAAAAATATTTTTAAATATAACCTTCTCTAATAAATCACCGTCTTTTCGCATAAAAAAAAAAACACTGTTAAAAAAATAAACAAGCATATTTGGTATCACAGCATGGGTAATTGTCCAAACTATTAAATTATTACATTTCTGATCCTGCACAGACAATTGCATAAATGCAAAAAAAAAAATATCAAACAATATTTGGTCACATCACATCCCATAAAATAGTTTATAAAAAGTGATCAAAAAGCCAGAACTACACAAAAG
Source organism: Hyla sarda (assembly GCF_029499605.1). Lineage (NCBI taxonomy): Eukaryota > Metazoa > Chordata > Amphibia > Anura > Hylidae > Hyla > Hyla sarda. Next base: position 339,357,712 of record NC_079191.1, read on the forward strand.
TGGTACTATTAGTGTCTGCTGACACCTCTGACCATGTCAGGAACTGTCCAGAGTAGGAGCAAATCCCCATAGCAAACCTCTCCTGCTTCTGACAGTTCCTGACATGGACAGAGGTGTCAGCAGAGAGCACTGTGGTCAGACTGAAAAGAACTATACAACTTCCTCTGTAGTATACAGCACCTGATAAGTACTGGAAGGATTGACATTTTTAAATAGAAGTAACTTACAAATCTGTTTAACTTTCTTGCACCAGTTGATTTGAAAAAAAAATTGTTTACATCGTAGTACCATTTTAAGTGTTTGGAGTGGCCGCATACTGCTCCTTGCATAGGCTTTTGCTATAAACATATTTTTGAAAGCATGCTACAGTCTTATTGACAGTGAATTCATGCCGGGATTGTTCCTCATTTCTTCTTGCTTTTGAGCCAGCTCAGCACCATTTCTTCTACAACCTGCTGAATATCTGAAGAATAAAGTTAGTCTCAGTTTGTGTCTCCTGTCATTCGGTAAGAATTGGTTTGCGGAGAAGGGATTATCTGCTTACCTCAGTATAGAAAACTTTCCTTTAGCATTTTTCAATAATTTATGAAGGATTTACAAAAGCCGTAGTACAAGATTTGTAAGTTGTCATGCCTGTGGCATTAATATGACATTAATTACAATCCAGGAATAAAAACATGTGCGTAAAGATTCCCCAGGAGAAGAACTCAGTTGCCTTATGAACTTCTAAACCTAAAGCACGTGCCATTTCATGCAAATGCTGTTTTCTACAGATAGAATGTGGACATTTAATGGAACTAGTCTGTTTCTTTTGGCATAATTCATCACCTCCGTCCATTGCCAGTATATTGCACAGTCTGGTCTCCATTAGGGTGTTGATAATCTTTTCTTTAGGAATTTGCAGTTGATGATTTGATACATTTTGTGCACTTTCCTAACCAAACAATGAAGCTGTACATATGAAACTGCAGCTAATTGACTGTATTGTATGACCTTACCGTTGTATAGCAGCACAAGCCGAAGGTACAGAGTAAGCATGCCAACGTCTGAAATAAGCACGTGTCTAATGGGACTTGAGAGAAAGCTCTGTATTTGTTTTTGGTTCACAAGGTGCAACTTGAAGCTCCTGGGCCAAAATACAAAATCTGCAACAGGGCCCCCACCCACCATATGCCAATCATAATACAGATGTCATCTGATGTGGTACAGAACTCTTCAGCACCCCTCAGACACTAGGCTTCCTTTACGATTGATACATGTTTTGTCCTGCATTACACAGACAACCCACTGATTTGAATGGACTCTGTGTAATATATCCTTTCCCTTTTGATGACATTGCAGCAAAACTAAAAACTTATTATCATATTTCCCCACAGATTACACAGGTGACTCCTATCAAGGTGTAAAAAAAACTCTCAAAGATGATTATTCCCTTAAGGATGAAGGGCGTACAGGTATGCCCTTGCGTCCTGGTACTTAGGGACCAAGGGTGTACCTGTATGCCCTGGTCCCATTACTGGGGTTTGAAGCGTACTCACAAGCTGAGCACGCTTCATACCCAGTGGGTCCCAGTTGCCATTAATTTAAATGCCAGGACCCACTGTTAATGCCGGACATGAGCCAAAGCTCAGAATTTACCAGTGTATGCAAGACTGCATGTTATAGCCCCCTATAGGAACTAAAAAAAGAGTAAAAAAATAAAAAGTGCATTAACCCCTCCTTAATGAATGACCCCCCCCCCCCTTTTCCCATTTTTTAAATAACATAATGTATTAAAAATAAACATAAGTGGTACCACCGCGTGCGTAAATGTCCAAACTATTAAAATATAAGGTTAGTTAAGACGCACAGTCGATGGGGTACACATTAAAAAAATACCAAATGTGCATTTTTGGTCCCTTCATATACCATAAAAAAATCAATAAAAAGCGATCAAAAAGTCCCATTAAAACAAAAATGGTAACGATAAAAACTACAGATCGTGGCACAAAAATGAGCCCTTGCAAAGTCTGTGCAAGAGATGGGGGGGAAAATGTGCTGTGGACAAGTAAGGAGACACCTAGTGGCAGATTTTTCAAACACAAATAAAACATAGAAAACTTCATTTTTATTTTTTTTTAAACAAAGTACATTAGAAATATTTTTTTTTACTTAACCTACGGAGTGCAATAGCAAAAATCTGTTTAAATGACAGTGCTCATTTAAGGGGTTAAGAGAAATGGACTACATTTTAAGTGCCATAGCAAAAGGTGTGAATACTTACGTTCATGCAAGATTTTAGTTTTTTTCAGTTTTAACAAATCTGCCAACTAAAATTCCATTTTCACACATTATGAGGGTATTGAGTACATAATGATAGGGGGAAATATATTTTCATAAAAGTTATTTTAGCACAAGGCTCCAAAATTACCAAATATGAAATAAGTGAAGGGGTCTGAAAACTATTTAATGATCTATGATTTATCAGCAAAGCATTTTTATTGGATTTAAAGGCCAAAACATTTTTCTAAATTCAAAATATTAATATTAAAAATGACTTCTACATTGCAGGAAGCCACTTTGTGCAGTTGAGTCAATGCCCTTAGTCAATCATCAACTTTTTTCTGACACTTAAAGGGGTATTCCAGGAATTTTTTTAATTTGATTATGCTACAGGGGCTGTAAAGTTAGTGAAGTTCATAATATAGTGTCTGTACCTGTGTGTGACGGTTTTCTCACAATTCTGTGATATTCACTCTAATATTTATTTTTACCAGCATACAAAATGACTGTTGTCTCAGATTTTGCAGGGTGCTGTAGGCACCCTGATTGAAAACCACACTGATTTGAATGGATGCAGCTAATTTATGTTTCAATGGGTGGGGTGGCTGATGTGTGGGAGGGAAGAAGATGGAATTGTGGGATTTGTAGTCAAAAAAAGAAAAGTCAAACAGGAAATACTAGTTCACAAACAGCTAGCCACAGTAATTATGGTAATCTCACAACATAGCCATTCAGCCCCAAGACAAGCGCAGACCCTTCCTAAGCATGTCCATTACTGTCTGCCAGGTATGTTCTAAAATCACCTTATGCTGCATAACCCCTTTAAGACTTGATGTTCTTTTAAGCCTAGGTCTTATCCCTCAACAGTAAAATAAACATCATACCCTCATAACTTTTTATTTTTTGTTGTTGTTGCTGGATGAGGGGCTTTTTTTAAACCCTTTTGTGGTGTTTTTAGGCTCAATGGCATTTTTCAAAATTATAGCATGCTCTGGGTATGTGTTTCTTTTTATTTTATTTTTTTTATGTTGGAGATTTTCTGTATCACACTTACATACTGTTAGTATTCCCCTTTGGGATGGTAATTTTTCAGTTTCCTCAGACTCCACCAGAATATAACATAACAGACAATTAGAAAGTAGTAAGTCGTTGTGGCCAATAAATCAAACTAGAATAGGTGCTGTATTTCACAGTGAACATTGTGTTGTATAAAGGCTCTCCCCTGTCAATGTGATTGATAATCTACAGTGTAACTGTATAACATGAACAACACTGTGATTTCTTTTATATTGAAAAACTCCAACAGTCAGCAAATTACTCTGCGGGTCGGATTCCACAGAGGTTTTCTGACTTGAGTACCATATAGAGTCTTGTGGTATTTGGAATTTCTGTGTTCTGTTTTGATATAGAATTAAAATTCACACTACTAAGACATCATTGATCCACAGCCCTCACATCTATTTTTTGTATGCTGATATATATGCTGTTATTGTTTTCTCACATTTCTGTGATGTGATTAAGGCTTTCTTTCCAATTTTCTTAAATTCTTGTAGGTTACTTGAACCATATGACTAGTTTTACAAAGTAGATTTCATTATTAGTCTCCAGACTATAAAGCTTTTGGAATTGGTGCTAGGAGATGTACCCGTGCTTTGTGTCTATAACGTTAAAGCGCAACTGTCATGGAAATTATACCCCCCAGACTAATTACACGATAGTATAGCTGATGATACGTGTAATGCAGCTGTACTTTTGGCTGCTGTTTATCACTCTTTATCAGCAGGAAAATAGTTTTATCGTGTGGTCAGCAACAGACGGATAGGCGTGGCTGGGGATCGTAATGCCCCACCTCCGCCACGCCTATCCCCTGTAAGTGAGCGCTGGACCACTGTGTGATTGACACACAGGTCCCCACCCCCCGATGTCCATGATGTGCGGGCCGGCGTGACTCCACTGAGCCTATACATATAATGTGCACCTTTATGTTATATGAAATACAGTGCCCGTACTCCTCTTCTTTCTTCTCCTGGTGCCGGAGACGCGCTGCTTCTGCTTTCATTACAGGCAGTGAGCTCGCTCCCGTTGTCTGCCGCCAGCTCAGTGCGCCTGTGCAGTGCTAGAGGCAGGGAGCGAGCTAACTGCCTATAGTGAAAGAAGAAGCAGCGCGTCTCCGGCACCATGAGAAGAAAGAAGAGGAGTACGGGCACTGTATTTCATATAACATAAAGGTGCACATTATATGTATAGGCTCAGTGGAGGCCCGCCGGCCCGCACATCATGGACATCGGGGGGTGGGGACCTGTGTGTCAATCACACAGTGGTCCAGTGCTCACTTACAGGGGATAGGCGTGGCGGAGGTGGGGCATTACGATCCCCAGCCACACCTAACCGACTGTTGCTGACCGCACAATAAAACTATTTTCCTGCTGATAAAGAGTGATAAACAGCAGCCAAAAGTACAGCTGCATTACACAAATCATCATCTATACTATCATGTTATTAGTCTGGGGGGTATAATTTCCATGACAGTTGTGCTTTAATATAGATGCTGTAGTCTACAGTGAAGGTGTCATGTACTAAAACACATGGGTTATGCAAAGATTATGTCTTATAACAATAGATCACTTATGTCTTAGAACAATAGATTACTTATGTCTTAGAACAATAGATCTTATATGCCAATACAATATAGCATGATATTTGACAATATTATATGATGAGAATATATTGGATGAGCATATTGATTCAAAGAAATAGCATTCATTAATTTGAAGGCTTATTTTTTTTGCTTCCATTCATATAGTTATATGTTGTACAAATAAATCTTTGGTATTAAAAGGTTTGTTGCAGTTACCACCCCTTCCACGTCTCCTAAAAGAAGTTTAAGTTGTACCTGTACAAGTGGGTACAAGGTGATTTTTAGTGCTCTCGCTACTTTTATTGAGCGTCTCCTCTATAGTCCACAGCTATTTCTCATTTCAGGGGGCAGGACCAGAGCTAGTCTGTTTGTCAGTTGTACACACACACAGGTTCTTCCTTTAACTTATCTCTCTGGCCAATCACAAGACAGCACACAAGCTCTTCTCTTCTTTGCTATGCCATGGCATAGTACTGGTAAAGTGCCCTAAACTGAACAGGCTGGTACTGTGCTTGGTAATGAGTCTCATTACACTACACTACTATAGATGCCATGTTTTGGGGAGAGGTTACTGATGTATTGGGGTTTCAAGGTTTGATATGATCAGAGAAGAAATAAACAGCAACAGAATCACAGCAAGGAAGGCATTCCATCTCTGTGCCCATGCTGTGTTCAAGGTGTTCAGAGAAAGGCCTTAAGAAAAATCTTAGCGTGTGCGTACACAAGCAATATATGCGTCAAAAACACACATTTTCCATCCTTCATTCACCTTGGAGTGGAATGTTTAAAAAAAACAACATTAAATTAACGGATATGTCACTTTTCAGAGCTGTTCTCTTTGGAAGCTCACATTGAAATCAATAAAAGCTTGAAAAAATGGCAAGAAAAACAATATAAAATACTGCAGTAAAAGAAGCGCGGAAATCAGATTAAAGCAGTTTATTTTTTATTTTTTGCAGCCATACTTTAAGAAGCTTCTTTTAACTGTTTGAACATACTCTTACAATTTTGTTTTATCATATTAATCCAGATAAAGCCCCCCTCCCCCTCTGTATTCACGCTTAGGGTCATAAGACATAGAGGGCAGCATAGTCTGATGACAGATCCGATTTAAGTAGGAGAACATAATATGATGACAGATCTGCTTTAATATTTTTTTTCAGAACTTTTGTGTGCAGATCTTTTCCGTTGTTGCTAAGTCTGCTATATTTGGCTGTATAAAGCAACCAGAAAACAGTCTAAAGAAGTTATATAGTATTCTAACGTTCACAACCATAACTTGTGGATACTGTATACTGCACTGTGTTTTAAAAAAAAAAAATTGTAAGAAAATACACATATTATTTAAGATTCTAGCTTCAAAAACACCACTACAACAATAAAAAGAAGGATTTCTGTGCTGCCATCTGTGTTTGCTGGACAGCCTTATGCACTTCTCCCTGCAGACATTAAAGTATGAAAAAGAATGTTTTAGATAAATGTGCAGTAATACTAACTTGGCCATTAATTCCTCAAAAGCTAGTTATGGGATCCGTTCAAGAAAAACCTTTTTCCTGCCAGTGTTATGATGAGGTTCTGTTCCTTATCAAACATTTCTCTTAGATTATGTCTTCAAGTAAAAGAAGAGAGATAATAGTGGCTACACCTAGGCCCTTATTTACTAAGAGTGGAGTGTAGGTTTCTTTGTGGGTTTTAATTCCCTACAATTTATTTTCCACAGTATTTACTAAGGTTTCCCTACATTTTCCACTTTCCCTACACTTTGCTTTTTTTTACACATGCTCTGATCTGTTTGGTTTTCCTCAGCTCAAATTCACCACATTTTATGTGGAAACCTTAGTAAATATGTTGGCTTTTTGTGAAAATGTCGGGAACACGCCCCTTTTCGGAGACCACGCCCTCTTCATGGCAGACACGCCCCTTTTTCGGTTTTCTTAGCAAAATGGAGAGTTAGTCAGGGTTTTTTCAATTCTGGCGCAAAGTCTGGCACAGACAGAATTTCTGGCGCAATGCGACAGAATCTGGTGCACAACCCGACAAAACATGTCGGGTTTGCAATAGTAAATGAGGGCCCTAGTCTTATACCTGGCATTTTCTAATGTTTGTCAACCAACTGGGTTTACAACTAGGTTTACAGTGGATTCAGCATTAGTCTGTAAAACTTTTGTTGGCTAGTCTACTATCACTACTCTGCCAGTATATTTTTAAGGTCATATTAAGGGTATAGACACATTTTTTATGGTTTTAACGTGTATTATTGGTTTTATTCAGTTAAAAGGTTGCATTATCTTTCATACTACCAATTCTCATTTATTGTCAAACTCCCCTCTATGCAGTTTGCAACCTGCTCCTAGTTTTGTAAATGTACACTTTGGGGGCATTTATCATTAGTGTGATCATTAGTGAGATATAAGCCTCTTGACAAAGCCACAGTCGCAGCGAAACTTCGAGGAGGGCTGTGTTTGTGGTTTTAAATTGCAGTGTGCTTATCCCATAATGATTTATATATATATACTACTAGCCTACCACTGCTCAATATGTAGTTACAAACCTACCATTTACCAACTTTCGGTTGGTGTTTATACACTTCATTACTATTCTGTAAACAGGGTATAAGAGTGCACTGTGGTTTTAAATGTGAGTCTTTTTTTCAGTAATTTAACTACGGTTTACTCCTGCGTAATTGTAGATTTCAGTGAGTGTGCATAGGCAGCCTTAGATGTGTGGGGATTTATGTACAGGCGAGCACTACTACATAATTCCAGCAAAAGAAAAGACAGAATGGATATTCAGCTCACCCCGCTTGCTGACAGGCATGTTGAATCCTCTTCCTGTTGGCTGCATGGAAAATTCACAATTGTATGTGGTTGCTATTCAAGAAGGAAGTCTAAGGAAGGACTCCGGCACTCCCATAGGAATATAACAAAAATATATAAATGCTTTATTTAATCATTCTTAAAATAATGTCTTGGTGGACTACAAAAAATGAATAAAACCTGACGCATTTAAATACGTTTTTCAAGGCCTTGAAAAAGACTTCATGAAACGCGTGGGTTTTTATAAATTTTTTGTAGTCCACAGGACATTATTTTAAGAATAACTACATAAAGCATGTATATATTTTATACATATCTTCCTATGGGAGTGCCGGAGTCCTTCCTTAGACTTCCTTCATAAATCCAGCAAACCTATGTGCTGGCAGGTGATTATTTTACACCAGAGTGTGAGATGCTGGTCTTGAAAAATACAGACTTTTTTTTTTGTTTTTTTCCCCCTTCAGATCCATTTTAGTACCACTCCGCTTTATAGATGTGCCACCCATCTGAACTCCTAGAGTGCCTAAAGCTATACTCCAATGAAAGAACTCTCCAGTGACACAACTTCTTAAGCTGGTTTTTAGTGTTGTATTCTCTGTGTTGGCATGACCCATTGGAATGTCAATTCAGGATACAGGGAAGAAATTTGAATTGAGCATACATTGACTGAATCAGAGATTCAATTAGGAGCCTGTGTTATAGATTTCATCAAAAACACAGGGCAAAACAGCACGACATGTAGAGCTGTTTTGTCCGATAAAATCCCAAACACTATGAAAGAGACATGAGAAATCCCAATAAAGTCACTGTGGCCTGTTGGGAGCAGTCAGTGTCCAGCATGTAACTGCCATCCATTACTGCCACTATTTTTGTGGTTCTGTTCCTATGATGTAGCAGGACAATGGAAACAAGGATGTAGATGTGAACAGAGCCCCAACCAAACTGAACACTTATATCTAAAGGAACTTCTGATGAACTAAAAGTGGAGGTTACAAACGTTTTACACAAATTCTCATAGATTTTTCCCAACAGTGTATTATTATTGTATAATAAATATATATGTGCATTGTGCATTTCATAGTGTGCGATAGAAGTAAAAACAAAAAAAAATTGCCTATGGCATATTATCAGTAACTCCACCGTGTGTGTAAAGTCAGGTCTTTCAAAATTCACTACAGGGTGCAGTAGTTTTCTGTAGTAGATAAAGTTAATTTAAGAGACCTGTGGAAGTCTTTAAAAATTACCAAGATCTATCAATAATGCGAAAATATTATGTTGAATAAGTTACACTATCTTAGCAATCCTGTATGCAAGACAAACATGGTTAAAAAAAAGGACCTTTTCTGAAATAATGTCATTTTCTTTTGCAGAGCATTATGATGAAGAAGTAAAGCAATGCTACTATAACCTAAATAATGTCAATTTCTGTGAGAACGTACTGACTGTAAATGTTAGCAAACAAGAATGCTGCTGTACTTTGGGTGCTGCCTGGGGAGATACCTGTGAGATGTTTCCATGTCCTGTTATAGGATCTGGTAAGTATTACACTATGGGGGAGATGTATTACTTTATTTAGTTCTTTTTAATTTGTTGTTTTTGGGCTTTTTTTTCCACTGTTGTTATGGTGGCAGTTCTTGCACAAAATTGATGAAAATGCACATGCTTCCTCATACATTTTGCTAAAGAAAATTCCCCCCTCTACCTTTGGGTTGAATGTGTATAAACTGTGCCTGGTCAGAGGTAGAGTACAGATTTTTAAAAAGTTGCACACAATAAATCATTCCAAAACCATGCCCCCATAAGATACTTTACATTGTGGTACAAAAAAGAATTCACTAGATAATATATATAATATATTCTGCAGAAACCATTTAGACCACCACTTAAGCATATTTTCCACCGACTATTCCTAATTTTGCCCTTGATAGATTTTCACCTATGATAATGGTCCTTTATAAGTTTCCAGAAGATCCATAAACCACCTACACTATATTTGTCATATTTTATTTATTATTCATAGAAGTGCAGGCTCATAAGTTGTGATTGACACTTGTTACTTTGCACTACTGTATAAGGCACTATATCCTCAGTATGTATGCTACATACACAGCACCATCTACATTTTGATTCTGTTTCTTTTAGATGAATTTGCAGTGTTGTGCCCTGAGGGAAAAGGCTACATCCCATCCAAGGAATCCCTTTATGAGGGAAACGGCTTGACCTACCAAGGTTAGTCTTTATATGTTCTACACAGATTGGATTTATATAACCGTTTGATTATATAACAGCTGAATTTGTACCCACTGAACCACCTGTTCCCTTATAGAAAATATTTTGCTCAATTCTTTTTAGCTTTGGGTGATTGAACTTTTTTTTCATGTTTTTTATTTTTATTTTGCAGATGCTGATGAGTGCATGTTGTTTGGAAGTGAAATATGTAAAAATGGCTTCTGCTTAAACACGGAGGCAAGCTTTGAGTGTTACTGCAAACAAGGCACATATTATGATCCTGTGAAGTTACAGTGTTTTGGTAAGTCAAGTATGAACACTGAAATAAAGCAAATTGTAGACCATCCGTTAAGGACAGTCTCTTCATATACTAAACTGAAAGGGTTATTGAGCTAAAAATTATGTGGATAGCCCATTAATAGTTGATCAGTTTGGCAGATAAGTATGGTTTATGTTGTATTATTGAAGAACCTAGAATTGTAAATAGAGACACAAAGGAGAAAAAGAGAACCGGCACTGCAAGCAAGACTTTTAGTCACAGGTGGGTGCTCAGCTTCAAATAGGTCTAAACTCCAGAACCTTCATCCAACCATGTTCAAAAAAGAGAGAAGCGGCACTCCAATTCAAAGTTGAAAAAGTGGTGTCTTTTATTCACCCATCAAGTCAAGTGCGACGTTTCAACCTCACCATGAGGTCTTTCTCAAGCTTAAGAAAGACCTCGTGGTGAGGTTGAAACGTCGCACTTGACTTGATGGGTGAATAAAAGACCCCACTTTTTCAACTTTGAATTGGAGTGCCGCTTCTCTCTTTTTTGAACATGGTAGAATTGTAAATATATATATATATATATATATATATATATCTCAATAACAATTTTAAAAATTATCACCGAAAAAACCTTTAATATGTGATGGTGGCAGACAATGCTTGTAGAATTACTTTAGTAAAATTCCTATCCTGGTATCATGGTCTGAGGTTTCCGCTCTAGAGTTGTAGCGCATGCTGTAGTTTCTAATCACCTGCACACCACACAAATTGCACAATTACATTTCTGCATATGGTTAAATGGATTTTGAAAAATGTAATTCCATATAAAGGAAAGTGAGAACCACATCAACAAAAATTGCAGTATGTCACCTGCAGAAGGTAAAAACACCTACACAAAAGTATGTATCTAGTGTTTTGTATGTATAGTAGTTTCATACATAATGAAGAGTTTATTCATTTTCATAGGAATCCATAAATCTGGGATTGACTTGTAAATTTCAGCTCTTGCTTATAGTCCTGGCGTGTTGATTCTAGTAAGGTTCATGCGCGGGTCCTGTGTGGAAAGCTTTCCTGTGAAGGGGGATTATCCAGCTAATTTTTTGTAACCTGAAGCCACACTTTCTACATTAAACCACCTTCTTCTGTCTTCAAGTTATACCACATGCAAATCCCAATGTAGCCCTCAAAAAACGTTCTGCTGGATAAGCGGAAAACACGTAGACTTAGCAAAGTATCAGAGAGGAGGAAATAATGCTTAAAGCCACAACAAAGCAGCCCTTTGGCTTCTCTCCTCTATATAACTATATCCAGTTTCATGGCTTCTTCTGATTATTTACTGAGCGCTCCTGTCCAGCTGCTCCACACAGCTGTGATTTACTGTGGGCTTACAAGTATACTGCGCGGCCTGGAAGTAGTCCCACAATAAAGCTGCTAGGTGCTTACAGGGATCTGTACTAACACTCCAACAAGTGTTAACTACACTGTCATGTCTGTTACCTTTTAGATAATAATGAATGTGATGACCCCAGCAGTTGCATTGATGGTGAATGTATAAACACAGATGGCTCGTACAGCTGTTTCTGCACTCGTCCTATGGTTCTGGACTCTACAGGAAAGAGGTGTATTAGGCCACAGGATTTAGTCGGTAAGTAACTTAGTCAAATATTCATGAACTATATAAACAGTGTGATCATTGATATTAATAAAGGATGCACATAGTGACTTAGTTTGTTAGGCTGAAGAAAAACATCCATCCATCTTCTGTAGTGTAGCCTACTATCCAGCCATAAGTCCATTCATTGCAGCCTACAGTGTTGATCCAGAGGAAGAAAAAAACATGTATGAGGAACAATTTTTTTTTTAAAACAAAGATGCCATCACAATGAAGCCCTGAATTAATGGCCCATGTTCATGAAACTAGAAACTATAACTTTGAATGTTGTTATTATACTGAAGAAAGACATCCAGGCCTCTTTTTAAGTTTACTGTGACAACCTCCTCTGGCAGAGAGTGCTATCGTCTCACTGCTCTTTAAGAATCCTATTTCATGTACATCATACCCCCTGTTTAGTTACAGTCTTGGGTATAAACAAATCAGAGAGATTTTTCTATTACATTTGATATATTTATACAAAGGTTTCCCCACAGCCATATTTATTCTTAATTTGAAAATCTTCCTGGGTAATGTAGACCACCCAATTTGACTCAATAGTTACTCACCTTGTGCACTGGTACAGCCTGACTAGGGATTTGTACAGTGGTAGACTATATTTCATACACATCATGTTCATCTCTGCCTATTTGCCTTGGCAACAGCTGCCTAACACTGGTTTCTGAGGTTAAAGGGGTTTTCCCATCATGCAAAGTTAGGAGATAACTATTTGATCTCTTGGGGCCTGACTGCTGGGGCCCCCTGTCTGTCTTATGCTTGCCGATGCTCCATTTATTCTCTATGGGAGCTGCCTGAGATAGCTGAGAACAAGTGGTTAACCTTTAATAGAGACAGGGTATGTGACTGCTATAGGGCCAGGTGAACTGGGGGGACCCGGTCGAGACCAAATAGGCCCGTTCCCCAATCTCTTTGCAGATTACAATGTGGGTGGTTATGGCAGCAATCTGGGCCCACTTTACAATCCGGAGGCTTACTTGCTAACTGGGGAATCCAGGACACTTGCCCCAGATCCCCAGACTTTTAACTGCATAGGGTACATAGAAGTGTGTGTGTGTGGGGGGCGGGGGGTTGGCGCTGTTGCTGAGCAGATGGTTTAAGGGTACATTCACACAAGCGGATCCACACGCCGCAATACGCCGCTAAGAGCAGACACACTGAAGCGATGTGCAAGTCGCGCGCATCGCGGCCGCTCCCCCTGCTCCCTGAGCTAGATCAAGAGTTGCCGCAACGTGCGAGTATACTACACATGCGCACGGCAACTCGCACATCACAGTGTGTCTGCTCATAGCAAATTGCCGCTCCGAGCAGGCACATCTAAAGGCACCCTGTAGCAGTCCTCCAGCGACGGATCCGCAGAGTAAAATATGCTGTGGAATCGCTTGTCTGAACATACCCTAAGGGTACTTTCACACGTGTGTATTTTCTTCTGCACATTTGCTGTAGCAGATTTTGCTACCCATTCAATTGAATGGGCAGGAAAATATGCAGCAAAAATATGCACGTATGAACTTACCCTTAGTCAATAAGGTCCAAAATTAGGTTCTCTTGCAGCACTTGACTTAATGTGTCCATCAGTAAAGCTTAGTGACAGCTGGTCTGTTGTGGTTTATACATCACTGTCTTGTTCTGGACATTTTCCTATATGTGGATAGAATTGACTGCATTCCGTGTACATTATTATTTATTATTTGTACATGTTTTGATATTTTTAGAACCTACAGAGGAAACAGATGTATACCAAGATTTGTGCTGGGAAAACCTCAGTGAAGACTATGTATGCATTCGGCCTTTACTGGGAAGGCAAACTACTTATACAGAATGCTGCTGTTTATATGGAGTAGCATGGGGAATGCAGTGTGCACTCTGTCCAATGGAAGGTTCAGGTGAGCTATTAGTATACATAACTATAAGTGCTAAAAGTATACATAACTATAAGTGCTCTGAAATCCTGCAATATCCTAAACTATGGCTCACAATCTACTACATATTTTACAGCTAATTTGATAGGAATCCAGTTGACCATCCAGTAGAGTTTAATTTTGAGTATTGTACGAAAGCAGAGTACCTGGTGGAGACAAAGAAACACGAGGAGAACATACAAACTCCATACAGATGTTGGCCCTAGAAAAACATAAACCCAAGACCCTTTTGCTACAAGTTATGCTACCTACCCATGTATGTGCTGCCAATGTGATCATGTAAATGGGCTGTAAAAACTAATCTTGGTCCAACCCAGTACTAGGTTAGAAGCACCTATGTAGGGTAAAATGCTGTCGTGACCACAGAGCTCCCCGGCTTTTTATTATTATTCATCTGTGTTATTAACTTGTTAACTAGTATTTTTTAGTTTGCACAGCTTTTTCATGGCAGCAGAGTCTTGTTTTCTCTGGAGGAGGGTTCTGTAATATAAAGGACAATGACAAGCATTTTTAGAAATGTGTTGAGCTGTAGACATTAAGAAAATTATAAATTATTTTGGACCACAGCCATATACAATTACACACTAAAAGATCTCCCTGTTCCTTGCTTTTGGTCTGACAGGCTACAATTTCTGTCATATAAGGTCACGTTTCACAATTTCTTATTTCCTGGAGATTTTGCCACCTTTAGAATCAATATTATATAACCTCAAAGAACAGCAATTACTAGATCAGTAAATGAACTACAGAGGCCTTTGTTGGATAATGCTTTTTCTCTATGGCTGTAAGTGGTTACATTGGCTCTCAAATGAGCTTTTACACCTTAAAGCCATAGGATCATACATATATATCCTGGAGAGAGGCCAGCGCTTGATAGTCATAGGTAATATTTACTGTTTCCATAATACCTAATCATGGTATCTGGTTGAAAGATTTATATAGTATGTTTCAGACAAGGGCGTAATGTCTCCATGGTGGACAATAATTTGTCTTCCTGAAATGTGTAGATAAAACGCTGAAAGTGTTTACTTAGACACAAGCACACAGTAGTCATTTTGAAATAGAATACCTGAGGTTTTTAGAAACAGTCAGGCCCCCGCCTAACTGGTTCATTTCCCAAGAGCCTGCTGATACAGCTCCCAGACATGAGGAAGGATGTGTGACTGCCTGACCAAAGTTACAGCCATCTGGAACAGGCTATAAATTGTCTTTTTCAAAGATGTTGCCTTAAAATTAGCTCGGTTGTAAATTCCCATTTTGATTGCTTATGGAAGCTCCTTGGTAACTTTTTCCATTTTCACTTGAATTAATATCATCCACTGCAAAGGCTCTCTCTATTTCTACATATATTAGCTGTACACTAAGACATTATTATTTTAAAAGAACAAGACCCAATCCTCAACAATTGTGAGAGCACAGTAATAAGTTCCAGCAAGAAAATGTACTTTTGTATATATCTATTCAGGAAACTGTAATACGGTCGTCTTATCAGAATCCCCCATAGACCATCTCTGCATTATGGCCCATAATGGGGTATCCTTAGCTAAGACTTCACTCTGTAATGTCTATATGCCCTAATATATTCATGAGACAACTCTATGAACTTCCTAATAAATGTGTTTTCTTTTGTTTATGCTGATTGCCCTGCCCGGTCACAGAGGGGGACATTTATCAAGGGGTTTAGTCAGGTTTCTTTACTATAATTGTCGCAAAATTGTCGCAACTGCGACTACGTGTGTTTTCGTGCGACAATTTGCGTGAAGAACAAGAAAAGCAAGAAAATTCAAACTTGCTTACGTAGTTAATTTTTCAAAATGGATTTGCTTTAGTCAGGTATTTATTAACTGCGACAGTCGCAACTGCGCAATAGAATGTCGCAACTGCCTTAAAAATTGACTACATTTACTCCAGCTCCAACACGGAGCAGGAAAAGCTACTGCCGCCCGGGCTCCGACATACTTTCTCCCCGCTACCCTCACTTCGCTACAGGGACACTGCAGTGATTTACATCCCCCCCTCTCACCTGCCAGCGCCACACAACTCCCATCTGTCTGCTAACTGTTGCAAGACTACAAGTCCCAGCATGCCCGTACAGTGAGAACACGCTGGGAGTTGTAGTCTTGTAGCAGCGGGAGCTGAGCGCGTGGGCGGGAGACAAGGGGGGGGGGATGTATATCAGTGTCCCCATCATTATTAAGTGAGGGTAGCGGGGAGGCCGTATGAGGAGCCCGGGCGGCAGCACTGTAATGTCAGCCCGGGCTCCTTATAACATATACCGGCGCCGCAGACTCCTAAATTCCCTGCTGTCATTTCACATTTCCCGCTGGGTCCTGTGATTGGCCAGGACCAGCAGCCAATCACAGGTCCCGACCAGAACAGTGACATGTTTAAGGGTTATATAAGTCTGTCAGGGGGGGGGTCCATCAGCATACACCCCCCCCACCGGCCTTCACCTGCGCTGTGCCCGTCCGTATCCCACGACCCCCCCCCCCCCGTACTTCATCTGTACTGTTCCCCGCCTCCGCCCCGCCTTCCTCCGTCAGTGACGTCACTCGCAGGGCGCCCGGAGAGAAAGAGCGCTGCGCTGGATGGGTGAGTGTGTGTGTCTGTCTGTCTCTATCTCTGTCTTTGTGTCTCTGTCTGTGTGTGACTCTGTGTGTGTTTGTGTGTGTGTGTGTGACTGTGTGTGACTCACTGTGTGTGCCCGGGCTTCCTTTGCAGGACTACAACTCCCAGCATGCCCTTACTGTAAGGACATGCTCGGAGTTGTAGTTGTGCAGTGCAGGCGAATGACAAGCTTGTCCCCTGCCCCCAGCTGCAGGACTACAACTCCCAGCATGTCCTTACTCTAAGGGCATGCTGGGAGTTGTAGTCCTGCAGCTGGCGGCAGGGGACAAGCTTGTCACTTGCCCACACATCTCCTGCACCACACAACTACAACTCCCAGCATGTCCTTACTGTAAGGGCATGCTGGGAGTTTTACTTGTGCGGGGCGGGAGATGTGCGAGCAGGTGATAAATGTACTAACCCATTTTTTTTTTTACTTCTCATTTCAGATCCGTGTATCCTGTGGACTCCTTCGGATTCGGTGGACTACTTCGATGACCAGCGTTTTTCTTTGTTTGATTTTAATAAAATGGTTAACGAGTGCTTGTGGGGGAGTGTTTTTTGTAATAAAATTTTTTTAAACCTGTTGTGTTTTTTCCTTACTTTACTTGACAGGCTTAGTAGTGGAAGCTGTCTTATAGACGGAGTCCATTACTAAGCTGGGCTTAGCGTTAGCCACAAAAACAGCTAGCGCTAACCCCCAATTATTACCGCGGTACCCAACGCCACAGGGGTGCCGGGAAGAGCCGATACCAACAGGCCCGAAGCGTCAAAAATGGCGCTCCTGGGCCTAGGCGGTAACAGGCTGGCGTTATTTAGGCTGGGGAGGGCCAGTAACAATGGTCCTCGCCAACCCTGGTAACGTCAGGCTGTTGCTGTTTGGTTGGTATCTGGCTGAGAATAAAAATATTTTTTTTTTAAAATAAATAATTAAATATTTAAAAAAAAAAAAAAACACATAGGGTCCCCCCTATTTTTATTCTCAGCCAAATACCAACCAAACAGTAACAGCCAGACGTTACCAGGATGGGCGAGGACCATTGTTACTGGCCCTCCCCAGCCTAAATAACGCCAGCCTGTTACCGCCTAGGCCCAGGAGTGCCATTTTTGACGCTCCGGGCCTGTTGGTACCGGCTCTTCCCGGCACCCCTGTGGTGTTGGGTACCGGGGTAATAATTGGGGGTTAGCGCTAGCTGTTTTTGTGGCTAACGCTAAGCCCAGCTTAGTAATGGACTCCGTCTGTAAGACAGCTTCCACTACTAAGCCTGTCCAGTAAGTAAAAAAAAAAAAACACAACAGGTTTTAAAAAAAATTTATTACAAAAAACACTCCCCCACAAGCCCTCGTTAACCATTTTATTAACATCAAGCAAAGAAAAACGCTGGTCGTCGATGTAGTCCACCGAATCCGAAGGAGTCCACAGGATACACGGATTTGTAGAAGAAGTAACAAAAAAAATGAGTAAGTACATTTAGGGAGAAAAAACAGTGTTAAAAAAATGTAATAAACACACACACACATTATATATATATATATATATATATATATATATACAAAAAAAAATTTTTCAAAGCTGCAAAGTGGTGTTCTGTAGTCATTATTTGGTTTTTGCTTATGTGTGCTAAAAAAAATGGTATTTAAAAGCAATTTCTTGGTTTTTGCTCATGTAAGCCAAATTTATCAACCCCCTCTGATAGTGTGATAAATATGTCATACATAAGCAAAAAAAATATCAAGAAAAAAAAAAAAAGACTACGGAACTTGCTTACCAAAGCAACGATGATAAATGTCGCCGATATTGGAATGCCCGACAATAGTGGCAAGCAACAGCATTCTTTTCAGTAATTTATCTTTATTTGGTCTAAAACGACATACAAAGAGATGGCGGCATTTTGATTCATACAATGCTGGATCTTTTGAATACTTTTGCAATGTAACATTCATAACCCGTTGCCTGTGTTTAACAATTTATCAACCAATAACAGTCACATAAAATGATCTAAAAAATAAAAAGGAAACCCATATATATATAATCAGCAATATAACACTATGGCCCTCATTTACAAAGACTGGAGTGTCGGTTAGTTTTTTTTTTTCAGTTTTCATGTTTCAGGTTTTTTTGTGTCGCACGATATTAAATTCTGTCATACGGGAATAAAAAGTGTCGCACTGGAAAAATAAAAATGAAACCAAATAAATAAAGTAAAGTTACTCTGCACAAGGATGTAACTTTACATGCATGATTGTTAATGGGTTAACAACCCAAAAGTTTTTTAAAAATATATATATAAAAAAATTATATATATATATATATATATATATATATATATATATATATATATATAAATTAAAAAAATCTATTACATAATTTAATCATAAAAGTGTTGAGGGGTTAAAAATGCTTTAAAAGTATAAAACAAGTAATTTAATCATGAACCACAATGGTCAGCTGTCCCTTCCTCAAAAACACTAAATTTTTCCATTTTCACTCGACCCCTGGGCTTTCGGTTTTTCAGAGTTGAGAAATCACACTTTTTTCAGAGTGATTTCACAATTACTCCGAGTGATTTTTCCATTTTGTCGGGTTAACGCCCATTTTTGAGTAAACTACGCCCATTTTGTAGGTTAAATTAAACTCTCCGAGTGTTTTTGAAAATGTAGGTTGTGCGCCTAAATTTTGGGTGCAGATTTGGTCGTACGCAGGATGCGACCAAATTTTGGCCATAATAACCGAAAAAAAACGTTGGTTCTCCTTTAGTAAACGAGGGCCATTGTGTTGTTTAAGTGTTCCCTTTATTTTTTTTGAGCAGTGTACATGTATATCTATAAAACTCATTGGCCCTCATTTACTATTGCAAACCTGACATGTTTTGTCGGGTTGTGTGCCAGAAATTCTGTCTACGCCAGATTTTGCGCCAGAATTTGCACCAGAACTGGAAAAACCCAGACTAACTCTCCATTTTGCTAAGAAAATTAAAAAAAGGGGCGGGACCGCCAGGGAAAGGGGGTGTGGTCTCCGAAAAGGGACGTGTTCCCGACCTTTTCACAAAAACCCAACATATTTACTAAAGTTTTCACATAAAATGTGGTGGATTTGAGATGAGGAAAACCAGACAGATCAGAGCATGTGTAAAAAAAGGAAAGTGTAGGGAAAGTGGAAAATGTAGGGAAACCTTAGTAAATACCGTGGGAAATAAATTGTAGGGAATTAAAACCCACAAAGAAACCTACACTCCACTCTTAGTAAATGAGGGCCTATGTACGGTAGAATAAGATTCTATTTTAGCAGGTAAGCAGCACAAGAAAAGTCCCTTGCAATTAATTTTTAGTTACAATTAATGGCCCCCTGTGATTTCCAGAATAGACTCCTCAGTCTTCCATCAGAATTGAGAAGCGATGTGCACACATGTCTATAGGAGCTGCCAGAGACAGCCAAGTACAGCGCTTAAAGCGGTATTCCGGGTTTATACATCTTATCCCCTATCAAAAAGATGTATGATCACAGAGGTCCCGTCGCTGGGGAACCCCGCGATCTCTGTGCAGCCCCCGGCATTCGGAGCTGAGCGCTGCTTCTGAGACGGGGACTTCACACCACACCCCCTCCATTCATGTCTATGGGAGGGGGCGTGACTGTGACATCACGCCCCCTCCCATTGACATGAATGGAGGGGGCGTGACCGTGACATCACATCCCCGTCTCGGAAGAAGTGCCCGGCACAGAATGCCGGGGGCTGCACCGAGATCGCGGGGGTTCCCAGTGGCTGGACCTCTGTGATGAAACATCTTAACCTATATCCTTTGGATAGGGGATAAGATGTATAAACCCTAAATACCCCTTTAACTGTCTCTGACAGCTTTTTTAGACAGTGACTGCTGTTCCATTCTGACAAGAGAACCTTGACCCCATTCTCTAGATCTTGAGGGACTCTAGCAGTCAGGAACCCTGTAATCATTAGGGAATATGTTTAAATGGTAGGACAACCCCTTTAATACTGATTAATTCTGTCCCTTCTAACATTGTCTAGAAACCATTTTTAGCAACCAGCAAGTTTTATTTCAGAAAAACCCCACAGACCTTATCTTCATAGTCCAGCTATGTTTGTTGTCTTGTTTGCATTACACTTTAATTTAAAGTCCCAGTTTACTCCCAGCCCGGTAGATACCTTGAAGATACTTGTAAGACAAACACTCCTGCTACAGAATAGGGATGTCTTGCTTGTTTTCCCCAGACAGTACTTGTGTGTTTAAATGAATAAATGTGTCTTAAAGTCATAAATAAAGTGATGGAATGTCAGAAGTGTTGCAGTCATATTTTAATGACTCCCCTTTTAGCCTGAGGAGATATCATAATTCATTCAAAATATCACTGAGTTGATACATGAAGAGGGATGCCCAGGAGATTCTTTTTATTTACAGCAGACTCACTTTAGGCTTCTGTTCTTAATCTTAATATCCTGTATGGAAACACATTAAAGGGGTATTCCTGTCTGTACCTGTGTGTGACAGTGGTCTCGCAATTCTTCTATGATTATCGCCCCAATATTTATTTTTAACAACATACAAAATTACTCATGTCTTGGGATTTCCCAGGTTGCAATGTGTCGAGACCTGACATCCCTAGTCAGGTTATCAGAGGGAGTCTGTACTGCTTCAATGGGTGGAGCTACCGCTGCAACAGCTGTAGGCACCCTGGTTAGGAAACACTGGTTTATTACATTGAAGGAATCACAGGTGTGTTTCAATGGGTGGCTGATGTGTGGGAGGTAGGAAAGTGAACTCATACTTACAAGCATGGAACTATAGGATGTTTAGTTAAGAGAACGGAATTCAACAGGAAGTACCCAATTCTAGCAGTAACGTACTACTAAAATCACCTTATGTTCGATAACCCCTAATGTGTCTAAATGTGTAGAAAACTGACAAACATGGACAATTATAAGGCCCCAAAGCACAGGAATCGGTCCCTCACCATGGTGACCGTAAAACTGTAGTTAATAGAAGCGTATCTAGTTTTGTAGTGTCAAAAGTTCCTTTGTACAAAGAAAAACCCAATGACCCCCTTGTGCTTCTAGGCCCTGTAACATTTGCTATGACTTCCACAGCTGAAGTAATATCCATACATTCAACCCAAATCTCAATTTATTGCTAATAAGACATAACATAAATATATGACCTTAATACAAATTTCTCCAAAAAGTATGAGCAAAATTTTACAACAAATACTAGTGGTTACTTATTACCTCGGTTTTATCAGACATAGGATAACAAATCTTGATGTATTACTTTTGCTATGTTTTAATTTCCATAATATTATTTGTCAAATGGTTGCTAATATTTGGCTTTGAAGG
This sequence comes from Hyla sarda, assembly GCF_029499605.1. Classification (NCBI taxonomy): domain Eukaryota; kingdom Metazoa; phylum Chordata; class Amphibia; order Anura; family Hylidae; genus Hyla; species Hyla sarda. The sequence goes on from NC_079191.1 coordinate 339,379,470, forward strand.
AAACCCAATATTGTGTAAAGCATATAAAATTCTGGATTTGCCAGTCATCACATGATAATTCTTTTTATGTGCAGAGGACCATGCATTACTGTGCAACCTCAGAGACACAAGATTTAGGCAACCTTATGGAGAAGATGCCCTTGAATTCCGAGACTATTCAATACACCCCGATCCATACAGCCTTCAAGAACGTAAGTAAAGTGTCTAATTCTTTGGACACTAGTTCATCTATATATCCGCATTCTGATCTTTGTTGAGTTTATTAAATAATATTAAAATGAATATTAAAATATATATATTTTTTAGTTTTAGTGATGTGTTGATTGTTTCGAGTGGTCAGAGTTTTTAGAAAAAATATGAATTCCTTCCTGTGATCATAATATGGGAAGGATAGGTTAATTCCTTTTTTCTGCATAGCTAAATATATTGTGTCATTTGGAGCAGTGCTAGAGTGAAAACTGAGGTTCTGGTACACAAAATTAGTCAAATCAACATTCAGTTTTTCAGAGTCTTTGGAAAATGAATGCTAAAAAACTAAAGGGGTACTCCGCCCTAGACATCTTATCCCCTATCCAAATCTGGTCCCACTGCTGGTGACCCCCGCGATCATTGCTGCGGCACCCCAGACATCCGGTGCACAGAGCAAAGTTCGCTGGATGACTTGTGATGTGGGGCGGAAGCCCCCCTCCATAGACTTGCATTGAGGGGGCGTGGCCTTGATGTCACGAGCCTCCGGCACTGCACCCGATGCTCTAAACGAACGTCGGGTGCAGCAGGGAGATCGCAGGGGTCCCCAGCGGCAGAACCGCCATGATCAGGCATCTTATCCCCTATCCTTTGGATAAGGGATAAGATGTCTAGGGGCGGAGTACACCTTTAAGTTATATAAAAGGTAGGTTTCCTAAACTAAAAGCTCTAAGACAACATCATTCAATTAACCAACATAATGAAGCGGCACTGAGTTCTTACTGACTTTTCCTTAGATCGGTGCTTGTTTACTGATCCTATACGAAGCTCGACTATTGTGCGGGAGAGCCGTATAAACAATCACTTGATTGTGCAGCCCTTTGCTTGCATCATTCTTTGGCCTCACATCCCCTATGATATCGGGAAATGTGCGGCCGTCAAGAGATTTCTTAGCAAGTCAGAACAAAGCGTTTGACAACGAACAAGCATTTGCTCGTTCATCAGCTGATTACACAGGTGATAGTGGGCTCATTTGCGAGCCCATACTGTTTAATTGTAGGTGACATGGATAGGGTTTAATCATAAATTAATTCCAGTGCAATTTTCCAATAAGCAAGTTTTACCTTAAAGGGGTACTCCACCCCTAGACATGGATAAGATGTCTAATCGTGGGGGTCCTGCCATTGAGGACCCCCACAATCTCCCTGCTGAACCCGGTGTTGGTTTAGAGCACCGGGTGCAGCGCTGGAGGCTTGTGACATCACGACCACGCCCCTCAATGCAAGTCTATGGGAGGGGGCGTGACGGCCGTCATGCCCCCTCCCATAGACTTGCATTGAGGGGGCATGGCCGTGACATCACGAGCGGGCGTGACTGAGATGTCATGTGCCTCCACCCCGCATCACCAGTCATCCAGCACGGGGAGAAGTTCGCTCTGTGCACTGGATGTCTGGGGTACCGCAGCCCAGATCGTGGGGTCCTCAATGGCGGGATTCCCGCGATCAGACATCTTATCCCCTATCCTTTGATTAGGGGATAAGCTGTCTTGGGGCAGTGGACCCCTTTAAGGGGAGCAAGAATTATTATAAACTTGATTGAACGTCACAGATAGATGGAGTTAGGGGCCTCAAAATAGTGGATATGAATACCAGGCAGGACATCGGGGGCCTAGAGTGCTGTATGTGGATGGTCTGTCACCAAAATCTTTAAGACGGAAAATTAAATATAAAAAGCTACAGCTACTGGTGCAGTCTGTCATCTTACAAGCAGCGTAAATCCATCTTTTATACAGTGCCTCCATAACCATTTTTTAAATTTCAGCAAAACAGCTTTTACATCCCGTGAGAGTTGTTAATCCTTATTTATCATTTACAGGCAAAGCAAACATTATGTAAAGCTGTGTCAGCCAGTAACCAGCCCGGATTCATATGCATGGGATTCATCCAGCATCACATGCCGTGTGTGTTTTGCTGGCAGTTTAGCGAATACACAATCCCCAGTGCGATGTGTGGAATTGCAGATTAATAAATCACAGCTCGAAAAGCTTAAAAATGTCTCTGCAGCAGTTGTGGCTGACGTCTGAGCAGCACATCGCAGAAAACATGTTAGGCCTTGATGGATGCTCTGCGGTGTGAGGGGACACATGCTTTTCACTTAGCTGTACATTAAACTTCTGAAGACCATGGAAGGGATGAGTAGATAGATCAGAGGCATTAAAGTCTGTGAACGATTTTAGTAATAGATCAGTAGTATTCTGGAGAAACCCTAATAGTAGTGACCTTTATGGCCCCTTTGGGGGTTTTAATGCCTAAAGTGGCCTATTGTTGCTACATATTGTAGGTAAACACATTACATCAGAACTCTGGTTTAAAAAACTCCAGGAGCTGTAATGGTGACCATTGGTCCAGGATATTACTGCCTAATTCTTTATTGCTTTGTTCAGAAGTACTGGCTTTGGTGCTAAGTAAAACTATCTGTCCATTATATTTTATCCATAAGGCTACTCCATATGGTTTGTTGCACCTTGTATCTACTCCTGTGCGTCTTGGGCCAAGCACTGAAATAGATACAAAAGAGGGAAGAAGTATCTGTCTTTTCCTTTAAATGTGCCAAAGAACTCCCTGTGTGATTTTACCACTAATGTTAAATTGTGAATTTACAAGAGGTCAGATAGTTACTCTGATGTACATCCTTTTTAGGTCCATATGTGAGCTATTTTTTCTGTTGTTCCGCTCCATCATAGGAGTTATCCCATAATCACCCCTTCTTAACATGTAACTGGCTACAAAGCTTCACATTATAAGGAGAGTGGACTCTCTACCTCCTTCTGTCAATGTCTACAATATTATGAGGTTTCATGTGGCTGAAAAAATTTAACTTTCGATCTGGCTTTTATACTATTGAAGCCTCTCCCCCATGCCACAGATTGGAGCTAGGATCTTAATGTGATCATTTGAAGATTTTAGCAACACTTGCTTCCTAGATTTCCATAATCTTACAGCATTTTCTTCTTGGTATTGCAATTTTAATATCCATATACAAAGGGAAAAGAGTAGAGTAGGCACTGCCGGTTATTTCAGCATGAAACGCACAATGTGAATAGGATGCAGGATTGCAGAGGAACAATGCACACTGTACTAAAACGGTGGTGCTCAGTTCAAAATGAAGGAGCAAACAGTTCATCAATCGACAAGGAAGGAGAATGAATGAACGGCACTCACCAGGAACAGTGTGATTTCATCTTATATTGTACGATGTCCATACAAACATTTCAGGCGGCAGGCAGCCGCTGCAGTGCCTGCCACCTGAAATGTTGGTATGGACATCATACAATAAAAGATGAAGTCACACTGTTCCTGGTAAGTGCCGTTCATTTATTTTCCTTCCTTGTCGATTGCAATTTTAATGTTCGGATATGTGTGTATATGTATGTGTGTATATCTAACTAGTTAAAGGGGTTATCCAGGTAAAAACTTTTTTTTATATAACAACTGGCTCCAGAAAGTTAAACAGATTTGTAAATTACTTCTGTTAAAAAATCTTAGTCCTTTCAGTACTTATGAGCTGCTGAAGTTGAGTTGTTCTTTTCTGTCTAAGTGCTCTCTGATGACACCTGTCTCGGGAACTGTCCACAGTAGAAGCAAATCCCCATAGCAAACCGCTTCAACTCTGTGCAGTTCCCAAGACAAGCAGAGATGTCAGCAGAGAGCACTGTTGCCAGACAGAAAAGAACAACTCAACTTCAGCAGCTGATAATTATTGGAAGGATTAAACAGTTTTAATAGACGTAATTTACAAATCTGTTTAACTTTCTAGAGCCAGTTGATCTATATATAAATAAATAATATATATATATATATATATATATATATATATATATATATATTTATATATAAAAGTTTTTTTTCCTGGAATACCCATTTAAAGACAGATATTGACACATTCTTTTCCTTTTTTTCTGAATGGACATGGTTTGGTCTTCTTTCGGTACATCAGTATGGGACATTCATCTTGCCTAAGCTGTTGGACCTAAGCATTATTTACACCAGCCAAACGGGGACCTGTAGTTAGGAGCATACCATTGGCTTCTGTGGGGGAGTTTTGCAGAAGTTACTGTAGGGAGGGGGAGGAGGAGGTGAGCTGTGATCTTCACCTATAGTGAATGGTGAATGTATATACAGGTGTCAACTATTGTTACAATCCTGCCTGTAATGATAATGAGTGGACCAATGAGAAGTGATCTCTACAGAACAAGAAGGGCCTGTCTAGCATGCAGTTTAGTGGCAACAGTGAAAACTGGAATATTTCTTTTTTTTTTTTTTTTTTTTAAGTGAAATTGAAAACTACACAAATTGTCATTCTTAAACAAAAATGTTTAACATAAATCCTTGATAACAGCAGGAGGGTACATCTTTATTTAGATTATACATGTCAGGTTGAATGATTGTATTTGTAAAAATGGCAAAGGTTACCTTCCAGAGTCCAATGATACTGTCCTGTCTAGAGGGGGGGTAGCCATATTCATTTAATTTAAACTCTTCTGTTTCTGGATCTACTTCTTATTTTGCATAATAAAATGCATCAAAAACAGCAACACATCTGCGCAGTCCGATCAAGGCCTTACACAGGCAGAGCACTGGGAAATGGTGAGCCGCATCGTATAACATTTCATAATGCTTTAGAGGGGTATGCTCTTCAGGGATTGTGGAAAGTTGAGTGATGACACTTGTTTGCACTGTAACAACTTCCATGGTTATTCTTGGTAAGAAGAAGAGGAGGAGTTCACTTAACTTCAGTACTTCTATTATTGTTTTAAGGAGGGAATAATTTTTCAGGATATTTAGTGATACATGTAAGAAGCTTTTCTATGCTCATATCATTACAACGTCTAGTTACAACTGTTTCCTACTGAAATGACTATATCATTGCATATGTAGAAGTTGAAGGGATACTCTGCCCTTGGAATTATGTCCCCTATCCTTTGGAGATGTTTGATCACGACCCCTGTGATCTCGGTACCCCAGATATCCGATGCACGGAGCGAACTTCGCTCTGTCCCAGATGAATGGCGATGCGGGGCGGAGGCTCGTGATGTCAGGCCACACCCCTCTTGTGATGTCACGCCCCCTCAATGCAAGTCTATGGGAGGGGGCGTGACGGCCGTCACGCCACCTCCCATAGACTTGCATTGAGGGGGTGTGGCCGTGACGTCACAAGCGTGGCGCCACTGTGACGTCACAAGCCTCCGGGAGATTGCAGGAGTTCCCAGCAGCGGGACCCCCATGATTAGACATCTTAACCCCTCTCCTTTGGATAGTGGATAAGATGTGTAGGGGCGGAGTACCCCTAAGAGTTCTCAGTGATAAGCTGTGCACTAACATCTCCATCACGTGAGCTGTAACCATTCTCTATTCTTGTAGGTGAAGAAAGTGACAAGTACGAGGAGCTGCAGGCTGAGGAGTGTGGCATCCTTAATGGATGTGAAAATGGTAGATGTGTGCGGGTGCAGGAAGGATATACCTGTGACTGCTTTGATGGATACCACCTGGACATCATGAAGATGACTTGTGTTGGTAAGAATAAGATCCATTCTTTGCTCACATAGTATGCAACATATGTAAAATGACATGTATCAGTGCCACCTGCATACTTCCATTTTCTTTCCCCATATTCAAGTGGGTTGCAATTGATGGTGCATGAAAATGATTTTGTACATTTTAAACACAATTTTACTGTCTATGCAAACAGCATTGTCTAATGCAAAGACATTGTATTGTGGCACATAAAGTCCCTGTGGGTCACCATTAGGCTCCATAAATTTAGCAACAGCACTACACATACCTTTATTATTTGAATCAGAATAAGCTGCGTTAAGTTGCAATACCAGATACAGCCGCTACGAAATGTGTGGTGCTCTGCTTAGTATGAAGGGCTGTGACCACTTCAACCAGCTATATGCGGAAGAGCTGGGAGTGACACCCGCTCAAATCTGATATTGATGAACTACCCTCGTCTTAGAAAATGCCATAAACAATAAAAATAAAAATCTGATTTGCTATTGCAAATATGCCTGAAATCTTGGAGAATTGCCTTAAATGGTTATTCCGGCTTTATACATCTTATCCCCTATCCAAAGGATAGGGGATAAGATGTATGATCGCAGGGGTCCCGCCGCTGGAGATTCCTACGATCTCTGTGCAGCCCCCGGCATTCTGTGCTGGGCACTGCCTCCGAGACGGAGACGTGACGTCAAGACCACGCCCCCTAGTGATGGCAGTCACGCCCCTCCCATAGACATGAATGGCGTTGCCATGATGTCATGTCCCTGTCTCAGAAACAGCGCCATGCACAGAACACCGGGGGCTGCACCGAGATCGTGGGGGTCCTTTGAATAGGGGATAAGGTGTGTAAAGCCGGAATACCCCTTTAATTTCTTTTAGACTTTTTGCATGGTGCAACCAAAAGGAGCTTGACTGAGCGCTAAAGGGGCATGCCTTAGAAGAAAGGTGCAGGACTTGGGATGGGACACTGCGCACCAAGTTTAAACAAAAATGTTGGCCCAAAATTCAAACACAACTTAGGGCAACTAATAGGATATGTAAGGTTAGACAAAAATGAATAAAGATGCAATATATATATATATATATATATATATATATATATATATATACATATATATGTATATATAATATATATATAAACAGGCGGAGCCACTGTGATAAATGGTGCCTTCTTAGTCTTCATTTATGCTAAGAATTAGGCTAGGATTCCAATGAGGTTTTTACCACCAGCAACAACCAGAAAAACTGCCACAGCTTTTTCCTGCTTTTTGGCAGTTTTTCTGACGTTTTCCCTGGTGTGTGGAAACAGCCAAATTTGTCCCCTGTGGCAGTTTTCTCTCTGCCTTCTGGGTACCACTCTGTGGGTCGGATGCTGAGCGCCCGGTCCACAGAGTGTAAGGAGATGAGGAGAGATGTACAGCATTACTACTCACCTCCCCCGGCCGTATAGTATACAGGGGGGCATAGTGTACCTATATGTATACAGGTGTGGGGAATCCTGTTACCAGACTGACAGGACTCCCTGCTCCTATAAGCCCCTTTGGGCTGTATACAGAATATACACATATCTATAGATAGCTATATATAGTGTATACAGAAGATAAGGTCCACTTACCTCCCTCGCTCTCTGTCCCCGCCAGGTCCTTCTAGCTCCGCCCCCTACTGTATCACTACTGTATCTTTTTTTTTTTTTTTTTTTTTTTAAATGGTACCCTACGAAATTTAACCAAAAAAAGGTATCTCCATCACTTTTTTGGATTGCTAAAGTCCCAAAAAAAGAATAAAAACCGCTGGCAAAAACGTAAAACTTAAAACCCAAGTTTTTCTTGGTGTTTTTTCACTCCCATAGACTTCTATCGGAGGAAAACACCAAGATTTTCCCAGAAAAAAACCCACCATACTCTGAATTTGAGGACATTTTTGAAAACTAGCCTTTGAGCCCAAAAGAGCTGAAAAATGCCCAAAGGATAAAAAAAAATGCCAAGTGGATCTGGCATTTTGCAGTTCACTATTGACTTGCAGCTAACATCTGGACATGTTTTTATCAGCGTTTTTAAATGAAAAACCTCAGTGGAATTCCGTAGACCGTTTTAGAAAAACTATCTTACTGTTTTTTTGTTTTAATAATTTTGAGTAAATCTTAAGGGTTGTGTGTATCTGAACAAATAACTGTGGGAAACTTAGAACAGCAATTTGAAACTGTATACTTCTTAGACTAGGGACTGAAAATATACAGTGACCCCCCCGACCTACGATGGCCCCGACATACGATCATTTCAACATACGATGGCCTCTCAGAGGCCATCGCATGTTGAAGGTAGCATCAACATACGATGCTTTTGTATGTCGGGGCCATTGCATAAACGGCTATCCGGCAGCGCAGACTGCTTCAGCTGCTGCCGGATAGCCGTTTAAGGTGCCCCGTGTGGTCCGGTGAGTGTCACTCACCTGTCCCCGGTACTTTGGAACGTCTTCTTCGGGATCCCCTGCATCGCGGTCGCTCTCCTTCATCGTCATCACATCGCTGCGCACAACTACTCGTCATCCAATAGGAGCGTGATGACGACGATGAAGAGCGACGATCCCAGGCAGCAGAGACGTCCGGAGCGGCGGGGACACCCGGGGACGCGACGACATCGATGGAGGGTGACATCCAGGGCAGCAGTGACGGTCTGGAGCAGCGAGGACAGGTGAGATTAACATCCTATACTTTACATTGCACGGATCCCTCAACATACGATGGTTCGATCGTTCATTTGGAACAAATTACCATCGTATGTTGAGGAACCACTGTATTTTTGACAGTAAAGCAGAATGTAGTATATGTGTATCTAAGGCAAAAGCTGTGTGGAACTAATAGCTTTACCTGTTCTGTTCCCCTGTAGATGTCAACGAGTGCAATGAGCTGAACAGCAGGATGTCTCTCTGCAAAAATGCTAAGTGCATTAACACAGAGGGCTCATACAAATGTGTGTGTCTGCCGGGCTACAGACCATCAGATAAACCCAACTACTGTACAGCAATAAGCTCAGAGAGAGATGACAGTGAACTGGAGTAGAACACCAGCAGCTCCAATTTCTCAGCCCATATACTCTGCACTGTATTAGGAAAGGAAGCTGTGTAAGTTACTTGAGATGAAGGTTGAACCTCAAGCAATGGTTTGGTATGGAAGCAGCATTATCTGGAAGTAGAATGTGATGTCTGACTTATTGTGCTTCAACTCTACAGACCAAATGGACACATTTTCTCTAATGGAAGAAACCACCCAAGTATATATAGTCTGATCTTGCATAAATTTGTTGGTAAATAGACAAAGCGATGATGATATTTTAAGCTGTTTATTATTATTATAATTATTTTGTACTATTGCTTTATTAACTTGGCATTTTATTAGAGGTGGGAGCATTTTATAACACTTATGACGATGCAGCATTGGAGACTGTACCATTTCAGAACTGTTGAGAACTCTTATTTTTATTTTATTTTTGGTTTTTAGTTTACTACGTTACCTTGGTGCAGACACCCTGCAGGGCAATTTTCTATGGACTCTTTCACGTCGTTCTGCTACCACTTGTCTGGAAATATTTTTATAAACTTCCGTCTGCCCTGTGGAGCAGGCATCTTTTTGTTTTTATTCTTCACTTTTTTTTTTTTAAGTCTTGGCTGGAAAATCATATTGATTTTTTTTACTCTGCCTTTGTCTTTTTCTGCACTTAAAACTCTTTTAGAACTTTTCTTGCCAAGTTTCAAAGCTGCTGGAGAAACATTGCATCCCGTAATGTACATTAAATTAGATCCATATGTTTCCTTGTCCAAAATTTAATTTGTAAATTGAATATGAAAAAAAAACAAAACAGAAATCTTGTTTGAGTTTCTTAACATATTAAAGCTGTATATTAAACCTCAACAATAAAAACACTTATTTTTATTTTCCTAGGATGCTCATATATACAATGATTTATGTCCAGAAATATGAGAGATTGTAAAAGTGTTCTTGTAAATGCAGGATAGAGTCCACTGACAAAGTCTACTAAAAGTATATTGATGCTTTTAGTAATAAAGTACCACGTGAGTCAGCACTGAACAATGAGCTATAAGGAAAGATAAAAGAATAATATAAATGTGTGGGGTTAAAGGGGTACTCCACTGGCCAGTGTTGGGAACATTTAGTTCCGAACACTGTGTGGTGCTGCGGGGGTCAGCCACGCCCCCCTTGAGACGTCAGCCCACGCCCCCTCAATGCAAGTCTATGGGAGGGGCGTGGCTGTCACCACGCCCCTCCCATAGACTTGCATTGAGGGGGCATGGCCTGATGTCAAGAGGGGGGCATAGTCAACCCCCGCAGCACACACACAGCGTTCAGAACTAAATGTTCCCAACACTGGCCAGTGGAGTACCCCTTTAAAGGTTTAATGAATCACCATTGTTTCACTGCAGCTGTGGCGGAAGAAAACGGGAGCTGAGCTGCAGTAACCAGGCATGGCCACTATGCAGTGAATGGAGCCAAATGCTTCTGTCTCTGTTTACAGCCTAGATCCAGCCGAAACAGCTGGTCAGCGGGGGTCACTAAGCTGCCGATCAGATATTGACCAATAAATAGGATAGTGGGAGCTTGTATAGGTATATTGGTGTAGTAACACATGCACATCCTGAGATTCTGTTTGTTCTTCTGATATATTCAGTTTCTAGAGCAGGACAAGGATAATGTTCCCATGAAGAATTTGTTTTTGTTCCCAACATGTATTAGGGGGATTTACTAGCTAGTATAGCAAAAAAAAAAAGTGCTGAACGATAAGTTATGGGGTTAAAACCCAGCACTGTATAATGCTGTGTTCACACTGGTGTCTTTGTTCTCCTCCCCTCTGACAAACAGAATAACTTAGTCTACTGTACTGTTCTATGCGTTGTAAACCATCCAGTCCCTACCTAAAGTCAAGTGAATCCATTACAAAAAGGATCTGTTCTACTCGTCATGGATTGTGGAGAAGAATTTCCAGCCATGTTTTCTGTCGACCTTGAATCTTATAAAAATAAATTGTAGGTGATAAATGAAAAGGAATCTTTGTGTGACCCTGCTTCCTGTGTATTTCTGATGTAATGGCAATGATTTAAGAAAAATATACGTTATAATGAATATGTTTAGTTTACTTTGCACTGTACAGGGAGCCAGCACAGGTCTGTTACTATCCTTGTTGTGTTATGAAGAGAAGACAGCACCAGTCCCAGCCACCATGTAAGTGACCATCCAGATCACAGACAATCGGAGTACCACAGGTCATAGCATTCAGACTCCCAATTCTCTGCAAAAAGCAGTTTTGGCTATACCTTAGCTTGCTTGATAAAGGTTACTGTATAGCCGAAACGTTGCCCTGTGGGTAACCAATAAAGAGACAACAGCTTTTTGCAAAGAATTGGGAATCTGCTGCTTGAATGCTGTGACCTGTGGTACTCCGATTATCCTTGTTAAGGTGTTCACTCATTCCTGAGCAGGTTTTAGCTACACCCTGCAGGTAGCAGTAAAAATTTAAGTTATCATTGTTGATACCAAACAATGTAGATCTCCATAATATATTTAAGGGGTATTCTGAAGACATGTTCATAACTGAGTTGGGGACGATGAATATGGGGTTGGTGACTATGAATAAACCTGTACTCACCTCTCTCTCATGGATCCCATTGCCTTTCTAATGGTGCAGAAAATGCCTGATCAGCCAAACACTGCAGACAGCAGCTAGTTGCATGGACATTTCCTATGTGTTGGTGCGGAGAAAGGAAAGCAATAACAGCAGGGACCTGCACTATTGGAACAGAGTTGGCAAGGGATCAGGGAGCAGATGAGTACATGCTCTATAATTTTTCCCCTACCATGAGCAGTTTCAAACATAGAATTATGTCTCCAGGATACCTCTTTAAGTATGTGTTTTTTTTTTTACCTAAATGAATGAAATTATACATATTTATGTTTCTATGACTTCTGGACAATGTGACCTTTGTTGTATACAAGCACAATGTACGTATGTATTATTCCTATAAATGTTTATTGGAGTTTCCCAACCGGGGACCCTCCATCTGTTGCAAAACTACAACCCCAGCATGCCAAGACAGACTTTGGCTTTTGCTGTGGGTGAAAGTTTTAAAACAGCTGGAGGCACTCTGGTGGGGAAACACTGGTCTATTGATTGCTGAATGTTTAAAAGCATTTTAACTTTAAGGGGTACTCCGGTGGAAAACTTTATTTTTTTTTTTATCTACTGGTGCCAGAAAGTTAAACAGATTTGTAAATTACTTCTATTAAAAAAACCATAATCCTTCCATTGCTTATTAGCTGCTGAATACTACAGAGGAAATTCTTTTCTTTTTGGAACATAGTGCTCTCTGCTGAATCATGAGCACAGTAATCTCTGCTGACATCTCTGTCCATTTTATGAACTGTTCCATAGCATCATATGTTTGCTATGGGGATTTTATCCTACTCTGGACAATTCTTAAATAGGACAGAGATGTCAGCAGAGAGCACTGTGCTTGTGATGTCAGCAGACAGCACTGTGTTCCAAAAAGAAAAGCATTTCCTCTGTAGTATTCAGCAGCTAATAAGTACTGGAAGGATTAAGATTTTTTAATAGAAGTAATTTACAAATATGTTTAACTTTCTGGCACCAGTTGATTTAAAAAAAAAAAGTTTTCCACCGGAGTACCCCTTTTAACCCTTGACTGTGATAATAATCCTATAGTATGTATAAAGGTACTTATTTTTTGCTTTCTTTTACATTACAGTAAGTCAGTGGCACTTACACAGTCTATATGGGGATAAAAATCCCTTTGTTTCCAGATTTACTCCCAAACATGTTCTTCTGCATGTTTCTAAGCTCAGACACAGTAGTATATATTATAGTAAATCAGTATATTGGATGATCAATCCTAGTTCACTTAAACAGCAGGTCCTTACAAAAAGCAAAAAATGATGTATTGTTTAAAATAGAATTAATACCCTGGGGAGAGTCGTGAAAACTGGAAAAAACTGTATTTATAGCAACAAATCGCACCCCAGCTTTTATTTATCATCATCTTATTTAAAAAAATGACATGCTTAATATCAGGTGTATACATTGGGAGTGTTCTCCAATATATACTTCAGACATTCACATCATGTTGATGCTCTCCACCGCTGGTATGTCAGAATACTATCGAAAGATATTAAATGGCAACTATACATAGTCGTCTTGACTGGTCTCAACCATATTGCTAAACAATTTATTTGTGGGATATAAAAATGTAGGTTATGCCATGGTATATAAACAATGTTTTTAATGCCTTCCTTATGTACAGTATATTCACAAAAGAAAGTGCTAGAGGACATGTGGCCAACCTCAGAAAATTAGATTTACGTCCTCCCATTCCCGAGACTTGTGGGTTTACAGTTTTTCTTGAGAATTTATACTGCATTGCTATTATGTATTTTTGACACCAGTAGATAGATTTAGTTCATCATTATTAATATATCATGCTTGTACATAAACCCATGATGTGATGTTTTGGTACTAGTGCTATGAGGATATTTCCTTTAGTTTAAGGGAATTTGTCAAATAAGTGTGAACTCAATTTTAAACATGGGTTGATGGGCAGGGTTATACAGTCAGGGGGTGAGTATTGTGCATACAATGGTCACCATTCACACACCCCAGACTGTATAATCCCACCCATCACCTAATATTCACTCCAGTTATTATTAAGTTGACGCCCATCTGACTGATTCCCTTGATTGTCAAACTATAAACCCTCATATCTTAGGAACGGGAAAGCTATTAAAGGGGTACTCCGCTGCTCAGCGTTTGGAACAAACTGTTCCGAAAGCTGGAGCTGGCGCTGGGAGCTTGTGACGTCTGTCACACCCCTCCCATAGACTTGCATTGAGGGGGTGGGGCATGATGTCATGGGGGGGGCTATGATGTCACGAGTTCCCAGCGCCAGCTCCAGCCTCGGAACAGTTTGTTCCAAATGCTGAGCAGCGGAGTACCCCTTTAAGAAACTGTAAAAGGTGAGTGATCAGGGCACCCTCAATATTTGTGTGTTGACCACGGGTCCTCTGTAATGTGATATGAAAGGGGCCTTAGGATATGTTCACACTGGAATTGTAGTTAACATCTATTTATTTGTTTCTGTTGTTTGTATAGCAACAACATATTTCACAGAGATGTACAGAGTAGTCATCATTCATATGAGGCCCTGTCCCCAGTGGGGCTCACACTATACTTTCCATATCTCAGTAACACATAGTTTCATTGGTAGCCAATGAACCCATCACTATGTTGTTTGGTGTGTGGGAGGAAACCAGAGTATAGACACATTCCCATATAGTGTGCAGAGGTAAAACATAACCTTTAGGCTGCATTCACATCTCTTTTTCACGGGTGAAGGATCAGGCTGGGGAAGGGGAAAACCGGGCACTCCCATATCCCAGCCTGACTGGCGCTGAAATCCATTTACTTAATGAGCCAACCGGAGTCAGATGGTGACTCTGGTCGGCTCATTTTTGACCCGTATCTGATATTGTGACCGGACCTAAAAACGTATACTCCGGTTTTAGGTCCGGCCAGGAAACCGGATGCGGGTCAAAAATGAGCCGACCGGAGTCACCGTCTGACTCCGGTCGGCTCATTAAGTAAATAGATTTCAGTGCCGGTCCAGTGGCGATTCCAGCTGGGGGAGGGGAAAACCGGGCACTCCTGTACCCCAGCCGGATCCGCCACCCGTACAGTAAAATGTGGTGTGCATGCACCCTTACTCTTGCATATAAAACAGTGCCGCAAGTAGCATAATCCAAACGAGGTCACAACAATGGCGACTCCTTTCAGGTCCAAAACACATCCTTCATTATGGCGTTCCCCAAGTCTCTGATGCAGATGAACAATATATAGGCATTTCCTGGGTGCTGCCATAACAGAATATCACATCAGCATACATTAAGGTACAAACAAAGAAAAAACTATTTTCAACAAGACTCAGAAAACAATGCTGGCTGCTGTAGTATTTTATACACAAGAATAAAGGTTATGTTTTATCTCTATAAGCATACTGGGGGCAGTATCTTTTGTGTGTGTGTGTACACGGAGTCGGGAGTGGCTATCCTTTTGGTTCTTGAGGGGCATCTACTGACTGGTGACCTGGCTGTTATTACTGTTTTAGAAAACCATAATGCCTGTAGGAAACCCCACACACAGTGTATATGCCTGGAAATGCCTTCAAGAAATATGATAAACCTGTCCATAGACTTCCCTGGACTTCATGTATGTCAAAAGTAAACACTTTTGGCACATGCCAAGGGCGGTGTACCAACCAGCTTATGTACTTTTATTTCTTAATGAAGGCATTCTAATTGATGGGTGTGTAAAAAAATAAAGATACAAAACCCTGCTTGCTTCTGTTCTCTACAACACCGCTATTATTGAGTGAGTTTTTGAGTTGTTATTATGAAGTGAGTCCGTGTGTTATTAGTATGCACATGCAGTAGGCTCCCCCTAGTGGCCAGAACTGTATTATTTACCTCAGCATCTATGGAAGGGTTGGGGAGCATTGTATCAGAAAATTCTTAGCCATTATAAGTCTATAATTGAATTGGTGCATAATGTTTGACCTAAATAAAAAGTATGAAGACTTAACTTTATATTACTAATAAGAAATTAAGATATATGACATTATTCAAAAATATCAATGAAAAAAAGGAAATTAAAGGAAATGAAAACAAGAAATTAAAAACAAAGGAAGGAAGGTATGTGGAAAACGATAAAGGGCTAGCTGACTGTCTCAACAAATAAGTCTGTTCAGTTTTTACAGAAGAAAATGAAGGAAAAGAACCTCAGTTAATCTTTTGATGCATGTGTCTTTACAGAGGAAGAGGTTCTAAGTCATCTGCCTTGATTTAAGACAAATTAGTCACAGGGGCCTGATGGGATACACCCAAAATTATTTAAAAAAAAAGCTTAGTGATGTACTTGCAAAACCATTTAAAGATTAATGTAACCAATCACTGGTAACAGGAATCGTCCAAGAAGATTGCAAACTAGCAAATGTTGTGGCCATTCACAAGAAAGGTAGAATGGAGGAATTGGGCAACTATAAGCCAGTAAGTCTGACAACAAAATTGGGGAAATTAATGGAAACCCTACGAAAGGATAGAATTGTGGAACATCTGCAATCCCATGGATTGCAAGATAAAAAAGAACAGGGGTTTACTTCAGGGAGATCATGCCAAACAAATCTTAAAGGACAACTGCAGCGCAATATACACTTATCCCCTATCTACAAGATAGGGGATAAGAGTTTAATCGCGGGGGGGTCCGACCGCTGGAACCTCCCTCGATCTCCCTGATGGGGCGCCGCCATTAGCGCTCATGGTGACGTAGCGTCGACCTAGAGGTCGACGGTGACGCCCCGTCTCCTCCCCGTCCCCATACAGTTCTACGGGGGAGACGGGAAGGCACGAACGATGTCTCCCCGCCTCTCCCATAAAGATGTATGGAGGAGGTGTGTCGGCTGCATCGTCATGCTGTGGCTGGCACGCCCCCTGCCCGGGACAGCTGCAGCCCCGTACAGGAGATCACAGGGGGTCCCAGCGGTCGGACCCCCTGCGATCAAACACTTATCCCCTATCCTGTGGATAGGGGATAAGTGTTAACACACTGCAGATGTCCTTTAATTAAGATAATAGATGGCTGAGGGGCACTAGACATCGCATATCTAGATTTTGGTAAGACTTTTGACACTGTCTGCATAGAAGACTTATCAATAAACTACGGTCATTAGGGGAGATTTACCAAATCCCGCGTAGAGGAAAAGTTGACCAGTTGCCTATAGCAACCAAACAGATTTCGGCTTTCATTTTTCAGAGGCCTTTTTAAAAATGAAAGAAGTGATCTGATTGCTTACTATGGGCAACTTTTCCTCCATACAGGTTTTGATAAATCTCCCCCAGCCCTTGGCCTCCCATATTGTTGAATGGATTAGGCAGTGGCTGAGTGACAGACAACAGAGGGTTGTAGTCAATGGAGAATATTCAGAGCAAGGTCTTGTTACCAGTGGGGTACCTCTGTACTGGGCCCCATTTTGTTTGATGTCTTTATCAGTGATATTGCTGAAGGTCTCAATGGTATGGTATTGGTCTTTTTGCTTATGACAAAGATTTTATACAAAGATTTTTAACAGGGTTGATGTTCCTGGAGGGATACGCCCAAAGGAAAAGGATTTAGGTAAACTAGAGGAATGGAATCTCCAGAAGGATATAGAAACATAGAATGTGTCGGCAGAACCATTTGGCCCATCTAGTCTGCCCAATAATCTGAATCTTATGAATAGTCCCTGGCCCTATCTTATATGAAGGATAGCCTAATGCTTATCCCATGCATGCTAAAACTCCTTCACTGTATTTGCAGCGACCACTTCTGCAGGAAGGCGATTCCATGCATCCACTACTCTCTCGGTAAAATAATCTGATATTACTGCAGAAACCTTTTCCCCTCTAATTTAAAACTATATCCTCTTGTGGTAGCCTTTCTTCTTTAAATATGCTCTCCTCCTTTACCATGTTGATTCCCTTTATGTATTTAAAAGTCTCTATCATATCCCCTCTGTCTCTTCTTTCTTCCAAGCTATAAATGTTAAGGTCCTTTAACCTTTCCTGGTAAGTTTTAGCCTGCAATCCATGTACTAGTTTAGTATCTTCTCTGAACTCTCTCTAGAGTATCTATATCCTTCTGGAGGTACGGCCTCCAGTACTGCGCACAATACTCCAAATGAGGTCTCCCCAGTGTTCTGTACAGCGGCATCAGCACTTCTCTCTACTGCTTAGGATATTTAAAAGAAGAAAAACTACCACAAGAGGACATAGATTTAAATATCAGGGGAAAAGGTTTAAGAGTAATATAAGAAAGTATTACTTTACTGAGAGAGTAGCATGTGTGTAAAATAAATGAGGAATTATATTGTAATCCCTAAGAACTGATATTAGTGGTGAAAGCCTGTAGAGAACTGTGGGAAAAATGCTACTAATACAATAGAAATAAAGATGACTGTTTGCTACATGTAGTAACAGTTTTCTACCACAAGATGTCCTACAACACAATAGAATCATGTGGTAGTTTTAAATACAATACAGTACAACCATTTATTCCTACTGTGAGAATCTATATGTAGAAATTTCAGTTATGATATTGTTTCTAGTTAAAGGCCTTCCAGTACTTAACAAAGAGCTGTATGCTCCACAGGAAGTTATTTTCTTTTTGAATTTTTTTTCTGTCTGACCCCAGTGCCCTCAGTTCCTGACATGGACCTCTCTCCATGTCAGGAACTGTCCAGAGCAAGATAGGTTTGCTATGGGGATTTGCTTTCATATTTCAATCTACATTCTGTGTTGAAATGAATCTTGAATCTGTTGTTAATTTAAAAACCCAATAAAAATTATTTTAAAAGGGACTTGCTCCTGCTCTGGACAGTTCCTGACATGACAGAAGTGTCAGCAGAGAGCACTGTGGTCAGACAGAAAAGAAATTTAAATAGAAAAGAACTTCCTCGGTAGTATACAGCAGCTGATAAGTACTGGAAGGATTAAGATTTTTAAATAGAAGTAATTTACAAATCTGTTTAACTTTCTGACACCAGTTAATTTAAAAAAAATAAAATAATTCCACCAGAGTACCCCTTTAATTTTGTTTCCTATATTTATTTATTTTTGGGTGGGGGAGGAGGGTAATGGGAAAAGGGGTGTTATTTTAATTGTTTAGGGGAATTTTTTTATATGTTAAAAAATAAAAATAAACTATTGTGACCAATTATAAACAACCATTTGATTGCTTTTTATAGATCAACTAGCTGAGTACCCGGCGTTGCCCAGTTTTTCCTTCCTTATCCTTTTTGTGGAGGAAAATCAACAGAGGAAGCTTTTGACTTCATATCCCGTCCTCATATATTGTTGTCATATCCCAACCCCACATCCCGACCTCCTATCCCGACCTCCTATCCCGTCCTCCTATCCCGACCTCCTATCCCGACCTCCTATCCTGTCCTCCTATCCTGACCTCCTATCCCGTCCTCATATCCCGTCCTCCTATCCTGTCCTCCTAACTCGACCTCCTATCCCGTCCTCCTATCCCGTCCTCCTATCCCGACCCGTAATATGTGTACCAGGTATTGAAATATCTCCAGCCGTAAGGAAGTTATGTCTGAACATAAATTTCCCATTGATTTGCATGGGGCTTTAAACAAAACCCTGACCCTCACAAATGTGGGTAGTTAAGGGTTTAATTAACTATCCTATATTTTAAGTGGACATATAAGTAACATGTGACCAAGTATTATCGAAATATCTCCAGCCGTTATGCAGTAACATATATTTCCCGTAGACTTGTATGGGACTTTAAACAAAAACCCCGACTCTGGCAAATGGGGGTGGGTAAGGGTTAAATTACCTTTCCTATGTTTGTTGCTGACATATAAGTAACATGTGTGCCAAGTTTCATGTTAATGTCTTAAGCTGTTTGGACGTGATGCTGGAACATACACACACACATACATACATACACACGTTGAGTTTTATATATATACTAGCTGGGTACCCGGCGTTGCCCGGTTTTTCCTTCCTAATCCTTGTTGAGGAGGAAAATAAACAAAGGGGGAAGCTTTTGACTTCATATCCCGTCCTCATATATTGTTGTCATATCCCGTCCTCCTATCCCATCCTCCTATCCGGACCTCCTATCCCGACCTCCTATCCCGTCCTCCTATCCTGTCCTCCTTTCCCGTCCTCATATCTCGACCTCCCTTCCCGTCCTCCTTTCCCGTCCTCCTATCTCGACCTCCTTTCCCGTCCTCCTATCCCGTCCTCCTTTCCCGTCCTTATATCTCCTTGTTGGGGAGGAAAATAAACAAAGGAGGAAGCTTTTTACTTCATATCCCGTCCTCATATATTGTTGTCATATCCCGACCTCCTATCCCGTCATCATATCCCAACCTCCTATCCCGACCTCCTATCCCGTCCTCCTATCCCGAACTCATATCCCGTCCTCATATCCCATCCTCATATCCCATCCTCATATCCCATCCTCATATCTCGACCTCATATCTTGACCTCCTATCCCAACCTCCTATCCCGTCCTCCTATCCCGTCCTCCTATCTCGACCTCCTATCTCGACCTCCTATCCTGACCTCATATACCGACCTCTTATACCGACCCCTTATCCCAACCTCCAATCCCGTCCTCCTATCCTGACCTCCTATCCCTACCTCCAATCTCGTCGTCCTATCCAGTCCATCTATCCCGACCTCCTATCCTGACCTCCTATCTCGACCTCCTATCCCGTCCTCCTATCTCGACTTCCAATCTCGACCTCCTATCCTGTCCTCCTATTTCGACCTCCTATCTTGACCTCCTATCCCGACCTCCTATCCCATCCTCCTATCCTGACCTCCTATCCCGACCTCCTATTGCGACCTCCTATCCCGACCTCCTATCTCGACCTCCTATCCCTTCCCCCTATCCAGTCCATCTATCCCGACCTCCTATCTCAACCTATCCCGTCCTCCAATCCCGTCCTCCTATCCCATCCTCCTATCTCGACCTCCTATCCCGTCCTCCTATTTCGACCTCCGATCCCATCCTATTTCGACCTCCTATGCCGACCTCCAACCCTCCCTCCTATCTTGACCTCCTATCCCGACCTCCTATCCCGACCTCCTATCCAGACCCGTAATATGTGTACCAGGTATTGAAATATCTCCAGCTGTACGGAAGTTATGTGGAAACATACATTTCCCATTGATTTGCATAGGACTTTAAACAAAAACCCCGACCCTCACAAATGGGGGTAGTTAAGGGTTAAATTAACTAGCCTATATTTAAAGTGGGCATATAAGTAACATGTTACCAAGTATTATCGAAATATCATATATATACATACATACATACACACATACACAAGTTGAGTTTTATATATATATATATATCTATTAGAGATGAGCGAACTTACAGTAAATTCGATTCGTCACGAACTTCTCGGCTTGGCAGTTGATGACTTATCCTACATAAATTAGTTCAGCTTTCAGGTGCTCCCGTGGGCTGGAAAAGGTGGATACAGTCCTAGGAGACTCTTTCTTAGGACTGTATCCACCTTTTCCAGCCCACCGGAGCACCTGAAGGCTGAACTAATTTATGCAGGATAAGTCATCAACTGCCAAGCCGAGAAGTTTGTGACGAATCGAATTTACTGTAAGTTCGCTCATCTCTAATAGATATATATATATATATGTAATGTAATGTGTTTCAAATAAAACACATTGGGCGAGTTTTGTCAATCATCCTGAAACTCTAATTGTCTGGTTTTCCCCACAGCAACCAATCACAGCTCCGCATTCATTTCTTAACAAGCTCTTGTAAAATGAAAGTTGAGCTGTGATTGGTTGCTATGAGAATAACAAGACTTTATAGGTGAGTATCTGTAATGTATAGACCTGTATGTCAGCTAAGCTTATAATAGGAAAAGGAACACTAAGGGTATGTTCACACTACGGAGTGTGAACGGAATCTCCGCTCGCTGAATTCAGCGAGCGGAGATTTAGACTGGCAGCCGGCGGCAGCGGTAGGATCGCACTGCGCTGCACCGTCACCATTGACGGCTATGCAGTGTTCGCGGACTTCCGTGCAAAGAATGAACATGTTCTTTCTTTGCGGGGAAGAATTTCAGCGGCGGAATTGTCCACCGCTGAAATTCCGCAGTGTGAACGCGTCTCGTGGAAGCCCATTCACACTGATGGTAATGTTCACTGTGGGGATTCCGCAGTGTGAATATACCCTTAGGTCTTAAAAATGAGCTTTTATTGATATACATTAAAATAGGAACATGAACAAAAATAGGTGAAAGATACACTGATAACACATAATTATGTTATAATCCAACCCAGCTGGCCCTGATACAAAGGACAAACTGAGGACAAGAGTGGCGCTGTTTCTGAAACAAAATAGAAATCTGTATAGCCCTTTTAGCTTAGTGAGGAACCACCTGAATAAGCTGTGTGAGGGAGTTCAGAACTCACCGAGTGTGAGAGGACATAGGCAGTGCTAGGCTACAGGACCAAGTCGTCTGAGACGTGTCATGAAGTTAGGGATATTAAGCAGTAGGCTTCAAATAATATTTAGAGACACTGTCCTGTGTTAGTTAGCGCTCACTAGAGCAGGTTTTGTTTTGTATAATGTGAAGTTTTGCAGATATTTGTTTGCAGTGAATGAAGAATAAAGATGGCTGAGGCCAATTCTAAATGAACATCACTTTGTTGGGCGGTAACTTCTGGAGTATTAGACCTTGGTGATGGCAATCTCTGTGAGAGTGACCAACAAGTTGTCACATATGGTGGAGGATGCGGGCAAGAAAGTGGCACCAAAAGTTTGCTACTGGATTTAAAGGGCCAGAAACCATATATGAAAGAGTATGCCTCTGTGGAGAGAGATACAGACAGTGTGGACAGTATTTTGAAAGAAAACGTTCCTCCTTTTAAACATAGACTGTTATGCCGATTTATAGGTGACTGTTTCTGCTGCTGAGAAGACAGTTTCTATGGGTCTAATGGGATGTATGTGGGTCAAACAGCATAATGAAATAGTTGTTCCCAAATTAACCTTGCATAAATTAAAGCAGTGTGGAAGGCTTTGTTGGCCCAGTCGCAGAAGACCTTTGATAAAAATATGTTGGTACTAAGTGAATGCTCTACAACACAAGGTTTGCTTCCTACTGCATGCAATACCAATTTAGAAAGTGCAGGTGTCCAAGCCGAGTTTATACTGTCCAAGGCGTGCTCCTGTCTGAATGTACAGATGTGTTATTGCTGAGGGCAAGCAGTTAGGACTAGGCTTGGGATGTTGGAGAGTGGACTGTTGTATTGTTGGATATCCTTTTGCCAAGTGTCCAAGTATAAAGAAGTCACTTCTTCTGAGGTGCCATTAAGAAATTGCTAGGGGCAACCAACCTCGACATCAAGTGGCTGTCACTACTGTACACCTCAAAGAGCCATATAGGAGGTGCAGGAGCACAGATGTATGTGCACCTGATTGTTCTCTGGAGACCGCAAAAGTTTAACCCTTTAAGGACGAAGCCCATTTTGGCCTTAAAGGGGTACTCCGCTGCTCAGCATTTGGAACAAACTGTTCCAAACGCTGGAGCCGGCGCTGGGAGCTCGTGACATCATAGCCCCGCCCCCTCATGAAGTCTGCCACGCCCCCTCCCATAGACTTGCATTGAGGGGGTGGGGCGTGATGTCAGGAGGGGGAAAGGCTATGATGTCACGATCTCCCGGCTCCAGCGTTCAGAACAGTTTGTTGCAAATGCTGAGTAGCGGAGTACCCCTTTAAGGACCAGGATAATTTTATTTTTGCATTTTAGTTTTTACCTCTAAAATCCATAACTCTTTTATATTTCCATCCACAGACCCATATGAGGGCTTGTTTTTTGCGTAACCTTTTATTCAAATAAAATAAGTATGTTTAAAATCACCCTATTTTGACCACCTCTAACTTTTCAATTTTTTCGTATATGGGGATGTGTGAGGGCTCTTTTTATACACCATTTTTAGGGAATGTGATGTGACCAAAAAGCAACAATTTAGAATTTTTTTTTCACGCTTACGCCGTTCACCGAACAGAATAGTTAACATTATATTTTGATAGATTGCACATTTATGCATGCTGCAATACCAAATATATTTAATATTTATTTTTTACGTTTTTTTGAGGAGGGCCGCACTGACAGGTGACATCCTTCTGCGATGTGCCGGCACGTCCACGCAACTTCAGGGATGTCACACGTCAGGTCCAGCAGCCACTGCAGCTCACGTAAAGTGGCTGCGGTACAATATAGTGAGCTGCTGCGGCGTCCAATCCCCACTCTGTGCTGACAAATACTGGCCAATGCATGGCTGGTATTTGTCAGCGAATTGCCAAACCCCCGCAAAACCCTTGGCATACCACTAGGGGTATGCGTACCCCTGGTTGAGAACCCTTCCATAGGGTACTATCTATAGAAATCCTTAGATTGCCAACGCTGTTCAGTGAAATGCATCTGTAATCATCTGCTTTGGTCTGCTCGAAGGCAGATCTTAGCAGAAGACCCCGGAGGAGCAGCGGAGACAGGTGAGGGGACCTCCGGCCACCATCTTGGCTGATTTGATCCCCGCGGCCGTGAAATGGGTGATCAAATGAGCCATTACAATCATCGCACTGCTGCAGTTGCCATGATCTGTATTGATCACGGCATCTAAGGGGTTAATGGTGGACATCAGCGCGATCACGGATACCCGCCCCCTGAAGAAGCGGCATAATAGCGAAACGATCGTTGGGGTTCAGGTGTAGGTATGGTTTGGCACCCTTTATTGTATATTTTTGGGAGGTATTATTCTTGTATCCTACCAGCTACTGCGGCATTTACTCCTTATACTTGTATATTTTGATATATTTGGGTCCTACCATTGTCCTATATCTTTGTATGTCTACTAGCGCCTATTTATTGCTACTACTTCTTTGTTTTAATTTTATTTTTTATTATTAAATTGCATTAATAAAGTTTATTTTTTACATCCTATTACTTTTTAACTTTTTTGTTGTTGTGGTATGGTTCTCTTTTTGGTGTTAGAGGTTTAAATACGTACCCTCACCTACTATATATGTAGGGTTATATATATCTTTGGTGACATGTCTTGTACTTCAATAAAGAAGCCCCTGATATGCATACCTGGTGAGTGCTCCGCATTCTTCTTGTACATTGTTATAGGTATCGCACTATAGCGTGATAGCACCAAAGATTCCGGTGTGGCTTCTAGGGGCCGTGCTAGCTAAAGAAATGGTGTCCTCCTCTTACAAGCATTGAATGGATGGTGCCCAGGCGGCTTTCGTTTAGATTGTTTTATTTATTTATTTTTTAGTTTTTGCAGCCCGGGCACAGAGCTACAGTTTTCCGTTAATGTGGTAATAATGACTTCTTGTGGGGATGTTACATGGGTTTCAGAATCCTATACATTCAATTATGATTTTTTTTTTTATAATCTGTGTTTTGAAGTTTGATATTTTAATAGTTCAATAAAAAAAATCGAATTAGGGATTGTTTTCTGGGATTCCCTGCAATATTATATTGTTTCTATGTGACCTATCTTCTAGGTCTGCTATTTTTAGTTTGATGGAGGCCACTTCATCGTCTTTGGCTGCCTGGGCATGCAGGGAGTTGAGGTTTTGTAACAGCTGGAGGCCCCCTGGTTGGGAAACACTGGTCTAGGTCATTACGTGCATCTGCAAGTATATTGTTAGAATTTATTAAATCTATTAAAATGAGAGGTTCTCTTACCAATTTCCTTGATACGGTGGTACCAATGTCTTATTGAATTGATGCTCTTAACTCATCAGTGAGTGGAAAAGGGGAAAAATACACTGAAATTGGAGTGAGAGATATCTGTCTTTTCCAAATCTTCCTGCAATATTTCTGTTTTGGAGTAGTATGAAGTTAGCTTCAATCCTGGTTTCTTGAGCCTGTTCCTTCTAATGTGAACTGGATATTTAGGGATGACGGAGCTGTTATTCACTGGGGGCGAAATGAAAAGAGATGAAAAGTGACCAAAAGGCTTTTTAAACAGTATGATGGTGGTTGCAATAAGATAGTGCTCTTTTAATCAGAAACAGGCGCTGTGCAGAATTTCTATAAGAGAAAATCTCATATATACAAATACCCCATATACAAAGTAGCGGGGATGTTTAGTGAAAGAGAACATTTTTCAATAAAGGAGAGAGTCAGGGGCCAGTAGATTGTTGTAGTGAGTGTATCTAGATTATTCTATCCGCTTAGAAGCAACAAAGTCCAATATTGACCAAAATCCAATATGATAGCTGAAGATATGCAATGCTAAGGCAGTGTCCTCAATACTTTATGAGAAGTGTTTAGTCAGATTTAAACAGAGATAATGTATCCATTATTATACAATGAGACCTTTGGGTCTGTAGAGGAAATCCCACTTATAAGCGTTATCCAGGATTAGTAAAACACAGCAGCTTTCTTTCAAAAACAGCACCATACCTGCATTGTGTAGTATAAAAACTTTTCTCACGTTTTATTCACCTCAATAGAACTGAGCTGCAATACCACACACAAACAGAGGGCCAGAGTTGTGCTGTTTCTCATACAAAGCAGCTATGTTTAACTTATCTTGGATTCACTCATTTAAATGAGATATAGTTAAAGGGGTACTCCTGTCAAGGATGGTTGTGGAAGAGGCCTTACAATGTGCGTGACTGCTGATGTTTATAGCTGAGTGTCGACATAAAGAAATATACACCAAACAGAATGTTGGTATGAAACTCTTTCTCTGCAAGAAGCTTAGATAGTTCCCAAATGCTATCAGAGAGTTCTCAGAAAGAGTTCTGCTTTAATCAAGGAAGTACATTTAGTTTTTACATTTGACAAAAAAGGGCGGTTAGTAATGATGTCAAAATCAGCATGTTACATTTTGATTGGTTATTTGAGCCTTATCTCTGTATATATTAGCATATTTAAGCATTTATTTATTTCTTGGCCAAAGTTCACTTATGCAGCTCTTTTACTCAGAACCAGAAAAACCCAGATCTTTGTCCCTCCATACAATCTGTATCTTCCTCAAATGTTTTGTCTTCTGATGTCTCCTCTTGGACCTCCGGGCATCATTCTGAGATCTCTATCTTAGTTGCAAGCACATAGCAAGCTGGATTATATAGGTTAAGAGTAGCTAACAAACATCTTTTTTCAGCTTTAGAAATTACATATAAATATATAAGTATTAATATAGACAAAGAATAAGTCAGCCAGCACTTTAGTTGATACCAAACTATTATATGGACCTGGCCTGCAGGCTGACTTATTCTTTGTCTATATTACACATACGGGGGAGTGGCTACCTCCATGTTGGCCTTGCACCCCACCCACCTCTATCAGGTGTGTATATAAGGTGTCTTGGATGTTCCAGACCCTGCCATGCTTACTGAACTGTTCAAACAGAGGCATATTCACAGTGTAGCGTCCATCCCAATGAGGCCACCTTATCGCGGTGGGACGGTCCAAGCTATTTGACCGCCGGCGGAGACAAATTTGCGAGCTAAGTGCCTCACTATTTCATAGTTTCACATTTGCATCTATTACACCATAGCTGTATAGCTCTCCATGTTTTATCTGCATGTTCATGTTTCACCTATATCCTTGTGCTGGCAGTGTGCTGCTGCATTCTTCTGTTGCTGTATATCTAGCCTAGTAGCGTGCACCTGCAGGCCAGGTCCATATAATAGTTTGGTATCAACTAAAGTGCTGGCTGACTTATTCTTTGTCTGTATTACACATACGGGGGAGTGGCTACCTCCATGTTGGCCTTGCACCCCCCCCCCCCACCTCTATCAGGTGTGTATATAAGGTGTCTTGGATGTTCCAGACCCTGCCATGCTTACTGAACTGTTCACACAGAGGCATATTCACAGTGTAGGGTGCTGCTGCATTCTTCTGTTGCTAAGTATTAATATATATATATTGATCGGCAGTCAGAATTAATTTAATCAGCTTGTCACTCCGCTGCTCAACGTTTGCTGGAGCCGACGACGGGAGCTTGTAATGTCATAGCCCCTCCCCTTCATGACATCACGCCCCACCACCTTAATGCAAGTCTATGGGAGGGTGCGTGACAGCTGCCATGCCCCCTCCCATAGACTTGAATTGAGGGGGTGGGGCTATGACATCACGAGCTCCCGGCACCAGCTCCAGCATTCGTAACAGTTTGTTCCAAATGCTGAGCAGCAGAGTACCCCTTTAAGAAAAGTTGTCAAAACTAGAAATATCTGTAAGATCTTATAGTACTTAATGTTAGTAAGTGCTGAGGCTCGGCTTTAGAAATTGCACAGGCAGCTGGTTGCTCTTCCAAAATGTCACTCTGCAGAGTGTTTGTTGGGGCCTATGAACTGATCCACACACACCCTTGAGGTAAGGGCTATGTTCAGGAGAAGAGTTGCTCTCATTTCCATGCCAGTGGTTTTTCTCCACTCTTGGCTGGGGAACCAGAGCATTGATGAAGTTCCAGCTTGATACGTACACCTTTACTGATCCCTTGCAAAGAGAAGGGAGCCTCCAAAATGCACTGACCTGTTTCTCACTGCGCTTGAGCTGTTCTCAAAGGTTTTTGGGAGGTTTTTAGTACACTAGATGCTTATTAGTGCTGCTATTTATGATGGTTAGGGCAAAGAGCAACTACCATGCATCTGCTTGCATCGGCTGTAAGCCACGCCCTAATACAGGTTACATTTCCCATGATACTCAGGTTGTTATTTAGAGCACAAGTCCAGTTTCGCTCTGGTGGCAGGATATGTGTTTGAATTTTCCCTGCACCAAGATATGGATTTTGCGGAAGTCCCATAAATTTGTATCTTGAACACCGTAGTCTCACTCAAGTCTTGGGCTCGGAAAAGTCCAGCGAAAACTGTAACACACATCCTGCCACTGGAGTGAATGTGACTGACCGCTTCTAAAGCTGCACATCTTACATGAAAACATATAGGCCGACATTTATCATTATCTTTAGACAGTTTTTTGTGTCTATCAAAGGTGCAAAAATGGCACATCCAGGGTTTATGTGCGCTTTTTTGCGCCTTTTGGTTTACACATTTCTGCTGATTTTGAGTTGTAATCCACTGATTTTGACAATACACCTGATATGGAAGGGTTTTATCAACTGCGCCTTTTTGTGAAAATTCGCAAAAAAGGCGCAAAGCAACTGAAAAGTCTCTAAAACTACACCAGCCCAGACTTAGCTTTTTTGTGTATGTGAGAAGAGAAATTTCAGAAAATGCGACCTGCACAAAATTTATCAAATGCTCTGTGACCATTTATTAAATTTGTTGTTTCTACACATTACCAGCACACAAAAAAAGGTGCAGAAAAATGATTCACTTACACCTACAATGATAAATGCCGGCCATGGAGTAGAGTTGAGCGAGCGTTTCAAAGGTTTGGCTCGCTGGGCTTGCATGACTTTTTGAAAACGTTTGGTTTGTGGCAAACAGGTTGTACATGAATCAGCAATAAGCCTCAATACATGTGTATAACACTGCCTAAGAGCCCTGTATAACACTGCTAGGGTCACCTAGGAATGTATTCAAGTAGTTTTAAAGTGGTTTTAAGGCTAATTTAATGTTAAAGCTATGGTGACATGCGGTAACCTATGGTTACTAACAGCTTATTTAAAAACACACTGCACTAGTGGATTTTGTATGCTTTTTAACACTAAAATTAAAGTGCACAGTTTCCCTTTTTGTTGGCAGATGCCTGCCAGTATTAAAATGCAGAGGTCCCTTTAGGACCTGCAAAATAGTCAAGAAGAAAAAGATTTTAAAATTAAAAAGTTGAAAAATGTTTTTGGGGATCATGGGTTGGTCTATGTGTAGGCTTGTATGTTAGTACAGTATATCCCTTTGGTGGTGATTCATGTCAGGTTGGGATACTGGATGTAAAAACTTCATTATTATGTCAATGTGAAGATACTGCTCTCCTGCCTCTTCTAGGGGTAGCGCTGGCAGAGGGAGCGGAGCATTGACTGGGCTGTGTAGCTTGTCCCTATAAAAATCAAATTTAGCCTCTTCCTCATAAGGTGAAAACATTCCTCCATTTCAATTTACACAAAGGGTCTTAGACTATGTTCACATAGCAGAATTTCTGCACGGAATTCTGCATAAAAATTCTGTATTAAATTCTGCAGAATTTAATTGCCCATTTACTTCAATGGAATTCCTGCAGTTGAAATTCTGAAGCAGAAATTCAAGCATGTGAACATAGCCTAAGAGTTTGGCTATCCAGTACTCATCTCTTTACTTTTTGCGCACAATATGTCAGGGTCAGCAGGCAATGGTGGATTAGTGGTAGCCAGGCCTTGTGATGTTGCTCCATGTGATTATATAGAGTTGTAATTTCGGACCCTGACCATGCCTTACTATCTGTTTGCAGAGATATTACAGGACTGGGGTCTCAAAATAGTGAAGAAATAGCTTTTGCAAACATTTAAATGTTTGAAAAATTATAAAACATTATTCTTATTTTGGGAGTGGCAACAGGTTTTGTGGCTGGCAAGTGAAAAAGACGCAATGATTTTTTTCCCAAGTGTTCCAAAAAATTTGCCTTTTATAGGAGTTGCAACAGAATTGTTGTTCCGAAATGGTGAAGAAGAAATAGCTTTTGCATAAAAAGCCAAAAAAATTCTCTCTTTTTTTTTTGTTTGTTATCATAGTTTGTGTATGTGTAGCCTGACTGGCAGTAGCAGCAGCACTGGTGGTAGTTTTAGTAGTCAGCAGACATCAGGCAGTGGTGGACTGGTGGTAGTTGTAGTAGCCAGTGGACAGTGGCAGTGGTGGAATAGTGCTAGTAGTAGACAGCAGAAAGCAGGCAGCGGTGGACTGGTGGTACTTGTAGTAGCAGGCAGTGATGGACTGGTGGTATTTGTAGTAGTTGTAGCCAGAGGAAAGCAGACAGTGGTAGACTAGTGATACTTGAAATCAGGCCTTGTGATGCCACTCCATGAGCTTACATAGAGCCGTAATTCCTAAAACCGCATCTTGGTTATGCCTTTGATTCTTTTTACAGAGACTGCACTGTGCCTGGTTTTCTGCATCTGGTAAGAACGAAAATAATTTCTACATGGCAGAATTCAATACCATAAAGTAACACCACCATGTGACATTGCCTCTCCTCTGGAAAGCCTTTTTCTTAAGCCTACAGATACAGCCGTTCGTCACCTGCTTCTAAGCTGATAAGATCAACCAGCCTATGTCTGATATGTTTGACAGATGTTCTGTCCCTACCTGAGCTCTTCTCATCATCACTGACATCCCTATCATCAAAGCTGACTGCCCTCTCCCAACTCCTTCTTGGGGCTAATGCTATCCTTCTTCTCAGCACTAGGGAGGAAAGAAAAGACAGAGATTATGAACAGATAATCTAGGAAGGTAATTTCCACTGTGCTATGTAACTGTAGGCGATGAGTAATCCACTGACACCTGGCATGTCAAAACGTCAGACTCTTCCACGTCCTGAGATGACCATGTACATGCCAACCAGTCTACAATGGCTGTATTATCCCTTAAAACAACACAACCCCTTGAAGACATAGTCAACTTTTGCTTGCTGATCCTGCTGCTACCTGTACTGGTGCTAGTACTGCCACCAACACTAGAAAAGAAATGGCAGGGGGTGTTCTATGCTCTACCCCATCCAACCATTCGTTTACCAGACATTTTTTTTTTTTTTTATTGAAAAAGATTTGGAGGTTATTTTTATGTTTTTTGGGTGATTGGTCACTCACTTACTAGTCAAGTGGTGGAGAAACTGCCAGTCAACTTTTACTGTCAATGCTATAAATGCATATATAAACTACCTATTCCACCTTTACTCTCAATGCATAGTTATCTTAAATAAACCCAGAAAATACATGTGACTTGGCCTTAAATGTGTATTCCATGTTCACTCTTAATGCTTTAAAATGTGAATTTATGTTAAACCCATCCAGAATATCTATATGTTTGATTGAACCCAGAAAATACAAGTAACTTGGCCTAAAATGCCCGTACCACATTCACTTTTTATGGCTTTTAAATGCAGATTTATGCTAAGGTCAGCCCACTGCACAATGCTTTGCTCAACCTGCTTTGATTTATAGTTTGACTGATAGCTTTCTATGGGCTCATTCTGCAGGCACACTGCTGGGATATGTAGTGCATCGACTGGACACTGTAATGCAAGTGACAGGTCACTGAGGTCAGACCACTGTACAACCCTTTCCTCAGCTTGCTTTGTAATGTATTTGTGAAGGCTTTCTGGGATCAGTGGTTCCACAGTGAGTTCCTCTGTGCACTGCTCTCTGCTTAGCTTTTTTTTTTTTCCAATGTAGTGCATAGGGTTTTTATTAGTCTCAAACTCACCCCCATGCTGTCTCCTGATTGGCCTGGGAGCTGTATGTAGTATAATGCAACCTAAGATTGGCTAACCTGTGGTCATGTACTCTTGCTGCTAGTTGCAAGGTATGCTGAGCTACCCTGATATAACATTAGTGTTATTTTCTCACCATGTCATGCAGGCACTGAAACCCTATGGGGGAGATTCATCAAAACCAGTGTAGAGAAAGAGTTGTGCAGTTGCCCATAGCAACCAATCAGATTGCTTCTTTCATTTTTCACAAGTCCTCTGCAAAATGAAAGAAGCGATCTGGTTGGTTGCTATGGGCAACTCAGAAACTTTTCCTCTGGACAGGTTTTGATAAATCTCCCTCTATGTTGTCACGATGCCGGCTGGCAGGTAGTGGATCCTCTGTGCCAGAGAGGGATGGCGAGGACCGCGCTAGTGGACCGGTTCTAAGCCACTACAGGTTTTCACCAGAGCCCGCCGCAAAGCGGGATGGTCTTGCTGCGGCGGTAGTGACCAGGTCGTATCCACTAGCAACGGCTCACCTCTCTGACTGCTGAAGATAGGCGAGGTACAAGGGAGTAGGCAGAAGCAAAGTCGGACGTAGCAGAAGGTCGGGGGCAGGCGGCAAGGTTCGTAGTCAGGGGAGATAGCAGAAGTTCTGGTACACAGACTTTAAACACACAAAACGCTTTCACTAGGCACAAGGGCAACAAGATCCGGCAAGGGAGTGCATGGGAGGAGGTTAGATATAGCCAGGGAGCAGGTGGGAGCCAATTAAGCTAATTGGGCCAGGCACCAATCATTGGTGCACTGGCCCTTTAAGTCTCAGGGAGCTGGCGCGCGCGCGCCCTAGAGAGCGGAGCCGCGCGCGCCAGCACATGACAGCAGGGGACGGGAACGGGTAAGTGACCTGGGATGCGATTCGCGAGCGGGCGCGTCCCGCTGTGCGAATCGCATCCCCAACGGCCATGACAGAGCAGCGCTCCCGGTCAGCGGGACTGACCGGGGAGCTGCAGGGAGAAAGACGCCGTGAGCGCTCCGGGGAGGAGCGGGGGCCCGGAGCGCTAGGCGTAACAGTACCCCCCCCCCTTAGGTCTCCCCTTCTCTTTGTCCGGTAACTGCCTCCCCTGGGATGAGGACACCGGGAAAGGATGGAGGGATTCCTCAACGGCAGGCAGAACAGCAGGAGTAGGAATGGGGAGAGAGGGCAGAGGGCGAGACCTGGCACGGGGCAGTGTGACACCAGGACGAGGGCCATGAGGGGACACAGAGGCTTGCCTGATGGGACTGGGAGGGGGGGAGAGGCATTTCCTGTGGCAGGCAGAGTCCTTAATGACCTTAGGGGGACCGGATACAGGAGGAACCACAGGGTCACGGCAGGGAGTACTGGGAACCGGTTGAAGGCAGTCCTTGGAACAAGAGGGACCCCAACTCTTGATCTCCCCAGTGGACCAATCCAGGGTTGGGGAATGGTGTTGAAGCCAGGGTAGTCCAAGGAGAACTTCAGAAGTGCAATTAGGAAGGACAAAAAATACAATTTCCTCGTGATGAGGTCCGATGCACATTAGGAGGGGCTCCGTGCGGTAACGCACGGTGCAATCCAACCTGGCTCCGTTGACCGCGGAAATGTGGAGTGGCTTGACAAGACGGGTCACCGGAATGCGGAATTTATTCACTAAGGACTCCCGAATAAAATTCCCAGAAGCTCCAGAGTCCAGGCAGGCCACGGCTGAGAGGGGAGAGCTGGCTGAAGTAGAAATCCGAACAGGCACCGTGAGACGTGGAGAAGCCGACTTAGCATCAAGAGACGCCACACCCACGAGAGCTGGGTGCGAGCGTGCGTTTCCCAGACGTGGAGGACGGATTGGGCAATCCACCAAAAAATGTTCAGTACTGGCACAGTACAGACAAAGATTCTCTTCCTTACGGCGATTCCTCTCTTCCAGGGTCAGGCGAGACCGATCCACTTGCATGGCCTCCTCGGCGGGAGGCCTAGGCGCAGATTGCAGTGGAGACTGTGGGAGAGGTGTCCAGAGATCTAAGTCTTTTTCCTGGCGGAGCTCTTGATGCCTCTCAGTAAAACGCATGTCAATGCGAGTGGCTAGATGAATGAGTTCATGCAGGTTAGCAGGAGTCTCTCGTGCGGCCAGAACATCTTTAATGTTGCTGGATAGGCCTTTTTTAAAGGTCGCGCAGAGAGCCTCATTATTCCAGGATAGTTCAGAAGCAAGAGTACGGAATTGTATGGCGTACTCGCCAACGGAGGAATTACCCTGGACCAGGTTCAGCAGGGCAGTCTCAGCAGAAGAGGCTCGGGCAGGTTCCTCAAAGACACTTCGAATTTCCGAGAAGAAGGAGTGTACAGAGGCAGTGACGGGGTCATTGCGGTCCCAGAGCGGTGTGGCCCATGACAGGGCTTTTCCAGACAGAAGGCTGACTACGAAAGCCACCTTAGACCTTTCAGTAGGAAACTGGTCCGACATCATCTCCAAGTGCAGGGAACATTGCGAAAGAAAGCCACGGCAAAACTTAGAGTCCCCATTAAATTTGTCCGGCAAGGACAGGCGGAGGCTAGGAGTGGCCACTCGCTGCGGAAGGGGTGCAAGAGCTGGCGGAGGAGATGGTTGTTGCTGCTGTAGCTGTGACTGTACTTGCTGTAGTTGTGACTGGAGTTGCTGTGTCATGGTGGTCAAGTACGACAGCTGGTGATCTTGTTGGGCGATCTGACGAGCTTGCTGGGCGACCAGCGTAGGGAGGTCAGCGACAACTGGCAGAGGAACTTCAGCGGGATCCATGGCCGGATCTACTGTCACGATGCCGGCTGGCAGGTAGTGGATCCTCTGTGCCAGAGAGGGATGGCGAGGACCGCGCTAGTGGACCGGTTCTAAGCCACTACAGGTTTTCACCAGAGCCCGCCGCAAAGCGGGATGGTCTTGCTGCGGCGGTAGTGACCAGGTCGTATCCACTAGCAACGGCTCACCTCTCTGACTGCTGAAGATAGGCGAGGTACAAGGGAGTAGGCAGAAGCAAAGTCGGACGTAGCAGAAGGTCGGGGGCAGGCGGCAAGGTTCGTAGTCAGGGGAGATAGCAGAAGTTCTGGTACACAGGCTTTAAACACACAAAACGCTTTCACTAGGCACAAGGGCAACAAGATCCGGCAAGGGAGTGCATGGGAGGAGGTTAGATATAGCCAGGGAGCAGGTGGGAGCCAATTAAGCTAATTGGGCCAGGCACCAATCATTGGTGCACTGGCCCTTTAAGTCTCAGGGAGCTGGCGCGCGCGCGCCCTAGAGAGCGGAGCCGCGCGCGCCAGCACATGACAGCAGGGGACGGGAACGGGTAAGTGACCTGGGATGCGATTCGCGAGCGGGCGCGTCCCGCTGTGCGAATCGCATCCCCAACGGCCATGACAGAGCAGCGCTCCCGGTCAGCGGGACTGACCGGGGAGCTGCAGGGAGAAAGACGCCGTGAGCGCTCCGGGGAGGAGCGGGGGCCCGGAGCGCTAGGCGTAACATATGTGTTCCTCATTCCTACTCCTATATTAGTTCTGAGTGAAACAGGGTTTGCTAGGCTCGGCTTGCTCATCTCTAATATTCTATAGTTCCTTGGTACTGTTGGGGTCCGCTTGCTGAGATGAACCCTAGTCACCTCTTCGTTCTTTAATTTTACGTGTTACATGTATATAATTAGTGTAATGTATTGATCTATATAGTGTCTGCAGGACCTTAGGTCACATGACTAATGTTTCTACTGTGATGGTATGCTAAAGGACCTTCCAGGTCACGTGAGTAGACACATGTTCTACTATAATCCTTTGTGTAAAGGACTGACAGTTGAGATGAACCAATCAGCTCAAGGCCAGCCCCTGCCCATATAAGGGAGCTGCCAGCCAATCCTCGCTCTCTTGGGTGCCGGACTAGCAAAGAGAGGAGATCCGTGCAACTTACAAGACAAAACCAGGCCTGAAGCCTAACAAACCCGCAACTTAATAACCATGAGTTACTAAATCAAATCCCAGCTAAAGTCTGTGTGACCGCTGGACCTAAAACCAATCTCCTAAATCCAGCGGAACAGCGTAAATCAATCTCCAGAGCTTATACTCACACGCTCAGGATACTCATAGACTGTACATATGTAAAGACTGTTCCTGTTTTAGCTCTGCATAAAATCTGCAGTAAAGTTTTCTGAATCTCCAGTTGTGGACAATCATTTATTCCTCCCTATCGTTCTTGGGACAGGTGGCGATAGGACAAGTATATATTGAGGAGCCCTCACCCTAGCGTCACGACAGTTAAGGGTTAAACCAGCACCCTTTCATTACTGCACAACTACACCCCATATACCCTATACCCCCACAAGCTTACCAAAATAGTTAAACACAAACAACATACCGGTATCCATAATATAATGTAAATACACAACTCATATCATAGACTTGATATGACACTTCAGAATTGCCCACATTGCATCTATTCACAACCCTGCCATTCACTAATCTGTAATATATGTCATGCAGCAGAATTCTACACGCAGTAAATCACATACCACGGGGATAGCCTTTTCATGTAAGCATTCCTCATATTCAAGTCACAGAATAAAGAAAACTTTACGCCAGATGGGTAAGTGGCAGCTTGCTTTCTCTTTCTAACGTTTATTCCTCATAGTTTACCTATCCCCTTGTGATAATGGGACCTACATGATCCCCTTGTGGTGGTCGGTTAACTTGTTCAATCACATAGCATTAAAACGTATCCACATGCAACTCCAATGAAATGTCTAGATGCCATTGAAACATTTTTTTTTTGGTCTCTTGTGCATAAGGTCACTCAAGTGTTCAGAAATGCAGGTTTCTATATCGTTCTCCCATAGGCACGATATGTCAGAAAATATCTGGACCGCTTCTGATCCGGTGACTTGCTTTCAGACTATCGCGATCTGGAGATAACATTGCTGAAAGTCCCATCTAGCTACCTTACCCCTTGCTTAAGTCCACAACCAAAACGCTCTATCATGTATTTGCTATCTACCACCACCTTGGCCCTATCTAACACCCATCGCTGCCTTCCCAATCTTCGCGGTGCTTCATCACACTCCTTGTTTTGCTGAGTAGAATCAGAACATTTCCTCTTAGTATTAGTAATTTTAGCCAAATCGAATAACTGTCTTAGTATGTATGAGATTCATACTTTTACCATGTAAACTGGGGGGGAAGTATTTTATTGTCAGCAGTTACGGCACTGGATGCAGGTAAAACATCTACATTAACACAGCGCAATGTCACAACACATTCAGCTCTGCTACCTTTGCGTATAAGAACCGGTGTACTGCTTTCTCAAAGAATGATCTTATACCCAGGTTAAAAACCCCTCTTGTATACTAAAGGATACTGCCCTACAGTCAGCGTAATCACTTCTCCTTAGATCTGTCTGCACAGATGTCAACAAACTGTTGGAAACTCTGAAATCCATCAGGAAGCATTAGTAATGTGAAAAGAACAGCCTGAAAAAGACAAAACAATCTTTATCTAGTGTTTTCTGCCAAGGGGGGTGGGGATTGTCTTCATTTGCTACCTAAGAGAGCTAAAATTAGAGGAACATTAGGCCAGGATGCACTGTCAGATGTAAGGTTAATAAGGGAGACTTCAAACAATACCAGAGCAGGAAGTCAGAGCTGCGTAGTTTGGCTGGAGATGGATATAATGACCTGAAGATTTTAAATATTGCAAAATATACAGAGGAGGAAGAGCTCACTATTTCCATTCTGAATTAACTAATGAACTAATTGCAAAATATGCTTTTTTCAAAAATGTTTTTGTCATTTTTTTGGTTTTATATTTATATAAACTCCAATGTTCTTCACAATTACAAATGGACACACTTTATCATCCTTTACATTTAGTGACAGATTTTCCCATAGACTTGCATTGAGGGGGTGGGGCTATAGCGTCACGAGCTCCCGGCACCGGCTCCTGTATGAACTGTTGGATGGAAGCCAGAATTTCTGCTGTAAAAGAAATAACTACTCCATATACACCTCTACCCCATATACTACCCCATATACACCCATATTCCACCCAATGTCTATATATATTTACTTCCCGTGATGACACTCTCTCCCTTCTTAAAAGGGTACTCCACTGCTAAGCGTTTGGAACAAACTGTTCTGAACTCTGCAGCCGGCGCCGGGAGCTCATGACATCATAGCAGGACTATGGCGTCACGAGCTCCCGACACTAGCTCCAGTGTTTGGAACAGTTTGTTCCAAACACTGAGCAGTGGAGTACCCCTGTAAGTCTTGTACTTAAAGGAGTACTCCGGGATGGGAAAATTGTTCTCCATACTGCCAGCAGTCAAAAAAATTAAGAGATACATACCTTCCTTCACTCCCCGGTGCCTTTGGTAACCCACTCCGGTCTCCGCCGCGATCCTCTTCCTGGTTGCCGGTGGTTGATGAGTCATACTGCACTCAGCCAATCACCGGCCATAGCGAAGTCCCGACTCGGACGGCGATAGTCTGAGCAGCAGTGTGACGTTTTCGGCCCCAGCACCGACTCGGCCGGCGTTTGGCTGAGCGGCAGTGTGACGTCACACTGCCGCTCAGCCTATCGCTGGCCGAGTCGGGACTTCGCTGCGGCCAGTGATTGGCATGGTACGACTTGCCGACAACCGGCAACCAGGAAGAGGATCACGGCGGAGACCGGAGTGGGCAACGGGGGTGCGAAGGAAGGTATATATCTCTTAATTTTTTTTACTGCCAGCAGTATGGAGGACAATTTTTCCATACCGGAGTACTTTAACTTTTGTTGATAATTAATACAATGCAACAGCATTGGTTATGTCTTTTACTAGTCAAAACAAAATGGAGACTTAGAAAATAAGAGATTTTTACGTATATATGACAAACAAGACAAAAATAACTAACATTATACTACATTGTTACACTACTTCAGAACCTCCTAGCTACAGAGCCATCTAGTGGCACCAAACATATATGACAGACAATGAACAACAGACAATCCATAACAGTTAGTAATTGGCTGCAGTGTATTTGGGATACTTGGGACATTTTTTTTGGGATACTTGGGACATGTATTTGGGACATTTTTAGCATAGCAGGTAGAGAGTCATCAGGGTAAGAAAATGCAGGCACCGGGATGGAATGGAGCGCAATAAAGTAACCCGGTGAGGTGAGTATGTTTGTTATTTTACAGCCATAATAGGCTGCAGTTTTGTTTAAAAAAAAATCTAATTACCCATTTGCTATGCAGAAATATACTCTTAACCCCTTAAGGACCAGGCCATTTTACACCTTAGGACCAGAGCGTTTTTTGCACATCTGACCACTGTCACTTTAAACATTAATAACATATTCTACTTTAACGTAGTGGTAAAATTTTATGGTAACTTGCATCCTTTCTTGGTGAAAAATCCCAAAATTTGATGAAAAATTTGAACATTTAGCATTTTTCTAACTTTGAAGCTCTCTGCTTGTAAGGAAAATGGAAATTCCAAATAAAAAAATTTTTGATTCACATATACAATATGTCTACTTTATGTTTGCATCATAAAATTGACGTGTTTTTACTTTTGGAAGACACCAGAGGGCTTAAAAGTTCAGCAGAAGTTTTCCAATTTTTCACAAAATTTTCAAACTCACAATTTTTCAGGGACCAGTTCAGATTTGAAGTGGATTTGAAGGGTCTTCATCTTAGAAATACCCCACAAAGGACCCCATTATAAAAACTGCACCCCCCCCAAAGTTTTCAAAATGACATTCAGTCAGCGTTTTAACCCTTTAGGTGTTTCACAGGAATAGCAGCAAAGTGAAGGAGAAAATTCACAATCTTCATTTTTTACACTCGCATGTTCTTGTAGACCCAATTTTTTAATTTTTACAAGGGGTAAAAGGAGAAAATTTATAGTTATATTTGTAGCCCAATTTCTCTCGAGTAAGCACATACCTCATATGTCTATGTAAATTGTTCGGCGGGCGCAGTAGAGGGCTCAGAAGCGAAGGAGCGACAAGGGGATTTTGGAGAGTACGTTTTTCTGAAATGGTTTTTGGGGGGCATGTTGCATTTAGGAAGCCCCTATGGTGCCAGAACAGCAAAAAAAAAAAACACATGCCATACCATTTTGGAAACTAGACCCCTTGAAGAACGTAACAAGGAATTAAGTGAGCCTTAATATGTAAAAAAAAAAATATTTTTTTCACTAAAATGTGTGTTTTCCCCCAAATTTCACATTTTTGCAAGGGTTAATAGCAGAAAAGAGCCCCCAAAATTTGTAACCCCATCTCTTCTGAGTATGGAGGTACCCCATAAGTTGACCTGAAGTGCACTACGGGTGAACTACAATGCTCAGAAGAGAAGGAGTCATATTTGGCTTTTTGAGAGCAAATTTTGCTCGGGGGGCATATCGCATTTAGGAAGCCCCTATGGTGCCAGAACAGCAAAAAAAAAAAAAAACACATGGCATACCATTTTGGAAACTAGACCCCTTGAGGAACGTAACAAGGAATAAAGCGAGCCTTAATACCCCACAGGGGTTTCACGACTTTTGCATATGTAAAAAAAAAAATAATAATTTCACTAAAATGTGTGTTTCCCCCCAAATTTGACATTTTTGCAAGGGTTAATAGCAGAAAAGACCCCCCAAAATGTGTAACCCCATCTCTTCTGAGTATGGAAATACCCCATGTGTGGACGTCAAGTGCTCTGCTGGCGCACTACAATGCTCAGAAGAGAAGGAGCGCCATTGAGCTTTTGGGAAAAAAATTGTTTGGAATGGAAGTCAGGGGCCATGAGCGTTTACAAAGCCCCTCGTGGTGCCAGAACAGTGGAACCCCCCACATGTGACCCTATTTTGGAAACTACACCCCTCACAGAATTTAATAAGGGGTGCAGTGAGTATTTACACCCCACTGGCGTTTGACAGATCTTTGGAACAGTGGGCTGTGCAAATGAAAAATAAAATTTTTCATTTTCACGGACCACTGTTCCAAAAATCTGTCAGACACCTGTGGGGCGTAAATGCTCACTGTACCCCTTATTAATTACGTGAGGGGTGTAGTTTCCAAAATGGGATCACATGTGGGTATTTATTTTTTTGCGTTTATGTCAGAACCGCTGTAAAATCAGCCACCCCTGTGCAAATCACCAATTTAGACCTCAAATGTACATGGTGCGCTCTCGCTCCTGAGCCTTGTTGTGCGCCCGCAGAGCATTTTACGCCCACATATGGGGTATTTCTGTATTCAGGAGAAATTGCGTTACAA
This sequence comes from Hyla sarda, assembly GCF_029499605.1. Lineage (NCBI taxonomy): Eukaryota > Metazoa > Chordata > Amphibia > Anura > Hylidae > Hyla > Hyla sarda. The sequence continues at coordinate 339,420,467 of NC_079191.1, forward strand.
ATTTTGGGGGTCTTTTTTTCCTTTTAATGCTTGTGAAAATAAAAAGTAAAGGGCAACACCAGCATGTTAGTGTAAAATTTTTTACTTTTTTACACTAACAAGGTGGTGTAGCCCCAACTTTTCCTTTTCATAAGGGGTAAAAGGAGAAAAAGCCCCCCAATATTTGTAGTGCAATTTCTCCCGAGTACGGAGATACCCCATATGTGGCCCTAAACTGTTCCCTTGAAATACGACAGGGCTCCGAAGTGAGAGAGCGCCATGTGCATTTGAGGACTAAATTAGGGATTGCATAGGGGTGGACATAGGGGTATTCTATGCCAGTGATTCCCAAACAGGGTGCCTCTAGCTGTTGCTAAATTCCCAGCATGCCTGGACAGTCAGTGGCTGTCCGGAAATGCTGGGAGTTGTTGTTTTGCAACAGCTGGAGGCTCCGTTTTGGAAACACTGCCATACAATACGTTTTTCATTTTTATTGGGGGGGGGGGGGGGCAGTGTAAGGGGGTGTATATGTAGTGTTTTACTCTTTATTATGTGTTAGTGTAGTGTAGTGTTTTTAGGGTACATTCACACTGGCGGGTTACGGTGAGTTTCTCGCTAGAAGCTTGAGCTGCGGCGAAACTTGAAGCAGGAAACTTACTGTAAGCCTGCCCGTGTGAATGTACCCTGTACGTTCATATGGGGGGGCAAACCTCCAGCTGTTTCAAAACTACAACTCCCAGCATGTACTGACAGACCGTGCATGCTGGGAGTTGTACTTTTGCAACAGCTGGAGACACACTGGTTGGAAAACCTTCAGTTAGGTTCTGTTACCTAACAGTATTTTCCAACCAGTGTGCCTCCAGCTGTTGCAAAACTACAACTCCCAGCGTGTACTGATCGCCGAAGGGCATGCTGGGAGATGTAGTTATGCAATAGCTGGATGTACGCAACTACAACTCCCAGCATGCCGAGACAGCTGATTGCTGTTTGGACATGCTGGGATTTGCAGTTTTGCAACATCTGGAGGGCTACAGTTTTAGGAGAACACTGCAAAGTGATCTCCAAACTGTGGTCCTCCAGCTGTTGCAAAACTACAATTACCCTGACAGCAAACAGTTGTTTGAGCATGCTAGGAGTTGTGGTTTTGCAAGATCTGGAGGGCTACAGTTTAGGGACCACTATATAGTGGTCTCAAACTGTAGCCCTCCAGCTGTTGAAAAACTACATATTCCAGCATGCCCAAACAGCTGTCTGGGCATGCTGGGAGTTGTAGTTTTGCAACATCTGGCGGGCTACAGTTAGAGACCACTGTATAATGGTCTCAAACTGTACCCTCCAGACGTTGCTAGGCAACTCACCGGCTTCCGTCGGATCCAGCCGCACGTCATCGCCGCCCGCCGATCTCTGTCGCCCGCAGCCTCTGTCACCCGCCCGGATCGGTAAGTGGATCTTCGGCGCCGGTCCCTGTCGTTTCCCCGTCCTGCCCCGCCTATTGTGGGAGGGCAGGACAGGGAAAACAAAAGAAAACCCCCCCGCCCCCGATCTGCTATTGGTGGTCGCGTCTAGACCACCAATAGCAGGGATAGGAGGGGTGGCAACCCTGCCACCTCACTCCTATCGCTTCAGGGGGATCCTGGGTGTCTTAGACACCCGTGATCCCCCTTCTATTCCGGGTCACCGGGTCACCGGGTCACTATAGACCCGTAATGATCCGGAATCGCGCAAATCGCAAGTGTGAATTCACTTGTGATTTGCCGCGATCGCCGACATGGGGGGTCTAATGACCCCCCTGGGCATTTGCACGGGATGCCTGCTGAATGATTTCAGCAGGCATCCCTGTCCGATCCCCGCCCGGCACACGGCGGGGACTAGAACTGCCCATGACGTAAATGTACGTCCCTGGTCCTTAAGACCCAGGGTGTCGGGACGTTACCGTTACGTCATGGGTCCTGTAGGGGTTAAAAAGCTAAGTGCCTAATTTTTTGGGTCATTCTAAAGAGCTCACTGAATTTCAGAATGGCAACATAGTAACATTTCGCTATGTGACATTTCCTCCCTTCCATAATAAACTGTGTGGGATTGTTGAAAAGTGGAATCCACAGAAACTCACAGATGGAGACCACATAAAGTTACAGAGCAGGGTTGTTAAAGGGGTACTCCGCAGGCGCCGGGAGCTTGTGACGTCATAGCCCCACCCTCTCATGACTTCACGCCACACCCTCTCAATGCAAGTATATGGGAGGGGGCGGGACGGCTGGTGTGGTGGTACTTGACGCACCAGGACGTACATTTACGTCCTGTACATGACCGCGAGCATCAAAGCACCCAAGGACCCATGGGTAATGGCCGACATCAGCGATCATGATGATTTCTGCCATTAACCGCTCCGATGCTGCGATCAATGCTGATCACGGCATCTGCGGGAGTGCGGTCAGAAAAATGCATGATCGGATCGCCCGCAGCACTGCCGCAGCGATCCCATCATTTGTATTGGCGGACGGAGGTCCCCTCACCTGCCTCTCCATCTCCCACCGTCTTCTGCTCTGGTCTGAGATCGAGCAGACCAGAGCAGAAGATGACCGATAATAATGATCAGTGCTATGCCTGTGCTATGCCATATGCATAGCACTGAACAGTATTAGCAATCAAATGATTGCTAGAAATAGTCCCTCCCCTATGGGGACTATTAAAGTATAAACATAAAAGTATAAAAGTAAAAAATAAAAGTAAAAAAATATGTGAAAAATCCTCTCCCCCAATAAAAATGGAAATTGTCCCTTTTTCTCCATTTTACCCCCCAAAAGTGTAAACATTTTTATTTAATAAACATATTTGGTATCGCCGCATGCATAAATATCTGAACTATTAAAATATATTGTTAATTATCCTCTACAGTGAATGGTGTGAACGTAAAAAACAAAAAAGGCCGAAATTGCTGCTTTTTTTAATAACATTTTATTCCCAAAATTTTTTTTTATAAAAAATGTATTAAAAGTTTTATATATATATGCAAATGTGGTATAAAAAAAGTACAGATCATGGTGCAAAAAATGAGACCTCATACCGCCGCTCATACCGTCTATTTTACAGTGAAGTGTACAGTGTGAAAACGAAACCTTCCAAAATTTGCTAAATTGCGGTTTTCTTATCAATATTCCCACACAAATAGTATTTTTTTGGTTGCCCCATACATTTTATGGTAAAATGAATGATGTCGTTAGAAAGTAACTGGTTGTGCAAACAAAAAAAAAAAGCCCTCATACTAGTCTGTGGATGAAAAAAAAAAAAAGATATGATTTTTAGAAGGCAAGGAGGAAAAAACAAAAAAGTCCTTAAAGGGGTACTCCGGCCCTAAGACATCTTATCCCCTATCCAAAGGATAGGGGATAAGATGTCAGTCCGCGGGAGTCCCGCTGCTGGGGACCCATGCAATCTTGCATTCAGCACCCACCTCGGAGATCTGCACGCCGCGCTGCCAGTTACGAATCGGCCATGTGACGACCACGGGGCTGGAGTATTGTGACGTCACGACTCCGGCCCCGTGTGATGTCACGCCCCACCCCTGCTATGCAAGTTTATGGGAGGGGGCGGGACATCACACGGGGGCGAGCAATCCATGTGCCAGGACGAACAACTCATCTGGCAGAAAGAGTCGCAGCGAGAGCCCTGAGCTCCCGGTATCAGCTAGCGGTCGTGTCTCGACCAGCAACCCATCTGCCATCATCGATTGGTTAACACGGTCATCCACTTCATCACAAGTGACATCTGACACCCCCAGTCAACAGTCGGTGGGTTACTCAGACACAAGCCTCAGTTAGCATGGCTCGGGAGCAGTCCCTGTCCTCCCATTGCCTCTGTCCTATGCTGTTCCCTCCCCCATAGAAGTATCTTATGCTGTGGGTTCAGCTCCACTATTTAGTGAGTACGATCTAATAGAGGACAGTCAGCAGCTACTGTCCAGCCAGAAGTAGAGGAGACGCTTCTTCTGCTAGGAGGGCAAGTAGTGATAAGGAGAGTGGTGTGGGAGGTAGTGTTGCAAGCATTCAGGCTCCTGAAGCAGACACTGTTGAGGAACCTGAGGAGGACATCAGTGACGTTCAGACACAGCTTGATGATCATGAAGCCGATCGTACTTGGGAGCCGAGTGCAGAAGGGGCTTCATCATCATCAGGAGAAGAGGGTTGCAGGTTGCCCGTGAGGCAACAGCTGAGCCAGCAAGCTGGTAGCATGGTTGGCAGTCAGCATGGTGGCAGAAGTGGAAAGTCTGGAGCCAAACATGCCCGGGGTAGACCACCTGCTTCACGGCAGACTACCTTAGTGGAAACGGGGTTCCTGGAGTCAACGGCAGTAGCAGTCAATCAGTGCGGACTGTTGGCGGGAAAATCAGCTACTCGGCGGTGTGGTAGTTTTTCATCAAGCATCCGGAGGATGATAACCTGGCCACATGCAAGATGTGTCGGCAGAAGGTGAAGCGTGGCCAGGGTCCCAATGTTGGCACCATGGCCCTGCGTCAACATATGCAGTGTCACCATAAAGCGGCCTGGGAGAACCATGGCTCCGATGTGGTGGTCCAGCCTGCTACATCACCCAGTGGCACGCCGTTCCTTGTTTTAGCCAGCCAAAACACTACCACCCCAGCCAAAGGGAGCTGTGTGTCAGACCCATCTTCTGTCGCTCCAGATGCTCCTGCTCCTCCTACTTCGAGTCAGTCATTCCGCCAGCAATCCATCAGCAAAGCCATGTCCAAGAGACAACAGTATGCGCCCACTCATCCAACGGCGCAGAAGCTGAATGTGCTCCTGTCCAAGTTGCTATTGCTGCAGTCCCTACCTTTTCAAGTGTTGGACTCTGCACCTTTCAGAGAACTGATGGCTTGTGCCGAGCCGAGGTGGAAAGTCCCAAGCTATCATTTCTTTGCGAAGAAGGCAGTACCAACCCTGCACAATTTTGTGGAACAGAAGGTGGACCAGTCCTTGAGCCTGTCGGTGTATACCAAAGTGCACGGCAGCACTGATGTGTGGAGCTGAAACTACGGTCAGGGACAATACATGTTCTTTACGGCCCACTGGGTAAATGTGGCTGCTGTACAGCCACAACAGCAACTTGGACAGGTCACGCCACTTCCGCCTCCACGCTCTCAGGCCGTTGGTCCTGTGACAGTGTGCGACTCCGCCTCCTCATCCACCACCGTGTCCTCAGCCTCCACTGCACAGACAAGTCTCAGTGCCCCTCCAGCATACCATGTGTGCAGGGCACGGCGGTGTCACTCTGTTCTTCACATGGTTTGCCTTGGCGAATGGAGTCACACAGGGAAGGAACTTTCATGAAGAAATCGAATCATGGCTTACTCCCTGAAAACTGGAAATGGTGACCGACAACGGGAAGAACATCTTGTCTGCACTGCAACAAGGAAGAATGAGACATGCGCCCCGCATTGCACACATGTTCTATCTGGTTGTCATGCAGTTCCTGAAGTGTTCCCCCCCATCTGCAAGACATCCTAACAATGGGATGGAAACTTTGCATGCACTTCGGCCACTCGTACGATGCAGAGCACACCTTCCTTGAGCTGCAGCGTCAGAATGGTATCCCCCAACATAGTCTAATTTAGGACATTTCCACACGTTGGAATTCCATGTTGGACCAACTATATGAACAGGGAAAAGCCATTACCGATTTCCTGATGATCCAAGCGGATAGGGGGATTCTCCTGTGTTACCTTAATGTCAACCAGTGGCAGCTCATACGTGACACCTGCTGTTTGCTCAGGCCCTTTGAGGAAGCCACATTATTAGTCAGTCGCCAAGATTACGGGATGAACTACATAATTCCACTGCTTCATTTACTACAACACGTCTTGGAAACGATGGCTGGTCAGTGCACTGGAGACGTGGAGCCTAATCTCATGGCCACATGAGCCCTGTGGGGGCTGAACTGGAGGAGGAGGGGGAGGGGCACAGTGGAGCACAGTTTAGGTTTCGTGAGATGGGCGGTTTTTCTAGTCATCTGACAGGAGAGGAGGAGCAGGAGCAGCTAAAGGAGCTAGAGGGTTATGAGGAAGGCGAGACTGAGGACCTAGAAGAATTGTGGCAGTATGCAGTGGAAACGGAAGCAGGGAGTCCCTTAGAGTAACTTGCACAAATGGCAAGATGCATGCTCACTTGCTTGTGTAGTGACCGCTGAATTGTCACCATTCGGCAGCGGGACAACTTCTGGCTCTCCACCTTAGTGGACCCTCGCTGCCCGCACAAAATGGGGGCCTTTTACACCCACTGAGAGGGAGGACAAACTGACCTACTAAAGAGACATCCTACGTAGTCAGTTGGCCGATGCCGATCTACTCCATCGTTCATCCTCTCGTAGGTCTGACTTGGGGGGCCCTCTGCTCTCACCTTCCACTGCCATGGCTGCTGGGGAGGGGTGGGATTGCAGGAGCAGTACCAGCTCCATCAGCAGCAGCCTGAGTCTACATTTGCTGATGAGTAGATTTCTTCACCCGCATAGTGAAGCAATTCATCAGCAGCAGGTAGACCTGGAGCAGGACCTGAACCAGCAGGTGGTGGCATACCTTGACATGACCATGCCAACACACCTTGAAGAATCGCTGGACTTCTGGCCAGCCAAAATTGATTTGTGGCCGCATCTAGAAGAGTTTGCCCCTGAAAAGCTGTCCTGCCACGCCAGTAGTGTGCCATCAGAGCAGGTGTTTAGTGCAGCGGGGCCATAGTAACTCCAAGGAGAACTCATCTGTCCATGAAAAATGGTGAGAGACTGACCTTTGTGAAGATGAATCAGGCATGGATCAGCCAGGATTTCCACCCACCAATGCCTGATGCATCAGAGTAGATTGATCGTGGTGCCACACCAACACTTCACAAATATGGATAGTGCAAAACATATTTAAAGGGGTATTCCAGGCAAAACCTTTTTTTATATATATCAACTGGCTCCGGAAAGTTAAACAGATTTGTAAAAAATCTTAATCCTTCCAATAGTTATTAGCTTCTGAAGTTTTCTGTCTAACTGCTCAATGATGATGTCACTTCCCGGGAGCTGTGCATGATGGGAGAATATCCCCATAGGAACTGCACAGCTCCCGGGACGTGAGTCATCAGAGAGCAGTTAGACAGAAAACAACAACTCAACTTCAGAAGCTAATAACTATTGGAAGGATTAAGATTTTTTAATAGAAGTAATTTACAAATCTGTTTAACTTTCCGGAGCCAGTTGATATTTAAAAAAAAAAGTTTTGGCCTGGAATACCCCTTTAACGACGCAGGACATATATTTACGTCCTGCGCCGGTTCCCGCGATATGAAGCATCCCGCATCATATCGCGTCGGTCCCGGCGCTCATCAACGGCCGGGACCCGCGGCTAATACCACACATCGCCGATCGCGGCGATGTGCGGTATTAACCCTTTAGAAGCGGCGGTCAAAGCTGACCGCCGCTTCTAAAGTTAAAGTGAAAGTGACCCGGCTGCTCAGTCGGGCTGTTCGGGACCGCCGCGGTGAAATCGCGGCGTCCCGAACAGCTTGCAGGACACCGGGAGGGCCCTTACCTGCCTCCTCGGTGTCCGATCGGCGAATGACTGCGCCGTGCCTGAGATCCAGGCAGGAGCAGTCAAGCGCCGATAACACTGATCACAGGCGTGTTAATACACGCCTGTGATCAGGATGAGAAATCAGTGTGTGCAGTGTTATAGGTCCCTATGGGACCTATAACACTGCAAAAAAAAAAGTAAAAAAAAAGTGCTAATAAAGGTCATTTAACCCCTTCCCTAATAAAAGTTTGAATCACCCCCCTTTTCCCATAAAAAAAATAAAACAGTGTAAAAAAAAATAAAAAGAAACATATGTGGTATCGCCACGTGCGTAAATGTCCGAACTATAAAAATATATCATTAATTAAACCGCACGGTCAATGGCGTACGCGCAAAAAAATTCCAAAGTAAAAAAAAAAGCGCATTTTTGGTCACTTTTTATACCATTAAAAAATGAATAAAAAGTGATCAAAAAGTCTGATCAAAACAAAAATCCTACCGATAAAAACTTCAGATTCCGGCGCAAAAAATGAGTCCTCATACCGCCCTGTGCGTGGAAAAATAAAAAAGTTATAGGGGTCAGAAGATGACATTTTTAAACGTATAAATTTTCCTGCATGTAGTTATGATTTTTTCCAGAAGTGCGACAAGTAGGGTATCATTTTAACCGTATGGACCTACAGAATAATAATAAGGTGTAATTTTTACCAAAATATGCACTGCGTAGAAACGGAAGCCCCCAAAAGTTACAAAATTGTGTTTTTTTTTCGATTTTGTCGCACAATGATTTTTTTTTCCGTTTAGCTGTGCATTTTTGGGTAAAATGACTAATGTCACTGCAAAGTAGAATTGGCGACACAAAAAATAAGCCATAATATGGATTTTTAGGTGGGAAATTGAAAGGGTTATGATTTTTAAAAGGTAAGGAGGAAAAAAGGAAAGTGCAAAAACGGAAAAACCCTGAGTCCTTAACCCCTTAAGGACTCAGGGTTTTTCCGTTTTTGCACTTTCGTTTTTTCCTCCTTACCTTTTAAAAATCATAACCCTTTCAATTTTCCACCTAAAAATCCATATTATGGCTTATTTTTTGCGTCGCCAATTCTACTTTGCAGTGACATTAGTCATTTTACCCAAAAATGCATGGCGAAACGGAAAAAAAAATCATTGTGCGAAAAAATCGAAAAACCCCCCGCAATTTTGTAACTTTTGGGGGCTTCCGTTTCTACGCAGTGCATATTTCGGAAAAAATTACACCTTATCATTATTCTGTAGGTCCATACAGTTGAAATGATACCCTACTTATATAGGTTTGATTTTGTCGCACTTCTGGAAAAAATCATAACTACATGCAGGAAAATTTATACGTTTAAAAATTTCATCTTCTGACCCCTATAACTTTTTTATTTTTCCACGTACAGGGCGGTATGAGGACTAATTTTTTGCACCGTGTATCGGTATGATTTTTGTTTTGATCGGACTTTTTGATCACTTTTTATTCATTTTTTTAATGGTTTAAAAAGTGACCAAAATACGCTTTTTTGAACTTTGGAATTTTTTTGCGCGTACGCCATTGACCGTGCGGTTTAATTAATGATATATTTTTATAGTTCGGACATTTACGCACGCGGCGATACCACATATGTTTATTTTATTTTTTTTTACACTGTTTTATTTTTTTTATGGGAAAAGGGGGGTGATTCAAACTTTTATTAGGGAAGGGGTTAAATGACCTTTATTAACATTTTTTTTTAACATTTTTTTTGCAGTGTTATAGGTCCCATAGGGACCTATAACACTGCACACACTGATCTCTCATCCTGATCACAGGCGTGTATTAACACGCCTGTGATCAGTGTTATCGGCGCTTGACTGCTCCTGCCTGGATCTCAGGCACGGCGCAGTCATTCGCCGATCGGACACCGAGGAGGCAGGTAAGGGCCCTCCCGGTGTCCTGCAAGCTGTTCGGGACGCCGCGATTTCACCGCGGCGGTCCCGAACAGCCCGACTGAGCAGCCGGGTCACTTTCACTTTAACTTTAGAAGCGGCGGTCAGCTTTGACCGCCGCTTCTAAAGGGTTAATACCGCACATCGCCGCGATCGGCGATGTGTGGTATTAGCCGCAGGTCCCGGTCGTTGATGAGCGCCGGGACCGAAGCGATATGATGCAGGATCGCGGCGCGATCCCGCTTCATATCGCGGGAGCTGGCGCAGGATGTAAATATACGTCCTGCGTCGTTAAGGGGTTAAGGTGCTGCTCACCAGTTACAGACATTCCTCGGGATCAGACCACAAGTAAGTATTGAGGATATGTATTACCTAAAATTAAACTTTTCTTAGGATAAAATATATGTACCCAACAATTTTTGAAATAAAACAAAAGGAAAGGTGCGCAAAAAAACACCATGTGCCACCTACACCACCAAGTATTGATGTGATGCAAAGACCTCTAAAAGGTGGAAGGGAACTACGTATGGTCCATTGTAACTGGTGGGGGTAAAAACTTCCCCTGTAAGGCCCTACTCTCGCATTATTAATTCCCTTCTTAGCAAGTGTTACTCGCCCTTGAAAGGGCGGCCCCACACAGGAACCTCTCCCTATTTCCACTTACAAACATTGCCATTTCACAGGGTTTTTAGGTGGAAATAGGGAGAGTTTCCTGTTCGGGGCCACCCTTTTTAGGGCGAGTAACACTTGCCAAGAAGGGAATTAATAGGGTGAGAGTAGGGCCTTACAGGAGAATTTTTTACCCCCACCTACTATAATGGACAATACGTTGTTCCCTTTCACCTTTTCGAGGAAAGTGTTACTCATCTTAAAAAGGGAAGCCCCACACAGGAACCTCTCCCTATTTCCACCTGAAAATCCTGGGAAATGGCAATGTTTGCAGGTGGAAATAGGGAGAGGTTCCTGTGTGGGGTTGCATTTTTAGGGCAAGTAACCAAGAAGGAAATTAATAATGCGAGAGTAGGGCCTTACAGGGGAAGTTTTTACCCCCACCGGTTACAATGGAACATAAGTTGTTCCCTTCCACCTTTTAGAGGTCTTTGCATCACATCAATACTTTGTGGTGTAGGTGGCACATGGTGTTTTTTGCACACCTTTCTTTTTGTTTGATTTAAAAAAAAATTTGGGGTACATATATTTTATCCTAACAATATTATTAAAAGTTAAGTTTTAGGTAATGCATATCATCAATACTTACTTGTGCACACTAACACTTTTAGAAAAGAGAACATTTTCTTCAGCCTACCTGCCCCAGCTACTATTTTGAGCCTGCCACCTGCCTGATGCTACACATCTGAGGCCAAGTACTCCTTTTTTCACCCACCTTTGTCACTGGGTACAGCTCCAGGCTGTCTTATTCTGCCGCCATATGTTCTCCTCATGCTGCTGCCACCTCCAGGCTGCCTCATTCTGCAACTATATGGTCTGCTCATGCTTCCACCACCTCCAGGCTCTGACAATCAGCCACTATATGGTCTCCTCATGCTTCTGCCAACTACAGGCTTGTCATTCAGCCACTATATGGTCTCCTCCTGCTTCCCCCACCTCCAGGCTGTGTCACTGTACCACCATGTGGTCTCCTCATGCTGCTGGCACATTAGATAAAACTTTTTAAAGGAAACAAAGATGTCCAGCGCAGCCAAAGCTCGAATGCTAGGGCTTTATTGTAGACACAGCAACACACAGGAAGACAGCAGTGATGTGTTTCGATCGACTTAGCGATCTTAATCATACTGAGATAAAACTTTTTAGGTTCATCTATTTGAAATCTTCAATTTAAATGTAAAAAAATATCTTTAATATTTTCATTTGTGAGGCCCTATGGTTTCATCAGGCTGTTGCCACCTCCAGGCTGGGTCATTCAGCCACTCTATGGTCTCCTCATGCTGCCATCACCTCCATGCTGTGTCATTCAGCCACTATATGGTCTCCTCATACTGATGCCACCTCCAGGCTCTGTCATTGTGGCGTTCTGTGACAGTGATTCTAATAGCAATGCCTCTAAATTGCATGTCATACTAAATAACAGTATTATTTCACTAACCCAGAACACACCCTATGCGTGTTACAGCAAGGCAAAGTGTTCTACACCCCTATTGAGGCTCTCTGTTGGTCAGAAATAACTGTTTTTAATACAGATTTGACACAAATAAATTCGCTCATCTCTAATCCTAACCAATAAGTTGATATACCATTGTATGAATTTTATTTAATTACTGACTAATTTAGCTAGTATACACTATATACTTGGCGGACATTGAGAACTGATCTAATTCTTATATTATTGATTATTAATCCCCCCTTGGGTGTATTGTAGTTTCTCGGTCAAACTGCAAGATTGAACACACCTCAAATGATTTTTTTTTTGTATTATACATATCCTGCTGCTGGAGATCGTGACAGGTACTGTTCAAAGCTTTTAACACAGTTTCATCAAGCACATTTGACACATTCCTTCCAATCTGCCAAGATTGTTCTATTTTGAGATGGTGTCCACTTTAAGCCGTGTCACTCTGGCTTCTGTCACTTTGCTCATTACCATTTTATCGGGAGGTAATAACATTTGCACTGATCTCACCCTTCTGCTCGGCTAGTTATCTCATCTGAATGTCAGAAATCTGCCTTTGTTTTAGAAGCCTTGATAAGAAATCAGTTAACATGGATAGACAAAACATAGCTACAGGACACTGCAGAATAGCTCATCTCTTATGTCTGGAAGAAACAATCCATAGGATGTACTTTGAGGCAAAAACAGATCAGAATTCAGAATCCTGCTTATCGACACAGCAGCTGATCAGAAGTTTAGATGTTTGGGATGGACTTTCCTCAACAGCGAAAAATATTGTATTTGATATCTATTTAAAATTTTGAATCTTACATTTTCTATTTGCACTTAAACATCAAATATTTTTCGATTTATTTGAAATCAAGTTGATTTAGAGGGGTTATTCATCTTTAGAGGCAAAAATAGAATCATCACTTATCAATAGTTGTTCAATAATGGTTAAATGAAAAATATTTCAAATTTAAGTAAATTATTTTAATTAATGGAATATGCTTTACTCAGAGGGACAAAATATGGAATCACCAACAAAACAAACAAAATCCCACTATATGGTAATACCAGGGACACTAACAGCTCAGTAGGACATCCTGTGGCCACTTGTGTGGTCTCTCATTGCAGGGCTACCAACTGGTATGTTTCAGCAGGACAATGCACGATCACACAACAAGGATTCCCAAGGAATATCTCCTCCAGACTGCCACACTTCCTTGGCTAGCCTGGTCACCAGATTCATTCGAGCATTTAAATCGAGCATTTAGCAGACCAGTTGACACCAGCCTCAACGAGGCTGGTGTCTAACTGGTCTGCTAAATGCTCGATTTATAATCTACAGACCCAGCTGCAAATCTGCAAGCCAATGTGCAATGCACAACCTGTATGCCTCCATATCCAACTATATCTCATCTTCCATCCAAGTTAAAGGTGACCCAACAGGGTACGATAGCTTCTATCAGTTATACAGCTTATCCCAATAAAACTATACAAAATAAATCTACAAGTTATTCTACAGAAAACAAGGCCTCAGAAAGCTTTGTCACCTGACGTAGAGGAATGACCATGTGTTATAGTTGCTTACAGTGTTTCCACCCCAAGGTGTGTAATGCTTTATGGCCACAAGACCCAGCCACCTTGAAGTTTAAGTGAACCAAACTTACATAACCATAGTCCCTAGAACTATGGCAGGGGAGAAAGCCACTGTGCTCTGCAAAATCTGCTAATTTGCTAAGTGTATATACTGTATACCCTCAGACCTCTTTGGCATTGGCTTGGCACCCTGGAAAAAAAGAATTGGATAGTTGAAATCTAGATGTCAGGGGAAACTTAGACAGCCCCCAGATGGCCGCCTTACATATTATACACATTACATGACTGAGTGGTTTTGCCTAAATCTGCATGGTTCGGCTGGTGTTGGAATTGAAAACATGACAACATAAAAGAAAGCTCTTTATATTTCTTAGGGTGGGGTCACACTATGTTTCTTACATACAGTCACCGGATCCGGCTGGGGGAGTGAAAACCGGGCGCTCCAGTATACCGCGGTTTTAGGTCTGGTCAGAAACCTACGGGGCAAAAATGAGTCAACCGGAGCCACTATCTGACTCCGGTTGCTCACTCAAATAAATACGGGCCGGGTCCAGCTGGGATACGGGAGCGCCCGGTTTTCACTCCCCCCAGCCAGATCCGGTGACCGTATGTAAGAAGCGTAGTGTGAACCCACCCGAGATTGTCATAGAGTTTATACAGTCCCAGCACCAATTTGTATCATATTGAGCTATGGATCTGTGCATTCAGGTTTATGCATTGTTCAAAACAAATAATAATTCTACCTTGTTTGTCGCATACTTCCTGCCTGGGCTGCTACTCTGAGCTGGGGTTGTCAAACCTATTTATAGTTAAATTAAGAAGAAGAAAAAAAACATGACTGGAGGCAGGAAAATGAACTTAAGAAAGAATAGAAGGAAATGTGTTTGCTGCTCAGTCAAGTCATGTACAATTTTACGACAAAGACCTTCATACAGGCTTTTTATGTAGACCTACTGGGAGGGAGCAGGACACCGTCCAGACCTGGCAAAACGAACACAATCTTAATATATAATATAATATAAGGAGGGTCTTGGAAAATACGTGTGACCTGGTGCGGAGGAGGAAGAGGACCGAGCCTAAGACAAGGTCAGGAATGGTGCATCCCATGGATCATTTTAGGCAGTGCTAGATATCTGCCCAGTAGAAGCCAACACAGGCCAGAGGTAATACCCTAAAATACATGTTATTTTCATGCCAAGTGGATTTAGGCAAACTTGTTACTTTCCTTCTGACACCTATTTATATAGCACATTACTACTGACAGAGCAACACATGCTTCACATCTCACCAGGATGGCTTAGAATGGAGCCAAATGTGTAAAGCTATTTTTCTTTGTTTAGCTTATTTTGGGCAGAAACATACTTTTTTTTGTTGTTGTTGTACTAAGACATCAGGTTTACTGCATTATTATTTTGTACGTGCTTACATTGTGTTGTTATCCGTGAGATGACATTCAATGAGATATATATTCTTACCTGATGTATACTAGAATTCTTTGTTAGCACAGTTAAACCACTGAAATTACAAGCTGTTTTATTATATTTTTGGTTTTATACTTTAGTCCGTTATTAATCATTTTCTTAAGGCCATTTAAGCATTAGTACCACTTATTAAAGGGGTTCTCCCCTCCGTTGGGTGTGGGCTTCGGGGGTTGCCATGCCCCTCGTGACATCACCCCACGCCCCTTGTGATGTAACGCCACACCCCTCAATGCAAGTCTATAGGAGGGGTGTGACACCCCCTCCCATAGACTTGCATTGAGGTGGTGTGGTGTGACATCACTAGGGGCGTGGTGACCCCCGAAGCCCACACCCAGAGTTCAGAGCCAAATGTTCCAAACGTTGGGTCAGTGTAGTACCGCTTTAAGTTACAACAGTCCTTATGTATGGCCTTAAAATGCAAGTGATAAATGCTCCAAAAATGTTTTTATAATTCCAAACCAAGACTATCATGGCTAAGGCGGATGAATGGGAAAGGTCTTTCAATGTCTGGGGGGGATTTATTTGATTTCTGAGGGTTAGCCGTGTGTTTCCATTGTCATGAGACTAGTGTTCTTGCTGTAAAATATCCTATAAATATACCATACGGCTATGTTAGCTTCTTGCTTGATTTATGTTCACCTTATAAGCCTGAAACACAATTCAAACATAGCCATAGGCTCCTGTTGACCCGATGCGTACCAACAATGGACAGATGTCTCAAGGCACCAGAAATCTTCATTAAATGTAACTTTTATATCTGGCTTCAGCATACAAGGAAGTGACAATGTTTAGCCACTAAGGGCTTTTGTTTAAACTAACAATAGTGATCCTTTTTTAGGTGTATTAACTCATTCAGGTATAGACCATTTCAGACTTTAAGGTGACACAAAGGTTTAGGATTTTTTTTATTTTTATTTGCCCATTTTGGAACTAATAGCAATAACTTTGGTATGTTGGATTTCATGCAGCAATATGGAGGTTTGTCTTTTGCAGGATATATAGTTTTATTTGTACCATTTTGAGAATCATGGAAAAGATAAAGCAATTATTTATCTTTCCCTTTTCTCTTTTGTTCTTTACTGACCTACAATATTAGGGGAAGGTTCACACGTGCATATTTTGCTGCTGATTTTCTGCTGGTAAGTCAATGATAAAACAAGCAGCAATCAGCTGCAATATATACATGTGTGAATGTACCCTTACAAAACATGTTTTGACAGTTAAGGATGCCAAATATGAGGCATTAAAGGGGTATTCCAAGAATGTTTTTTATTTGACTATGCTACAGGGGCTGTAAAGTTTGTGTAGTTCATAATATAGTGTCTGTACCTGTGTGTGTGACGGTGGTCTCTCATGTGATTTTCGCCTCAATATTTATTTTTAACAGCATTCAAAATTACTCAGGTCTCAGGTTTTCCTAGGTTGCAGTGTGACCGAGACCTGACATCACTAGTCAGGTGTGCAAAGGGACCTTGTCCTGCTCCAATGGGTGAAACGACCGCTGGGTAGGAGGGAGATCATTCTACAACACCCTGGTTAGAAAACATTGGTCTTTTGAATAGAATGCAGCTCACTCGTGTTTAAATTGGCGGGGTGGCTGATATGTGAGAGGGAGGAAAGTGACCTCACACTTACGAACAAGGAATTATGGGATTTGTAGTTTGAGAGAACAAACTCCAACAGGAAATACCTAGTTCACAAAAAGATAGCCACAGCGTTATGGATATCTCACAACATAGCCATATAGCCTCAAGACAAGCACAGATCCTTCCCAAGGATCGTAAGGCGTGCCCATTACTTTCTGGCAGGTATGTACTAAAATCACCTTATTGTGGATAACCCCTCTAAGTTAATCTAATTATATTGTGTGTGTTTTGAATAAAATGTATATAAAGATAAATAAACTAATTCTGGTAGGCCATGACATGCTTTTAAAAGATACAGCTGAGGGGTTTTATCTAGTCCAAGGCTGACTTGACTACAAAGTGATGCCAGCCCCAATCGTCACATCACTGGGGCTGCTGAGTTGTTGACCCTGGCTGTAACGGGGTCACTAACTTGTACAGCACTGCAATAAGCTTGCCTACACTAACTGTGGCCCTTGACATATTATTACTTCTCAGTGCAGTACAGAGGTACTTTGCTCATTATTGTTTTCTTTAAGGAGAGCTATGAATAACATATGCATCTATACATTGTACAGTTATTATACAGTAATTATCTGTACATTATACAGTTATAATCTTTACATTATACAGTTATTATATGTACATGATACAGTTATTATAAAGTTATAATCTGTACATTATGCAGTTATTATACAGTTAGAATCTGTACATTATACAGTTATTATACAGTTATTATCTGTACATTATACAGTTATTATACAGTTATAATCTACATTATACAGTTATAATCTGTACATGATAGTTATTATACAGTTATAATCTGTATATTATACAGTTGTTTTATGGTTATTATCTGTACATTATACTGTTATTAAATGGTTATAATCTGTACGATATACAGTTATATATTTATAATCTTTACATTAAACTGTTATTATCTGTACATTATACAGTTATTATACAGTTATAATCTGTACATTATACAGTTGCACATTTCAGCACACACATCAGGAGTGGCAGTAAATATCTGTTACAGAGTTTTAAAAAAGTGTCCAATTCACTGTTTAAATATCAGCAACAGCTGCAGATTTAAATACTGAAGGATCTACACCAAACATGGAACTGACAACAGATGGCGCTGTGTTAGCTATTAGTGTTTATTAATGTGTGCAGTGATTCCTATTGTGTTATGTGCTGCTCTCAGGTTATGAAGTCATTCTTTTCTGTATTCTCCCTGTTAATGTGATGTACATTATTACTATATGTCTCAAGTAAACACTTAAATCTCCCACAATGTCTGAATGCTGACATTATTTAAGCATCTAGCCAGTTAGCGTTTAATATTAAGCAATATATAATTGTAGCACAAATTTTATGGGTTATTTACTTGCACATCATGTCAAATATAATATATTTTGAGCACTTCATGCAATTTAAACTTCCGCATTTGCCAATATGTGTCTGGTATTAATAATATCAGATCTAGAAGTATGTTATCTATTTTGCTACATTGCATGACAAAGGTTGAATTTTCCACTTTGGCTGGGGATTACCTGTGTAATAGATAACCAAGAGGCTTACTGGATGTTCCTGCTAAACACCTGTGTACCACATGACCTTTTTTGCAGGCTAAATTGCATTCAGCCCTCCAGATGTTGCTAGGCAAATCGTCGGCTTCCGTAGGATCCAGGGAGCCAGCCACACGACATCGCCAGCCGCCGATCTCTGCAGCCGATTGCCGATTCAAACGGGCCCTGACATGTACTGGCTTAAGCAGTGGGGCAAGTCTGGCACTGCATGATTTGAGTCCCTGGTGGCATAGTGTAGCCTTTGTTACTTTGGTCCCAACTCTCTGTAGGTCATTCACTAGGTCCCCCCACGTGTAGTTCGGGGATTTTTGCTCACCTTTCTTTTGATCAATTTGACACCATGGGTGAGATCTTGCGTGGAGCCCCAGATTGAGGGAGATTATCAGTGGTCTTGTATGTCTTCCATTTTCTAATAATTGCTCCCACAGTTGATTTCTTCACACCAAACTTCTTGCCTATTGCAGATTCAGTATTCCCAGCCTGGTGCAGGTCTCCACTTTTGTTTCTGGTGTCCTTCCACAGCTCTTTGGTCTTGGCCATAGCGGAGTTTGGAGTGTGACTGTTTGAGGTTGTGGACAGGTGTCTTTTATACTGATAACAAGTTCAAACAGGCGCCATTAATACAGGTAATGAGTGGAGGACAGAGGAAACTCTTAAAGAAGAAGTTACAGGTCTGTGAGAGCCAGAAATCTTGCTTGTTTGTAGGTGACCAAATACTCATTTTCCCCCATAATATGAAAATAAATTCTTTAAAAATCAGACAATGTGATTTTATGGATTTTTTTTTCTCATTATGGCTGACATTTATAACTGTCTTTAGACAGTTTTTTTGTATCTAGAAAAGGTGCAAAAAAGGCACAAGCAGGGTCTATTTGCGCCTTTTGTGCGCCTTTTGGTTTACACATTTCTGTAGATTTTGAGTAGCAGGCCACTGACTTTGGCAATACACATGATATGGAAGGGTTTTATGAACTGCGCCTTTTTGTGAAAAGGTGCAAAAATGGCGCAAAGCCACTAAAAAGTCTATAAAACTACACCAGCCCCGACTTAACTTAGCTTTTTGTGAAGAGAAAAATTTCAGAAAATGTGTTCCTGCACAACATTCATCAAATGCTCTGTGACCATTTAATAAATTTGGTGCTCCTATCAGCACACAAAAAAAAGGTGTAAATAAATGCTTCACTTACACTACAATGATAAACGCCGGCCTCTGTCTCTCATAGTGGAGGTATATCTATGATGAAAATTACAGGCCTCTCTCATATTTTTAAGTGGGAGAACTTGCACACTTGGTGGCTGACTAAATGAATTACATATATTGAAACCAATGGATGCAGAACACCTATAAATATATGTACATGTGTAAATGACAGAACAGGAAAGAAGACAGAGAAAGTTCTGGAAGGAAAGATCTAAAAAAAAAAAAAAGTTAAACTAGTAATTGGAGAGTTGGCTCTGGAATTTTGTGACCAACCCTAAATTAATTTAGGGTTTTGTAGTATAAGATGTAAAACAAAACAAAACAATAGAAAGAGGTAACAATGAAAAGGTAAAATATAACCTACACGCTGCTTTTAAGCTTTTTTCAACAATCTCTATTGATGTGAGACCTGTGGTGCGTTCAGTGCCAGTGTAATAGGAGCCGGGATTTCCTGTCTGCGCTCATCCACTTCCTGTCTTCTACTTCCTTATGGTTATTTCTCTGCTGAATAACAACAGTTAGATGCATATTTAGCATCTTCCTAGCCGCAGGAAGAAAGATATCACTTAATATCCCAAAGCCAAAGGTGACTAACATGCTTCAACTGTTCACAGATGGAACAAACACACAGAATACAAACTGCATCTCTACAGAGTTGGGATAATAATAATAATAGTAATAATAATCAGTAAAAGAACAATAATAATAGTAATAATAATCAGTAAAATAATAATAATAATCAA
Source organism: Hyla sarda (assembly GCF_029499605.1). Taxonomy (NCBI): domain Eukaryota; kingdom Metazoa; phylum Chordata; class Amphibia; order Anura; family Hylidae; genus Hyla; species Hyla sarda. Next base: position 339,440,284 of record NC_079191.1, read on the forward strand.
TAATGATAATAATAAACAGTTAAGGAAATGTGCCATATCCTAAACGGCAATTAATTTCCATGCAGACACAGCAGAAAGAATAGGCATGTGTATTCTCTCTGTTGACACCAGAATTTGAATTTCCGCGCCAGATGTTTTCAGTGCGTAAATTCTGCTGTAAACAGTGCAGCAGAATCCCATTAACATAAATGGGATTTAGCTGCTGCGGAATGTCCAATGCGGAATTCTGCATGGCAATTCTGCTGTGTGAACATAGCTTTATTGTTTACCAGGTTCCCCCACACATTAAAAGTGTTGTCCAGGATTAGAAAAATACTGCTTCTTTCTTGCAAAAACAGCACCACTTCTGTCCACAGGTTGTGTCGGGTATTGCAGCTCAGCTCCATTAAAGTGAATAGGACTGAGCTGCAGTACTACACACAACCTGTGGACAGGAGTGGTGCTGTTTTCGCCAATAAAATGTTTCTACTTCTGGGCAACTCCTTTAAAATTTATAGGTCTCAGCAGCAGTAAAACCTAGGATTAACCTATTGTTTGATGACCTTTCTAATAAAAAGGGGAATATACCTTTAACTGTATGAGCAAAAGAGGCAGATGTAAATGGTATGCTTCAACACTCCCTTCATATAAGGACAATAGGTACATATGTTTACTGACTTGGCTCCATTTAAGGCCACATCTTGAGCCAAATCATATGAGCTTGCTTTATGGCATTGGTCTTCAAACTGTGGACCTCCAGCTGTTGCAAAACTACAACTACCAGCATGCCGGGACAGCCATTGACTTACTTTACTTAATAAATTGCATTGAAATTGATCTGGAAAGAGCAAAAATTCCCTGTTTAGTGTTGGCCAAAAGCTGCTAATATCCCCTACGAGGGCTACAGGAGGACATGCAGTATTCCACATCACCTTTCAAATGCACTTGTCTCCAGGTATTTTGCCCATAAGATACTGCTCCAGCTGTCAGGTGTGAAGATGTCTTCTCCAGACTGCATGTTCCAGCTCCTTCCATGGCTCCTTCCATGGCTCCTTCCATGGCCCTGCTAACTCCATCCCCCCTTTTCACCCAGCTAAGCCCCTTAGAGGGGTCACTAACCTACATATAATATATATAGTAAGATGAGGGGGGAGTCTCTAGCCTGCTTATAATATACAGTAAGGATGAAGGTATCTATACAAAAAGGTGGTAGGCGCCTTTCTAGCCTCCATAATATTTACAATACAATAATGGAGCAAGGGTCTCTAGAAACTCTATTACCTATGCAACCTTTCTATGGCAAGTGCATGTAAACAGGATGTGTGTTGACACGAGGGTGCAAGGAATTATTATCACTTTGTGATGCCAGGGCACTGTTAGCATACACACGGTCCAAGGAGGAGACAGCATCTCCTGGGCCAGACATGGGAGGTAAGAAACACACCGACATCGGGTTACAGATAACGTTTTTTTATTGAGCAAGTGTAGATGGTACAACACACAGTACAGATCAGAGTAGAAGGGATGCAGTGTAACCCTTTGGAGCCTTGTTGCTTTGCTGGGACTTATGGTACTTTTCACCCACTTGAATTACAGAGATTTGAGATTTGAGACTTGATGATATCCCACACTGACTAGGGTTCTGACAAGGTCCAGTTCCAAGACCACCAGGGCTTGACTAACCATTGTACGGGGAACTCTTGCAGAATGGCGTTCTGACTTGAGAAGATATTTTCTTGATTCTTCTCTCTGGATTTACCACACACTTCTTCCACCTTCTTTCCACACTGTACTCAGCACACTAGCCTGGAGCTAGACTCTGAACCAATTGGGGGCAACTCCTCCCCCCTACACTATATACATGAGAGTTTAGGGGTTCCCATTGGGCAGACGGGGTCAACTGGTTACCACTGCATCTTCTGCTTAAAGGTACAGTACATGAATAACATAAAGAAAACAACAAATATAGTGAGTATAATAAAGTGCATGAACTTAGTGAACACAGTAAACATTTTCACATTGGGCCCAACACAAGAGCAGCAGGCATGCCTGAGGAGATCCGCAGCTCACAGGACAGCCTTTGGTGCTGGGACACCACAGAAGGGCCAATGCTGTCTGCTTGCTGCCCAGGCCAGAATTTACCAGCCCGCCCCCGTGTGTTTTTTTTTGATCAGCTGGCAATATAGCTAAATTTGTTTTTTGATCATAATCTTTCTAAGTCACGATGCAGTGCTAAGTTCAGCAGATGTTTTTATTTAACACTTGACTTTAAAGCGTTGGGATGAGAAGTGTAAATTTAGAATAAAAGTGATATCTAGGTTGGTATTTTACATTTAATTAAACAATTAGATTTGCTTCTAGCTACATTCTCTGCAAAAAAAAACCTCCTCCTGATGCGGTAACCGCGTTCAATTAAAAATAATGAGTCCTGACATTCACGCACACTCCAACCAAAGAGACTTTAACACATTGTGGAATTGGGACCTGTGATCTGAGTGGTGAAAATATCTTCTAAATTCAAGCCATCTCTTATCTGCTGAACAAAAAAAGGCCAAAGCAGGAAATAGTCTGTTAGATGACGACAAAGCGTAAACAATTGAATAAACTGATATAGGACCAAGTGTAAGAAATTACTATATGCATTGTACCCTGTCATAAAAGGAGGATTTTGATTTGTGATGTTATGATATATTGCTGGGATGTATCACATGTGTAGCCATAGCGAGAGTGTCTCCTTAAAAAAGAATTGCCCTTTGGAGCCCCTCAGGCATCGGGACCTGTATAAATACTGTTTGAACGAACTGTGCTAGAACCCCTTTGGACTGATCATACTGATCATACAGAGTATGTTTATGATAAGTTGGTGCACCTTTAAGTAGATATACAGCAACAGATAGTGTTCTACCGTGTCAGCCAGAAAAATCCATGGGGTGATAACTTTTTTTTGCGACAAAAAGTATTTTAGGAGTGATACATTAAAAAATAGTTTGGACAATTATGCATACGGAGGTACCAAATATGTTTATTTCTTTCTTTCTTTTTTATAGTGGGAAAATTGGTTATTTAAACTTTTATGGGGGGGGGGGGGATTTTTAAAAAATATTCTCTAACATATTTCTTAACTTTTTAACACATTATTTGGCCCCCCGTCTGGGCCCATCATAAGCCATCAGTAGATTGCTTACAAAGATCAATCTAATGCTGTTGCATTACATTGATCTATGCCTTCGGCAATCTTAAAGGGGTTCTCCGCCCCTAGACAACTTATTCCTTATCCAAAGGATAGGGGATAATATGTCTGATCGAACGCTGGGTGCAGCAGGGAGATCGTGGGGGTCCCTAGCGGAAGGACGTCAGTGATCAGACATCTTATCCCCTATCCTTTGGTTAGGGGATAAGATGTCTAGGGGCAGAGTACTCCTTTAAGCAATCGTCGATCCACTGAGCACCGGGAAGGATGGGTAAGTCCTCGTTCTTCTCTAACAACCCATCTGCAGCCTGTGATTACATCGCAGAGCTGCAGATGGGTACCCTAGACACCAGGGATTACCGACATTTAATGTTGAAATGCAGTGATTGCCATTAATTACATCATTTAACCATTTAAATTATGGATATTGGAGCCGGCTTTGATGTCCGTCATTACCAACAGATGTCAGCTGCTGATAGTCCGTACCATATTCCGCTCCCCACACACATAGCAGGATTTCATGGGTCTGGAAGGGGTTAAAAATCTTCTTGGGGCGGCAATTTGCCCAGCCCCGATGCTACCTCTATACCTGTAGTTTTTTCTAATTGACCCATATTTGTTGCTAACACTTGATGGGTTAGACTACATAGGATTTGTTACTCTGTAAGTATAAAAACACGTTTCTCCTTTTTTTAATTTGATATAAAACAAATGTAAAGGTGCATACAGTCGCTCATATGTTAAATGTAGTATTCATTTTATAAATGATGAATAAAGCAAAAAAAAAGTTTATTAGGTCTTTAGATATCTCATATGCTGTGCTTCTCTGGGAATCGCGCACATGGGGGATGTCAGCTATGTAATACATTACTAATAAACTGTAATGGAAAGAAGGTTTCGTCCTGTGTGAAATCTGCAGTGTGTGCTTTCATTTTTTCTCAGATGCTAAGTCATTCTACTTTATGTCATGTGCTACAGATGTGAAGGCTATATTAGGTCATAATGCTATAAATATTACCAATCGCTATGCCTTATGCTATTTACAGACTATATGAATGCATGTGCAGTAGGAGTCATACTAGAAAAATCAAAATTATATAGGATAAAAAGTTATTCAGCATTTACATAATATAAAACCTTCTAAAGAAGAATAATGATCACAATAATAAGCATGTATTTTATTCAATTTAAAGGTATACACATTTTGCTGCTGTGGTGTCCCGGTACAGCATCGTATATGGTACCTATGTAGGTGTGGGTCCCCATAGCCAGAGTCCCTAGGACGTAGGGATCCCTGTCATTTAATTAACCCCTTGCCGCCTCTATTTATACTAATAGACCAGTGGTCTATATAAGGTTAATGTAAATATAATGATATATCTGTAAATAAATGGTTAATTACCTGTGCCATAGCATTGCAGGACGTGCGGGTCATGTGACTAGGTGAACTCTATGGTATTAAGCTTAAGGACCTTTGGAGGCCCTGTGATGTAAGCAATCCCATTACTCTCTGTAATGGTGAATGGCAGATGTTCGGACCAATCGGATTCGCAACGCCCCCTGCCCATATAAGGGAGCGGCGGCCATGTTTCTCTCTCTTACCTTGTGGGCTGTCATGAGAGAAGGATCTGCGCAGCAACTAACGCAGTGAGTTAGGCCCGAGCCTTGCGGCAACGGCTGAACAATTTTAAATCTAGAGTGTATTGGTCCCCAGGCACTCTGCGGCATCACCGGACCTAATAATACCCCTAAGTCCTGACAGATCTGCAAGTGTCTGCCCTACATTTGGAGACTGTACGACTAGCTCAAGGTCCGCGACAACTGTCAGTCGCTGAGCAAGGTGAGGACTGTTTGTATGGGACTGTTACTGTGCCTTGGGGTCGTTCAGGTTTGGGTTCGGTCTCCATGTGGACCTTCAGTCATTTCGTGCACCTATCGTTGGTGGGGGGGGGTGGTTCGGGGGCGACGATGGGCCGGAACATTGACTCAGCATGCCAGCCCTCAGCCTGGCATCACGAACTATAGGGTTAACATTAACCCCTTATATACCGATACCATACCACCACTACCATACACCCCCCAAGGGCCGCCACACTGCCTTTTTATTGTTGATAATGCATAAAATTTAAAATTTTACCTAGTAACATAGTTTTTAAGGGGGTACTCCGGCGCTAAGACATCTTATTCCCTATCCAAAGCATAGGGGATAAGATGCCTGACCGCGGTGGTCCCACTGCTGGGGACCTCCGTGATCTTGCACGCATCACCTTGTTACAATCAGTCCCCGGAGCACGTTAGCTCCGGGTCTGATTACTGGCGATCACGGGGGCAGGAGCATTGCTGGTGGGTATGCACACTATCAGGATTCTGGACAAACCTGACCTGGGTGTTCACGCCTGTGTGCCTCAGAGTACAGAGAAGAGGAGTACTGCGTGCAGTGGTACAGCGCTCCTTTGACAGACTGAAGAATGCTAATTATTATGATATAAGGGTGCATCGGGGGAGTGGTGCTGGTTGTAAGAGGATGGTTCGGATGCTGGCTGGCTATGTTTCTTGAGGTGGGCAGAGCAGCGCCCCCCTTTAACTCGTACAGGACCCAGGGTGTATGGATACCGGACCGGGGTGACTGCTGATATCGATCAGCAGGCACCCCGCGTAAATGCCCAGGGGGGTCATGAGACCCCCCATGTTGGTGATCGGCGCAGATCGCAAGTGAATTCACACTTGCGATTTGCGCCGATTCCAGGTCATATGGGTCTATGGTGACCCGGTGACCCGGAATATAAGGGGGATCGCAGTTGTCTAAGACACCTGCGATCCCCCTGAAGGGATAGGAGTGAGGTGGCAGGGGTGCCACTCCTCCTATCCCTGCTATTGGTGGTCTAGACGCGACCACCAATAGCAGATCGGGGCATGGGGGTTAACTTTCGTTTTCCCCGTTCTGCCCACCCACAATAGGCAGGGCAGAACAGGGAACCAAAGGGGACCGGGCACCGAAGATCCACTTACCTCTCGGTGGAGGCTGCGGGACGGGATCGGCTGCGCTGATCGGCGCGTGCGGCATGTCGTGTGGCAGAAGAGGACGGCTCCCTGGATCCGACGGAAGCCGGAAAGTTGCCTAGCAACATCTGGAGGGTTACAGTTTGAGACTGTAGCCCTCCAGATGTTGCAAAACTACAACTCCCAGCATGCCCAGACAGCTGTTTGGGCATGCTGGGATTTGCAGTTTTGCAACAGCAGGAGGTCTACAGTTTAGAGACCACTGTGATCTCTATACTGCCCTCTAGATCTTGCAAAACTACAACTCCTAGCATGCCCACACAGCAGTTTGCTGTCTGTGCATGCTTGGATTTGTAGTTTTGCAACATCTGGGAGGTCCACAGTTTGGAGATCACTGTGCAGTGGTCTCTAACTGTAGCCCTCCAGATGTTGCAAAACTGCAAATCCCAGCATGCCCAAACGGCAAACAGCTGTCTCGGCATGCTGGGAGTTGTAGTTGCGTATTTCCAGCTATTGCATAACTACATCTCCCAGGATCAGTACATGCTGGGAGTTTTAGTTTTGCAACAGCTATAGGCACACTGGTTGGAAAATACTGAGTTAGGTAACAGAACCTAACTGAAGGTTTTCCAATCAGTATGCCTCCGGCTGTTGCAAAACTACAACTCCCAGCATGCATGGTCTGTCAGTGCATGCTGGGAGTTGTAGTTTTGAAACAGCTGGAGGTTTGTCCCCCCCCCCCCCCATGTGAACGTACAGGGTACATTCACACAGAAAGGTTTACAGCAAGTTTCCTGCTTCAAGTATGAGCTGTGGCAAACTGTAAACCTCCGCCAGTGCGAATGTACCCTAAAAACACTACACTACACTAACACAAAATAAAGGGTAAAATACTACATAAACACCCCCTTACACTCTCCCCCCAATAAAAATGAAAAACTTATTGCACAGCTGTGTTTCCAAAATGGAGCCTCCAGCTGTTGCAAAACAACAACTCCCAGCATTTCCGGATAGCCACTGACTGTTCAGGCATGCCGGGAGTTTAGCAACAGTTGGAGGCACTCTGTTTGGGAATCACTGGCGTAGAATACCCCGATGTCCACCCCTATGCAACCCCTAATTTAGTCCTTAAATGTGCATGGCGCTCTCTCACTTCAGAGCCCTGTCGTATTTCAAGGAAACAGTTTATGGTCACATATGGGGTATTTCCGTACTCGTGAGAAATTGCACAACACATTTTGGGGGGCTTTTTCTCCTTTTACCTCTTATGAAAAGGAAAATTTGGGGGCTACACCAGCCTGTTAGTGCAAAAAAAATAAAAAATTTTACACTGTCATGAGCCTGAACACCCCACAGGTGTTTAATGAAAATTCCGCATAGGTGTTTAATGAAAATTCTTCAAAGTTGGATGGAGAAATGTAATTTTTCATTTGCACAGCCCACTTTTCCAAAGATCTGTCAAATGCCAGTGGGGTGTAAATAATCACTGCACCCCTTATTAAATTCTGAGAGGGGTGTAGTTTCCAAAATGGGGTCACATGTGAGGGGGGGGGGGGGTTCCACTGTTCTGGCACCACGGGGGGCTTTGTAAACACACATGGCCCCCGACTTCTATTCCAACCAAATTCTGTCTCCAAAAGCTCAATGGCGCTCCTCCTCTTCTGAGCATTGTAGTGTGCCAGCAGAGCACTTGACATCCACACATTGGGAATTTCCATACTCAAAAGAAATGGGGTTACACATTTTGGGGGTCATTTTCTCCTATTACCCCTTGTAAAAATGTAAAATTTGGGGGAAAACCAGCATTTTAGTGAAACATTTTTTTTTTCATTTACACATCCGAATTTAACAAAAAGTCGGCAAACACCTGTCAGGTGTTAAGGCTCACTGTACCCCTTGTTGCGTTCCTTGAGGGGTGTAGTTTCCAAAACAGTATGCCTTGTGGTTTTTTTTTTATTTTTTTTGCTGTCCTGGCACCATAGGGGCTTCCTAAATGCGACATGCCCTCCAAAAACCATTTCAGCAAAATTCGCTTTTCAAAAGCCAAATGTGACTCCTTATCTTCTGAGCATTGTAGTGCGCCAGCAGAGCACTTGATGTCCACACATGGGGTATTTCCATGCTCAGAAGAGATGGGGTTATACATTTTGGGGGGCATTTTGTCCTATAGTCCCTTGTAAAAAAAAATAATTTGGGGGAAAACTAGCATTTTAGTGAAAAAAAAAATCATTTACACATCCAACTTTAACAAAAAGTTGTGAAACACCTGTGGGGAGTTAAGGCTCACTGGACCCCTTGTTACATGCCTTGAGGGGTTTAGTTTCCAAAATAGTATGCCATGTGTTTTTTTTTTTTTTTTGCTGTTCTGGCACCATAGGGGCTTCCTAAATGCGACATGCCCCACAAAAACCATTTCAGAAAAACTCACTCTCCAAAATCCCATTGTCGCTCCTTCCCTTCTGAGCCCTCTAGTTCACCCGCCGAACGCTTGACATACACATATGAGGTATTTCCTTACTCGAGAGAAATTGGGTTACACATTTTAGTAGATTTCTCTCCTTTTACCCCTTCTAAAAATTCAAAAACTGGGTCTACATGAACATGCGAGTGTAAAAAATGAAGATTTTGAATTTTCTCCTTCAATTTGCTGCTATTCCTGTGAAACACCTAAAGGGTTAACAAAACTTTTGAATGTCATTTTGAATACTTTGAGGGGTGCAGCTTTTATAATGGGGTCATTTGTGGGGTATTTCTGATAAGAAGGCCCTTCAAATCCACTTCAAAACAGATCTGGTCCCTGAAAAATTTCGATTTTGAAAATGTTTTGAAAAATTGGAAAATTTCTGCTATACTTTGAAGCCCTCTGATGTCTTCCAAAAGTAAAAACATGTCAACTTTGTGATGCAATCATAAAGTAGATATGTTGTATATGTGAAATCAATATATAATTTATTTGGAATATTCATTTTACTTGTAAGCAGAGAGCTTCAAAGTAAAAAAAAAAAAAATGAAACATTTTCTATGTTTTCATCAAATTTTGGAATTTTTCACCAAGAAACGATGCAAGTATCGACAAAATTTTACCACTAACATAAAGAAGAATATGTCACGAAAAAACTATCTCGGAATCAGAATGAAAGGTAAAAGCATCCCAGAGTAACTAATGCTTAAAGTGAAAGTGGTCAGATGTTCAAAAAATGGCCGGGTCCTACAGTGAAAATTAGCTGGGTCCTTAAGGGGTTAAAAGGGCATTCTAGGCAGCTGCCTACTTTGCCTATAGGCATAGCCGACCCTGTCTGTATCTATTGTTGATATATTTATACATAGACATTTACTTTACCTCTCAGATGTCTTCTTTCTACACTAAACAATCCTAAATTTGATAATCTCTCTTGGTACTGTAATCCACTCTATTAACTGCTTAGGTTTCCGGCCTCAAATACTTATATGCCTTTCTTCTGCTCTAATGTCCAAACTGGTGCATCATATTCCATATGCGGTCTGACTAGTAATTAATACAGTGGTAGAATTGTGGTTTCACTCTGTGCATCTATGCCCGTTTTGATGCACCCTTTGATCTTTTTTGCCTTGGCAGCAGCTGCATGACACTCGTTGCTATAGTTAATGGGGTATTCCAGGATTTTTTTGGACTATATTACAGGGGCTGCAAATCTAGTGTAGCTCATAATATAGTGTCTGTTCCTGTGTTTGATGGTGGTCTTGCAATTCTTATGTGATCATTGCCCCAATGTTTATTTTTAACAGCATACAAAATGACTGTTGTCAGGTTGTCCCAGGTTGCAGTGCGGCCCAAGACATTACATCACTATTCAGGTGTTCAAAGGAGCCTCTCTGCTTCAATGGGTGGAGTGACCGCAGGGTGGGAGAGAGATCATTCTGCATTGAATTGTGGTTTTGCAACAGCTGGAGGCACCCTGGTTAGAAAGCCCTGGTCTATTGTTTACAGCATAGCATGGGAGCTCAGGTGTGCTTCAATGGGTGGGGTGGCTGATGTGTAGGAGGGAGAAAAGTGACCTAACACTGACAAACAAGGTATTATGAGACTTGTAGTTGGAAATAAGAAACTTTAACAGGAAATAGACATTTCACAAAAAGATAGCCACAGCGTTATGGTAATCTCACAACATAGCCATTTAGCTATGACAAGCAAAGGTCCTTTTAAAAAAAAAAAAAAAGTAAAGTATGTCTATTAGTGTCTGCCAGGTACGTACTAAAATCACCTTATGGTGGATAACCCCTTTAAATTTACTATCAAGTAAAACTCCTAAGTTATTTTCCATGTCAGTTTTATCCAGCAATTTGTGATTTAGTAAATAATCGTGGTATGGATGTTCACATGTGCGTAACTTTACATTTACATTTTAATGTGGAGCAACATCTTCTTCTTCTTAGCCCAATACTCCTCCAGATCCATTTGTATCGGTATACCCTCCTCTATTGTTTTAACTACTTTTCTGCAAAAACTTTACTGACCAACCCCTATAATAGGTCCCAAAACTAACTTATGTGGTACCACTACTAACAGTGACCCCATCTTTATATGTACTATTATTAATCCCCCTCTAGGCCAGTTATTTACCCACTTACAGACATTTCCGACATTTCTCCCCAGCCCATGCATTCTTATATTATGTACCAGTCCAGCCTTGAACTTCCCTCTTCATAAAAAGCTTACTTTTACAGGACTGATCCCCCAAAACCCATGCTGAATACACAGCTATACTTTTCTTGTTATTGAGCTACCCCTGTATAGCATCATTCAGAAAACCTTCAAACTTTTTACCCACACCAAGAGATATCAAAATTTGGTGAGATTCTATTCTTCTCTGGGATGTACCAACTGTGAGGGGGAGATGGAGATTCCATATCATATGGCATATGAATAAAGGGGTGGAGCCTTGTGCTCAGAGCTGGCCAGGATTACAAGGGAGCAAGTCAATTTGCTTGCTTTGCATTGTGGTGTCCCGGTACAGGACATGTCCTGTCCCTTTTGTCTGGAGTCCCCTCAGCCAGAGTCCCTCCATGATACTGGGCTCTCCTGAAGGGCTAACCCTAGCCGCCTCTTAATATGTAATATTTAATGTATATATTTATATAATAATATGTAATTAATATATGATACCTCTGTATAGGACCTTAGAGGTCACGTACCTTTAATTTATGTTATGCTATGGTTTAAGGACCTTTGGGTCATGTGATTTACCAGGAGTGCCAGAGGTTAGGACTGACAGGTTTGTCTATCCATTGAGCTTTGTCCCATCGCCTTAATATATAAGGGGCTGCTGCCACTAAATTCGCTCTCTTAGTTCCGGACTATTAAGCAGCACTAATCTCTTAGCAAATCATCAATTCAAGCTAGGCCTAACGCATTATCTTCCGCAGCCACTAAACCGTGAGTTATCCAGCTCAAAACTACTAAAATCCTGTGTGACTACTGCAACTCAATTATCTTCAAACCAGTAGCACAGTGGCTAGCAATCGAAGCTCAATGATATCTAAGAAGTCCCAGCAAACCTGTGAGGAACCTGAACTACGGTCCTCTATACAAAGACTGTTTTGTTTCCTGCAGTTGCATAAAATATGCAGTAAAGTTTATTCCGGTTTTCATCAATATCTGCTGTGGACATTCCTTTATTTTTCCCTACCGTTTGTAGGACGGTTGGCGGTAGGACCATTACCCTAAGGAAACCGCATCCTGGCATCATGACAACCTAGGGTTAATACCAACATACCCTACACTATTACCTGTACCACCCAGTCAACACAGCATTTTATTGAGTCACTGGTCCATATAGTACAATGAGAGAATCTATTTTTCTAATACATTAGCACAAAAAGGTCAAATTAATTCACCAATGGATCCTAATGATAAGCAAATCAGCAACACAAATCAGAATAAAATGTTTCTTATGTCCCACAAATAGCCTGAACTTTACTTCATATAGAATGTACAGTACAGACCAAAAGTTTGGACACACTTTCTTATTCAAAGAGTTTTCTTAATTTTCATGACTATGGAAATTGTAGCTTCACACTGAAGGCATCAAAACTATGAATTAATACATGTGGAATTATAGACATAACAAAAAAGTGTGAAACAACTGAAAATATGTCATATTCTAGGTTCTTCAAAGTAGTCACCTTTGCTTTGATTACTGCTTTGCACACTCTTGGCATTCTCTTGATGAGCTTCAAGAGGTAGTCACCTGAAATGGTCTTCCAACAGTCTTGAAGGAGTTCCCAGAGATGCTTAGCACTTGTTGGCCCTTTTGCCTTCATTGGGTTCAGGTCTGGTGACTGTGGAGGCCAGGTCATCTGGCGCAGCACCCCATCACTCTCCTTCTTGGTCAAATAGCCCTTACACAGCCTGGAGGTGTGTTTGGGGTTATTGTCCTGTTGAAAAATAAATGATGGTCCAACTAAACGCAAACCGGATGGAATAGCATGCTGCTGCAAGATGCTGTGGTAGGCATGCTGGTTCAGTATGCCTTAAATTTTGAATAAATCCCAAGCAGTGTCACCAACAAAGCAACCCCACACCATCACACCTCCTCCTCCATGCTTCACGGTGGGAACCAGGCATGTAGAGTCCATCCGTTCACCTTTTCTGCGTCACACAAAGACACAGTGGTTGGAACCAAAGATTTCAAATTTGGACTCATCAGACCAAAGTACAGATTTCCACTGGTCTAATGTCCATTCCTTTTGTTCTTTAGCCCAAAAAAGTCTCTTCTGCTTGTTGCCTGTCCTTAGCAGTGGTTTCCTAGCAGATATTCTACCATGAAGGCCTGATTCACACAGTCTCCTCTTAACAGTTGTTCTAGAGATGTGTCTGTTGCTAGAACTCTGTGTGGCATTGACCTGGTCTCTATTCTGAGCTGCTGTTAACCTGCGATTTCTGAGGCTGGTGGCTCTGATGAACTTTTCCTCTGCAGCAGAGGTGACTCTTGGTCTTCCTTTCCTGGGGCGGTCAGCATGTGAGCCAGTTTCTTTGTAGCTCTTGATGGTTTTTGTGACTGCACTTGGGGACACTTTCCTCCTAGAATATGACATATTTTCAGTTGTTTCACACTTTTTTGTTATGTCTATATTTCCACATGTGTTACTTCATAGTTTTGATGCCTTCATTGTGAATCTACAATTTTCATAGTCATGAAAATAAAGAAAACTCTTTGAATGAGAAGGTGTGTCCAAACTTTTGGTCTGTACTGTATATCATTCATAAAAGAATCCCTTCCATATTATGTTAAGGAAGAGAGTGCAGCTGCTTGTAAAGTTTTATCTGCTAGTGGAGGACACATTTGCTTATAAAGGGTTAATCAGCTAAAGGAGAACACAGCTGCTTGTAAAGCGTTAATCTGAGTCTCTTACTACATGTATGTAGTAAGACACTCACAGCATTTTAACTCTGTTCCTACTGCTTCTAGCCTTCTTCTCCTACTCCATAATACATAGGACTCCTATATCTTAACTTGCTGCTTATATATTATCCTTAGCATGAAGTAGGTTAACAGTACATATCTCCACTCTGTGTATCTACCCCTGATTTTATATTTCAGTCTTTGGTTCATTCATGAGGTTTCCTGGGAGTTCCAGGTCTTTTTTAAGAATGGTTTCACATGCACAGTTTTTTTGTTCACATTCAGCCTTTCAAATAATAAGAGAACCAGATTAGTCTTATCACAAATACCTTTACATTCTGTGTATGCAGCTACCCAGTGGACTTATGTGTCACCATGGTAACATTACAGACACTTTTGTATGATTTACTATGTACTAACATAATTTTGTTGCATAAAAGGTTTCCATGGAGACACGTAGGATACCTAGGGACTGTAGACAATAATAGAGCATTTTTTCATTAAAGATACAATGGTTCTGAAAGGATACAGTAACACAACCTCTAGTTTTTTGATAGTATACAAACTCATATTGTAGTATACTGCAGTAAAGGGATAGACGAATGGACCAAAATTCACATTCATAGTTTATTATCTACTGTAGCACGGGGCTAAGTAAATCTGCCATAAACCGCTATGGTTCTATTCTGTATGCTTCTGATTTTATATGGGGGCACACAGAGGTGTTATTTTTCAATGATTCATAAGATATTTAGTCTCCGACCCTATTACACATAACACCCATAGACATGCACAGAAATGTGTGGTCACCTTGCTATTCAGTCTGTGGCTGGTTAAAGTCACCTCACCTGGGTGAATGGGATAAAAAAGACCCCTACTTCCTTAAATCTTACAAGGGTCACAGTTCATTCACCCATCTCTACCACTTTCTATTAACATACTAAAGCTAATTAAATCAGCTCTAGAGTGTCAGCGATTTTGATTAGGACATATATTGTGAGACCTGCCCCTAAAAAATGAGAGAAAAGCTGAGTGCAGACTTCCCCTGACTTATTCTCCTGATAGGTTGAGGCCTGAACACTCAGACATTGACATGGGACATGACAAACATTATTCCAAGTGACAGTGCCCAAGTAATCTACAATCTAATTACATTGCTATGGAACATGTTGTTTCCCTTTTAAGTACTAGTAACATACTTGACATTACTCTACTCCAGCTATGAGGGCTGTTTGACAATTTAGAAGCTTAAAGGGATCCTCTGTTCAAAACACTATGTTAAATCTCGCGCAGAGCTAAGGGGTTGGTGCATAACACAGGGGTTTCCACTTTGGTTTTCTTTGAATCTCTGTATCATTCACCTCCACCTAAGACTCTTTACTTGGCATAATACATCAGTTTTGAGTGGAATGTTCATGTTGTTTAAGCACAGATTGTATACAGTGAGTACATGTGGTGCAAAAAACATTGATATGCTGCCATAATGCTGTATTAGAACTCAATGCTTAAAGGGGTACTCCGCTGCTCAGCGTTTGGAACAAACTGCTCCAAACGCTGGAGAATGGAGCTCATGACGTCATAGCCCCCCCCCCCTCATGATGCCAAGCCCCACCCCTCCAATTAAAGTTTATGGGAGGGGGCGTGACACCCATCACGCCCCCTCCCATAGACTTGCATTGAGGGGGGGGGCTATGACATCACAAGCTCCTTTTACCCTTTAAATCTAAACTAAACAAGTCATAAATTTATTCTTTAAGGGCCTCGAATGGGACCTTTCAAACAGTTCTGCCAGCAAGAAAATAGACCCAAACAGGCAGGTTCACAGTTGAGTAGTCCTGTGTTTATTGTATCAATTCACATACAGCAATGAGTTCTGCTTGCAGCATGGAGAGTCATAGGCACCTAAACACCCTTCACATAAGGTTCTTTACATAACATAAACTTCTGTGCTTCTCACCCAAAACTTGGCACGATTAGTCCCAAAGTCAGTCTTCATGGTGCAATGTATCAGCATCCAACATACCACAGACAAGCTGATCTGCTTTAGAACAATTAACTCCTCTCTGCTTCTCTCCGGACATGCTCACACACCTGTGAGATAAGGTTCAGGACTGCAACACACACCAGAAATGTCCAAACTATAAAAATATTTCGTTAATTAAATTGCATGGTCAATGGCGTATGCGCCAAAAAATTCCAAAGTCCAAAATAGCGTTTTTTTGTCACTTTTTAAACATTTATGAAAACTGATCAAAAAGTCTGATCAATACAAAAATAATACCACTAAAAACTTCAGATCACGGCGCAAAAAATGAACCCTCATACCGCCTTGTACGCAGAAAAATTAAAAAGTTATAGGGGTCAAAAAATGACAATTTTAAATGTATACATTTTTCTGCATGTAGTTATGATTTTTTCCAGAAGTACGACAAAATCAAACCTATATAAGTAGGGTATCATTTTAATCGTATGAACCTACTGAATAGAGAAAAGGTGTAATTTTTACCGAAAAATATACTGCATAGAAATGGAAGCCACCAAAATGTACAAAATGGCATTTTTTCTTCAATTTTGGCGCACAATGATTTTTTTCCCCGTTTTGCCGTGGATTTTTTGGTTAAAGGACAAATCACACTGCAAAGTAGGATTGGTGGTGTAAAACATAAGCCATAATATGGAATTTTTGGTGCAAAATTTGGTTATGATTTTTAAAAGGTAAAGAGGAAAAAACGAAAGTGCAAAAACGAAAAAACCCTGAGTCCTTAAGGGGTTAAGATAGGCCACTAATGTACTGTATTATTCCCATAAAACCCCTCAAAAGTTTTATACAAGTCTTGTCAGTCACCACTGGGACCTGTATCTATTAGGAAACAACCATTAAATCAGATGATTGGATGGAATACTTTCTGCTCTGCAGACAATAGTGTGTGGATGCTGTTATAGAAATTGGACAATAATGTATATTATATTCCTTTACAGCCCTGGAGTCACAGACATTAATATCTTCATATCCTACTGTATATATTTACTGCCAGCGGGCACAAATGAAAACTCTCATTACAGATGAATTTCAGCAATTACATTCTGAATGGTCCTGTTTTGTTTCCTTTCCCTTTGGTCCATAGTGACCCACATGTGATTACCGATAGTATTCCAACGTACGTCAACTGTTTTTAGCCCGGTCACTTTTTCCTCTTAAAACTGAATAACTTGTTTAGTCCAGACAATATTTTATTAGAGAGAAACATTTTTCTCATTCCACACAAAAACTTGATATGCTAATAAACCTAAGAACATGAAGTCTTATATTCAAGTGCACTCAAACTTAACTCCCTTTCATCTTTTCTATTAAAAGGAAAATCTTGGAAAAGATACAGTAGATAAACAATTACCATTAGAAAGCGAATGATTTATCTTACAATTAACCAATACATAGACTTTACATTCATTGGAATGCTGTATGCATGACTCGAAGACTTCTGTTTTTCAGATTGCTTCTTTAATTTTTCAGAGGCCCTTTAAAAAAAATAAAAAAAATAAAAATAATGATAGAAGCGATCTGATTGGTTGCTATGGGCCACTGGTCAATTTTTTTTCTCTGCAAAGGTTTTGATAAATCTCCCCAAATTTCCACAAAAACTGAGCAGTAAACAGCCAAAAAAGGACTTTGCACTTAAAGGGGTACTCCACTCTAAACATCTTATCCCCTATCCAAAGCCGTCTATGGGAGGAAGCGTGGCAGCTGGCATTGCCAGTCATCAGGCACAGAGTGGAGTTTACTCCGTGCACCGAATGACAGGGGTGCAGCAGTGGAGATTGCGGGGTCCCCAGCGATGGGACCCGATCTAACATCTTATCCCCTATCCTTTGTATAGGGGATAAGATGTTTAGAGCAGAGTACCCCTTTAATTTTACGACTGTAAAATTATGCCCGTGACATTTTACTCAAAGAGAATAACCAGTTGATTTTCTATTGAGTTGAATGGAACACAATTTTTTTCAACATGTAATTTTTATTGATTTTTCAAGGGAAGAACAGCAACAGTATACAGAGGCATAACAAGGTAAAACTTGACATGACCCCCCCTTCCAATGCTCCAGTGTTCCTGGACCTGTCAGTAACTTTGACCACATTACTTCCAGTGACACGGTCTTAGTGGTTCTTCCTTAATTAGAGCTACTACGCACACGCATGTGCACACCCATTCCCGCACAACGAGCCATTTTGCTCGTTGTGATTTTGCTCTTGTCCATATAATGCTAAATTCACTTAGGGGCAACAGTATATAGTGTTAGATTTTAGAATTAGGCTATGTTCCGACAGCAGAAATTCCACGGCCACATTAATTCAACTGGAATTCCATATCTTTCAATTATTAATTTAACAACGAATTCCACATAAACACACAGGGGGAGATTTATCAAAACCTGTCCAGAGGAAAAGTTGCCCAGTTGCCCATAGCAACCAATCAGATCGCTTCTTTCATTTTTAACAAGGTCTCTGCAAAATGAAAGAAGCAATAGGATTGGTTGCTATGGGCAACTGGGCAACTTTTCCTTTGCACTGGTTTTGATTAATCTCCCCCACAGTGAACGTAAAAAAACATTGGCTGCATTCAATGCAAATGTTGCATGTTGCACAGAATCTGCCAAATATAAATTTATAAAATGATATTGTTGCAGAATGCAGAAATTTAGCTGCGGAATGTTCGCAGCAAAAAATGTTACTGTGTGAATGGGACGCAGCAAAAATTAGACTGTGTGAATGGGACGCAGCAAAAATTTGACTGTGTGAATGGGACTGTGGAATCCCATTAAAGTGAATAAGCTTAAAACTAGAGATGAGTGTACTTTTGAAAAACGTTGATTCGGCCAATTTGCCAAATTTTTCGGAAACATTTGGTTCGATCCAAATTTATTTGCGGCAAATCTATATTAAAAACGGCTATTTCTGGTCTACAGGGAGCCTCAATAGGGTTTTAGAACACTTTGTTATGTTCTAACACGCATATGGAGTGTGCTGGGGTAGTGAAATAATACTGTTATTCGGTATAACATGCAGATTACATTCCCAGACCCAGGCCCAGCAGCACCAGTAAACCATATATTGCCTGAGTGACACAGCCTGGAGTTGGCTGAAGCATGAGGAGACCATATAGTGTCTGAATGGCACAGCCAGAAGTTGGCAGCAGCATGAGTAGACCCTAGGGCTTCACAATCCCTAAGATTAAAAGATGAATTCTGAAATTTAAACCGAAGATTTTGGGTAGCTAGTGCTACAATAACAAAATTTTTATTCCCAGACCAAGCAGCATCAGTAAACCATATATTGGCTAAATGTCACAGCCTGGAGTTGTCTGAAGCATGAGGAGACCATTGAAATGTATGATTTTTTACATTTAAATGTAAGATTTTGAAATTGAAATTAAGGATTGTGAAATTGAAATTTCACTACTGACATACTTATTGTGTGTATGAGGGGAGTACAATACGCTTCACTTCGCTTAAAACAGTATTTGTCTAGAACAGCAGCAGGTGTGTACTATTGGCTGTCCTTTCACAGTATATAGACACTTGACAGATTAACAGGTACAAAAGAGTACACTACTTAGATGTACGTATGCGGTATGCCCTTATGAGGGCAGAAAAATTCGCTACAGTACCCTTAAAAAAACGTATTTTTGAAAAACACCAGCAGTACACAACAGTGCTGCAGCCAAAAAAAGCTGTGTACGAAACACAAAATTGCGCTCTGTCAATGACTATTAGGAATGGACTGCTGTGTATTATACCGTCTACAGACTAGTATAACCAGCAAATGATTTTTTGTGGAACAAAGACACAGAATTGCGCTGAAAAATTATTCCTGCCTCCTCTGCTAAGGTTTATGAAGTTGATGCAGCTTGCTGAAATGTATGAGGCAACACACAGCTATGCGCCCCTCTCTGTAATACTATGCTGAAGAAAGTGCCTGGGAGGTTAATGCCTGCAGCTGCAGTAAAAATTCTTTTCAGTGAAAAAAAAAATGCTCTCCACGAGAACGCTGATGTGACTAATAGGATGTTAAACTGTTAAACGCTGCTGGACTGCGCTTTTCTCTGCTGTAACACACACAGGCTCTGTGTCTTATCATCCTTCTGCAGTGTATTGTAATGAAGTGATTGGCCGCAAGATGGCTGCCGATTATATAGGGCTGTGACATCACAGGAGTGACTGGCTGCTGATAGGCTGCATCCTGCATGTGATTCAGGGTTATCCCGCCTACTTCCCTTACCGCCTTCCCAGCGTTCCTTGCCCCATGTATTGACATGTGGATCCGCCATTTTAGATGCCCTGGAGCCTGCACCGCAGTAAATGGAGTTTAATGAAGCGATTCGCACAATAGAATCGCGACGATATTCGCATTCGTTGTGAATAGAATATTTCCTGAAATTCGTAACGAATTTGGGTTTGTCAGCTTCGATTCGCTCCTCTCTACTTAAAACACATGCAGAATTTCCATGCAGATTTCAATGCAGAAATCGATGGCAAAATTCTGCCGTGTGAACATAGCCATAGGGTTTAGAGTTACAAGAGAAGCCTGAGGGGAAATGGTTACTTCTGTGTTATTCTTCTGTTTATATTTTCCATTAATTAAAAAATTGTAAACGTAACATTTTCCAAGTGATTCCAAACTTTTAAATGTAGTACATATATTGATATATCAATTCAATCATTGTACTGATGTAGGACAGTTCAGTTTTAAAACATAAGGAGGTCTTTTCATTGCCCTGTTTTTTTGTGAACTTTCATGCACTCTGCATCATGCTAGACATGTGCAAACTAAATGAGGAGGTATTGACTTTCCAGATATATATATAGATGTGTATATACAAAAAATAATGGCTAAGCAGGACAACCAAGCAAAAGGTGCAGTAGAGTTAGGTGCAAGCGGCCAGTTGGTCCCGGTCATGGACCCCAAAATGCAGAGAAAGAAGATGATCGCAGCACTCATACATATATATATTGTGAGAAGGTGAAATGTATCATGGTGGATGGGCGATATGTGTCACCAAGGCTACTGGCTTTGGTGAACTAAGAGCCGGTATTCATTCAGTGTCTGTGCTGCGATGCAGACTGACACTATGACCGTAGTATGGCTGGAAGGTGAATCTGGGACTGCTCTTACTGGGAATGACCAAGTGCAGGGTGGGGGGTCATTCTCCACAATCCAGGCTGCCTTTTGTTGGCCTTAAAGGCAACCTGTTTCACCAGCTGAGAGGGATTTTCTAGTTGCAGCTTACACTGCCAGAGAGAGCTGAGAGTGGAGTTCTTCCCTACTCCATGTTTGGAAGCTGGTGAGCAGCCTGCCTGGAGGCTTGGAAAAGACTTGCTTGAAGCCGCATGGCATGGTCTCAGGTTTCAACAAACACCTAAGGAATACAGGTGGACTTTTGTTACGTTTCTCTTTGTTCTGCATTTAAAGACTGTTTGCTGTGTGACAAGTCTGAATAAAACACTGAACTTTGATTTGGAAAATACAGCTTCCTTGCCTCTATACTGCAACCGCAAGTCATCACTATATATAAATATATATTTAATTAGTCTGACAGGACTGATCCCGCAAGTACTTATAACAAAAGGGGCAGGTGCAAGTCATGATTATGGGCACGCACTGGCCCTTTAAATCTGAGAGCTCTGGCGCTCGCCCAAGGAGGCGGGGGCACGCTCGCCTGGGCTGTGGGAAGATTGAGAGGGCAGGAGAGAACAGAGGTGAGTGAAAGGCTGGGATTCGCATGCAGGCGCATCCCGCGATGCAAATCCCAGCCCCGCTGGCTGGGGAGGCGAAAGAAGGGGAGCGCTCATGGAGTGCTGGATGTGAGAGTACCCCCCCTTTGGTCTCCCCCTCTTTCTGGGGTTCAAAAAGTCCCGGTCCAAGATATTCTCCTCTGGCTCCCAAGACCTCTCCTCAGGATAAAATCCCTTCCAGTCCACCAAAAAAAATCGCCTCCCTCTCACAGTTTTAGTGACCAAAATTTATTTGACTTCGAAGACATCCAAAGAACCAGAGACGGGCGTGGGAACAGTATTCTTTTAAGAGTAATGGTTGATCACAAGAGGTCTGAGAAGGGATACATGGAAAGAATTTGGGATACGTAAAGAAGAAGGTAGATGTAGTTTATAGGAGACTGGATTAATTTTTTGTGACGCCTTGAACGGACCCAGGTAGCGAGAACCAAACTTGTAGCTTGGAATCTTGAAACGGATGTATTTGGAGGAAAGCCAAACCATGTCACATGGAGAGAAGGACAGAGGAGGTCTTCTTTTCTTATCTGCCTGAGCTTTCATGTGTGAGGAGGCTAGAGACAAAGAATTCTGAGTTTGTTGCCAAATGGAAGAGAAGTCTCGGACGAGTTCATCAACAGCTGGCACACCGGTGGGAACTGGAACTGGAAGAGGAAAAGGAAGATGATGTCCATAAACAACAAAAAATTGAGAAGTCCTCGTGGACTCAGAATCCTTGGTAGAAGGTCTACCTAATCGTCCTGATGAGCAGAAACAAAATGACGGAAATAAGTCTCAAGAATTTGATTCATCCTCTCCACCTGACCGTTGGACTGAGGGTGGTAGGCAGAGGAAAAGTCCAGATTGATGTCAAAACGGAAACAGAGAGGATGCCAGAACTTGGAAACAAACGGCTCTCCACGATCCGAGATGATATGTTTCGGAAGGCCATAAAGATAAAAAATATGTTGAAGAAAGTACTTCACCAGCTGTGGAGCAGATGGAAGACCTGGAAGTGGAATGAAATGAGCCATCTTGGAAAATGGATCAACCACCACCCAGCTGACCGTGTTATTACAAGAAGGAGGCAGGTCGGTAATAAAGTCCATGGCTATGTGAGACCAGGGAGTTTCTGGAATGGGTAAAGGCTGTAAAAGTCCAGCAGGTCTCTGCCGAGGAGTTTTTTAGATGGGCACAGGTAACACAGGAACGGTCAAAATCGGTGATATTGCGTTCTAGGTACGGACACCAGTAATGCCAGGAGAATAGTTGAATGGTCTTTCGTATTCCAGTGTGACCAGCCAGCAAAGAAAAATGTCCCCAATTAAACATCTCAGTTTAACAGGCACAAAGGATTTCCCAGGGGGAACTTGTTGTAGATCGGCAGGAGCTGCAGAGACCAAACGCAATGGAGGAATGATTTGCCTAGGGGTGGAGTCCAATCCTACGACATTGGAGGACATGGAAAGAGCATCGGCTCTGATGTTTTTGTTAGCAGGACGGAAATGGATAAAAAAATTTAATCTGGAAAAGAAAAGAGACCATCTAGCTTTACGAGGGTTCAATCACTGTGCTGACTGGAGATATAGGAAATTCTTATGATCAGAATAGATGCTGATCGGATGAGAAGAACTTTCTCCTAAATGTCACCATTCCTCCAAGGCAAGCTTAATAGCAAGGAGTTCGCAATCACCAATAGACTAGTTCCTCTCTGCAGGCAAGAAAGTCTTGGAAAAGAAACCACAGGTTACAACCTTGCCCTTAGAGTTTTTCTGGGTTAGCGCGGCACCGGCTCCTACGAAAGAAGCATCTACCTCCAAGGCAAAGGGTTTCTCTGGATCAGGTCTTGTAAGCACGGGAGCAGAGGCAAAGATGTTTTTAAGCGAGTGAAGGTCTCTTCGGCATCCGAAGGCCAAGTCTTTTAGGTTAGAGTCCTTCTTAGTGACGGCCACAATGGGAGCAACCAAGGAAGAGAAATGTGGGATGAACTGACGATAATAATTGGCAAATCCCAAAAAACGTTGTGTTACCCGTAGGCCAGAAGGGCGAGGTCAATCCCATACCGCAGTTAGTTTGTCAGGATCCATCTGAAGGCCTTGATGAGAAACAATGTAACAGAGAAAAGGAAGACTAGACTTCTCGAATAGGCATTTCTCCAGACATGCACGTCTTGATAAAGATCTCGGTCCGAGCTAGAAACGCGTTGAAAGTGCTTTTTATTGTTTTATATCTGCCTTGATGGAATAAAGAAAATCTTTTATTGGGAGAAGCGCCTGTTTTTGGAGAAATTCTTTCTTTTTTTGCTACCAAGTTTTTTTTTTATTTTAAATGTAGCACACATGGCCTCATCGTTCCAAGCCAGTTCAGAGGCAAGAGTGCCGAATTGAACCGCGTAGTCGCCAATGGAGGAATTCCCTTGGCAGAGGTTCAGAACAGCCATCTCGGCCGAGGAGGCCCGTGCGGGTTCTTCAAATACACTGCAGAATTCTGCTGGAAAGGCCAGCAGGTTAGAGGTAACTGGATCATTATGGTCCCAGAGAAGAGTAGCACAGGCCAGAGCTTTTCCGGACAAAAGACTGACCACAAATGCTCATTCAATCGGGAACTGATCCGCCATGAGCTCCAGATGCATGGAACACTGAGTCACGAAGCCTCTACACAACTTTGGATCACCTTCATACTTTGTGGGTAAGAAGCTGCAGGAAAAGGTGAGACAGGAGCAAGTTGCAGCTGCTGCTGCGGTTGTTGCTGCACAGCTAGAAGCTGTTGCATCATGGCAGACAATTGACTCAGTTGTTGCACCTGACAGGCTAACTGATGCGACTGTAGAACCATGACAAAGGAGAGGTTCGAAACTTCTGGCAATGGCAATGGTACCTCAGTGGGATCCATAGCCGAATCTTACTGTAAGACTCAAGGCAGTAGGCAGGACACACACGAGGTAGTGGATCCGCTGGACCTGTGTGGCAGATGACGCGGGCCGTGCCAGGGACCGGAGCCCGCTGCAAAGCAGGATCGTCTTGCTGCGGTGGCTACCCCGGACACGACTCGATCACACAGGGACAGGAAGAATTCGGTAATAGTGTTGAGCAGCATAGTCCATATTCGAATTTGCAATATTTCACGAATATATGGACGAATATTCGTCATATATTCGCTAAATTCACATATTCGTAATATTCGCGTTATACTTTCACATATGCGAAAATTCGCATATGCGAAAATCTGCATATGCTAAAATTAGCATAAACGAAAATTTGCATGTGCGAAAATTAGCATACAAAAAATTTGCATTATGCATATGCAAATTTCCCCATATGCGAAGATTCGTACGCCAGTCTCACACAGTAGTATTAGAGCCTTCTTTAGACCACAAGTTGGAAGCAGGGAGGGATGATCACTGTGATGTGTACTGTGAAAAAAAAAAAAACAATATTCGGAATTACGGATATATAGTGCTACATTCGCGAATATTCGCGAATTCGCGAATATGCGATATTCGCAAATAAAATTCGCATTGTGAATATTCGCGAGCAACACTATTCGGCAAGATGTGGTCTGGATAGCAGGAGGTCAGGGCTGGCGGCAGAGTGCGTGGTCAGAAAACGTAGCAGGAGGTCAATTGGCATTCGGCACTGGAGCAGGGTCAGAACACGGAGCAGAGGATTAGGACATGGCGGAGCAAGCACAGAATAAGCTCTCTCTATGGCACAAGGCTAACAAAGATCCGGCAGGGGTATGTGGGAGGTGCAGGTACTTATAACAAAAGGTGCATGTGCAAGACATAGTAACCGGCGCACTGGCCCTTTAAATCTGAGAGCTCCGACGTGCGAGTTCCCTAGGAGGCGGGGCACGCGTGCCGGCGCTGAGGGAGGACAGAGGTGAATGACGGGTTGGGATTCGAATGCAGGTGCGTCCCGCGATGCGAATCTCAGCCCCACCGGCTGGGGAAACGAGAGAAGGGGAGCGCTCACAGCAAGTGTGTCTGGCGCGCTGGATGTGACAATACTATTATATGTATATTTTTAATATACATTGATAAAAAAAATGTGTATATTTTGGGTGAAAAAAAATTCTGTCCCTGCCGCTATTGCCTGTGTGTCTCTATGAGGAGTCCAAATACAGAAAGTGTGGGCGGGACAAGCAGGACGAGCCCTGCTTGTACAGAGCCCTGCTTGTCCTCTGTGAACAGAACCCTGCTTGTCCTCAGTGTACAGAGCCCTGCTTGTGTGGTGACCCACGGTGTATGGCGAGACAATGGGGTGTAGCGGTGTAGGTGGTGGGGCCAGATGTTGTTAACCCCTAGTGTTCGTGATTCCAAGATGTGGTTGTATGGTGTAGGGTTTGTCCACACTGCACAGAGCTCTGCATGCCCTCTATGCACAGAGCCCTGCTTGTCCTCAGTTTACAGAGCCCTGCTTGTCCTCAGTGTACAGAACCCTGCTTGTCCTCAGTGTACAGAGCCCTGCTTGTCCTCAGTGTACAGAGCCCTGTTAGTCCTCAGTGTACAGAGCCCTGCTTGTCCTCAGTGCACAGAGCCCTGCTTGTCCTCAGTGTACAGAGACCTGCTTGTCCTCAGTATACAGAACCCTGCTTGTCCTCAGTGTACAGAACCCTGCTTGTCCTCAGTGTACAGAGACCTGCTTGTCCTGAGTGCACAGAGCCCTGCTTGTCCTCAGTGCACAGAGCCCTTCTTGTCCTCAATGTACAGAACCCTGCTTGTCCTCAGTGTTCAGAGTCCTGCTTGTCCTAAGTGCAAAGATCCCTGCTTGTTCACCCACATTTCCTGTATTTGGACTCCTCGCAGAGACACACAGACAATAGTTGTAGGGACACAAATATACACATTTTTTAACCAATGTATATTACAAATTTACATATAATGGTATTATCTACATTATATAAAAAGTTTTTTTTAAGGACAGGTACACTTTACGTGTTAATAAGTTTGACATGGTTTTACTGAGTGAAGTGATTCTGAGATTTTTTTTCATGACATATTGTACTTTATATTAGTGGTAATTTTTTGTTGATACATGCAGCACTTTTTGTGAAAATTTTAACGATTTCTGGCGTTTCTTTAAATCTTTGTTGTATGACATTCACTGTGCGGTAAAACTGAAGTTATCTTGGATAACATCATTCTCCGAATCAGTACAATTATGGCAATACCCAATTTGTATAGCTTTCATATTCTTTTTCCTTTTTACATGCTACCCTTTGATCATTTTTTTATTCTACGGTTTGGATCAAAATTAGCAGTTCTTGTCCTTTTTTTTTTCAGCATTCACTGTGCAGGACAAATAACATATAATTTTTTTTTACAAGTCCTTACGAACATGGCATAGCATAACTGTTAGTATTATATTGACATTTAGCCTGTAAGATCCAGCCTATGGCTGGACCTCATAGGCTTCCAAACTTGGCAAACAGAACAACAGCCCCCTACCCCTGTTAATTCTATAGATGCCATGGTCAGTACAGTTTTCTGGACCCACACATCTCTTTTCTTCATTTCAGAGTGCTGCGTTACAGTGTGTAGTGTGTTTAATTTCCCTGATTGGCACACACCTCCTTCACCTTTCACTGCTCCTTTAACCATGTGATCTGCTCAGTTGTCTGAAGGCATCCCCTCCCACATCAAGAAACAAGCATAGGGGCTTAAGGTTTGTGTATGGGGGCTATGGGAGTCCGATTTTGAAACAAATCGGCTGGGATATCTTGTGGAGTCATATTAAGCATATATATATATATATATATATATATATATATATATATATATATTGTAGACGGCCAGCTGGTAAAGTGGTGGAAGGTAGATACGTGCCAAGTAGGTTGCTGTATCAACTAGTAAACTTCCAAGGTTGTCAAGAAGGCCGATCCAGCAGTCCGTTTCGGCATTTCCATACAGATAAGTTGCAATAAGGAAACTGCAATATATGTGCCATGCAGATAGCTGCCACACAGCTTTAATGGCCTCTTTTTCTGGAAGGACTGTAGTGTGGGTGGGAGGCCATTCCCAACAGTTCAGTCCGGGCTTTACTGGACCTGTGAGGCCTTTAAAGCCTCCTAGACCACAAGTGAGGAGAGTGTGAACCTGAGGAGTTGTTTGCCATTTCTTCCACAGTTTGCTACAGGTTGGACCAAGCACAAAGGTTCCCTGGGAATCAGGACGGAGATAGGCTGGCGTCTCTGCACCAGGACTAACCTCACCACTACATGGTTATGTATGGACTTTAAGCTGGAGTCAAATTTTTTTGTTTATTCTGAGTTTAATGGCTGATGTTAAGCCTTCTGCTGAACTTTTATGTTCCTGCTGGATTTTTTTTAATAAACCCTTTGGGTTTTGCACCAACATCCTGCTTGTTTGCCTACCATTTGTGCAGCTAATTCCTACATATGGTGGAGAATGCAGGCAGTTGGATGCTAAAGGTTATGGCTGCATACATTTTGTTTTTTGGACTGTTTAACCTGCGTATGTCCTGGGTAAAGGCTGCTGAATCCTTGCCAAGCCAGTCTCCTGCTATGGAGGAACTATGCAAGCACCAATGCAGCCCAGCAAGAGACAAACCGTTTGTTGCTGGAACAGATTGCTGCTCTCAAAGACAATGTTTCTGCTCAGAGGATGGAGGACTTATCAGGGGTTGTAAACGTGAAAAAGGCAGTGCAAGGTGCCTTGCAAAAGATGACCCAGGATGATGATGTAGAGTCACATCTTGCTGTTTTTGAGAGACTCGCCAAAAGATAGAAACTTCTTGGGCCTCTATGGACTGAGGTTCTGGCACCTTACTTGATTGGTGAACTGCAAAAAGCCTACTTTGATCTGACCGCAGAGCAAGTCAAGGACTATGACTTCTTCAAGGCTGAGATTATGGCCCGGCTGGAATTCACCTTATCGGTGCAGGCTCACAGAGTCCATGACTGGTTCTTTGAAAAGCAGAAGCTGCCACGATCCCAGCTATTTGACCTTCTACATCTGGGCCGAAAGTGGCTATACCCAGAGACTCTGAGTCCGTCTGCCATCATTGACCGTTTTGTCATGGACCACTATGTGAGTGGACTTCCTCTGGATATTCATCACTGGGTTGACCAGGCGCGGTTTACCCCTACCGAGGCTTATCTGGGTCCTGGAAGTAGAGCACAGCAGTTTGTGTGGCACTACGGGGATCGCGTCCAGAGCTCCAGCCTCAAGGCCCACTCCACAGCTGAACAAGAGAGCTGTCCCAGACATAGTCAGGGTATTCCACCCAGAGGAGAGAGGTTGGTGGGCACAGAAAAGGTACTCTCACCCTATAAAGGCAAACGGGGCAGCAGACCCGAGGTGTGTCAGAAAGTGTCAGAAAGGGGGACATATTGCAGCATACTGTCCTCAGCATGAGGAACCAATGGAGTGTGGGGTCACCCGATGCCTCTCCATGCTTGCCTGTCCTGTCTGCAGTGCTACTTCCCTGCAGGAGCAAAGGCCACAGGAGTGCCCGCTCCAAGTGAATGGGGTCAGTGTGTTAGCACTATTGGACTCAGGCAGCCTGGTCACTCTTTTATGAGCTGCCATTCCCCATATCCTGGTTACCCCAGAAAAGCAGGTGGGGGTTGTGTGCATACATGGGCACACTAAACACTACCCACTTGCCAAAGAGAGTGTAAATACTGCTTGCGGGACTCTGAGCCATGAGGTGGGAGTAGTGAGAGACTTAATACATTCTTTTGTTGTGGAGCGTGACTTTCCATTGTTCTGGGAACTTTGGTCAACCCCTCAATCAGTCCCTGAGAAGGTCTTGTATCCCTGGACTCTTAGTCCACTTGCCCTAGCTGAGGATGTACCAGCTGATGCAGTAGGGGTGACCACTGTAGTACCAGATAATTTTCCCTTAACAGTGTTGGCAGGAGAGGAGGATGAGCCGCCCACTCCTGAGCAAAATGTTCCTGATCTTGAGGTGTCACGGGAGGATTTTTGAACTGCTCAGTTGCGAGACCTCATCCTGAAACATGCGTTGGAAAGTGTAACAGTGCTAAACTTGGTTTCACAGGAACTGGGTGCTGAGAAAAGTTATCCTCACTTTACTTTACATAATAATTTATTGTATTGTGTTACTAAGGTGCGGGATGAAATTGTGGAACAGCTGCTGGTGCTAGCAGCATATAGGAAAATTGTGCTTGACATGGCCCCAGCCATGTGCTAGGGGGTCACTTGGGGGTAGACAAAACACAAGAGCTAGTCCTGCAAAGGTTTATTTGTCAAAGGTGACCAAAAGTCTTTATGGCTGATGAAAGTGAGAATGAAGGAAGGGTGTGCCATTGAAGTGATGCATATAAAATCTCCTGAAGTGCCTCAAAACCTGTTGGACGAAGTTGTTCAACGAAAAGGAAAGGCAGTTGGACTCTGCCTTTTGAATACAAGTGCTCCTCCCCGGTGGTCTGAGCAGAGGGGGGGGGGGGGGGATATGTGGCAAGGAAAGGGTGTATTAGCTAACCCTGGAGAATCCTCCACCTGTGGCCTAATTAAAGAGGTAGCAGAAAGGGGAAGTGTGTTTAAAAGGAAGTCAAACAGAATAATCTGGGCTCTCCCCAGAAGACAGCAAGGTGGCTTTGGGGGGAAGCAGGGGTCCTGGTGAGGAACACACAGCCCGAGCTGTGAGTGGCCCCAAGAATGATGTGGATGATACAGAGTGATTTGGACGGCGATGCGGCTCCCTGGATCCTACAGAAGCCGGTGAGTTGCCTAGCAACATCTGGAGGGCTACAGTTTGAGACCACTATACAGTGGTCTCTAAACTGAGCCCTCCTGATGTTGCAAAACTACAACTCCTAGCATGCCCAGACAGCTGTTCTTCTTTTACCCCTTATGAAAAGGTAAAGTTGGGGGCTATACCAGCCTGTTAGTGTAAAAAATAAAAAATGTTTACACTAACATGCTGGTATTGCCCCACACTTTATTTTCTCAAGTGGTAATGTAAAAATGTAACATTTTTACAAGGGGTAATAGGAGAAAAAGACCCCCAAAATTTGTTACGCAATTTCTCCTGAGTACGGAAATATCCCATATGTGGGTGTAAAATGCTCTGCGGGTACACAACAGGAGTGAGAGCGCACTATGTACATTTGAGGCGTAAATTGTTGATTTGCACCGGGGTGGCTGATTTTACAGCGGTTCTGACATAAACGCAAAAAAAATAATAATACCCACACATGACTCAATTTTGGAAACTACGCCCCTCATGAAACATAACAAGGGGTATAGTGAGCCTTAACACCCCACAGGTGTTTGACAAATTTTTCGTTAAAGTGTGATGGGAAAATGAAAAAAAAAATTTTTCACTAAAATGTTGGTGTTACCCTAAATTTTTCATTTTCACAAGGGAGAATAGTAAAAAAGCCCCCTAAAATTTGTAACCCCATTTCTTCTGAGTAGAACTATGAACTACAATGTTTAGAAGAGAAGGAGCGACATTGGGCTTTTGGATAAAAATTTGTCCGGAATTGAAGGCCACGTTTGTTTACAAAGCCCCCATAGTGCCAGAACAATTGACCCCCCCACATGTGACCCCATTTTGGAAACTACACCCCTCATGTGATGTAATAAGGGGTAGAGTGAGCATTTACGCCCCACAGGTGTCTGACAGATTTTTATAAAAGTGGTCCGTGAAAATGAAAAATTTAATTTTTCATTTGCACAGCCCACTGTTCCAAAGATCTGTCAAACGCCAGTGGGGTGTAAATACTCACTTATTAAATTCTGTGAGGGATGTAGTTTCCAAAATGGGGTCACATGTGGGGGGTCCCCTGTTCTGGCACAATGGGGGGCTTTGTAAACGCACATTGCCCCTGACTTCCATTCCAAACAAATTAACTCTCCAAAAGCTCAATGGCACTCCTTCTCTTCTGAGCATTGTAGTTCACCAGCAGAGCACTTGACATCCACACATGGGGTATTACCATACTCAGAAGAAATGGGGTTACAGATTTTGGGGGTCATTTTCTCCTATTACCCCTTGTAAAAATGTAAAATTTGGGGGGAAAAATGAATTTTTTTTCATTTAAATATCCAATTTTAACAAAAAGTCGTGAAACACCTGTGAGGTGTTAAGGCTTACTGTACCCCTTGTTACATTCCTTATTATATTTTCCAAAATAGTATGCCATGTGTTTTTTTTTGCTGTTATGGCACCACAGGGGCTTCCTAAATGCAACATGCCCCCCCAAAACCATTTCAGCAACATTTGCTTTCCAAAAGCCAAATGTGACTCCTTCTCTTCTGAGCATTGTAGTTCACCCGCAGAGCATTTTACATACATTTTTTCATCAAATTTTGGAATTTTTCACCAAGAAATTATGCAGGTATCGACAAAAATTTACCACTATCATAAAGTAGAATATGTCACGAAAAAACTGTCTCGGAATCAGAATGAAAGGTAAAAGCATCCCAGAGTAATTAAAGGGGTACTCCGCCCCTAGATCCCCAAAGGATAGGGGATAAGATGTCAGATCGCTGCGGTCCCGCTGCTGGGGAGCCCTGGGATCCCCGCTGCGTCACCCCGCTCTCATTACAGTGCAGAGCAAGTTCGCTCTGTGTGTAATGACGGGCGATACGGGGGACGGAGCAGCGTGACGTCATGGCTCCGCCCCTCGTGACATCCCGTCCCGTCCCCTTAATGCAAGTCTATGGGAGGGGGCGTGGCGATCACCACGCCCCCTCCCATAGACTTGTATTGAAAGGGGCGGACCGTGACGTCACGAGGGGCGGAGCCGTGATGTAACTGCGCAGTAATGATAGCACAGTGCTGCAGCGGGGATCCCGGGGCTCCCCAGCAGCGGGACCGCGGCGATCTGACATCTTATCCCCTATCCTTTGGATAGGGGATAAGATGTTTAGGGGCGGAGTACCCCTTTAATACTTAAAGTGACAGTGGTCAGATGTGCAAAAAATGGCCTACACTGAAAATTGGCTGGGACCGTAAGGGGTTAAAATAAGCTATCACATGGCTAGTTTTCCAGATCCATTCAAGAGCTCTACCACATGGGTAAAACCCAGCTTCCTTATGTAATAGGCAGGTCATATCAGTTATCCATAGAAAGGATAATTTATTTGGAACTATAATATAAAATAATTATATATGTACCTCATACACAGTGTAAGATAAAGACCCTTTCCTTTTCCGAGGCCGAAAGGTGTAAACAGGGAGGTGAAAACAACTTGACCTGGACATCTGTGGCAATAAATAAATACTTATTACACTTTTACAGTTTTACTTAGCCACCTAGTTTTTATTCCTGTTTCTAATATGTCTATTCCCATATGGTTTATTATTCATAGAACCTTTTAAGATGCTCTTAAAAGTGTCCCATTTGAAGGTGTTATCCACCACCTCGTGATGTCACACCCCGCCCCCTCAATCAAGTCTATGGGAGGGAGCGTGGCAGCCTTGGGATAAGGGATAAGAGGTCTAGGGGTGGAGTACCCCTTAAAGGACACAGCCAATTTTTTTTTTACTCCTCCCCTTTTAAAATCCATAACTCTTTTTTATTCCACCTACAGACCCATATGAGGGTTTGTTTTTTGCATGGCCAATTGTTCTTTCTAATCACATCTTTCATTTTACCATGTTTCACGATGTGCTGTGAAACAAAAACATTATATTTGTGGTCAGAAATTTATAAGAAAATGGCAATTTTGCTACTTTTGGGGAGGGGGGGGGGGGTTGGATTTTACGCAGTGCCCTTTATAGTAAAAATGATACATTATCTTTCTTT
The DNA here is from genome assembly GCF_029499605.1 of Hyla sarda. NCBI lineage: Eukaryota > Metazoa > Chordata > Amphibia > Anura > Hylidae > Hyla > Hyla sarda. The sequence goes on from NC_079191.1 coordinate 339,473,347, forward strand.
TCTAGGTCAATGCGATTAAAGGAGTAGTCCAGTACAGGAAAACTTATCCCCTATCCTAAGGATAGGTGATAAGTTACAGATCGCAGGGGATCCAACCGCTGGGACCCCCCACAATCTCCTTTACAGGGCCTTGGCTCTCCGGCCAGATACCATGTGTTGATCACCGAACGAAGCGGCGGCGGCAAACACCCCTACCGTAGATTGCCGAAGGTTCTCCCATAGAGTTGTATTGAGGGGGCGTGTCAGCCACCACCTCGTGCAGCGGTCGACACACGCTATCTGGCCGGAGAGCCGGGGCCCCGTACGGGAGATTGCGAGGGTTCCCACCAGTCGGATCCCCTGAGATCTGTAACATATCCCTTATCCTTAGGATAGGGGATAAGCTTTCCTGTACTGGATAACTCCTTTAAAACAATACCAAATTTATGCAGTTTTTCTATTATTGTACTACTATTAGTTTTCTTCTTCACTCAACTATGTCTTTCCTTCCCCCTTCTTTGCTGCCCCATCTATTTGTCTTATTAGTTGGTTTTCTGCAGCTTCCATTATACTTGTGGACTTGTAACAAATCCCTATCAGTAATTCATTATTCTTCCCCCCTCTTATTTCCATCCATAGATACTTCACAGTCTTTTTCATCATATACAGTATGCCTTTGCGCAGAAAGGGTCTAAGACAGGATTTGACATATACACAATCCACCCCCTTTATCTTTTTTGTACGATCATTCCTGCATGGACAGTAACCCTGCAAACAGCCCAGTTACCTATCCCCACTATATCATAGTTTTTCCCCAACATTATTAATTCTAATTCATCAATCAAATTAGAAAGCTCTAATTAGTATACATATACCTAATGGGGGATAGTTATCAAAATGTTTGCAAGGGCAAAGTTTACCAGTTGCCCATAGCAACCAATTAGATATCTTCTTTCATTTTTAAAAAGTCCTCTGAAAAATGAAAGAAGCAATCTGATTGGTTGCTATGGGCAACTGGTCAACTTTTCCACAGCACAGGTTTTGATAAATCTCCCCCAATGTGTTTATTATATATACATGATTCCTCCACTTACAATGGCCTCAGGTTGCAATATTTTCATCATACAATGATCTTTTCTGGATCATTGTAACTTGAACCCATACTCAATATACAATGCTACAGACAGTCCAAATCTGTGAAACGGGTCAATGGTTGGAAAAACTGACCCATCAGAATGGGCATTCACTGGTAAAACCCCTGTATTACTGAAGTGCATGCACTGACTGGCTGTCCGGTAGCGCCCCCTATAGTACAGGGAGGTACTGCATGTTTTGTACTAATCTTTACCTGTGCCGGGGTTAGCTGCTCCTTTGGACACTAGGTAGGAACGACTCCATTTTACTTTATCTGTATTCACTATCTACACTATTTTTCTTTAATCTCCATACAGTCATGGTTTCATCCTACAATGGTTTCAACATACAATGTTTATCTTAGAATCAATTAATATTGTAACTTGAGGGACCACTGTATTTCCTTTCCTCATATCACTCATTAAGGCTATGTTCAGACCTCGGAATGTCTTCATGGGAATGCGCCGTCCATGCCGAGTCTGCAGAAAGAATGAACAGGTTCATTCTTTATGTGGACACTGAATTTCTGTTTTGGAAAGATCTGGCATGGAATTTCCGTGTGCACAGCACAGCAGAATCCCGTTGAATTCAAAATTCAATGGCACTCTGCTGCAGCGGAATCTCCACGCAGAATTCCGTATGGAAATTCCGACATGTGAACATAGCCTAACTGATTTTACCCCTCCTTCCGTTCCACCCCAGTTTTTTTTATTAGTTCCAGCTCTTCCTCTGTACCATCTCCCCCTTTTATATAGTAGTAGCCCTCGCATACTAACAGTGACCAGCAGAATGACTACAAGTCTCAGTCATCCAAGGGTCTCCTTCCTCTTGTTCCATCTGTGCTTACCCTCTGGGCTCACATACTACAAAATACCCAACCCCTACAAGAACCATGAAGTTTAGCATAGGCAACCATACTTACAGATTGTAACCTAATATTGCAAATAATCCAAAAGAATTTTTTATTTTGGATTATTTTAGAAGTAAGTTATTACTCCTTTTTAAGCCTGGTTGTCCGGAATGTCCATATGTAGTTCTGCATTTAACTATAAACACATCTTAATTATGCACTTACATTTAACTACAGCATTGGGTTGTAACAATGAGTCATCTGCTCTTTGCCCTGTCAATCACTCTTGTGTCTACCTGCAGCATTAGCATTATAGGGAGGCTACTACCTACAGAGGGCTACTATTTACAGGTGGCTACTGCCTCCAGGGGGCTGCTATCTATAGGAGGGCTACTACCTACAGGGGGGCTGCTATCTACAGAGGGGTTGCTACCTAAAGTGGGCTTCCAACTTTGGTGGGGTTCCACTTACAGAGGGCTGCTACCTATGGGGATCTACTACCTACAGGGGGCTACTACCTACAGGATGAAAACTACAGGTTGCACCTACTTACTGGGGACACCTATGCAATGAGGGGATTTCTGTAACTATCCAACTACCTAATGGGGGACCTACCTATTCCCCCCAAATCCACTTATTAACACAATCTACTGTGTAGGACACCAATTTTGTAATATTGGTGCCAGTATACAGGATTTTGTCAGTAACAGTATGATGATAATATGTATGGTGATAATATCCCTCCTTGTTTACTAGTATTTTTGGCCTCAGTATACAGGATTTTGTCAGTAACAGTATGATGATAATATTGTATGGTGATAATATTCCTCATTGTATACTGGTATTATTGTTAATATTGGTCTCAGTATAAAGGATTTGGTCAGGAACAATATGATGGAAATATGTATGTTGATATTCCTCCTATACTGATATTATTGGCAATATTGGCTTTGATATACTGGATTTGGTAATCAACAGTATGATGGAAATATGTCCTCTATATATAATGTTATTTGGTAACTAACCTGTTATTTGGCCCTGTTTCTTATCCATGGTTTACACTATAAAAAAAATACAACTTTCAATGTAATTACCAAATTCACAGTCACTTTGAAGGTGTTGGATGATGGGTGCTTAAACTTATTTGAGTTCTTGTCAGTGTCTTGTTCCGTAGTCAGCCATTGCCTTTACCCCTTTATGCAGACTTAGTTTACAGAGTACAGCAGGTATGTAACAGTATATACTTCATCCCACTTGTAAATAACAGACTTGAGAATGAACTGCATTGTTACAACATTAATAAGGGAATTCACAATGACGTAAACTGCACAATTGCAACATAAGGAACATAAAATGGGAAGTCGTACCATATAATATTATTGCTGACAATTTTAGCCTCATGAATTCCACATATCAGGTGCTCATGACTTAAATGTCATTCTAAACCCCTTTCTTGATTTATTCTGACTTTATTTTGTTTTTGTTTAAAATTGTGCCGTGCCGCTGCTCAGGTCAAAACCATCTAAAAATAAAACAATCTTTAAAGAAAAAAAAAATTTCAAAATGTTGACCTCCTGGCAAAGTCTACAGCTAGATTTATCAGAGGAGGGGCATGTGACTTGGTAAGACACAGCACAAGCTCAAAGGAAACAGCTGCTCATTTCATACATTAGCACTTGGCAAGTGAGCAAGAAGCAGGGATGTTTGTGGAATACCTCCGCACTGAGAATTACAGTAAGTAACCCAGGCATTTTCCTGTTGTTATGTCCTGCGCGGGTGGTATTCTTTCTGTCCTTTGCCTATTGTGTTCCCACACTCATCCAGAACATTGCAGCCACAGGGAAATGAATGTGTTAAGAGCAGATACATGTTGTATAGAATTGTTATCAATATGCTTGGTTGTGAACTAGTTAATGTGACAAAGGATGCAATTCTGCAGTGAACAACCGCAAACTATTTTTAGCTGAATGTGTGTCTAATTTTGGCACAGTTTGCCAACTTTGATGCAGAAACTTTTACTTATCTATGCCTTTGGGGTGAAAGCACACAATGAAGTTTTTAATATAGCGATGAGGGGTGCTACTACTACCTACCGGGGTACAAACCACAATGGAACCTTGGCGCATCCTGAGTGTGTTTTCACCCTTATAGGCAATGTCTGCAAACAAGTTAAACTAGTGGTAAATTCAGGTTTTCATCTGGAAAGCAGGATCTTTGCTGTTGCGATCAGCGAAGTAGGCTAAGGTCGGCTCACGGTACCTCTGGGCTGCTTACAACACTACATTCTTAACAAGTCATATGAGTTTTTTGTCTGCTAATCATGCTGGATACCAAGAGCTTGAGGCTGTCTCATGATTCTGCTTACAAAAACATTGCCATTCCATAGAAACAGGATATAGAAACTGAACTCAATTCATTTCGCATCAAAATAACTTAATTCATCCTTAGAAATGTATAAATATAAATAGTAAAATAATGGTTTGTCAATAAAACTTGGTGAGAGAGACTTGTGTACTGACTTCTCCATGGCTAAATGAGTTTTGTCGCTTGAGAATTAAAGATTACGTATTAAGAATATGTTGCTATTTTAGTCCATACTGTGAGCAGTGGAGGTTTTCACAAAAAGTTAACGTCAACACATAGCCTGGAAAGCAATGTACTGTAAATGAAATTTACGCTGTTATTTCTTAGCAAACTAAAGGTCCTTTTGGTTAATTGTGAGGCTGCGTTACTGTACACGCTGTATAGAAATAGCTTAAAAGCATGTTTGGCACTGTACTATTATATGCCATATATTTCTGAGCCTGATTCGGAATGGGCCGGAGAAGTTTATATGCCATGACTATGCATGTGGCTTTAAGGATGGAGCTCTGCATATTGATTTCTATGTTTGAAGTTCCGCCCTCTATAGCAATGTCCATAGAGGGACATGTAAATAAACCATCCCCCTTATCAGCCACAGGCTGTATACAAGACAAGGGCCAGGTGTGCATAGGAATGGCGCCCCCTGTATGGTACCTTATAAAGGAGACCCTTATCCTATATTCCATGTAAGCATATTGTTTACAAATAACAATACAACATAATATCTAATTTTATAAACTTCATTATAAATAAAATATAAATTACACTGCAAAAATAATATACTGTGCAATGTCTAAAGTAGATTTGTCACACAATTCACACACAATTGGAGTAGCTAAAAATTCTATTCAAAATCAATCCAGCCAATAAAGTTACTATTCTTTGTTTTTATTGCTATGAGCTGGGAGTTTTGAATTATTTTATATCACTAGTGCTTCAACATATATAACAACTACATCAACTGACTGACTGCCCTAAACAAAAATATATTTAGGCTTCATTTACATATTCATCGAAAGCTTTGCTTTGCACCATTATTGCAGATTTTATTTTAATAATGGGACAAAAAGTATGCTGCATGCCATATTTGTTATGTCTCGAGAGTAATCTGGCAAAATGATGGGCACCAGACAGAAACCTGGTCAGCTGGGTCTTTCTGGATTCATTGGCGTCTGTCATGCATCTGGCACAGATTTTAAACTAGCCTTACATTACACTGCGCTGTCAGTGTCACAAAAAAGTATATACCCCCTGTGCCCTGTATCTGGTAAAATGCCTCCAATATATTGATTCAGTTCAATGCTAAGCAATCTTCCAACCCCTATATACCAAGTGAACCTGGAATATTGTCATTAGTATAGCATTACTGGATATCTTGACGACTCCTACTCCTACTGGTGCACAAATGTTACGTGATATGTAAAATATACTAGATCCTAGAGACACTCGACTCTAGACAGAAGACTTGGTTACCACATCCTTCTGATAAATTTAGATAACTCAATTGAATTCCAACAGTAGATCTTATCAGTAGTGTTTTTTCTGCTTTATTGCCTGGATAATCTGATGATAATCTGCATGGAATGGATGTTCTTTCCATTATGGAGGCCTTGAGTGTAATTGACCTTTATTTATTGAGAACAGTTGCATATGTTCCAATAAGTAGTCTTGCTTGCTTGTTTCCATTTTTGCCTTACTAGTGAATGAAGAGAACCATGCATACGCCTTTCCGTTGGGGGGGGGGGGGGGGGGCGGTTAACTATTGGGGGTACAGAGGTAGGAGTTGGATCGGGGTCTTAGTGTTTGAGGAGAACCAAGTCGCCTCTGCCTTGAGAGAAGAAATCATCAATATAAATGGCACATGGTAGATATGGGAGTCATGTTACAGTTTACAGATTGGGGCCCAGAAGCTACAAGTTACGCCTCTGTCTCCATTTGTTCTTGGTCCTGCTGTGACAACCAGAACTGCCCACCACATAGGTGTGGGTCCCAGAGGTGGGACCTGCATCTGTCCTGGGGATATTCCATAAACAACTAATTTAATATTCCTTTATGGTGCCTTAACATGACTTGATAATGATAGTCTTTATGTATATATACTCAGAAAAGACCATACTTTAAAAAGTTTATTGCTTTGACCTTGGTCCATTAGAACAAATGGCACAGGCGATGACCCAGAAGTGTTTTGCATTGGCTGAAAGTAAGATTTATAAATATATTTTGGATACAGTCAGTGACCCAACTTCATATATTTAACATTGTGTTAGAGTACAATGTAGTCATCTGTGTTATCAGTTGTCTATGGGAAGAGGCTAAACACAGGATGCTTCTATTGGAATTAAGGAACAGGAAGTATGCAGTGAGTAGTAAAAGATCTTCTCCTGTATGCTTAGCTTAATCTCATGTATGTTTATTTGTATAGATGTGAGGAACCTTGTAAATGGCATTGTGAAAGACAACGTGTAGAAAAGCTTTAGCATTACTGTATCTGCACTCAAACTTTATTTGCACGAAACTAATTATAAGAGTTGATTAATATAGACAAATCCTATTCTGTATGTTACTAACCTGACTGTTAGCTGACCAATGCAGGTCTGACATCTGGAACCCCTGGCAATGAGCTGACCACTGCAGATTGTAATGTCCCAAAGGGTGTGGACCCTCTGTGTTACCTTACCGGTTTGACTTAGGAGCTGAGTCCCTTTTGGTTTTCACCCTTTATCTCACTTCTGGTTGCAAAACTTATCTTCTTGGAGCAGACAGTGGATAGGTGAAGCATAGAAGGGGGGCACGTGGACCGGGCTGCCAGGACATGCTGAACATCAGCAGGGGCCAACGATTGGCATTTCAAGCTGAAGGAACCCCTAGTGATTGAACCACTAGTTATCAGCCATTATTGCTGGGGAAAGCTGTTACTGTATAGGCAAGGACACATGAATGACTGCTGGATGGCTCTTGTGGCCCTTCACTCCCATCACTGTCAGCCATACATTCCCGGCTTACTCAGAAATATCTAGGCCTGCTGAAATGTTCGTTTGTCAGCTGGTAGCTGGGCCCATTACACAACGCAATATGGGTTTATTCATATTCACCCTGTCTAATAGAGCCCTAAGTTAACTGATATAGTGGCAGCCCTGTTAGGCAGTGAATGTCAACTTATATATTGCTCCCTGTAGGCCGTTTTTTTTTGCTCAGGGAAACAACTGACTATATTTCCTCTTACATAAGATTATCTCATACAGCACTCCTAGAAGTAGGACAAATTAGCAGTTTTTAGTCAAAGTAGTAGTAGTAGTATTCCTTAGTATTTGCCATTAAGTTTAGTTCTTGGCCTTTTACAAAGAGTACAATTATCAGCTGACAAAAAGGCACATACACACAAAATATACAGGGGGTATTTATTAGGATCGGTGTCTTACACTCATGTCATATGACTTACTTGCACCAAATTTATGACATCTCAAGCACCATATGCACATCTCTCACTATAGGAATCTGTGCACCAGACTTAGAAATCTACTCCAGCTATGAGCATTTTAACCATAACTTACTCCAATTTCTGGCACGAGTTAGGTTAGAAAATATATTTAAAAAAATGTGGGAGCTCAACGTAAAAAGAGAAAACCTATACCGAGGATATTGCGTTGCACATACCCATGTGCCAAGAAAGAGTACTAATAGTGTAAAAAGGGGAGGCAGTCCTGCTAGGCTAGGTCAGAGTAAAAGATATAAGGTCAAAAATTTGAAGAAAGAGAGAGAGAAAAAAGAAAACGTGTCTAAAATAGCATAAAATGATAACATTTATTTGGAAAAATGATGTGAGGTCTGCGGCAGGGCCCTTGTCGCAGACTGGTCACTAGATAAAATGGTTACAATGGTATAAAATGCTAAAAATATAAAATATACACAGTGGTATTGCACTTCACTAATTGGACAATGAGACAATGAAAGTGGGGCAATGGGACAGTGCAAACAGTATCTGTTTTTTACACTCACATGTTCTTATAGACCCAGTTTTTGACTTTTTACAAGGGGTAAAAGGAGAAAAATCCTCTAAAAATTTGTAACCCAATTTCTATTGAGTAAGGAAATACCTCATTATGTGTATGTCAAGTGTTCAACGGGCACAGTAGAGGGTTCAGAAGGGAAGAAGCGACAATGGGATTTTGGAGAGGGAGTTTTTCTGAAATGGTTTTTGGGGGGCATGCCACATTTAGGAAGCCCCTATGGTGTCAGAACAGCAGAAATCCCCCCACATGGCATACAATTTTGGAAACTACACCCCTCAAGGCACGTAACAAGGGGTCCAGTGAGCCTTAACACCCCACAGGTGTTTGAGGACTTTTTGTTAAAGTTGCATGTGTAAATGAAAAAAACAAATTTTTTCACTAAAGTGCAGTTTTTCCCCCAAATTTACCATTTTTACAAAGGGTAATGGGAGAAAATGCCCCACAAAATTTGTAACACCATCTTTTCTGAGTATGGAAATACCCCATGTTAGGATGTAAAATGCTCTGCGGGCGAACTACAATGCTCAGAAGAGAAGGAGTCACATTTGGCTTCTGGAAAGCAAATTTAGCTGAAATGGTTTTTGGGGGGCATGTCGCATTTAGGAAGCCCCTATGGTGCCAGAACAGCAAAAAATACCCCACATGGCAAACTATTTTGGAAACTACACCCCTAAAGGAATGAAACAAGGGGTACAGGGAGCCTTAACACCTCATAGGTGTTTGACGACTTTTTGTTAAAGTTGGATGTGTAAATGAAAAAAAAAAATTTTTTCACAAAAATGCTGGTTTTCCCCAAAATTTTAAATTTTTACAAGGGGTAATAGGAGAAAAATACCATCTAAAATTGTAACCCCATCTCTTCTGAGTATGGAAATACCCCATGTATGGATGTCAAGTGCTCTGCTGGCGCACTACAATGCTCAGAAGAGGAGGAGCCCCATTGAGCTTTTGGAAAGAGAATTTGTTTGGAATGGAAGTCGGGGGCCATGTGCATTTACAAAGCCCCCGTGGTGCAAGCACAGTGGACCCCCCCCCCACACGTGACCCCATTTTGGAAACTACACCCCTCACAAAATGTAATAAGTAGTGCAGTGAGTATTTACACCCCACTGGTATTTGACAGATCCTTGGAACAATGGGCTGTGCGAATTAAAAATTTAATTTTTCATTTTCACAGACCACTGTTCCAAATATCTGTCAGACACCTGTGGGGTGTAAATGCTCACTGTACCCCTTATTACATTACATGAGGGGAGTAGTTTCCAAAATGGGGTCACATGTGGGGGGGGGGTCCATTGTTCTGGCACTCTGAGGGCTTTGTAAACACACATGGCCTTCAATTCCGGACAAATTTTCTCTCCAAAAGCCCAATGGCGCTCCCTCTCTTCTGAGCATTGTAGTTCGCCCGCAGAGCACTTTACATCCACATATAGTTTTTTTCTTTCTCAGAAGGAATGGGGTTACAAATTTTGGGGGGCTTTTTTCCTATTTTTCCTTGTGAAAATGAAAAATTTAGGGTAACACCAGCATTTTTGTGAAAAATATATATTTTTTCGTTTTCCCATCCAACTTTAATGAAAATTCGTCAAACACCTGTGGGGTATTAAGGCTCACTATACCCCTTGTTACGTTCTGTGAGGGGTGTAGTTTCCAAAATGGGGTCACATGTGGGTATTTATGTTTTTGCGTTTATGTCAGAACCGCTGTAAAATCAGCCACCCCTGTGCAAATCACCAATTTAGACCTCAAATGTACATAGTACGCTTTCACTTCTGAGCCTTGTTGTGCGTCCACAGAGCATTTTACGTCCACATATGGGGTATTTCCGTACTCAGGAGAGATTATGTTACAAATTTTGGGGGTCTTTTTTTTTTCCTATTACCGCTTGTGAAAATAAAAAGTATGGGGCAACACCAGCATGTTCATGTAAAAATTAATTTTTTTACACTAACAGGCTGGTGTAGCCCCTAACTTTTCCTTTTCATAAAGGGTAAAAGGAGAAAAAGCCACCCAAAATTTGTAGTGCAATTTCTCCTGAGTAGTGAAATACTCTATATGTGGCCCTAAACTGTTTCCTTGAAATACGACAGGGCTCCGAAGTAAGAGCGCCAAGCGCATTTGAGGACTAAATTAGAGATTGCATAGGGGTGGACATAGGGGTATTTTTACACCAGTGATTCCCAAACAGGGTGCCTCCAGCTGTTGCTAAACTCCCAGCATGCCTGGACAGTCAGTGGCTGTCTGGAAATGCTGGGAATTTTTATTTTGCAACAGCTGGAGGCTCCGTTTTGGAAACACTGCCGTACAATAGGTTTTTCATTTTAATTGGGGGGGTCAGTGTAGGGGGGTGTATATGTAGTGTTTTACCCTTTATTATGTAGTAGTATAGTGTAGTGTTTTTAGGATACATTCACACGGGCGGAGGTTTACAGTGAGCTTCCCGCTAGGAGTTTGCGCTGCAGCGGAAAATTTGTCGCTGCTCATACTTGAAGCAGGAAACTCACTGTAAACCTGCCCATGTGAATGTACCCTGTACCTTTTAGCTAACTCAGTATTTTCAAACCAGTGTGCCTCCAGCTGTTGCAAAACTACAACTCCCAGCATGTATGTCAATAAATAGAACCAGCCAGCGTTAGGGTATGTTGGGAAATGTAGTTATGCAACAGCTGGGGGTACGCAACTACAACTCCCAGCATGCTGAGACAGCTGTTTGCTGTTTGGGCATGCTGGGATTTGCAACTTCTGGAGGGCTACAGTTTAGAGACCACTGCACAGTGACCTCCAAACTGTGGCCCTCTAGATGTTGTAAAACTCAAATCTCAGCATGCCCAGATAGCAAACTGCTGTGTGGGCATGCTGGGAGTTGTAGTTTTGCCAGATATAGAGGGCCACAGTTTAGAGATCAATGCACAGTGATCTCCAAACTGTAGCTCTCCAGCTGTTGCAAAACTGCAAATCCCAGCATGCCCAAACAGCTGTCTGGGCATGCTGGGAGTTGTAGTTTTGCAACATCTGGAGGGCTACAGTTTAGAGACCACTGTATAGTGGTCTCAAACTTTAGCCCTCCAGATGTTGCTAGGCAACTCACCGGCTTCCGTAGGATCCAGGGAGCCGCATCGCCGTCCTGTTCTGCCACCGATCACCGCTGGCGATTGCCGCCCACTGCTGCCGCCGATGGGTAAGTGGACTTCGGCGCCAGTCCTCGTTGGTTTCCCCATTGTGCCCGGCCTACTGTGGGTGGGCAGAATGGGGAAACCGAAAGTTAATCCCCCGCCCCCGATCTGTTATTGGTCGTTGCTTCTTGACGACCAATAGCAAGGATAGGAGGGGCACCCCTGTCACCTCACTCCTATCCCTTCAGGGGGATCGTGGGTGTCTTGGACAACCCCGATCCCCCTTATTTTCCAGGTCACCGTAGACCCGTATGACCCAAAATCGCAGCAAATCGCTGGTGTGTATCGCTGACATGGGGGGGGGGTCTGATGACCACTTGGGCATTTGCACGGGGTGCCTACTGATAGATATCAGCAGTCACCCTGGTCCGGTCCCCGCGAAATTCCCATGGACTTACGCATACATCCTTGGTCCTTAACTACCAGGTAGCTAATATGTATGCGTACGTCCTTGGTCCTTATGGGGTTAAGAGCCTCAACACATATAATGTATAGACAATACAAAATGAATATACAAACATAGACACATCTAGTGGGCCCAGGTGGGCCAGGGAAACCCAATCAAAGAGGGAAGTCTCCTTTGACCATGCCATACTCACAGACTGCTGCATTGAAAGAGTTAAATGAGTGGGATTGAAGAATTGGAGCTGCTAGGCCCCATTCACACTGCAGATAGAACCAGGTGCCAATAGATAGAACCAGCCAGCGCTAGGACCACTCTGAGATGCATGTTTATTCTTTCTGCGGATAAATAATCCTACATAAGACAGTGGAGTATTGACCTCTAGAGAACACATGGTGTAAATTTACGCCCTCTGTCCGCTCCCGGTCTATGAAGCACACTCAGGAGCTGAACCCACCGCTAATGTTAGACATCAATGTTCAAGGCAATCTCTGGCATTAACCCTTTAGTAGCCACAAAGATTTCAGGGTCTAAAAGTGCCAAAAATAAAATGTTGGCAGCTGAGGGATTGGAACCACCCTGACAAAATCATGGGGTCTCGATCAGCTGAGAGGATGGACATAGGATCTCCTGTCCTTTTTCCATCCTGTCCAATCACAGCATTGTTTAATGGCAAAGCATTATTCAGTGTACGCAATCGAAAAATTGCAATTAATAGTGTCCCCTATGGGGAATATAATATAGTGAATAAAATGTATAGTGAATAAAAAAAAAAAACTTCATCAATGTGAATTAGCCCCCTTCCCTTATAAAAGTTGTAACCCCCTCTCCCTTTTCCTATTTTTCAAATAAAATTATGTAAACCAAAATAAAAAATACATATATGGTACTGCCGTGTGCACAGGTGTCTGAACTATTAAAATATAACATTAAAGGGGTACTCCGCTGCTCAGCGTTCGGAACAAACCCGGAGCTTGTGACTTCATAGCCCTGCCCTCTCATGAAGTCACCCCCACCCCCTAAATGCAAGTCTATGGGAGGGGGCGTCACGCCCCCTCCAATAGACTTGCATTGAGGGGGCAAGGCTATGATGTCACAAGCTCCCGGCGCAGGCTCCAGTGTTTGGAACAATTTGTTCAATATGCTGAGAAGCAGAGTAGCCCTTTAATTAAAATGCACGATCAATTGCGTATACATAAATACATACCAAAGTCCAGAATCACTTCATTAACCTTCACTTCATAAGTGATCAAAAAAATACCATCAAAACTAAAATTATACCAATAAAAACGACAAATCATACAGCCCAATATACAGAAAAATAATAGTGTTATAGGGGTCAGAAGAGGACAATTTTAAGCACACTCATTGTCTCACAAAAAGTTCAAATTTTCTAAAAGTAGTAAAATAAAATAAAAGTTATATAAATTGTGTATCATCGTAATCCAATGGACCTACAGAATAAAGATAAAGTGTCCTTTTTTTTTTTACCAAAAAGGGCACTACTTAGAAAAAGTCTCAAAAAGTTGCAGTTAGATGAATGATGTCATTACAAAGTACAATTCATGGTGCAAAAAACAAGCCCTCCTATGGGTCTGTAGGTGGAAAATTGAAAGTGTAATGACAGGTGAGGAGGAAAACACGGAAGTGCAAAAATGTAAAATCCCAGAGTCCTTAAGGGGTTATACAATGCTTATCTATTTTAAATATAACTTAAGCATATAATATTGACATTCACCACTTTTTCCCTGTAGTCATTTTACTGTACAAACCCAAGTATTACTTAAATAGCCTGTTGTCCAGCAATGACATGCAGGAAGCAGACAACAATTATTTTGTCCGATTGCTATCTGGGTGTACAATGGTTGGGAATATTTACAAAAGTTAAAATAAATTGAATTATTGAATTAAAGAATACATTAATAGTTCCAGATAGATGTAATAGTAAAGTGTCATTTTAAAAACTGCTAGTTATTTGAAATGAATCTCTTCATCTACCTTTAAATACATGATGTTTTAAAGGTGACAGTACTTGCTCTGCCAGTCACACAGACCATAGACCACAGCCCCGAGACCTTACAATCTCCTACTACTTCCAGCTCATAAATATTTTTGAAATCTTGCTTCTTCCTCACTTGTGAACGAATTAAGGAGATCTTACGTCTCTTACGTTGGCCATACTGTCAGCTGACAGCTTCCCCATACACATGTTTGGCTCACTTGAGAATGTATGTGTTCTGAAAGGGGATGGGAAAGAAATCTGACCCCAGACTCCTCTAGTGGAGACTTAACTCACTGAAATGAAAAGGATTGGGCAATAAAAATCCAACATGCCCAATCCTAATGTTGAGATTTCCTGCTGTAAGGAGGCCAGAGACTGCTACTACAGTGTCCTTTGTGGCCTACCCTAAAACAAACTTACACCCCTCACACTTGATTAACACACTGAATGCCAGGCTTTGTATGAAGATCTCGATGTATCAGTCAAGCATGAGTGGCTGTAAGGAGAGTGTGGGCAGTGTGATTAAATGCGTTGCGGCTCTGTCTCCGGTTCTTACCCGGCGGCAAGGAACAGTGATTAAACTGTTTGGCATCAGAGGAAGCTTATGGGCACAGCATCAAAACACTATGCCCACATCTAAAAGGTACTTGGAATAAATAGTTTCAACAGTTTAGACTCTCCAAAATGTGGAAACCAGGCACTAATTTTTAAAAAAACAATGGCCCTCATTTACTTAGAAAATCGGGTTGTAAGTCTATGTTGCTTTCTTACCCGACTGCTTTTTTCCCCTGGTATTTATTATTATGTCGCATCCTGTTTGTCGCACGTGGGTTTTGTTGGTTTTGGTTTGCAACTCCTCTGAGTTGTCGGGAAAAAATCCACAACAATTCAACAAATTCGGGTTGGAAATCTTTATAAATACGTGGGAAAGCTTAAAAATGTCGGGTTATGCCCCTTTTTCGGGTTTGGGAGAATCCACATTGGGTCCGTTGGGAAAAAATTTTGCATCGTGTCGCAGACTGGCGCACGATGTCTGCGACATGTCGCAGACTAAGATACGCCAAAAAAAACAGACAAAAAAACTCGGGTTTAGAATAGTAAATGAGGGCCAATGTACATTCTCTACATATTGTAAAACGAGTACAAAAAAAGCAGCAGTTTTTAAAAATGTAATAATGCCTTCTCTTAAAGTCTATGGAAAAGCAGCCATCGGTGCACAAATGTTATTGTAATTACTGACGTCTTTTTTACACAATGGCCCTTAAGAGTGGGGTGTAGGTTTATTTGTGGGTTTTAATTCCCTACAATTTATTTTCCATGGTATTTTCTAAGGTTTCCCTACATTTTCCCCTTTCCCTACACTAAGCATTTTTTATGCTCTGATCTGTCTGGTTTTCCTCAGCTGAAATCCACCACATTTTCTGTGGAAACCTTAGTAAATATGTTGGGTTTTAGTGACAATGTCAGGAACACGCACCTTTTCAGTGACAACGCCCCCTTTTCCCAATGGCCACTCCTCTTTTTCGGGTTTTCTTATCAAAATGGAGAGTTAGTCTGGGATTTTTCAACTCTGGCGCAGACAGAATTTGTGGCACACAAACCGACAAAACATGTCTGGTTTGCCATAGTAAATGAGGGCCAATGTGTGCACTAATTGTTGCTTTTTCATAGATTTTGAACACATTATTACATACAAACACTGCTGATTTTTTAACCTATTTCACTGCTATTCTTCTTTTTTTCTTGTCCTAAGAATGTATATTGTTCTGCAAATATCTCAACATTTTGGAGAGTCTAAACTTGGGAAAGGTGCGAATATCAGAATGGTAAAAAAAAGTAAAAAATTCCTCAAGACTAAGTTGTTTTTTAAGGTTAATAAGTAAAAGGCCCTTCATTTCTAAAAATGTACATTTTATATAGATGTTTCATGTGGAAACTAGCAATAGAAAAAATTCAGACTCTCTGTTGCATATAAGCTATTTTTGCTAGTACAAGTAGAGTATCATGTTTAACCTGTATCAGAATAAAAAAAAAATCTCCTGGTCATTTATAGTAATGAGAAATTAGCTCTAATTTTCATATGTGAGGCACTTATTATTATGTTCCTTTACACAAGCAAAATAGACATGCACACAGTTCCTATGCAGACCTATAAGTCCTAATGGTTACAGAATGCAAACAAACCATGTATAGTCTCATTATACAGATAGGTCTTAAAGGGAATCTGTCAGCTGTATTTGCCACTAAGAGTTGCAGACACCATTGTATAGCTATAAGGGTATAAAAGCAAGCTGTACCTTTTCTGGAGCTGATAGTGGTTGCCAAATTTATAAAATTGCCTTTTTATTTTCATCCAAGTGCTACAGCTGGGCTCACCTTCTTGCTTGCCTTCACCCCCCAACCCCTCATTGGCTGACATACAGGGCTCTTTCTATCAATCAAAGAGGGGCTGGGAGATGGCAAGTTAGGAGTTGTGCCAGGCTGTGACACTTTAGCAGCTCGGCTCGACCTCCTTGACACTTGACTGAGAACCCCCCCGTCATTTTCTGACTTTGATAACCACCATCAGGTCTAGGAAGGGTACAGTTTGCCCTTATACCCTAATACAGTGTTTCCCAACCTTTTTTTTTCCTGTGGGGCACACCAAACAAAAAAACCACGAAAAACGCCTCCAAAAAAGTAAATTTAAGTAGTATACAGTACACTTATATAATTAGTAGCATTGTAGCACTTCAAATGAGAAAAAAAAGCTTACCTTTGTAGTGGTCAAAAACGTCTGGCGCGAGAATGGTTGCTCTCCCCAGGCTCATCATCACATTTATCAGAATCACAAGCACCATTCCCTCGTAATCATCATCATCACCACCACCATTATTCCCTCTCCCCCAGGCCCATCATCATCATCAGTACAACAAGCACCATTAAAGGGGTACTCTGCTGCTCAGCGTTTGGAACAAAATCTTCCGAATGCTTAGAGCAGTGACATTATAGCTCCGCCCCCTCATGACATCACGCCCCTTCAATGCAAGTCTATGGGAGGGGGTTGATGGCTGACACGCCCTCTCCCATAGACTTGGATTGAGGTGGCGCGGTGTAAGGTCATGTGGGGGTGGGCTATGAGGTCACGAGCTCTCGGCGCCTGCTCTAAGCGTTCAGAACATTTTGTTCCAAATGCTGAACGGCGGAGTACCCCTTTAACCCACCCAATCATCATCATTATCACCACCACCATTATTCCCTCTCCCCCAGGCCCATCATCATCATCACGACCACCATTATTCCCTCTCCCCAAGGCCCATCATCATCATCATCAGAATCACAAGCACCATTAACCCCCCCCCAATCATCATTATAATCACAGTGTGAATTCGGGTAGAAAAACAGACATGGTGCACATCTACAATCTTGTATAATGATCTGATTGCTTCTCAGCATAATATCAAAACTAACAGGTTGTTAGTATACATTTTTGATCAAAAAGTACAAGCCCACTCGCCACGTCAAGGCCACCTATCCAGAGTGGGTCCCTAACGTCCCTAGCATAAAATGGCGCAGCATCGGGCGGCGACCACCACCGCCGCGACACCAATGCCCACAGGGGGGAATGACCCACCGGCAGAGCGGCACCAATGCCACTCAAACCAGTCTATGGGCCGCACCCCCCCGCAGACACGGCGCCACGGCAGCAACGGACACCGCACAGTACCACACCAGTGTGAACAGGGATGTAATAGCTCACTTACCATGCTCTCCCAGTCAGACTGGGAGGCTGCTAGGAAAGAAATGGCCCATATATAGCTAACTACTACTTATATAGGGTTGGGCTGAGGGGGTGGGGAAGAGTGCAGCACATTATTTATTTATTTATCATTATAATCACCACCACCATTATTCCCTCTCTTCAATGCTTAGAGTAACAGCACCGTCATACATATGCACAGGGGCGGACTGACCGGCCAGTCCAATCAGACATTGTCTGAGAGCCCGGCTGGGTAAGGGGCCCACTGCTGCCGCTACTGAGGATTAAGGACACTTGTCCCGGATCCCCAGCAGGCAGCCCGGCCTTCTCCTGTATGTGCGGTACATGCACATACAGGAAAAGGCGTCCCCTCTGTGTGAGTCACATCTGCGATTTACACAGGAGACGTGACTTCCGCCCTTACGCAGTGCAGGCACCGATGATGTCACTTATCGGCATCGGCACTGTGTAGGAAGAAAGACACGGGCCCCTGCTGCTGAGGAAAGAACGCTGCGTGGGACATCAAGTGAGCGTAATTTTTTTTATTTTCAACCTGGGAAGGGGGCTGCCTGCACCAACTGGGGGGAACTCTATCTCTGCTGTCTACACCTTCTGGGGGGCTCTATCTCTGCTGCCTACACCTACTAGGGGGACTTTAACTCTGCTGTCTACATCTACAGTGGGGACTCTAACTCTGCTGCCTACACCTACTGTGAGGAAACTCTGCTGCCTACACCTACTGTGGGGGAAGTCTGCTGCCTATACCCACTGTGGGGCAACTCTGCTGCCTACACCCATTGTGGGGTAACTCTGCTGCCTACACCCACTGTGGGGGAACTCTGCCGCCTACATCCACTTTGGGGGAACTCTGCTGCCTACACCCACTATGGGGGGATCTGCTTCCTACACCTACTATGGGGAACTCTGCTGCCTACACCTAATGTGAGGGACTATCTACTATGTTCATGCCTAGCTAATATGGGGACAAACTACTAAACTAAAAGGAACTACTACTTCTATAGGGGGTTTTCATAATGCCCCTTCTGGGGGCACTGGGTGGAGGGGGTGGTGGCTTCCTAATTGACTAACTAGCTCCCTGGCTACCTAACTGTGTACCTAGATGCCTAACTAATTACCTTTATACCTGGCTATCTAACCACCTACATACCTGGCTGCCTAAATACCTACCTACATATCCTCTCTAACTACCTGCATACCTGGCTACCTAACTATGTACATACCTGGCCTTCATACATGGCTGCCTAATTTCCTACCTGGCTAGTCACCTATTTACATATCTGGCTTCCTGATCTACCTAGTTAACTATTTACCTGGCTACCTACCTACCTGCTCTTTTACTGTGCAGGACACAAAGGAGGGCATTGTTAAAGGGGTACTCCGGGACTTATACATATTTTCCCCTATCCAAAGGATAGGGGATAAGATGCTTGATCGCGGGAGTCCTGCGGCTGGGGACCCCCGGGATCACCCGTTTGTAATCAGTCCCCGGAGCGTGTTCGCTCCGGGTCTGATTACGGACGACCACCGGGCCGGCGGCGTGTGACGTCACGCCTCCGCCCCCGTGTGACATCACGCTCCGCCCCTCAATGCAAGCCTACAGGAGGGGGCGTGACAGCTCCGGGGACTGATTACAAACGGGGTGCCGTGTTCATGATCCCGGGGGTCCCCAGCTGCGGGACTTCCGCGATCAGGCATCTTATCCCTTATCCTTTGGATAGGGGAAAAGATGTATAAGCACCGGAGTACCCCTTTAAGGGCTTATAGATGGAAAGATTATGTAGGGGGAGGGCACTGGAAAAATGCATGTTTGTAACATGTTTGTCCTGCAGATGTTAAGAGATTGACATGGTACAGCTGATATCTACTGCCATATGGACCTATATATAATCACTTAAATTGTACACAGATCTCTATACAGCTGGTATCTACTGCCATATGGTCTTGTATATAATCACTTAAATTGTACACAGATCTCTGTACAGCTGGTATCTACCGCTATATGGGCACTGTGTATAATCATTTATATAGTATGCAGATTCTGTATAGTATACTGCTCTGTGTATAGTAATGCTGGAAGTTGTACAGCTCCACTCCTAGCCCACTGAATACACCTGTGCCTTGGACCCGCCGGCACTGCCCCGGCTTCAAGGCAGAATCCAATACAAAAACAAATGTCCAGCACTAGGTGATCATATGCAAATTCTTGGCTCTTTATTGGGATCAACAGGATACAAACAGCACAAGGTTTTTATCATGCTGTTTGTATCCTGTTGATCCCAATAAAGAGCCAAGAATTTTCATCTGATCACCTAGTGCTAAACATTCACTTTTGTATTGGGGTCTGTGTATAGTGGTTTATTCAGTACAGTATGGTGGTATTATCCAGTTATTGTGTGGTGGTATATATTTACTCATTGTATACTGGTATTATTTATCATGGAAAATTATTTTACCTACCTTAAATTTTTTCTGTCCAGAGGTGCAGGACAGTCAGGCAGCAAGCTGGGTTACAGTTAGAAAACGGGGTAAAGGGAAAAGGGTCAGGGAGGCTTGTCCTCATCTGGTACACCCCAACAAGTTTGCCCAGCTGACAGATGAGGGGGATGCCATTTCAGAGCTAGCAGTACTGCAGCAAGACTCTGCCTCTGAGCGCCAGGGGGGTGTCTGCTCCAGTAAGGAGGGAGGGAGGAGTGCAGGGCAGGCCAGACAGGTACTGGTAGTGGGGGACTCAATTATTAGGGGGACCGACAGGGCGATCTGTCACAAAGACCGGGATTGCCGAACAGTGTGTTGTCTTCCTGGCGCTCGAGTTCGGCACATCACGGATCGGGTTGACAGGTTGCTGGGTGGGGCTGGAGAGGACCCAGCCGTCATGGTACATATTGGCACCAATGACAAAGTAAGAGGTAGGTGGAGTGTCCTTAAAAATGATTTCAGGGACTTAGGCCGCAAGCTTAAGACAAGGACCTCCAAGGTAATATTTTCAGAAATATTACCTGTACCATGAGCCACACCAGAGAGGCAGTGGGAGATCAGGGAGGTAAACAAGTGACTCAGAAGCTGGTGTAGGAAGGAGGGGTTTGGGTTCATGGAGAACTGGGCCAACTTCGCTGTCGGTTACCGGCTCTACCGTAGGGACGGGCTGCACCTCATTAGGGAGGGTGCAGCTGTGCTTGGGGAGAAGATGGCTATAAGGGTGGAGGAGTGTTTACACTAGGGACTGGGGGGAGGGAACGTACAACGTAGAGTGGGAAGATACTGTGGATAGAGAGGGGAGATTTATTAATGTATCTGGGGGTGGAGCGTTGCTTGGGGAGAAGATGGCTATATGGGTGGGGGAGTGTTTAAACTAGGGACTGGGGGGGAGGGAACGTACAACGTAGAGTGGGAAGATAGTGTGGATAGAGAGGGGAGACTTATTAATGTATCTGGGGGTGGAGCGGAGGAACGGGTTAGAATAGTTAATAGGGATAGGCTTCAAAGGAAGAAAAAAACATACACCATTGAATTGCATGTTGACTTATGCCAGAAGTCTGACAAATAAAACAGATGAACTGGACTGGTTGATGTCTGAGGAGAATTATGACATAGTGGGTATAACAGAGACTTGGTTGGACGATACCTGTGACTGGGCGGTCAACATACAGGGTTATAGTCTAATCAGGAAGGATCGGACAAAACAGAAAGGGGGA
Source organism: Hyla sarda (assembly GCF_029499605.1). Classification (NCBI taxonomy): domain Eukaryota; kingdom Metazoa; phylum Chordata; class Amphibia; order Anura; family Hylidae; genus Hyla; species Hyla sarda. The sequence goes on from NC_079191.1 coordinate 339,494,714, forward strand.
GGAGTCTGTCTTCATGTAAAGTCCAGTCTGAAGGCCGGACTGCGGGAGGATATATGTGAGGAAAACGATAATGTGGCGTCAATATGGGTAGAAATATATGGAGATAAAAATAAAAAAATTCTGATAGGTGTTTACTATAAGCCACCAAACATAATGGAAGAGTCAGAAGATCAATTAATGAGACAAATAAACATGACAGCAAATCAGAATGAAGTGATAATAATGGGGGACTTTAACTATCCTGATATAAATTGGGAGACTGTGAATCTCATAAAGGAAACAGGTTTCTGATTATAGCTTAAGACAATTATCTGTCCCAAATGGTGCAGGGCCCGACCAGAGGGGGCGCCATGCTAGACTTAATATTAACCAACAGACCTGATAGAGTAATTAATGTGCAAGTAGAAGGACACCTAGGAAATAGTGATCATAATATAATACATTATAACTTGTTCATAAGGGAATCTCTCGAGGAGCCACAGAAACAATGAACTTTAGGAAGGCAAAGTTTGACCAACTCAAAGAAGCCCTTTACAATATAAAATGGGATAATGTCCTCAAAAACAGCAATACTGACACTAAATGGGAGACTTATAAAAAATATCTTAAAGGGGTACTCCGCCCCTAGACATCTTATCCCCTATCGAAAGGATAGGGGATAAGATGTCAGATCGCGGGGGTCCTGCCACTGGGGACCCCCGGGATCTCGGCTGCAGCACCCACCTGTTGCGGCTTCCGGCAGCGCTGGAGGCTCTCATCCTAATGGCTCACGACCACGGTGACGGGAGATCGTGACGTCTTGATTCCCAGCGGCGGGACCCCCGTGATCTGACATCTTATCCCCTATCCTTTGGATACGGGATAAGATGTCTAGGGGCAAAGTACCCCTTTAAACACTCACTGTAAGATGTTTATACCTTATGGGAATAAAAGGGTCAGAAATAAAAGAAAACCAATATGGATGAATAAAAATGTTAAGGGGGCAATACATTATAATAATAAAGCATTTAAACTACTAAAAGAGGACGGCAGTGAGGAAGCATTAAAAAGCTATAGAGAAAAATGTAATATATGTAAAAAACAGATAAAAGCCACAAAAATAGAGAAAGAAAGACTCATTTCCAAAGAGAGTGGTACTTAACGCACCAGGACGTACATTTACGTCCTAAGCATAACCGCGGGCATCGGAGCGATGCCCGTGTCATGCGCGGCTGATCCCGGCTGCTGATCGCAGCCAGGGACCCGCCGGCAATGGCCGACGCCCGCGATCTCGCGGGCGTCCGCCATTAACCCCTCAGGTGCCGGGATCAATACAGATCCCGGCATCTGCGGCAGTTCGCGATTTAAATGAACGATCGGATCGCCCGCAGCGCTGCTGCGGGGATCCGATCGTTCATATCGCCGCACGGAGGTCCCCTCTCCTTCCTCCGTGCGGCTCCCGGCATCTCCTGCTCTGGTCTGTGATCGAGCAGACCAGAGCAGAAGATTACCGAAAACACTGATCTGTTCTATGTCCTATACATAGAACAGATCAGTATTAGCAATCATGGTATTGCTATGAATAGTCCCCTATGGGGACTATTCAAGTGTAAAAAAAAATGTAAAAAAATGTAAAAGTAAAAGTAAAAAAAAAGTGAAAAAATCCCCTCCCCATATAAAAAAGTAAAACGTCCGTTTTTTCCTATTTTACCCCCAAAAAGCGTAAAAAAATTTTTTTGAGACATATTTGGTATTGCCACGTGCGTAAATGTCCGAACTATTAAAATAAAATGTTAATGATCCCGTACGGTTAACGGCGTGAACGAAAAAAAATTAAAAAGTCCAAAATTCCAACTTTTTTAATACATTTTATTAAAAAAAAAATATTAAAAAATGTATTAAAAGTTTTTTATATGCAAATGTGGTTTTAAAACAAAGTACAGATCATGATGCAAAAAATGAGCCCCCATACCGCCGCTTATACGGAAAAATAAAAAAGTTATAGGTCATCAAAATAAAGGGATTATAAACGTACTAATTTGGTTAAAAAGTTTGTGATTTTTTTTAAGCGCAACAATAATATAAAAGTATATAATAATGGGTATCATTTTAATCGTATTAACCCTCAGAATAAAGAACACACGTCATTTTTACCATAAATTGTACGGCGTGAAAACAAAACATTCCAAAATTAGCAAAATAGCATTTTTCGTTTTAATTTCCCCACAAAAATAGTGTTTTTTGGTTGCGCCATACATTTTATGATATAATGAGTGATGTCATTACAAAGGACAACTGGTCGCGCAAAAAACAAGCCCTCATACTAGTCTGTGGATGAAAATATAAAAGAGTTATGATTTTTAGAAGGCGAGGAGGAAAAAATGAAAACGTAAAAATTAAATTGTCTGAGTCCTTAAGGCCAAAATGGGCTGAGTCCTTAAGGGGTTAACTATATAAATAACAAAAAGGTCAAAAATGAAAGTGATGGCCCTTTAAAAAACGATAAAGTAGAAATTATAAACGGGGTTCAGACAAAAAGCAAATATATTAAACAAATTCTTCTCCACTGAATTCACCGAGGAAAGTGAAATGCCAGGTGAAATACAGCGAGAAAAGGTGAACTCCCCAATACAGGTCACCTGTCTAACCCAGGAAGAAGTACAGTGCCGCCTACAAAAGATCAAAATAGACAAATCGCCAGGTCCAGATGGCATTCCCCCCTATGTTCTAAAGGAATTAAAGAAGAACTACGGGATTTAACGTTTTATCCCCTATCCTAAGGATAGGGGATAAGTTTCAGATCGCGGGGGGTCCGACCACTGGGGCCCCCCACGATCTCCCGTACGGGGCCCCGGCTCTCTGGTTAGAGAGGGCGTGTTGACCACCGCACGAAGCAGCAGCCGACACACCCCCTCCATACACTGCTATGGGAGAGCCGGAAAATGCAGAAGGCAGCGGTTCGGCTCTCCCATAGCAGTAAATGGAGGGGGCGTGTCAGCCGCTGCCTCATGCGGTGGTCGACACACGCTCTCTATGCAGAGAGCCGCGGCCCCGTACGGGAGATCGTGGGGGGCCTTAGCGGTCGGACCCCCCGCGATCTGAAACTTATCCCCTATCCTTAGGATGGGGGATAAAATGTTAAATCCCGTAGTTCTCCTTTAAGTAATGTAATAGAAAGACCCCTATTTTTAATATTCAGGGACTCTATAGTAACAGGGACTGATCCCCAGGACTGGCACATGGCAAATGTGGTGCCAATATTTAAAAACGGGGACAAAAGGTGACCCAGGAAATTATAGACCTGTTAGTTTAACCTCTGTTGTATGTAAATTGTTTGAGGGTTTTCTATGAGATGCCATTTTTTAATATCTTGATAAAAATAAATGCATGACTCCATATCAGCATGGCTTTATGAGGGATTGTTCGTGTCAAACTAACCTGCTCAGCTTTTATGAGGAGGTGAGCTCCAGACTGGACCAGGGGGAATCGCTGGATGTCGCATATCTGGATTTTTCCAAAGCATTTGATACGGTGCCACATAAACGGTTGGTGCATAAAATGAGAAGGATTGGGCTGGGGGAGAATGTGTGTAAGTGGGTAAGTACCTGGTTCAGTGATAGGAAACAGAGGGTGGTTATTAATGGTACTTATTCTGATTGGGTGACTGTTACTAGTGGGGTACCATAGGGGTCATTCTTGGGTCCTGTCCTATTTAATATATTCATTAATGACCTTGTAGAGGGGTTGAATAGTAAAGTAGCAATATTTGCAGATGATACAAAACTCTGTAAAGCGGTAAACACAATAGAGGACAGTGCACTGTTACAAATGGATCTGGATAGGTTGGAGGTTTGGGCTGGGAAGTGGCAGATGAGGTTCAACACTGATAAATGTAAGGTAATGCACATGGGGAGGAAAAATCCAGGCTGGGATTATGTATTAAATGGGAGCACACTTGGACGACTGACGTGGAAAAGGACTTGGGAGTCTTTGTTAACAGTAAATTTAGCTGTAGTGACCAGTGTCGGGCAGCTGCTGCCAAGGCAAATAAAATAATGGGGTGCATCAATAGGTGCATAGATGCCCATGACAAGGAAATAATTCTACCACTGTACAAATCATTAGTCAGACCACACATAAAATACTGTGTACAGTACTGGGCACCAGTGTACAAGAAAGATATAGTGGAGCTGGAGAGGGTTCAAAGACGGGCAACCAGTGTAATACGGGGAATGGAAGGATTACAGTACGCAGAAACATGATCAGAATTAGGGTTATTTAGATTAGAAAAAAGAAGGCTTAGGGGAGACCTAATAACAATGTATAAATATATCAGGGGACAGTACATAGATCTTTCCCATGCTCTATTCATACCCAGGACTGTATCTATAACAAGGGGACATCCTCTACGTTTAGAGGAAAGAAGGTTTGTACTCCAGCACAGATGAGGGTTCTTTACTGTAAGAGCAGTGAGACTGGAATTCTCTCCCGGAGGAGGTGGTCATGGTGAACTCTGTAAAAGAATTTAAAAGGGGTCTGGATGCATTTTTGGAGAATAATAACATCGCTGGTTATTTATATTAGATTTATAGGTACAGAAGGTTGACCCAGGGATTTATTCTGACTGCCATATTTGGAGTCGGGAAGGAATTTTTACCTCTAGTATGAGGGTTTTTTGTCTTCCTCTGAATCAACTCAATAGGGACTCATTAGGGTTATAGGTTGAACTTGATGGACTCTGGTCTTTTTTCAACCTTATGAACTATGTTACTATATATAAAATTTTGTTTATTTTGTGTGATGGGGTGGTGGAGGGATTTGGCTGGCATATGGGCAGAAGTGTGACAAGCTGCAAAGCATCGCAGGGGGCCCTTACTTTTTTTGGTCCGGGGGCCCTGAGTGTTGTCAGTCCGTCCCTGCACATGCAGTTTGCTTCAGCTGCGGCTCCACCTCAGTATGCATTGAGATAAATAATCTCGGTTTAGGTCAGTGCCCTCCTCTTAACACTCTACTGTATGCTATTACAATTCCCCTAACATTTGCCATGTTGAGAGGAAGACAGAACACTCCCATGCATATTAGATTGTTGGCCAGTCCCAGTCCTACCAAAATCAACAGGCGTCTATTTAATGTGTATGACCACTTTTACTTTTCCTTTTGTCTCTTCTTGCTACCCATGAGCAAACATCTTCAAATATGTTCTTTAGCATTATGTTTTTTTGCGGTCTAGAACAAGATAATATACTGAACTTTTGCAGATTGTCGTAGAAACATTTTTAAGACTAAGACCATCAATACTAAATAGATGGGGGCTGACTCCTAGCACAGTTAATTAAAGGGGCCACAGTGCATGCCGACTCTGATAAGACTCTATTGTACGTTATTGCTCTGTATCAAAACTGTTTTGTTCTTTGGATGGATACTTCACATCTTTTGGCGGCTGACAATATTGTTTTGGAAAATTTTACATAATATAATGAGCAATTGAAAAAAGAAGCATTGTGTGTCCCACATGTTTATTTACTATTGAAATATAGGCCAGGAGGAAGAAGGTGTGTAATGGACTGTGTGTTCATACCACTAAGGTTGTGACTATTTTTAGTGCTGCAGCCAGTTCAGTGTTTACATCGATCTCCGTGTGGTTGGTACTTTGCAAACACCATATTTTTGTAGTGGTGTTGCAAGTTATTGCTCGCTGTCTCATTCAAGCAATTATGACAATACTTCAGTACAATGCATCACCGCTAAAAAAAAAATACTTTGTAGTGAGTGAATATGGGTGCTTACAGATCCCCCTCCCCATTAAAAGTGTGTTGTATTACAAAATCCTCTATATCTATTCTACAGATATCCTTCTGAATCTCCTATAGTCATCAGCTATAGCAGCTCTAATTGCTGGTAGTTATGTCCAAAACTTAGCCAAGCCATGTAGAGGAAACTGAGACATATTTATGTAATTACTCAAAGTCCAATGGCACTCTATGATATAGACCTCATAGTCTGAAAGAGGACACGTGGCCCACCCAGAAAATGAGATTATAGGGTGCCCTTATCTAACATGTTTTTACAGTTTCTTCATATGTCCTTTAGTCCAGATATATGAGGGTTTATAGTTTTGTCTAACAATTCATGGACTCAGATGGGCATGAGCTTAATTTTAAATGGAGTGAGTATCGCATTATGGGTGGGATTATACAGTCAGGGGGTGGGAATGTTTTCCATTGAGGGGTGTGTTTACCTAATACCACAGCCAAAGGATTTTCTTGTAAAAGATTGTTTCACAAAAGGAGCAATACACATCTTAGTCTATTGTCTTTATTAAGGTGGCCATATACATTAGATAAAAGTAGGTTAATGACTGAACAACCATTGAACTAAGGATCATCTGATGAACGATCATTTCACAGATGCAGGCATTCACATTTTAGTCCATATTGGCTGTCAAAGTTGTCCAAACTGGCCATACATGATCAATGACACAGAGTGAAGGATGAACCATCTTTCTGAGAATATTCTGTGACCGTTCTGAAAATAACAGTCTGTCTTTGGTCGGCTAAAATGGCTGTTGTTACATATCACACAAAATTTTGGTTGAAATAGTCCAATCATCAACTAAGGTGTATGGGCAAAGGTTGAATAATCTTTCTGAGAATATTCTGGGAGCATCATAGTAGTGTTTATTGGATAAAAATTGGCTAAAATGATGGTTATTTGTTACATTTCATCTGCCCAATGATCATTTTAGATGAACACATCTGCTTTTAGCAATTTGTATCTAATGTGCATCGGTGCTTTAACGCATTATGAATCCTGAAATAAAATAACGTTTTTCAGAAACCTCCAACTGGGATAATAGTGGCCTATAAATAAATGCAATCTGCATAATGCTCTAAAAACAGGAAATCTGTAACTCTGAAGTACTGTTCACCAGGACCAAAACAAAAACAGCACAGCAACTTACGTATTAATGAGAATCATTGCACACGCAAAGGCCTAGGCAAGTGGCCAAATCCTGCCTGATGACTTAAGCCAAATGTTTTAAATAAAGTTATTGTATTGTGCAGCTGAAAAAGTGGGTTCTTTGCAATGGTCTGAGGTCTAAACAGGTTCCCTTCATAATGAAGCATTGAAGGTGACACAAGAACACATTATTAAGTTTCACTATTTATTTAGAGAAATGAGAAGTTGTTTGGAAATATAAAAATATTGTTTTTTTTTAATAGGGAACCAGAATCAGATGATTTCATTTTCTTCTCCTTTTTGTGAATTTCTCTGTTGTAACAACTCTTCTGCAAGTGCCTATAAGATCCATTTTTATTTTGCCAAAAGACTTTCCTTTGTTCTGGACAACCAATTGTCTGCATAACTTCTAGGTTATGATCATCGTGTTCAGAAGCTGGAACATTTGATAATCAGTTTAACCCTCAAATGACAATCTGCCCTATTGGGCACTTTCCTGTTGTGCTATTCTAGGTCACATCGTGAATTGCCAGCCCAAGCTTGGCACACAAGTTCCTAACACTAGCTTACATATGATCCTCATGCCGGCCAGTGTTAGTCAGTTTTGTACATGGATCAATATGGTTCGATCCCCTAAGAGCACTGATTCCACCTTACTCTCCTGCCCTTACTGGGCTTTCAGGCAGAATCATATTCCTCTTCTGGCTGCTCAAGACAGTACCTTGCTCCCTTGGGCCACTGGTGGTGGTAATGAGTGTAAACTTAACTCTCTTGCATGTGTATTCACCCAATATGGGCAGTGCTAATGCCTGTGAAACGAGCAACAAAGCAAGCAACAGCAGGGAGTCAGTTAGTGTTTAGTTATGAAAAATATATACCGTAGATGCCTTTGTCCTGTACTGAACCCTCTGGGCTCAACATTTTCCTCCACCCCATAGGGGAAATAGCACCATTTCTTTCTTGCCATCTTGAGAGTTAATCCCCCCCCACCCCCTTTTCTTTTCCAGACCCCTAAAAGAGGATCTTCACTGTCCAAGGGTAACACATGAGGCACTGTTCTTCTGTCTTTCTGTTTTTTTACTTCTTCTAAAGGTTGATTGTAAAAACAAAACCCTTTAACCCCTTGCCACCCTGTGTCATAACAATACATTGCAGTATCAGGGACCTTTTTATGTACTACAATGCTATTAATGCACAGTAATAGTGTTAGCACAAGAGTTGTATTTTGTATACACAGTTTCCCACTTTCACAGGTTTGCGTAAATTAACATCACCATATGCAGTGCATACGCATACAGTTTTTTGGGGCTGTTTCTTGGGTTGTAAGAAACTGCCATGTTTTTCAGTTGAATGTTATTGTGAAATTAAAGTGTACCAGTAAAGCTGAACTTCTTCTGATCAATGAGGAGCAAGACATTTCACTATGGGCAATTGGTTTGTCATGTCAGCTGTATGATGTCTAGTAATTTCCACACACAAGCAAGATAACATTTAATAGGACTTGTGTGCATGTTACTTACTGGATGTCCTACGTTTGCCTCAGCAACCTGACCGCCCAGCGTGGACTGCATCTCTCCATGTCTGACCTAAGGAACGGGTGGAAATTCAACTTTACAAGTACCATTTAGATGCAATGGACTTCTTTATTGGGTATGTATTCTGCATATTCTGTCTGATCACTAGTATACACTCTTGTATTGCAGAGTGATGCACTGTGGATCGCTTGTGTTCACCTATTATAGACCACTGTATGGTCACTGTATGGCAGTATTATTGGCTTTCTATCTTGTGTTTGTATAGTGGTAGCATACCCTTCTCCCAGACCGAAAAAGTAACACCAGTTTTCACCTTGTAGTTAGGTGGGTTTATGTTTCACTTTTACTTTCCTTTTTGTGTTGATTTCATGCTCCAGAAAAGAAGCTGTTACTTAAAGGCTGTCTGTCATCTCAAAAGGAAAATTTCATGCATGTTTGGTTCATGGAAAAAGAAAGCACACGTGCAGGGGGGCCTCCAGCTGCTCCAAAAAGTCCAATTAGAAAATTAAAACTTCACCTTTAATGTAGCATGTTTAAAAATGAAGGATATCCATGATAGAAAATAAAAAGAAGAAAGGTAACCGACGCATTTTGAGCCTATACTGGCTCTTAGTCGTGGCACATAGTATAGCGGGCAAGTGCCCCCTTTTATAGTGTAACTCCAAATGACCCCGGATCCCGGAAGGACAATGACATAGATCAATGGTAAAAACACCTGTAAAACCTGGACTGGATAGATGGTCATGTGCAAGTGAGTATATGACATTCAACAGTACGTACATCATGGCCATTTTCATTCATGTGAATTGATATTGGCAGCATTGCATGGCTCATGTGTAGGCGCTGTTACTCAGACATATTGGGGTTGCTAACCGGTTATACATATATGGAAGGGTCATATATGGGACATCAATTAAACAAAACCGCACCTAAAAACGCATGGTGTGAATACTCTGTTATATGTAAGTATGGTACTAGGATAATAGTCCAAAATGAAACCAGAGATAACTATTCAAATGCGGAGCTGTACTGTTCTATTACAGGTCTATAGATGTAATTATATCACATATCCATACACATAAACAGTGTGTACCAAGGACATATACCACAAGTATCCAATGGAATAATGTATGTGGCAACGTCCACACATAATTATCTTCAAACCGCAGTGTGCCTTTAAAGGGTACCTCTCATCAAAAAAACTTTTGATATATTATAGATTAATGTATGCAGAATAACTTTACAATTGCATGTTATTAAACAATATGCTTCTTTCTATTTAATTTTCCACTTTGAAGAAATGACCACTAGGGGTCTCCCTACCAGTCCTGGCAGCAAGCATTTCAGACTCATGCTGGAGTCCTAAACACTACGAGCTGCCAGTCTGCTTTGTTCACAAAGGAGAACACTCAGAGCTGCCAGCCTGCTTTGTTCACAGCCTGTTTGGCTGTGAACAAAGCAGGCTGGCAGCTCTGAGTGTTTAAGACTCCAGCATGAGTCAGAAATGCTTGCTGACAGGACTGATTGGGAAAAATACAATAGAAAGAAGTACATTTTTCATTAACATGCTATTGGAAAGTTATTCAACATTCATTAATCTAAAATATATCAAAAGTTTATTTGATGAGAGGTACTCTTTAAATCATAATGAATAAACCAAATGTAAAACATGACAGATTATGAAGTGGATATACACTGTAGCTGGATAATGTGTCAAAGTAACATATGTTGCAGAAAAAACGCAACAATGAACGGTTCCCAAAGAAAATAAACGGAACATCTAAAAAAATGCCACATGTCTACAATGGCATAGTATCAATCCCATCATATCAGGGGGACCAGAAAAAGGAAAACCTGTAAGTTAAAGTAGTACATGCTTTAGAATATTCTACCATTAGTTGTTAGTCAGATATTATAGTATTCATGACTAGTCCCATATTACATTCCCGGTATCGTTGTGTGAATCATACAGAAACCGCATCTCTACCTAATTATAGTGGTAGCACATGAGCAATATCTACCAGAGAACCTACATCAAAGTAAAAGGGGAGGAGGGGGGGGGGGGGGGGGAGGGACAGAAGAATAGGGGGGATTACGGGGGTGTACCCATATCATAACTGGAATATTTGAAATATGACATCCTCAGCTAGGACACCTTTAGTAAATGTACATGAGATAATGTTTTGTGTTCATGCCGGTTGGGAAGCGAGAATCCAATACAAGGATCCAATATGCTTCACAGGACCTAAGTTTAGCCATTCTATGTCCTCCCCTTCGGCATGAAAACACCTGTTCTATCGCTGCAACTCTAAAACCTTTTGAGTCGTTCTGATGTTGCTTTCGGAGATGTCTGGATAATCCGGATACAGAGCGATTACTCATGAGGGTATTAGTAGTGCACCGGAAATGTTCGGCAATACGTGTTTTTAGCTTCCTCGCTGTACTGCCTACATATTGTTTCTGACAGCTGGTGCATGTGACCAGGCACACTACATATGTGGAGTTGCAGTTGATTAGTGTTTTAATGGGATATGTCCTATTTGTAACGGTTGATGTGAAAGTGGATCCATTAAACATGAGGCTGCAACATGCGCATCTGGTGGCGTTGCATTTGTAGCAACCAATGGTTGATAGCCAATTCTTGGTAGTCTCTCTAGATGCAAATTCACTAGGAGAAAGAAGGTCCCTGAGAGATACTCCTTTCTTCGCTACAAAACGAGTGCCGTGTTCCAGGAGGTGGGCTGTAGTTTCATCTTGGAAAAGGACAGGTAAATGTTTTCTCAAAATAGTACATATCTCCTGAAAGTCACTGCTGTATGGTGTAGAGAAAGTAACCATGTGTATAGGTTCAGTCTCTCGGGATTGTGTTTTGTGTTCTTCTATGTACATTTCCCTGTTTTTGGAGTCTACTATACACTGTGCTCTCTTTAAGGTGGATTGTGTGTAGCCTCTCTTTTTCAGACGGTTTCCAATGTCCCTGCAGCTGGATTCATATGCCGATGTTGTTGAAGAAGCCCTTTTAGCTCTTATTAGCTCCCCAATAGGGAGATTGCGGATAGTATGTTTTGGGTGGTCTAGTACATATGTGAATTTCAAATTATGTGAATTTTGGTTAAGGTAATTCACAAATGAAACTGCTTCTTCATCCGATCCCCGCCACACTAGGAGGAGGTTGTCCATATACCTGCCATACCACCTCACAAGGGGGTGGTAGATGTTATTGGCTGTATATAGATAGACCTCCTCCCAGTGGGCCATGTATAGATTGGCTAGAGACGGGGAGAATTTAGCCCCCATTGGGCATCCAGTAATTTGGAAAAATAATTTTTCAGTTGTTAACTTGTCAGCTACCATATTAAGTGGAAGACAAATATCCATACTGAACAAGGGACTCATGTTTGTTCCAACCAGAAGAGGGGACCTATATCAGACCATAAAAGACGTGAATAGATTTATTAGAACGCTCACTGTGAAGAGACATTTTGTAAATGACCAGACAATGGACCCTTCAATTTCAGAAGAGTTCATACATACAGAAGAACTACAGTCTGCAACTAAATCTCTAAACCCTATAGGGAACGTCACACTCCCATTGTCATCCTCCTTCCAGGATCCACTCAATTTACTTACACTTATGGAACTACAAGACCTCCCTCTTTCCAGCCAGGGAGTACCGGAAATTACTGAAACAAAAGACAGCTTTAGTACCAGTAATCCACATTTTTAGCCTGTCAGTTCTAGGGCGGATTCTATGGATGTTTTCCAATCCAGAGTGGAAAAGGACTTGAAGACATTGTTCCAATCACCTGAAACTACTACCCCCAATATCAGTAAATCACAAAACTCGGACCTACAAAAATTTATTAAAAATGACAACATCATTATATGACAGGCAGATAAAGGGGGCTCAGTGGTGATACTGGACAAAATGCTATATAAAAAAACGAATTTTACAACAATTGGAAGACACTACTACGTACAGAAAAATCTCTATCAATCCCACCGCAGTGGTTAAAAAAAAAACTAGAAAAACTACTGGAGGAAGGAGTACAGATGGGCATTATAAACAACAAACAAAAGCAGTATATGATACCGAAATTCCCTATATGTCCTATCTTTCACGGCTTCCCTAAGACCCATAAAAACACATTCCCCCCCCCCCCCCCTGCTCCGCCCAATAGTTGCGGGAATCGGATCTCCACAGGAACATCTGGGTGAATGGTTGGATCATCTCTTACAGCCGCTTGTCCCCAGAATGATGGGATTCATTCGAGACACGAAAACCCTTCTGCTAGCCTCCAAATCTCTCACATGGAACAAACAAGACAAGTGGCTTTCATGTGACGTCACTGCCCTATATACTAGCATGTCCTATGAGTTCGCCCTGTCAGCAGTGGAATTCCATCTTAATAAATACTCTAACTATAGTAATGACCTTAAACAATATATACTCAATGTATTACTCTTTGTGCTGAAGCATAACTTTTTCTCTTTTGATGGACAATTCTTTTTCCAAATTACTGGATGCCCAATGGGGGCTAAATTCTCCCCGTCTCTAGCCAATCTATACATGGCCCACTGGGAGGAGGTCTATCTATATACAGCCAATAACATCTATCACCCCCTTGTGGGGTGGTATGGCAGGTATATGGACGACCTCCTCCTAGTGTGGCGGGGATCGGGTGAAGAAGCCGTTTCATTTGTGAATTACCTTAACCAAAATTCACATAATTTGAAATTCACATATGTACTAGACCACACAGAAACCAATTTCCTAGATGTCACCCTAACAGGAGATGCGGAGCGAAATCTGGTCCATACCAGAATGTACAGAAAGCCCACTGCGGGCAATAGTATTTTGCAAGCCGAGAGCACCCACCCAAAATATACTATCCGCAATCTCCCTATTGGGGAGCTAATAAGAGCTAAAAGGGCTTCTTCAACAACATCGGCATATGAATCCAGCTGCAGGGACATTGGAAACCGTCTCAAAAAGAGAGGCTACATACAATCCACCTTAAAGAGGGCACAGTGTATAGTAGACTCCAAAAACAGGGAAATGTACCTAGAAGAACACACAACACAATCCGAGAGACTGAACCTATACACATGGTTACTTTCTCTACACCATACAGCAGTGACTTTCAGGAGATATGTACTATTTTGAGAAAACATTTACCTGTCCTTTTCCAAGATGAAACTACAGCCCACCTCCTGGAACACGGCACTCGTTTTGTAGCGAAGAAAGGAGTATCTCTCAGGGACCTTCTTTCTCCTAGTGAATTTGCATCTAGAGAGACTACCAAGAATTGGCTATCAACCATTGGTTGCTACAAATGCAACGCCACCAGATGCACATGTTGCAGCCTCATGTTTAATGGATCCACTTTCACATCAACCGTTACAAATAGGACATATCCAATTAAAACCCTAATCAACTGCAACTCCACATATGTAGTGTACCTGGTCACATGCACCAGCTGTCAGAAACAATATGTAGGCAGTACAGCGGGGAAGCTAAAAACACGTATTGTCGAACATTTCCGGTGCACTACTAATACCCTCATGAGTAATCGCTCTGTATCCGGATTAACCAGACATCTCCGAGAGCAACATCAGAACGACTCAAGAGGTTTTAGAGTTGCAGCGATAGAACAGGTGTTTTCATGCCGAAGGGGAGGAGATAGAATGGCTAAACTTAGGTCCCGTGAAGCATATTGGATCCTTGTATTGGATTCCCGCTTCCCAACCGGCATGAACACAAAACATGACCTCATGTACATTTACTAAAGGTGTGTCCTAGCTGAGGATGTCATATTTCAAATATTCCAGTTATGATATGGGTACACCCCCGTAATCCCCCCTATTCTTCCGTCCCTCCCCCCCCTCCCCCTTTACTTAACGTAGGTTCTCTGGTAGATATTGCTCATGTGCTGCCACTATAATTAGGTAGAGATGCGGTTTCTGTATGATTCATACTACGATACCGGGAATGTAATATGGGACTTGTCATGAATACTATAATATCTGACTAACAGCTAATGGTAGAATATTCTTACAGATTTTCCTTTTTCTGGTCCCCCTGATATGATGGGATTGATACTATGCCATTGTAGACATGTGGCATTTTTTTTTAGATGTTCCGTTTATTTTCTTTGGGAACCGTTCATTGTTGCGGTTTTTCTGCAACATATGTTACTTTGACACATTATCCAGCTACAGTGTATATCCACGTAATAATCTGTCATGTTTTACATTGTGGTTTATTCATTATGATTTAAAGGCACACAGCGGTTTGAAGATAATTATGTGTGGACGTTGCCACATACATTATTATATTGGATACTTGTGGTATATGTGCTTGGTACACACTGTTTACATGTGTATGAATATGTGATATAATTACATCTATAGACCTGTAATAGAACAGTACAGCTCCGCATATGAATAGTTATCGCTGGTTTAATTTTGGACTATTATCCTAATACCATACTTACATATAACAGAGTATTCACACCATGCGTTTTTAGGTGCGGTTTTGTTTAATTGATGTCCCACATATGACCCTTCCATATATGTATAACCGGTTAGCAACCCCAATATGTCTGAGTAACAGCGCCTACACATGAGCCATGCTATGCTGCCAATATCAATTCACATGAATGAAAATGGCCATGATGTACGTACTGTTGAATGTCATATACTCACCTTGCACATGACCATCTATCCAGTCCAGGTTTTACAGGTGTTTTTACCATTGATCTATGTCATTGTCCTTGCGGGATCTGGGTTTCCTGGTTTCCGTTTGGGGTCATTTGGAGTTACACTATAAAAGGGAGCACTTGCCCGCTATACTATGTGCCACGACTAAGAGCCAGTATAGGCTCGAAACGCGTTGGTTTACCTTTCTTCTTTTTATTTTCTATCATGGATATCCTTTGTTTTTAAACATGCTACATTAAAGGTGAAGTTTAAATTTTCTAATTGGACTTTTTGGAGCAGCTGGAGGCCCCCCTGCACGTGTGCTTTCTTATTCCATTGTTCTCCGGGACACGACCCGCGCCTTGCCTGCCTTCCTCTCCTGCAACTACGGAGCTCCTGTATCCAATACCGCACGGTGGTGAGCTGAATCCCCCTTTTTCTATGTTTGGTGCATGACTTTATAAATAAAGTGAAATGCATTTCCCCATAAAAAATTTTAACACAATTTGTACAAAACTCCAATAGTACATAAGGGCCAATATGTGCATTTGTCTGAGCCATGAAGAACTTAGTGATAACAATTTGAAACTCCTGTAAATGGCTGACTTTAGATGGATTTAAATGTATTATTTTTAGTATCAGTTTAGTTATATTCAATTGTAAATCCCCATAATAAGAATCAAACTTTTGTGGGGGGAGGAAATCTTTCCTGTATTTCCATGACCTAAATCTCCTAAAATGTGACTGATGCAACTTATTGATAATTTATTTCTCACTGATTTTGTAGTTACTTCTATTTTTCTTTGTGTCTTTGCTGTAAGGATTATAAAAAACATCCACAAAAAAGCCATACTGTACAATCACAAACATACTACATTGATGAGGGATGACTGCACCCCAGAGGCAAATATATACAATTGAAGTCATAAGTTGACATATACCTTAAAGTCTTTCAAACTACACATTTTATCTTTTAGGTCAATTAAAGGGGTTATCCACCATAAGGTGATTTTAGTATGTACCTGGCAGGCAATAATGGACATTCTTAGGAAGGATCTGCACTTGTCTTGGGGCTAAATGGCTATGTTGTGAGATTACCATAACACTGTGGCTAGCTTTTTGTTAACTAGTATTTCCTGATTGACTTTTCTTTTTTTGACTACAAATCCCACAATTCCATATTGCTCCCTCCCACTCATCAGCCACCCCACCCATTGAATCATAAATGAGCTGCATGCATGTGGTTTTCAATCAGGGTGCCTACAGCTGTTGCATTAGTTGCAGATTGATCTTTCTCCCACCAAGCGATTACTCCACCTATTGAAGCAGACAGGCTCCCTGTCATCAGCTGACTAGTGAGTCAGGTCTCGGCCACATTGCAAGCTGGGAAAAATCTGAGACATCAGTCATTTTGTATGCTTCTAAAAATAAATATTGGAGTAAAATTGTGAGAAAACCGTCACAGACACTATATTATGAAATAGATGCCTGTTGGGGGGGGGGGGGGGGGACTTCCACCCTTAGTTCACCTATACAGGGTGCCTCCAGCTGTTTCACCACTACAACTCCCAGCTTACCCTGACATCTATTGGCTGTCAGGGCTTGCTGGGAGTTGTAGTGGCAAAACAACGGGAGGCACCCTGTGGTGAAAACAATAACTTTGCTATGGCCATGGTGCTACCCCCGCAATGCCCCCCCCCCTGCTGAAAGCAATAAATTATATGGCAGTGGCGCAACCCCTGCAGCTACCCCCGCAAGCCCCCCCCCCCCCCCCGCTGCTGGAAGCAATACATTTCATGGCCACGGCGCTAAAATCCCCCCATCCCCACCCGAAACAGACATACCGAAGTGAGTCCTGAGTCCTTCCTGAGGCAGCATCAGGAGGCGGGCCGGCATGTGAGACCAGGGAGCCAATGCGTTCTCAGCACTCGCTCCCGCCTGTTTGATTGACAGGCAGGGAGTGAGAGCAGGCTGAATGAATTCGACATCACGCCAGGCTACAGCCGGCCACTAGGAGGGAGACCCCTAGTGTCCGGATTTAAAAATAAAAATAAAGTGTTGTAATAAAAAAAAAATAAGTTTATTAGAAATATGTTGTAGTACATCAGTACTACATACAACATATAAAAAAAAGTTCATGACAGTGCCCATCTAAGCCTTCTTGTACTTCTTGTACTTATCAGCTGGAAAAAAAACTACACAACTTCCCTTGGAGCATACAGCTCCAGAGGAAGTTGTGTAGTTTTTTTCCAGTCTGACCACGGTGCTCTCTGCTGCCACCTCTGTCTGTGTCAGGAACTGTCCAGAGCAGAAGCAAATACTCATAGAAAACCTCTCCTGCTCTGGACAGTTCTTGACACGTACAGAGGTGTCAGCAGAGAGCACTGTGGAAAGAACTACACAACTTTCTCCGGATCATAAAGCAGCTGATAAGTACAAGAAGGCTTAAGATTATTAAATATTAGCCACCATAGTAATATATAGTAACATATGTGCAGAACTATTGCAGTGGTCTCCTGCTGTTGCCCTCCTTTTAATATACTCAGGCTAAATTCTGCTTTGAAGAAGGGTATTTTTCATTTGGTTATTCGGGTAGCCTACCTGGTTATTCCCAATAGGGACATTTCCATACTTTACATTCCAAGGCAGAGCGATAATATGCTTTCCCGGAGACTTGCTACAAGGAGGAACTGGTGGCTCATAAGACTGATCAAAGCAGTCAGTTGTTCTGTTCGAGGAATATTAAGAAAACACTACTTGGGCGTTTCTTTCCATGCTGAAATTGTTAATTGATAGTGCCCCATCACATGCACCAAAGTGTAGTGCAAACAAGCGCTGATCTTGTAGATTGGTGCTCATTTAAAGCCGCACCCCCCCCCCGATTACTCAGGGAGATGCGTAGCTAACAATGATTCTTTTAGCAAGTCACAACATTTACTTGTTTTCTGGCAGATTGCTGCCCCCCCCCCCCCCCTTTTCTCTTCTATTTCTTGTGTTCCAGTTTGTGTTTTTTTTCCCCTCTTGTGGAGACGTACAATTCATGGTGGATGAAATAAACAAAAAAAACATTAAAGGGGTACTCCCGTGGAAAACCTTTTTTAAAAAATCAACTGGTGCATGAAAGTTAAACAAATTTGTAAATCACTTCTATTAAAGAAACTTAAGCCTTCCAGTATTTATTAGCTGCTGAATACTACAGAGGAAATGGTTTTCTTTTTGGAACACAGAGCTCTCTGCTGACACCATGACCACAGTGCTCTCTGCTGACATCTCTGTCCATTTTGAGAACTGTCCAGAGTAGGAGAAAATTCCCATAGCAAACATATGCTGCTCTGGACAGTTCCTAAAATGGACAGAGATGTCAGCAGAGAGCACTGTGGTCATGATGTCAGCAGAGAGCTCTGTGTTCCAAAAAGAAAACCATTTCCTCTGTAGTATACAGACCCTAAAAAGTACTGGAAAGATTAAGATTTTCTTATAGAAGTAATTTACAAATCTGTTTAACTTTCTGGTACCAGTTAATTAAAAAAAAAAATAAAGTTTTCCACGGGAGTACCCCTTTAATACTGTTTTGTTCATAGCTTTGGACATGTAAACTATCAAATTGTTGCTTTTAAATAATTGACGTAAAAATTCCTTTTCTTTCGTTAATGATTACAAAACCATAATCAACAGTTTAACCCTTGGAAGCCTGGGTGTTTATGCACAGCAAATTGGGCCTGTATTGCAACCCTACAGTATCCCAAGGCTTTCTGTTTCTATTTATCAGCCCAGATCTACATCAACAAATATATTAATATCGCTTTTTGACATTAATTTGTATATTTTATTGAAATATACAAAGCTGTATTCTGCGCTTCAATCAAGCCTCTAAAAAACCCATATAACTGCTGTTCTTGGAAACCTAATACAAGAGGAACATAGTGTGTTCTGTATACCACATCTAATAAAAAGAACACCTTTTCTACACAAACTAAAATTGTGATAACCTATTAAAACAAATAACGTTGTTCAAAAGGTATGATTGTATAAGCTGGCATAATTATATTACAACTAAATATAACTAAATACTAAATAAATGTTTCTTTTTGGCAGGAATCTGAGTAATAACATGTTGCAACATTTCTTTCTGTGTAATTTTACTGAGAAACTGTAATTATTAATTGTTTAGGTAACCTGAAAACATTTCACCCTGTGGTGACATATAATATTCATGATGGATAGAGTTTGAAATAAAAAACGAAAACTTTAAGAAAGTTTTTTCCCCCCATAACTTTGTTAATAAAGTAGCTATGGAAATGTAGACAATTAAATTGCTGTTACTAAATAACTAAACTTGGGGCGATTTTAGACTTTCTCAGAAT
This sequence comes from Hyla sarda, assembly GCF_029499605.1. Taxonomy (NCBI): domain Eukaryota; kingdom Metazoa; phylum Chordata; class Amphibia; order Anura; family Hylidae; genus Hyla; species Hyla sarda. Next base: position 339,514,254 of record NC_079191.1, read on the forward strand.
TAGACATTTTTTGTTAATCTTCTCGATGGACTCTCTCAGGCACAGTTGTCGGTCATTTGACAGTCACATGAACCTTAGGGTGTAACAAAGAGAAGTTAGTCTTATTTAGTGATTAATTAAATATACACATTAAAGGGGTATTCCAGGAAAAAACTTTTTTTATATATATCAACTGGCTCCAGAAAGTTAAACAGATTTGTAAATGACTTCTATTAATCTTAATCCTTTCAGTACTTATGAGCTTCTGAAGTTAGGGTTGTTCTTTTCTGTCTAAGTAATCTCTGATGACACCTGTCTCGGAAACCGCCCAGTTTAGAAGCAAATCCCCATAGCAAACCTCTTCTAAACTGGGCGGTTCCCGAGACACGTGTCATCAGAGATTACTTAGACAGAAAAGAACAACCTAAACTTCAGAAGCTCATAAGTACTGAAAGGATTAAGATTTTTTTAATAGAAGTAATTTACAAATCTGTTTAACTTTCTGCAGCCAGTTGATATATAAAAAAAAAGTTTTCCCCTGGATAACCCCTTTAAATATCTATATTTTCAATGTCACATCTGTCATCGTGGCAGCCTATGGGACCCCTGGCGAGAGATGCCTGATTTTTATTTTTTTTTTCAATCACTTTGTCAATGGGTGACAAAAACTGGTGGAGAACCCCTTTCACCAGAAGAATTGCTAGCAAGCAAGGGATAATGGGCAAGAATCAAAATGGACTCCATAATATATAACACCAGGGATGGGAGGCAAAACCTGTCACCATAATATGGAGTCCATTTTGATACTTGCCCTGTAATTCTCTCTCATCTATGTAAGTTGAGCATTGTGTAAATGTATTGCTGCTTTTAGAAATCCATTGTTATCTCTGTTTACATTCAGCTTTAGTTTTTTTTTTATTATCTGCATTCATGAAGTTTTTTCCATTAGTTTATAATTGCACAGATTTGAATTATCAATCTTTTTGTAGAATATTTTATTCAACCTTTTTAGAGCCCTTCAGCAGTCGAGACTATAGTAGAAGTATACTGAATATGTAAAGGGAACACTTAAACAACACAATGTAACTCAAAGTTAATCACACTTCTGTGAAATCACACTGTCCACTAAGGAAGCAACACTGATTGACAATCAATTTCACATGCTGTTGTGCAAATGGAACAGTCAACAGGTGGAAATTATAGGCAATTAGCAAAACACTCCCAATAAAGGAGTGGTTCTGCAGGTGGCGACCACAGATCACTTCTCAGTTCCTATGCTTCCTGGCTGATGTTTTTGTCACTTTTGAATGCTGGTGGTGCTTTCACTCTAGTGGTAGCATGAGACAGAGTCTACAACCCACACAAGTGGCTCAGGTAGTGCAGCTCATCCAGGATGGCACATTAATGCGAGCTGTGGCAAGAAGGTTTGCTGTGTCTGTCAGCGTAGTGTCCAGAGCATGGAGGCGCTACCAGGAGACAGGCCAGTACATCAGGAGACATGGAGTAGGCCGTAGGAGGGCAACAACTCATCAGCAGGACTGCTACCTCCACCTTTGTGCAAGGAGAAGCACTGCCAGAGCCCTGCAAAATGACCTCCAGCAGGCCACAAATATGCATGTGTCCACTCAAACGGTCAGAAACAGATTCCATGAGGGTGGTATGAGGGCCTGACGTCCACAGGTGGGGTTGTGCTTACAGCCCAACACTGTGCAGAACATTTGGCATTTGCCAGAGAACACCAAGATTGGCAAATTCACCACTGGCGCCCTGTGCTCTTCACAGATGAAAGCAGGTTCACACTGAGTACATGTGACAGACTTGAATTGAGTCTGGAGAGGCCGTGGAGAACGTTCTGCTGCCTGCAACATCCTCCAGCATGACCAGTTTGGCGGTGGGTCAGTAAGTACGGGGTGGCATTTCTTTGTGGGCCGCACAGTCCTCCATGTGCTTGCCAGAGGTAGCCTGACTGCCATTATGTACTGAGATGAGATCCTCAGACCCCTGGTGCGGTTGACCCAGGGTTCCTCATAATGCAATACAAAGCAAGGTCTCATGTGGCTGGAGTGTGTCAGCAGTTCCTGCAAGAGGAAGGCATTGATGCTACGGACTGGCCCGCTGATTCCCCAGACCTGAATTCTATTGAGCACATTTGGGACATCATGTCTCGCTCCATCCACCAATGCCACGTTGCACCACAGACTGTCCAGGAGTGGGCAGATGCTTTAGTCCAGGTCTTGGAGGACATCCCTAGGAGGCCACCTCATCAGGAGCATGCCCAGGTGTTGTAGGGAGGTCATACGGGCACGTGGAGGCCACACACACTACTGAGCCTCATTTTGACTTGTTTTAAGGACATTACATCAAAGTTGGATCAGCCTGTAGTGTGGTTTTCCACTTTGATTTTGAGTGTGACTCCATATCCAGACCTCCGTGGGTTGATAAATTTGATTGCCATTGATAATTTTTGTGTAATTTTGTTGTCAGCACATTCAACTATGTAAATACGAAAGTATTTCATACGATTAGTTCATTCACTCAAATCTAGGATGTGTTATCTTAGTGTTCCCTTTATTTTTATGAGCAGTGTATTTTTATCAATATAACATGGTTAAGGTTAGGTGGGGAGACAACTAGTGCATTGGAGTCCAACTGCTGGGACCCTTAACATTCCTAAGAACGGAGGGCAAATGTCCTCCAAATAACTGGAGCAAACAGTACTCCATTCATTTTCTATTGGGGTTCTGAACATAATTGAGCAAACAGTGAGGGAATGAATAACCATATTGTAAGATGCATGAATGGACAAATTTGCAGAATGAATGAATTTCATGCTAAACATGCTGGGAATATTTTTTTTCTTTATGCTATGATGAAGGGGGAGGGTGGAAGGCAATGGGAAATTGAGTGTAGATGGCTGGTAGATGAAGGAAAGTGGTTTAAAATTTAGCACCAAAAACAGCATGTCTCCAATGAACTCGGAACATTTTACATTCTCGAAAAACACAAATAAACTTTGAAACCTAATGTATTTTATTTTTCATGGTGCAATTTGCAATACAATGTGCAATACATTTGTTCCACACAGAAATATTGCCTTCTTTAGACACCACACAATAATAGTGCTTTACTTATTATCTCACATAGTAATAGTGCCCCATGCAATAATAGTGTCTCCTTGGGTGTTTTTTCTTTATAGAGCAGAAATGCCCTTTATTAAAACCTCCATACAGCAGCACCCCTATGTCATTTTAGCTTTTTACAGTAGTAATGTTCCTCTTTGTGATTCTTGTGTGTTTATCCAATATTTGTCCTGATTGAGCCCCCCCCCCCCCCCCATTATGTGTATGCCCAGTTGTTACAGGGAATCTGTTAGCCGCAATTCAAAAATCCTGAAACTGTAAGAGCAAGTGCCACATGGTACCTTTCACATATCTGCCTGTGTTTCCAAAACTTGGAAAAATGCTTCATTTCTCTGGTGCAAAGAGTCAAAGGGGAGTTCTCAATCTGAAACATCTCCTCGCTTCCCCTCTCTTACCTGTCTCTGCTTGATTGACAGCTGGAAACCGATCCCTGTTTGTAAATCTCACACCTGTGCCATAGAATATCCATGTGAAATCTTGTTGGGAATCTTAGAAGCTTTGGGGGTATTTTGTCACTAGTCGTCCTGGGGATTAGGTCCAGATTCCAGTCTGAGATTGGTCTACAGCAGGCTCGAACTTAGGTGTGTAGCCCCTTAACGACCACGGATGTAAATGTACGTCTTGGTGCGGAGGTACTTTGTGCTTTGTACAATTACGTCCTGTACATGACCGCGAGCATCGGAGCATCCCGCCTGCTGTCAGCTATCATGCTGATGTCCACCATTAACCCTTCAGATTGCGTGATCAATCACGGCATCTGCGGCAATGCGCATGTTTAAATGGATGATCGTATCGCCCGCATCTGAACTATCAAAATATAATGTAAATGATCCTGTATGGTGAGCGGCGTATATGTAAAAAAAAAAAAAAAAAAAAAAAAAAAACAAATATGCAGCTTTTTTGTCACATTTTATTTTAAAAAAATTATAAAAAGTGATTTAAAAGTTTCATATACACAAAAAAACGTACAGATCATGGTGCAAAAAATGAACCCTCATACAGCCGTGTATACAAAAAAATTAAAAAGTTATAGGTGGTCTAAATAAGACAATTTTAAGCATACTGATTTTGTACAAAAAGTTTGATATTTTAATCATATTGACCCACAGAATAAAGAAAACATGTCATTTGTACAGTGTGAAAATGAAGCCCTCCAAAATGTGCAAAATTGTGGTTTTCATTTAAATATCCTCACAAAAAAATAATTTTTGGGGTTTGCCGTACATTTTATGGTAAAATGAGAGGCGTCATTACAAAGTTCAATTGGCCATGTAAAAAACAAGCCCTTAAGGTCAAAATGGGCCCAGTTCTAAGGGGGAAATGAAATAGCTACAGTATATGAAAACACAATCTAAACTTTTCAATGGTCTTCATGTTTAAAGAGGTACGCCACTGCCCCAGCTTTCGGAACATTTTGTTCCAAACGCTGGGTGCAGGCTGCAGGGGGTCATGATGTCATGGCCACGCCCACTCAATGCAAGTCTATAGACTCCCATAGACTTGCATTGAGGGGGCATGGCCATGATGTCACGACCCCCTGCAGCCCGCACCCAGTGTTTCGAATGCTGGGGCAGTTATAACCAAAAAATATATCAAGTAAATGATGGACGGCAATCACTTTCAAGCTGAAACCGTAAGCCCAATAAGAGGGTATTCACATGTACTAATAGGAACTGGTAGTGTGCCATGTGGTCACAGCATATTCTTATACAGATGACTGTGTTTGTTTTTATGCAGTTTGGATGAGTGTGGACAAAGGCTATTGGAAAGAAAACCGCTTTTAAGATGGTATACATTATCTGCATGCATGGCTTCAAGTTATCATCATCCTATTCTATCGCATCTGGCAGAAACTTATAGCAAGTACAGGTGAAACTCGAAAAATTCTTTCAGTAATGCTACTTAACCCCTTAAGGACATAGGGCGTATCCATACGCCCCCGTTTCCAAGTCCTTAAGGACCGAGGGCGTATGGATACGCCCTGAGCATTTCCGGCCCCCACCGCTAGCCGGAGGGGAGCCGGAGCCGGATGCCTGCTGAAATCGTTCAGCAGGCATCCCGGCATATCGCCCAGGGGGGTCATTATGTCCCCCCATGTCGGCGATTGCCGCAGATCGCTGGACAATTCAGTCCAGCGATCTGCGGCAGATTCCGGGTCAATCGGGTCTCCAGTTTCTCCCCCCCCCCCCCAATGTGAACGTACAGGGTACACTCACATGGGCGGAGGATTACAGTAAGTATCCGGCTGCAAGTTTGAGCTGCGGCAAATTTTCTGTCGCAGCTCAAACTGCCAGCGAGAAACTACTGTGAACCCCCCGCCCGTGCGACTGTACCCTAAAAACACTACACTACACTAACACAAAATAAAATAAAAAGTAAAAAACACTACATATACACATACCCCTACACAGCCCCCCTCCCCTCCCCAATAAAAATGAAAAACGTCTGGTACGTCACTGTTTCCAAAACGGAGCCTCCAGCGGTTGCAAAACTACAACTCCCATCATGCACTGATAGACTGTCCATGCTGGGAGTTGTAGTTTTGCAACAGCTGGATGTTCCCCCCCCCCCAATGTGAACGTACAGGGTACACTCACATGGGCGGAGGATTACAGTAAGTATCCGGCTGCAAGTTTGAGCTGCGTCAAATTTTCTGCCGCAGCTCAAACTGCCAGCGAGAAACTACTGTGAACCCCCGCTCGTGTGACTGTACCCTAAATACACTACACTACACTACCACAAAATAAAATAAAAAGTAAAAAAACACTACATATACACATACCCCTACACAGCCCCCCTCCCCTCCCCAATAAAAATGAAAAACGTCTGGTACGCCACTGTTTCCAGAACGGAGCCTCCAGCTGTTGCAAAACAACTACTCCCAGTATTGCCAGATAGCCACTGACTGTCCAGGCATGCTGGGAGTTTTACAACAGCTGGAGGCCCCCTGTTTGGGAATCACTGGCGTAGAATACCCCTATGTCCACCCCTATGCAATCCCTAATTTAGGCCTCAAATGCGCATGGCACTCTCACTTTGGAGCCCTGTCGTATTTCAAGGCAACAGTTTAGGGCCACATATGGGGTATCGCCGTACTCGGGAGAAATTGGGCTTCAAATTTTGTGGGGTATTTTTTGCTATTACCCTTTTTAAAAATGTAAAATTTTTGGGAAAACAAGCATTTTAGGTAAATTTTTTTTTTATTTTTTACATATACAAAAGTCATAAAACACCTGTGGGGTATAAAGGTTCACTTAACCCCTTGTTACGTTCCCCGAGGGGTCTAGTTTCCAAAATGGTATGCCATGTGTTTTTTTTTTTGCTGTCCTGGCACCATAGGGGCTTCCTAAATGCGGCATGCCCCCAGAGCAAAATTTGCTTTCAAAAAGCCAAACGTGACTCCTTCTCTTCTGAGACCTGTAGTGCGCCAGCAGAGCACTTTTCACCCCCATAAGGGGTGTTTTCTGAATCGGGAGAAATTGGGCTTCAAATTTTGGGGGGTGTTTTCTGCTATTACCCTTTTTAAAAATGTAAAAATTTTGGGAAACCAAGCATTTTAGGTAAAAAAAAATAAAAAATGTTCACATATGCAAAAGTCGTGAAACACCTGTAGGGTATTAAGGTTCACATTACCCCTTGTTATGTTCCCCGAGGGGTCTAGTTTCCAAAATGGTATGCCATGTGTTTTTTTTTTGCTTTTCTGGCACCATAGGGGCTTCCTAAATGCGGCATGCCCCCAGAGCAAAATTTGCTTTCAAAAAGCCAAATGTGACTCCTTCTCTTCTGAGACCTGTAGTGCGCCAGCATAGCAATTTTCACCCCCATATGGGGTGTTTTCTGAATCGGGAGAAATTGGGTTTCAAATTTTGGGGGGTATTTTCTGCTATTACACTTTTTAAAAATGTAAAATTTTTTGGGAAACCAAGCATTTTAGGTAAAAAAAAAATTATTTTTTTTACATATGCTAAAGTCGTGAAACACCTGTGGGGTATTAAGGTTCACTTTACCCCTTGTTACGTTCCCTGAGGAGTCTAGTTTCCAAAATGGTATGCCATGTGTGTTTTTTTGCTGTTCTGGCACCATAGGGGCTTCCTAAAGGTGACATGCCCCCCAAAAACCATTTGACGCTCCTTCCCTTCTGAGCCCTCTACTGCGCCCGCTGAACAATTAACATAGACATATGAGGTATGTGCTTACTCGAGAGAAATTGGGTTTCAAATACAAGTAAAAATTTTCTCCTTTTTACCCCTTTCAAAAATTCAAAAATTGGGTCTACAAGAAAATGCGAGTGTAAAAAATGAAGATTTTGAATTTTCTCCTTCACTTTGCTGCTATTCCTGTGAAACACCTAAAGGGTTAATACACTTACTGAATGTCATTTTGAATACTTTGGGGGGTGTAGTTTTTATAATGGGGTCTTTTATGGAGCATTTCTAATATGAAGGCCCTTCAAATCCACTTCAAACGTGAACTGGTCCATGAAAAATAGCGAGTTTGAAAATTTTGTGAAAAATTTCAAAATTGCTGCTGAACTTTGAAGCCCTCTGGTGTCTTCCAAAAGTAAAAACTCATAAATTTTATGATGCAAACATAAAGTAGACATATTGTATATGTGAACCCAAAAAAAATATATTTTGAATATCCATTTTCCTTACAAGCAGAGAGCTTCAAAGTTAGAAAAATGCTAAATTTTCATTTTTTTCATCAAATTTGGTGATTTTTCACCAAGAAAGGATGCAAGTTACCATAAAATTTTACCACTAAGTTAAAGTAGAATATGTCACAAAAAAACAATCTCGGAATCAGAATGATAACTAAAAGCATTCCAGAGTTATTAATGTTTAAAGTGACAGTGGTCAGAATTGCAAAAAACGCTCCGGTCCTTAAGGTGAAAAAGGGCTCGGTCCTTAAGGAGTTAAAGGTGAAACTAATAAATGAGAGAGACTCATTACATGCAAAGCAAGATAGTTCATGCCGTGATTTGTCATAATTGTGATGATTATGGTTACAGTTCATGAAAACCCCAAAGCCCCCCCCCCCCCAATTACTATTTGGGGAGCCATGTCATCTGCTGGTGTTGGTCACTGTGCTTCATTAAGTCCAGGGTCAACACTTCTGTCTACCGGTAGATTTTGGAGCACTTCATGCTTCCTTTCCTTTTAACCCCTTAACGACGCAGGACGTATATTTACGTCCTGCGCCGGATCCCGCGATATGAAGCGGGGTCGCGCTGCGACCCCGCATCACATCGCGTCGGTCCTGGCGCTCATCAACGGCCGGGACCCGCGGATAATACCACACATCGCGGCAATGTGCGGTATTAACCCTTTAGAAGCGGCGGTCAAAGCTGACTGCTGCTTCTAAAGCAAAAGTGAAACTATCCCGGCTAGTCAGTAGGGCTGTTCGGGACCGCCGCGGTGAAATCGCGGCGTCCCGAACAGCTTACAGGACACCGGGAGGGCCCTTACCTGCCTCCTCGGTGTCCGATCGACGAATTACTGCTCCGTGCCTGAGATCCAGGCAGGAGCAGTCAAGCGCCGATAACACTGATCACAGGCATGTTAATACACACCTGCGATCTGTGTAAAAGATCAGCATGTGCAGTGTTATAGGTCCCTATGGGACCTATAACACTGCAAAAAAAAAGTTAAAAAGATGTGTTAATAAAGGTCATTTAACCCCTTCCCTAATAAAAGTTTGAATCACCCCCTTTTTCGCATAAAAAAATAAAACAGTGTAAATAAAAACAAAATAAACATATGTGGTATCGCCGCGTGCGTAAATGTCCGAACTATAAAAATATATCATTAATTTAACCACACGGTCAATGGCGTACGCGCAAAAAAATTCCAAAGTCCAAAAAAGCGCATTTTTGGTCACTTTTTATACCATTAAAAAATGAATAAAAAGTGATCAAAAAGTCCGATCAAAACAAAAATCTTACCAAAAAATACTTCAGATCACGGCGCAAAAAATGAGTCCTCATACCGCCCTTTACGTGGAAAAATTAAAAAGTTATAGGGGTCAGAAAATGACATTTTTAAACGTATAAATTTTCCTGCATGTAGTTATGATTTTTTCGACAAAATCAAACCTATATAAGTAGGGTATCATTTTAACCATATGGACCTACAGAATAATGATAAGATGTCATTTTTACAGAAATATGCACTGCGTAGAAACGGAAGCCCCCAAAAGTTACAAAATGGCGTTTTTTCTTCGATTTTGTCGCACAATGATTTTTTTTCCGTTTCGCCGTGAATTTTTGGGTAAAATGACTAATGTCACTGCAAAGTAGAATTAGTGACGTGAAAAATAAGCCATAATATGGATTTTTAGGTGGAAAATTGAAAGGGTTATGATTTTTAAAAGGTAAGGAGGAAAAAACGAAAGTGCAAAAACTGAAAAACCCTGAGTCCTTAAGGGGTTAAGTTGCATTAATCAAATACAATGAACTTTTGCACAATATTCAAACTTTTCGAGTTTCACCTGTATGCCTCTCCTGGGCTAACACTGAGCCTTCAAATTTAGGGCATGTAGGATTCTGCTATTTCCTATATATATTCTTTGTTTTAAATGAATAGGTGACGTATCTATGGAGCTGCTGGAGATAGCCGAGTACCCTAAACTAAGAGCAACACTTTGGGGTACATTTACCCGCTTCTAACTAGCAAGGACCCCAGCAATCTCTGGAACGGGCCCATCTTTCTGAAAGGAGCGCATGCTGGGGTCAGCACACACTCCATTCATTCTCTATAGACCCGAGTGTGGTACTTGAGCATCTCCGGCGCTCCCATAGAAATGAATGAAGAGCATGCTGACTCCAGCACATGATCTTCTTAGAGAGTCCGAGAGATGGCGAGGGGTCCCGGTCTTGTGGATAGGGGATAAGTTACTTTTCTCTGCAGTAACCCTTTAACATTTTGCACATGTTCAAGCGGCAGAAAAATATGGACATTCCGCATGTTAACTTGATTATGCGGCACTAGAACTGCTCGGAAATGCACAGTCTTCATAGATAGCAATGCATTCTGAGCAGAATCCACAGAAACATTTAAAGGGGTTTGTCACGATCACACCCTATCGGTCCAGCCAAGACGCTAGAGAGAGTGTGATGGTGCAAGGGTTAAAGCCGCCAGACCTCTGGGTATCCACTACTAGTCCCAGCAAGTCGCCAAATTAACCCTTAGATAAACGTGTTTTACCAGAGCCTCCTTCAGGAAGGTGAGCTCATATATTTAGAGATCAAAGACCAGAGCTGATTAATTAAACATTTAATCTGACAAAAGGTATCACAGTGCAAAATATATATAAAAATACAGGAACAAATGACATACAGTTACAAAAATATGAAAGAGTTTAGCAAGGCAAGTTCAGAAAACAAAAGATGAAGTTCTTACAGCATGATGGTATAGCAGTCCTTCAGTGAGAGTGCTGTTCTTAGGATGGTCTTGTTAGCTTGTTGCACAGCTTTGAACACCCTGAGTCTAGCATTGTTAAAGGGTAGCTCCCACCATCCTATTTTTTTTTTCTGTCCCTGCCTATTGCCAATCTATCCCTAACCCCCTCCCTGCTTTTAATTTTTACTATAGTAAAAATAACTTTTTTTCTGCCTGGTAGTATGCTCACTACCAGGCAGACTTCCCCAGCAGGCACCACGTCACTGATGCCTACTGGGGGGGGACTTCCACCCTTAGTTCATCTACACAGGGTGCCTCCAGCTGTTTCACCACTACAACTCCCAGCTTGCCCTGACATCTATTGGCCGTCAGGGCATGCTGGGAGATGTAATATTGAAACAGCTGGAGGCACCCTGTGTAGATAAACTATTAGTTAGTTACATACGGTGCTGCGGCGCTGCGGCGCTAGCCCGTTCCCTCCGTTCCCCCCCCCCGTGCCATACCCCTTTCCCTCCATCACAAACCCCCCTCCCGCATACCCCGCTCCCTCATTACACTTACTGCAAAGTCCGGCAGCGGGCGTGCAGGGACAGCGGCGGCGACGAGGCGGCGGCGGCGATGTGCGGGAGGAGTGGCCTCCCAGCCAGTGGCCGGGGAGCCAATGCGCTCGCTCCCTGTCTCTGATTGACAGGCAGGGAGCGAGTGCAGCCTAACTGAAAAAGGACTGATTGCCAGGCCAAAATCAGTCCTTTTTCAGGCGTGACGTCATGCCAGGCTGCAGCCGGCCACTAGGAGGGAGACCCCTAGTGGCCGGTTTTCAAATGTAAATTAAACCATTTTAATAAAAAAAATAATAATAATAAAAGTATATTAGAGATATGTTGTAGTACATAAGTACTACAACATATCAAAAAATAAAGTTGGTGACAGTGCCCATTTAAATATTATATATCTGCCTTTTTGGAGGGAGATTCCATTCCCCCCTCCCCTCTGATCCCACCAGGGGGTCTTCTCTCTTCCTGGCCCCTTTTCTCTTTGATTATATGATGAGACCAGAGTGCATGACTTCAAAGGAGATACAAACAAACAGCCAGACCCCCCAATAAAATGCAATACACAAAAGGACACACCGTCCGAATGACCTCTCACCCATGTCCTGGACAATCCATCACACACAGTCATCACTTATAATACACATATAGGATTTTAATAATCAGGCCTTGGGCCTGACACCTCCCCCTTAAGATGGGGACAGAGAGATCTTGCCTATCCAGGCTGATAGATCTGTCTCCCTTAACCATCTATTTCTCTTCTTGACACCACAGGCCCTGCATTCCCAGGCAAAGATGGCACTGAAGGGGCCTATTTCCTCATTTAGCTGCCTTTTTCTTTCCTCTGAGAGCTGTGGTTTGATCTCCACATCCTGAAGGGATCCCTGGCTCTGAGCTTCCTCCACTAGGTCCAGTAGGGGATCACTACCCAGCCCTTCCTCTGGTGCACTACATACACTAAGTACCACCTTCTCAGGGTCATAGTATACGATATTAATGTAGCACTGTCTCTGCCTCTGACCTTTCTCATCAAGGGCAAGTACATATGTGGTGGGTTTTAGGCACTGCAAAATGGGGAAGGGACCCTCCCAGGCGGCCTGCAACTTATTCTGCCTGATGGGGTTCAGAACCATTACCTTCTGTCCCACTTCATAGACCCGGTCCCTTGCATTGCGATCATACCAGTACTTCTGCCTGGACTGTGCTGCTGTGAGGTTGTCATGTACCAGCCCCGTCAATGCCTGCATCCTGTCCCTATATCTCAGAACATACTCCACCACAGAAGTCTCAGGGGCATGTAGCCCCCCTTCCCATTCCCCTCTTACTAAATCTAGGGGTCCCCGCACTTTGCGACCATACAATAATACAAAGGGCGAGAAACCTGTAGACTCTTGGGGTACCTCCCTGTAAGCGAATAACAGATGGGGTAAATACTTCTCCCAGTCCCTGCCCTCTGATTCTACAAAGGTTTTCAGCATTTGTTTCAAGGTCCCATTGAACCTCTCACAAAGACCATTTGTTTGGGGGTGGTATGGGCATGCTACCAAGTGCTGTACATTCACCTTCTTACAGAGACTTTTCATGAGATTGGACATGAACTGTGTGCCCTGATCAGTGAGCATTTCTCTGGGGAACCCTACCCTGCAGAAAATACTGATCAGAGCATCTGCCACCTTATCTGCTCGGACGGAGGATAAGGCAACAGCCTAAGGGTACCTGGTTGCATAATCTACAGCAGTAAGAATAAATTGTTTCCCTGTGCTGCTGGGTATAGCCAGAGGCCCCACAATATCCACTGCAATTCGTTCAAAAGGTACAGATATGACTGGTAGGGGCACTAGGGGAACATGAGTTACATCCCCAGACTTACCCACCCTTTGGCAGACATGACAGGATCTACAGTAATTTGCAACAGCAGTACCCATACCTGGCCAACAGAAATTGTGTGCCAACCTGGACTTTGTCTTGGCCACTCCCAAATGTCCTGCCAGGGGGGTCTCATGGGCTAACCTTAGCAGTTCTTTCCTGTACTGCCTAGGAACCACTAACTGCCTTTCTCTCTCCTGGGCCCCTAGCATGCCTTTGGAAAGGGACTCTCAGTACAAGATATCGTTTTCCCAATATACCTGATGCCCATCTGTGTCAACACCTGTATGTTCAGCACGTTGTCTCAGCCCTTCAAGGGAAGGGTCACTGCGCAGAGCTTCCCGGAAATGCTCATTTCCCTCCCCCCATCTCGTGGTATCAGGGAGCACATTTCCCCCAGGTGAACTAGCATCTCCACCTTCCTCTGCTATGGCTTGCATGTCACACAGCTTGCCCCTTGCATCACCATCCTCCCTTCTTTTTAAAGCTGCAGCCCTGGCATGCTGCTCATGCGTTATCACTGCCACCATTGGTATTCCTCCCTGGGGTTTACCTTCCTCTCTCTCAGTTCCAGACATAAAAATACAGGCATCATACACAGGGCTATCACTCCTTCCCTCCTCCTCCTTAGGCTCACAGGATTGGGACATATCACTCACTGCTGGTCCCTCATCCTTACATGTCACCAGGGGCACCCCAACCCCTCCCCCTAGCCCATCTCCACTAGGTTTTGGCACTGGAAATTCATTGTCACCACATTTTACAATACACCCCATTTCACTTTTGGAAAACATTACTGGTTCAGTCACAGGTAAACATTTATCAATCCCCTGCACTCCCTCCCAGTTACCACAGTTCACAGTGTCTCCCAAAGTCTTGCACAGTACCTCAGAATGAACAGGGCTCTCTCCTAGCCCATCCGTTGTGCAGGTAGGGTCCTCTGGAGCATAATGACAGAGCATCCGACCCAAATCATTCCCCAGCAGAACATTAACAGGGATGTCCTCAGAGACCCCCACCTTCCGCAAACCTTTGCCTGTACCCCAATCCAGGTACACACGGGCCATGGGCACAGCAGGCCGCACACCTCCAATTCCTTTTAATGCCATGGTTCTTCCAGGGATGATGTCCTCTGTATCCACCACTTCAGGCCGCACAAAGGCAAATGAGGCTCCAGAATCTCGTAACCCCACTGTCACCCGGTCACCCACAGTTACACTCTGTCGGTTATCCCCTCTTTTCTCCACCGCTCCAGACACCAGAAGAATGGCTGTGTAACCTCCAGCTGCCGGTGGAGAATTCTTCTTGTTGGGGCAAGTGGGACTCAGGTGCCCAATATTGTTGCATCTGTAACATCTGCGGGTGTCCCCCTGATCCAATGTGGCTCCTGTTGCTTTTGGGGATGATGGCAAGAATTTCCTGGCTGGCCTGGTGGTGCTCTGTGGGTGTGTGGCTCCCCTCCAGGTACTTGCTCCTGCTTGTGCAGATCCACGCTTTGCTGCTGGCGCCCGGTTATTGGCAAAGTCATCTCCTAGTTCTGCTGCTTCCATTGCTGTCTAGGGCTTGCGGTCCAAAATCCACTCTCTGGCTTTGAAGCTCCGTGTTTGGAGAAACTGATCCAGGACCATCAAGTCCTCCAGGGCCTCATAGGTAGTGACTTGTAGGCCCCCAGTCCATTGCCTGAATGCAGTCCTTAGCTGACCTGCATGTTCAGTGCAGCTTTCTGTGGCGCTTTGTTGCAAAGTCATAAATCTTTTCCGATAAGCCTCTGGAGTCAGATTAAAACTTTTTAGCAGGGCAGATTTTATTGCCTCATAGTCCTAGTCACTTTCAGAGCTTTCCCTCGCAACCGTGGGGTTAGATATGGTCCCCACCGTTCCTTAGGTAGATGGAACTCCCGGCAAACCTTTTCAAATCCCCTCAGGAACACATCCATATCACCATCTTTCTCCAACATGGGGAAATGTTCCAAGCGGGGTTTGTGGTCTCCTTGATCCTGCACATCACTGTGTGCAGATAAAGCATCCCCTCTCAGCCTCAGAACCTCCAGTTCATGCCTTCGCTGGGCCTCTCTTTCTGCGGCTTGTGCCTGGGCCTCTCTTTCTGCGGCTCGTGTCTGGGCCTCTCTCTCTGCGGCTCGTGCCTGGGCCTCTCTCTCTGCAGCTCGTATCTGTGCCTTTCTCTCTGCAGCCTGTGCCTCTCTCTCTCTGCAGTTTGGTACTGGAGAAACAGTTGGAGTTTCATATTGGCATCCACATTCCCAAGGTGTTGTAAGGCATATAAGAGTCCAAGGCCTCATGTGGAGTACTGTCCTCATGGGGAGTAATGTTATATTCCCCAGGAGATATCAGTCCTTGGATGGCAGTTCCAGCTGTAGGACTTTGCCTCATGTCACTCAGCTCTTCTGCACGGGCATCATACTCCACAAGATCAGCAATAAGTTGTTCCTTGTTCTTTCCTGCAGTAGGGGTGTCCTTTTCTTGGCACATTAGCTCCAGTGCAGGCTTGGACTGCTTGCGATATGCCTCCATATTTCCAAGATGAGACAGAGGAGGTAAAACAGGAGATGGGGAGGACAGAACTGTCTTGCACTCTTTTTGTATGTCTTTTAAACCAGCACTGAGCTCTGTCTTTGGAATTTACACACAAGAAGATGTATGCAATTTCTTTTTTAGTGCTAAGATTTCCTTACAGGTAAAATCAAGCAAGCACTAAAAATCTCTAAATATATCCCGACGCTGCCACCAGTTGTCACGATCACACCCTATCGGTCCAGCCAAGACGCTAAAGAGAGTGTGATGGTGCAAGGGTTAAAGCCGCCAGACCTCTGGGTATCCACTACTAGTCCCAGCAAGTCACCAAATTAACCCTGAGACAAACGTGTTTCCACCAGAGCTGCCTTCAGAAAGGTGAGCTCATATATTTAGAGATCAAAGACCAGAGCTGACTAATTAAACATTTAATCTGATAAAAGTTATTACAGTGCTAAATATATAAAAATACAGGAACAAATGACATACAGGTATAGCAATATATAAAAGAGTTTTGCAAGACAAGTTTAGAAAACAAAAGATGAAGTTCTTACAGCATGATGGTATAGCAGTCCTTCAGTGAGAGTGCTGTTCTTAGGATGGTCTTGTCAGCTTGTTGCACAGCCTTGAACACCCTGAGTCTAGCATTGTTAAATATTATATATCTGCCTTTTGGGAGGGAGACTCCATTCCCCCCTCCCCTCTGATCCCACCAGGGGGTCTTCTCTCTTCCTGGCCCCTTATCTCTTTGATTATATGATGAGACCAGAGTGCATGACTTCAAAGGAGATAGAAACAAACAGCCAGACCCCCCAATAAAATGCAATACACAAAAGGACACACCATCCGAATGACCTCTCATCCATGTCCTGGACAATCCATCACACACAGTCATGACTTATAATACACACATAGGATTTTAATAATGAGGCCTTGGGCCTGACAGGATTGTCCACAATAAGGTGATTTTAGTACTTACCTGCCAGACAGTAATGGACATGCTTAGGAAAGATCCATGCTTTTCTTGGGGCTAAATGGCTATGTTGTGAGATTATCATAATGCTGTGGCTATCTTTTTGTGAACTGGCTTTTTCCTGTTGAAGTTCCATCCAAATACAAGTCCCATGATTCCTTGTTTGTAAGTGTGAGGTCAATTTTCTCCCTCCCACACATCAGCCACCCCACCCATTGACAGCAATATGTGGAAGAAAAAATAGAAAAGAACAGATGCGCATCTAAGCGCAATTATCCTTTTTTTAAAAATACAACGTGTGTTGTGGAAATAGGTTTGCTCACCTGGTGGTGTTGTACTTTGAGCACAACACCATAGTAGACTTGATACCACTTGCTGTGGTTCAGAATGGAGTGCAGCCGGCACCGGTTCCGTTCACAGCTGGCAGAGGATGGTCTTAGGAAATCACAAAAGGGGGGAGAAGAAATCTCCTGATAAAACGGTGGCTATAGTGGCGCTCTCCTCCGAAGATCGGTGTCTCTGTTGTGGCAATTAACCGGCCATAACGGACTGCCACAATCCCTTCAGGTGGATTCAGTGTCAACTGTTTATATTCGTCCATCAGCCGTTTCAGCGCCGTTTATATTAAATATAAACAGCGCTGAAACGGCTGATGGCCGAATATAAACAGTTGACACTGAATCCACCAGAAGGGATTGTGGCAGTCCGTTTTGGTCGGTTAATTGCGCCAACCGAGACACCGATCTTCTGGAGGAGAGCGCCATTATAGCCACCGCTTTATCGGGAGATTTCTTCTCCCCCCTTTCGTGAACCCCACCCATTGAAACACACCTGAGCCCCTTTCATGCAATAGACCAGTGTTTTCTAACCAGGGTGCTTCCAGGTGTTGCAAAAGTAAAATTCCTTGCAGAATGATCTTCCTTCCACCCAGCAGTTGCTCCACCTATTCAAGCAGGACAGGCTCCCTTTGCACACCTGACTAGTGTTGATATGTCTCGGACCATACTGCAATCTGGGAAAACCTGGGAGGACACTCATTTTGTATACTGTTAAATATAAACATTGGGGCAAAAATCACAGAAGAATTGCGAAACCACCATCAAACACAGGTACAGACATTATATTATAAACTACACTATCTTTACAGCCCCTATAGCTTAGTCAAATGAAAAAAAAATCTTGGAATACCCCTCTAACAGGTTCAATGTTTCTGCAGACGCCGGAATCGGGATTTCCATGGCAAAAACATCTGCCGTGGAAATTTAGCCATGTGCACAGTGCAGCAGAACCCCTTGCGGAATTCTGCTCGGAAATTCTGCTGTGTCAACATATCCTTAGAGTATATTAACACTGGGGAATCTCCGGCTAGAGATTTTCCTGGTCGGACATTATGTTTGAGTGGCTGCTGCCAAAATCCACCTTTGGCAGCAATGCAGTCTGCATGTAATTCCGACAAAAGAATGAACATTTTTATTCTTTCCACGCGTTAGTTTCTCTTGCAAAATCTTCCGCCACTGAAATTCCACAATGTGAATAGACCCATTCATACCAATGCTAGATTTGTGCAGCAGCCACCGACCAGGTAGTGTTGGCTTCCAATAGGAATATCCAGGAATACTTTTCCAATTGAAATTGAAATGCAACACCTAAAAAAATGTAGCCAAAAAATTACTGGCTTAAACCTAGATTACTAGTAATGCCTAACATTCTTAAAGGGGTATTCCGGGCAAAATCTTTTATCCCCTATCCAAAGGGCAATATAACGAATATGCAAATTTAGCGAATATATGATGAATATTCGCGCATATATTCGTGAAATATCTCAAATTCGAATATGGCCTATGCCGCTCATCACGGACGTGACGTCACGCCACGCCCCCTCCATTCATGTCTATGGGAGGGGGCGTGACGGCCATCATGGGGATAGGGGATAAAATGTTTTTGCCTGGAATACCCCTTTAAAAATGCAACCTAATACAGAATTATTGTTTATAGGTTCTTCTCAAAGACAAGAAGGAGAAGCAGTCAGGCAGAATTCCCCCCCACAGTCAGTGACTGAACTGTGTCTATAATAATGCTCTATAAATATTTTAAATGTTTTAAAAGCCTCAGCTTACCAAAGAAGGACAAATAATGTATTTACATTCTCTATGCCAGAACATATAAAGTGATTTCTGTTTCTTTGAAGTTCGACATTTATTTTTAAGAGTTCTTGAAACCTTTCATGTTTTTTTTTAAAGAGTTTTCTTTTTCTATTATGTGTTAAAAATATCTTTTGCCATATTTTTGCAGGTCACCTACAATAGGAACAACTTCATGTGAAATATGGTTATCTGGAAAGGTATACATTTTTAATGACCAAACAATGGGATCCAGTACATTTCGAAAGGCAGCCACGCTGGATGAACTTCTGTATGCCTGTATTGAGATGTTTGGTACGTTTGATAAAGTTCTATTTATAGCTATTCTGATAACAGCAAATGCCAAAGATGGAATGTTGTTACTGGAACTCAACCTCAATTTAAGTGACAATTCATTTTATGATAATAGTATACAAGATGTATAAATAGTAGAAAATTGGTTTTACAGGTTATTTCTGTTGGTGTCCACTATAAGATTTACAAATGTACAGTCTCCAAGGTACCAGAAGTCTTCTATAGTGTTCAGCGGCATAGGCCATATTCGAATTCGCGAATATTCGCGAATATATGGACGAATATTCGTCATATATTCGCGAATATTCGCATATTCATAATATTCTTTTTATTTTCGCATACACGAAAATTCACGCATGCGAAAGTTAACATATACAAAAATTAACATAGTTGAAAATTCGCATATGCGAAAATTCGCACGCCGGTCTCACACAGTAGTATTAGAGCCTTCTTTACACCACACAAGCTGGAAGCAGAAAGGGATGATCACTGTGATGTGTACTGTGAAAAAAACAAAAAAAAAAACGAATATTCGTAATTACGAATATATAGTGCTATATTCGCGAATATTCGCAAATTTGCGAATATGCGATATTCGCGAATAAAATTCATATTGTCTTCTAAGTCTTCTATAGCTTTGCTTTTATTTTCATCCAAATCACAGTATCCCAGAGAGGCCATGTTATTTTTATCCAGGCACAAAAATCAACCAGGCAGCTTTTCAGCACTAAAAAGGCCTTTTTTTTATTTTAATTTTTTTACTGCCGGTATTGCCTATAATATGGTATATGTTTTTTTACTGCCAGTATTGCCTATAATATGGTATATGTTTTTTTTACTGCCAGTATTGCCTATTGCCTGGTATAAAGCCTTCTTCAGGCTTAAACATTGTCCGGCTACTTTTCTCGTTCAATGTTTTTATTGAAGTTTTATCATATAACAACAATACAATACATAACAAGTAGTGCTGAACATAGCGCCAAATTAACAAAAACATACAAAAATAAAAATAAAAACAATAAAGATTGTTTGATCTCTAGACATCTCAATATAGTTCACAATTAAAGCCCGGAGATTCAACATGGTTGGTCTGCATCTCATTGCCTACTTTGTCAGGAGTTAAAACAAAATAGTACATTATCCTTTTTTGTCCAATGTATGCTCTGGTCTGAAGTATTCCATCTGTTAGGTAAGTTATTTGTGTTGATATACCTCAGATATACCACCATTATGAAAACTTATGTAGTAAGAAAAGTATACCAAACCTCTTCCAAGACAATTACAAGGAACAAGAGCAAGCTCTAAAGCGTTTAAATATCAATACATTGAGGTGAGGTGGACCAACTCTGCCATCTATTTGCAAAAGAATGATATCTGCCCGATCCCAATGCTATTACTTGTCCGGCTACTTTTAAAGGGGTACTCCGGTGAAAACCTTTTTTCTTTTAAATCAACTGACTTCGGAAAGTTAAACAGATTTATAAATTAATTCTATTAAAACTTAATCCTTCCTGTACTTATTAGCTGCTTAATGCTACAGAGGAAATTCTTTTCTTTTTGGAATGCTCTCTGATGACATCACGAGCACAGTGCTCACTGCTGACGCTATTATAATAATAAGTCTTTATTTATTTATTGCTGTCCTTAGTGGGATTTGAACCCAAGGCCCCAGCACTGCAAGGAAGCAGTGCGAACCACTAAGCCACCATGCTGCCCTTAGCATGCATCTGCTATGCACGGTTGCTAAAATGGACAGAGATGTCAGCAGAGAGCACTGTGCTCGTGATGTCATCAGTGTTCCAAAAAGAAAGGAATTTCCTCTGTAGCATTCAGCAGCTAATAAGTACTGGAAGGATTAAGATTTTTTAATAGAAGTAATTTACAAATATGTTTAACTTTCTGGCACCAGTTCATTTAAAAGAAAAAAGGTTTTCACCGGAGTACCCCTTTACATTTGGTTGAAAATAAAAGGTTTTGAATAATTTCTGCTGCCTTCAAAACTCAAATTTAACTGTTACATGACAAGCTATCAGGGTAACACCTTTATCAGACCACAGGGAATGGAGCCCCTTCATATGGTGTTTTGTCATTCAATCTACAACTCACACCAAAGAATGCCTAAGTACCATAATTGTCATGTTGGCCTTTGTATCACATTGAGCAGGTGTGACATGCTGCGCTCCGGCCACAGACACCAGCCGTGAGCGCAGCATCCCCGTGTCCCTGACTGCCGGCGGGGTCGGAATTCGCATCGCGGGACGCCCCCCCCCATGCGAATCCCGGCCCGTCTCTTACTTACTTACTCCGCTCCTGCAACTGCTTCCTCTCAGCCCCGGCGTGCATGTTCCCATCCCTTAGGGCGCGCATGCGCCAGAGCTTTGAAATTTAAAGGGCCAGTGCGCCCATAATTAGTGAATTCACCTGTCACCATGTTATAAGTTATTTGCACCTCACACGCCCCCCTACTGGATCTTCAGTGCTTATTGCCTAAGAGAAAGCGTCCCATTGCCTGTTTTGCCTACCCGTGTTTCCTGACCTTCCTGCTAATTTTTTTGACTCCGAACCTTTGCCGCCTGCCTAGACCTTCTGTTACGTTGACTAAACCTCTGCCTCATCCTCCCGTACCCCGCTTTGTCCAGTTACCTGTGTGGTCGAGCCATGTCGGGAGTAGCGACCTGGGTGTCGCCTGCCGCAGCAAATCCATCCTGCTTTGCAGCGGGCTCTGGTGAAGACCAGTGGCACCTTAGATTCCGCTCCGCCATATGGTCCGAGTCATCAGCCACACAGGTAGAGGATCCACATCCAGTTTCGTGACAGCCCACATTCAGGTGCGTGCAGCTCTGCCTACCTGAACATCGGCCCTAAACAACGGATCCTTAATTGGACAGCAGTCTCTATTTTGAGTAAGTTCAAGCCTCCTGGTTGGGATAGGCGCCATCATGGCAATGGGCGATGACACAACTGAAGACAGAAATGTGGAACTACAAACAGAACAATAGACAGACACACCCTTACACTTTGTGGGTTATGTCCACTTTAAAAATTTTCAAAAAAAGCTAATTGGTGTACAATTCTGATGGAAAAGGAAAGGGTTGGTGCTCTGGGGAGTGTTCTGGATCTCATGCACTCCAATATTCGTGAAGCTCTCCACATACTTTTGCACACAGTGTTCCTTTAGCATGTCATACAGCCTTATATTTAACAGTAAAACTGTGAAATCTACAATGAGTGTTATTTGGAGCTTGTACTTCACACTTCATCATCTGGAGAGAGCACTAAGTCGCGTCTGTATCATTCACAGCTATATATTATTAGGTGAGCATATCTATTTTTACTTTTTATTTGCAGACCTGCTAAGAACAACGGGCCAAAGTTTATAGAAAATATGAGTATTAAGAATACATTTCATGGATACTAAGGCTGAAATGATAATCTGATATTTATTTTTTCAGATGAGAAAGGTGATCTGAACAATAACAACCTACTGCCGAGGACTGTGTTATTGATGCATCGCTGGTATCTGTCTTCTACTGAACTTGCTGGAAAAATTCTATCTATATATCCTTTATGAAACAAGAAAAGACACAATTTACATGTGTAAACTTATTCATTGCACATGCACAGTAAGGTAGAGGCAGGTCAAACCCAACTGGACACTTACTTTATATATAGCGTATAAGGGGATATAGGCATCATCTAATCCCCACTGAAGACCCCACTTTATAAGCCAGAGTGCAAAGCTATTAATATATACTAAGCATAGTAATGGTTTACGTAGCTTCTATGTAATACTCATACTTCTACTAATATGTTAATATCAACTCTGTGTGTGCATGTTATTGTCACAGCAGGTAACAGAGGACACAATGAATGGCCGCACATTTAAAGGGTTATCCACAGTTTAACAAAAACTAATATGCTGCTGTTGTAGGGAAAAATAGAAGAAAAAAAATACATATTCCTAGCACCGATCCCCCACTGATCTCCCACAGCTCCTGTCTTCTTCCATCCATCCGGACCACACAGAGAAGAACATGAGCTGTGGGGAAACAGGGCTAGGTTTCTTTCTATTGCCCCCCCTTCTCCAGCACCATATCCATTTATTGTAAAACAGTGGATACCCCCTTTAGAGGGAACCAAGAAATTAATTTATCCTCATCATCCTTGGGGGACATTTTTCTCCCAGGGATGGTGAGGATATGAAGTTTGTAAGTTACTCCCACTGTCCCATAAGTAGTCTTCTGGGCGGGGAGCTATACTTACCGAATCCCGTCGCTCAGGCCATAGTGAGGCCACCTTGATGTCACCACTCTGTTCCGTCTGCTTAGGCTCCTTTCACACTATACTGTTGCTCCATTACAAAGACCTGTTACAATGTCCCATTAAGAAAACCCTTAAAAACGGCTTTTAAAAATCCTATTCATGTCTATGGGATTTTTTGATTATCCATTCTTTGTGATGGGAGAAAAAACGTCACATGCACTAATTTTTCTCCCGTCACAAATAACGTCCGGGTGAGAATGGATAATCAAAAAATCCCATAGACATGAATGTGCTTTTTTTAACGGCCTTTTTAAGGGATTTCTTAACAGGACATTGTAACGGGTCTTTGTAACGGAGCAACAGTATAGTGTGAAAGGAGCCTTAAGGAACAGAGCGACAACGCGGGCCGTCAATCACACCGACGAGGCATCACGGCAGGACTAGGTGAGTATAGCTCCCCGCCCAGGGGACTATTTACAGGGTGACAGGGGTTACTTACAAACTTCATAAGCTCACCATCCCTGGGGGCAAAACTGTCCCCTGGGGATGGTGAAGATAAAGATATTGACAAATATAACATGTTGCCAAGCATTATATATGGTAAACTCTAATGCTTGGTTCCCTTTAAAGGGGTACTTTAGTGGAATTTTTTTTTTAAATCAACTGGTGCAAGAAAGTTAAACAGATTTGTAAATAGCTTCTATTTAAAAATCTTAGTCCCTCCAGTACTTATCAGCTGCTGTATACTACAGAGGACATTATATTTCTTTCCGGAGTTCATTTCACTCCAACCACAGTGCTCTCTGCTGACACCTTTGTCCGTATCAGGAACTATCCAGAGCAGGAGAGGTTTGCTAAGGGGTTTTCTTGTACTGGGCAATTCCTGACATGGACTGAGGTGTCAGCAGAGAGCACTGTGGTCAGACAGAAAATAAATTCTAAATGAAAAGAACTTCCTCTGGAGCATACAGCAGCTTAAATGATCCTAATACTGAACAAAAACAAAGGTTTTCCTAATGGAACAATAACTTAAAATAAAAGGTTATATGTAGTATAAAAAGACTGGTCATTAAAAAAAAAATCAGAACATCTTCCCTTAGATTATTTAGCTCCAATTAACAGACACATTTCATCGGTTTACCCCATAGGGAACATACACCTCTTTCAATGGTTTCGTCCAAAAGGAAACAATACAGGCGTCAGCACTTTTTTTTTTTATCCCACAGCTTCAAAGAGTAGGATCTGGACCATATTGAAACATATTGCTACTTAAATTTTGTAATTGTTGTGATATAACTTCTTTAACCTATGCACATATAGAAATGCCAGCGATGAGAACTGCGATACCTTCCGCTTAAAAACATGTCACTTTATGAGGTAAAGTAAGATGTATGGAATCAATATTACTACTGCTACCAACCCACTATATATATAACATTCTCCATATGTCTACATAGAGAAAAGGAGATATGTAACGCCCCAGTGGCTCTGGGCCTGCTGTGCCACATTTTGCATAGAGCCATACAGGCTTGGGTCAGGAACATAGGAACACAGTAGATCAAAACAGATACCTTTTGTAATTAATATTGTAAACAAACTACAATATTGCTGAGGCACCTGGTGGAGGAAGCATATATATGTTATCCAAGACAGGGATTGGTGTTAGAAACTTATAGCGAATTGCACTCTGACCCTTTAAGTTAGGCATAGAGCAGAGAATGCAGCTAAGTGCCAGTGAGTGCCAGGACACACAATATGCCAGTGGATGCCAACCGCCATATGCCAACCACCGGTATTACAAGATATGTCTTCTGTAAATAGGGAGATTAAGGGTATTTGTGTTTACATCAAAACCTGGTTGGTGAAATCTATATATATATATATATAAAACTCAACGTGTGTGTGTGTGTATGTTCCACAAAAACTTCCAAATGGCTAAAGATATTAACATGAAACTTGGCACACATGTTACTTATATGTCAACAACAAACATAGGCTAGGTGATTTAACCCTTACTTACCCCAATTTGCCAGGGGCGGGATTTATGTTTAAAGTCTTATACAAGTCTATGGGAAATATATGTTACTGCATAACTTCCAAACGGCTGGAGATATTTCGATAATACTTGGTCACATGTTACTTATATGTCCACTTAAAATATAGGATAGTTAATTTAACCCTTAGCTACCCCCATTTGTGGGGGTCGGGAGTTTTGTTTAAAGTCCCATGCACATCAATGGGAAATGTATGTTCTCACATAACTTCTGTACGGCTGGAGATATTTCAATACCTGGTACACATATTACAGGTCGGAATATGAGGATGGGATGGGAGGTCGAGATAGGAGGTCAAGATAGGAGGTCAAGATAGGAGGACGGGATGGTCGGGATAGGAGGTCGAGTTAGGAGGTCGGGATATGAGGACTGGATATGAGGTGGAGATAGGAGGATGGGATAGGAGGACGGGATAGGAGAACGGGATAGGAGGTTGAGATAGGAGGTCAGGATAGGAGGTCTGGATAAGAGGTGGAAATAGGAGGACGGGATAGGGGGTTGAGATAGGAGGTCGGGATAGGAGGACAGGATAGGAGGTCGGGATAGGAGGTCGAGATAGGAGGTCAGGATGGGAGGACGGGATAGGAGGTCAGGATAGGAGGACGGGATAGGAGGTCGGGATGTGAGGATGGGATATGAGGTTTGGATATGATGATGGGATAGGAGGTCAGGATATGAGGACAGGATATGGGGTTGGGATATGACAACAATATATGAAGACGGGATATGAAGTCAAAAGCTTCCTCCTTTGTTTATTTTCCTCCCCAACAAGGATTAGGAAGGAAAAACGGGCAACGCCGGGTATTCGGCTAGTTAGTAATAAAGGAGAAATAAAAAAGTTAACATGGGTTTTTTTTTTTTTTTTGTAAATAAAACAATGGCCAAATTAAACATTTTGTTTCTTAGGAATGTCTTTATTCCAAAATTTCAACCAACAGTCCATCCTTGTGTGATTCTAAATGTGCTCTTTTTGTAAGTTCACTTCTAGTTTTGCCTTCCAGAACTGCATATAAACTGCAAAAAATAAAATAAAAATGGCACAAGTTATGGCACCCTTAGGTTCTTGGTTTATAGCTAATCCTAAAACCTCAGTTGTCATTTAAACTATTGATTTTTAGGCTTATGTTGGGTAGGAGGAATGTATGATCAATGGGCAGCTATGTAATTAAAATATCATCAAAGATGTGCCCTTTTATGAGATCAAAAAGTCATGATGACCCTTCTGTATGTTCTAGATACTGGATCCTGGAATTTCCTGCAGAGTTTAATCTGGATTTGGGATTGATACAACTGACAGAGGAATTTAGAGAACTGGCACACCAGCTGGGTTATGAAGAACACATTAATCTAATAGACATCTCCAGCATGTGAGTCTTTTATAGATTCATTGTGCACAAAGTTTTTTTCTTTGGGAACATGATGCATTTTTGTACATTATAAAATGAAGTGAGGCTGTATGCACAAAGCACCCAAGGTCCTTACAGTGTGGTTTATGGAGATTTATCAAAACATGTGCAGAGGAAAAGTTGACCTATAGCATCCAATCAGATTGTGTCTTTCATTTTTCAGAGGCCTTTTCAAAAATGAAGTAAATTATCTGATTGGTTGCTATGTGCAACTGGTCATCTTTTCCTCTGCACAGGTTTTGATAAATCCCCCCTATTGGCACTCTAAATTAGAGCACCTTTGTGACGCTATATTCTCCCAGAGTTATGTGCCATATTTAAGGCTCACAAAGGGACTCCTAGATTAGATCACACACAGGATTATGGACACCTGCAGTTGCATCTAACACTTCTTGGGAAATCCAAGTAAAATTCTGGTAGATCTCTTAAAGGGGTACACCGGTGAAAACCTTTTTTCTTTTAAATCAACTGGTGGCAGAAAGTTAAACATATTTGTAAATTACTTCTATTAAAAAATCTTAATCCTTCCAAGTACTTATTAGCTGGGGAATGCTACAGAGGAAATTCCTTTCTTTTTGGAACACTGATGACATCACGAACACAGTGCTCTCTGCTGACGTCTCTGTCCATTTTAGCAAAGATGCATAGCAGATGCATAGCAGATGTATGCTAATGGCAGCATGGTGGCTTAGTGGTTAGCACTGCTGCCTTGCAGTGCTGGGGACTTGGGTTCAAATCCCACTAAGGACAACAATAAATAAAGTGTTATTATTATTATAAGAACGTCAGCAGAGAGAACTGTGGTCGTGATGTCATCAGAGAGCATTCCAAAAAGAAAAGAATTTCCTCTGTAGTATTCAGCAGCTAATAAGTACAGGAAGGATTAAGATTTTTTAATAGAATTAATTTACAAATATGTTTAACTTTCTGCCACCAGTTGATTGAAAAGAAAAAAGGTTTTCACCGGAGTATCCCTTTAAGGCACATGCACACAATGGAATTTCAGCCAAGTATTTCCTCCGTAAATTTCGTATTCATGCTACCTGGAATCGAGGTTAATTTTGCACAGAATTTGCAGGCAAAATTATTCCCTTCAATTCAAAGCCCCATTGACAATAGGCCGACAGAATGAACATGTTCATTCTTTCAGCTGAATCTGGATTTACTTCGGAGGATTGGCTACAGAACTTCCAACATATGAATTGAGTAGCAATTTATAATGCCAAAAGCCTGGGTCTATGTCTGCTTCTCTTCATCAGACAATGGCACCTCTAAAGCCCAACAGAATAAAAATGGATGCAGTGATGCTCAAACAAAAACAAAGAAGACAGCACTGACTAATCCCACAATATTGATGTTGGGGTGGAGTTCTGCAGTACAACAAAACTTATCCCCTATCCGCAGGACAGTGGATAAGTGTCAGATCGAGGGGGGGACCAAACACTGAGACCCCCCGCAATCTCCCGCCATGCGCCCTGGCTCTTTGCATGAATAGAGGCGTGTCAACCACTGCACAAAGCTAAGGCCAACATGCCTCCTCCATGCATCTCTATGGGAGAGCCGGAGATACAGCTTTCATGTATCTCCGGCTCTCCCGTAGAGTTGCATGGTGGGAGCATGTCTGCCACAGCTTTGTGCCGAGGTTGACACACTGCATTCATGCAGTTTTTTTTATACTGGACTACTCCTTTACAAACATGTAAAAAAGCCTTTTTTTAGAGCTCTGCTTGGGGTGGCGTAGATTTGGAAATTTTTCTGTGCTGTGTGGTGTATATTTGCGAAATTCAAACTTGAAAAATTTTTGACCACTGCATGCACAACCAGTGAAAACGTCTACCAAGTCAGTTTTGCAAAAATCACTTGAAAGACAAATGCTGAGTGAATATTGACCTAAAAACTACTTTTAATCTCCAGAAGGATTAAAAACACAAAGACAATGGAGCTCCGGTTAATAAATTGTCTAATGGCATTAAAGGGGTACTCAGCCCCTAGACATCTTATTCCCTATCCAAAGAATAGGGGGGGTCCCGCCACTGGGGAGCCCCGCGATCTCGGCTTCGGCGAAGTTTGCTCTGTGTCGGATGACTGGCGATGTGGGGCAAAGGTTCGTGATGTTATGGCCACGTCCCCTCAATGCAAGTCTATGGGAGCGGGCATGACGGCCGTCAAACCCCCTCCCATGGACTTGCATTGAAGGGGCATGGCCGTAATGTCATGAGCTTTTGGCACTGCACCCGACACCCTACATGAACGCTGGGTGCAGCATGGACCCCCCCGATCAGACATCTTATCCCCTATCCTTTGGATAGGGGATAAGATGTCTAGGGGCGGAGTACCCCTTTAAAAAAATGGATTCCTGGTCTAAAGAAGGTGTAAGTCTTACGTGCATCTCCCTCTTAAAACGTGACTAAGAAACAGCAGAGTTACTTCTCCCTTGTCTATGGAATTCACTTTTACAATGTATTTTTTTGCCATGAATTGCATCACAGACTCTGTTGTGGGATTGTGCACACAATACACACTTCTTGCAAGCATAGCTTTATATTTAGAAACGCTGCGCCGGAAACTGGTGATCTAACATCTTAAACCAGATGTCTGTGTACGATTTATATGACAGATGCCCTTGTATAGTTTGTATTTTGAAATGGCATGTCATGCTTTGTACTTTTTAGTACATATACATATATACCTCCTATTATCTCTAAATCATAACATATAAATTTAAAATATGCAAAATATCTTGGCATCTTTAATAAGCATAAAACAGACAATTTGATCAAAACCTTTATTAGGCTATGTTTAAATCGCATGAACAGCACAGGCATATTTTTTTGTGTCGTCTTTCATCAATAATTGAAAAATCTTCTTGTTTTGCAGATTTTAGTAAAAACAGACAAAGAAAAATAAGCCAATTAAAGTGTTATCATAAATAGCATTATAAGTTATTTTTGAATACTTTGCCAGTTGGGGTTTCCTGTGTTTGTAAGCAAAGTTTTGGTCACTAAAAAGTTCTATAAAAACAGGAAAACAAAAAAAAGGAATAAGTTAAAAACACAGAAAAAGATGCAAACATTTCTGTTATAATGTTCTCTGTGTTAGCTCAACTTTGTTTTGACTAAAAATACTGACCAAAATGCTGTGTGTGAGCCCATTCTTCATATGACTTCATAAAGTGGAAAAATGATCTGTTAGGAGACTTTATCAGAATATAGTAATATTGTAGAGCTTCAATACTATTATTCTATTTATCTAGGAGTTGGGCAAAATAACCCGAACAGTACAGATCCCCTCCTTTTTTTTATTTTTATTTTTTATTAATAAAGGATGGAGGAGAAGTCTTGTGGTAAAAAATGTATCTCCTATCTGCAGGAAAGGGGATAAGTTTTAGGTTACAGGGGGTCCGACTGCTGCCCCCATCATATCTTCTGTATGGAGCCCCGACTCTCCCTCAGAGCGGCGTGTCGCAACCCCTGCCAGAAGCGGGGCCGCCACGCCCCCTCCATATAGCCATTTGGCTATATTCAGCTCTCCTAAAGAGCTATATGAAGGAGGCATGGTGGCCCCCACTTTGGAGGTCTTGACGCGCTGGTCTGGAGGAAAGCCGGGGCTTCATACAGAAGATCACATGTCTTTTTTTACGGTCTTTGTGCCATTGAACATGTTGTATGACATGACATGTGGTAATGGTTTAGCTATTGCAGCTCTGCCATTGATGTCATCTTTCTGCAGCGCACACTTGACGGTTTTGCTCATACTGGTGCCTGTAAACTTGCATTTAAAAAGCATTGACTTTCGACTACAATATAAACACATAGGAAGACAGCACTCCGATAGGTGTCCAAAATAAGTGGGTTTTATTGGTCCCAAAACTTACAAGTGATGCAACGTTTCGACCTAACTATAAGGTCTTTATCAAGCGTTTTATCAAGACTTTCGACTACAGTTATCTCTGTCTTCAGATGTTTTGCTGGTCTTTGCATAATGAGATGTTATCAAGGAAACAGAAGACCTAACACATCAACTTAGCAACTTGGGTCACAGGTTTGACACAGGTTTCTGTAAGGTTTGACATACCAAACCCCTAAGCAAATAAACATATTTTTTAGAACAGCACATGTAAGAAAGTTTATCAACAGTGATATATAATACATGATTGAGAAAAAAAGGCATTTCTGGTGATAGCAGGTGTGTCAGGAAGAGTTCAACTAATTATGTATAAATAGCGATGTTCTAATTATTTTGCTCTACCATCTATCTATCTAGACACCTTTAGGGGGATTGCAGTCTTCTGGATTTGACTAGAACACTGAGAATTTATGTGTAAATTAGCCTCAACCAGTCCTTTATAGTTTGATACAGTATGTGGCAGATGCAGGCCTAACTTACTGACCTGCAAAATTTATAAGAGGGCCCTCCACTTATTTTATTTGATAGATAATCCTGAGATGGGAGGAGACCATTGAGTCCTTCAGGCCCTAAGTCCTAGGTGAAGCTGCTACCTTTTGCGACCCCCTATAATTATATTCCTGTCAGCTTTTCTAATGGGTTATCCTAAACAGTGTTTCCCAACCTTTTTCGGCTCAGGGCACCCCGTGGGGAAAAATCATGGGGCACCCCTACCGAAGTTGACGAGCAGAAAAAAAGGAAAAAGAGGCCGCAATGCACAATATCCAATATCTTATCAGTGGGTATGTAGTTTAAAGTGCTGCTTTATACAGCAACTCACAAGTGATGTCTTCTCTGATCAGCATCGTTCCCTGTTCTCCTTTGTCTGGTTTGGACAGTCCTGACCATTTCTTCCAGCCACAATTCTTCACCATTAAACCTGCAAAACAAATCTATTAGGCTCAGCACTTTACCAACATTACCCTCCAGATTCCCCTTTTACAAGTGAAGAGGAATACAGGGGTGTATAGGTGTAAAGGGGTAACAGAGGGGTGCAGAAAGGTGTACATGGGAGACAGGTGTGTTGAGGAGTGCACATGGGTGACAGAGGGGTTTACATGGGTGACAGAGGGGTGTAGGGGGTGATAGAGGGGTTTACATGGGTGACAGAGGGATGTAGAGGAGTGTACAAGGGTGGCAGAGGGGTATAGGAGTGTACATGGGTGGCAGAGGGGTGTAGAGGAGTGTACATAGGTAATATAGGGGTGTACATGGGTGACAGAGGGCTGTAGAGGAGTGACAGATGGGTGTAGAAGAGTGTACATGGGTGGCAGAGGGGTGTAGAGGAGTATACATGGTGGCAGAGGGGTGTAGAGGAGTGTACATGGGTGGCAGAGGGGTGTAGGAGTGTACATGGGTGGCAGAGGGATGTAGAGGAGTGTACATGGGTAACAGAGGGGTGTACATGGGTGACAGAGGGGTGTAGATGAGTGACAGATAGGTGTAGAAGAGTATACATGGGTGGCAGAGGGATGTAGAGGAATGTACATGGGTGGCAGAGGGGTGTAGAGGAGTGTACATGGATGGCAGAGGGGTGTAAAGGGGTGTACATGGGTGGCAGAGGGGTGTAGGAGTGTACATGGGTGGCAGAGGGATGTAGAGGAGTGGATATGGGTAACAGAGGGGTGTACCTGGCTGACAGAGGGGTGTAGAAGAGTGTACATGGGTGGCAGAGGAGTGTACATGGGTGGCAGAGGGGTGTACATGGGTGAGAGAGGGGTGTAGAGGAGTGACAGATGGGTGTAGAAGAGTGTATATGGGTGGCAGAGGGATGTAGAAGAGTGTACATGGGTGGCAGAGGGGTGTAGAGGAATGTACTTGGGTGGCAGAGGGGTGTAAAGGGGTGTACATGGGTGGCAGAGGGGTGTACATGAGTGGCAGAGGGGTGTAGAGGAGTATACACGGGTGGCAGAGGGGTGTAGAGGAGTGTACATGGATGACAGATGGGTGTAGAAGAGTGTACATGGGTGGCAGAGGGGTGTAGAGGAATGTACATGGGTGGCAGAGGGGTGTAAAGGGGTGTACATGGGTGGCAGAGGGGTGTACATGAGTGGCAGAGGGGTGTAAAGGGGTGTATATGGGTGGCAGAGGGGTGTACATGGGTGACAGGGGTGTACATGGATGACAGAGGGGTTTAGAAGAGTGCACATGGGTGACAGGGATGGACAGGAGTGACAAGGCGGTAACAGGGGTGGACAGGGGTGACAAAGGGACAGGGGGGTGAACATGGATGACAAGGATGTGGTCAGAGGGATGGACAATGGGGGGTGAACATGGGTGACACGGGGATGGAAAGGGATGACAGAGGGGTGGATAGGGGAATGTCCAAGGTGAACATGGATGACAGGAGGGTGGACATGGGAGACAGGGGGTCAGAGGGGTGAACAAGGGTGACAGAGAGGGGTGGACTGAGGTGACAAAGGGAGAGATTGGTGAATGGGGGGGTGGACATAGGTAACTGGTGTAGACTGGGGGGTGGTCAGAGGGGTGGACAGTGGCGATGGACATGGGTGACAGAGGGGTGGCCAAGGTGGACATGGATGACAGGAACGTGGACAGGGGAGATATGGGGGTATACAGGGATGACAGGAGGGTGGACAAGGATGACAAGGAAGATAAAAGAGGGGTGACAAAGGGACAGAGGGGTGAATAGGGGGTGGACATGGGTGACAGGGGGTAGACTGGGGTGTGGACAGGGGGTGAACATGGGTGACAGGGGGTAGACTCGGGAGGTCAACATGGGTGATATGGAGGGACAGGGGGGTGGACAAGGTGGACATGGATGACAGGAGGGTGGACATTGGTGAAGGGGGTGGACATGGGTGAGGGAGGGGATGGACATGGGTGAGAGGGGGGGATGGACATGGGTGAGAGGGTGGGGATGGACATGGGTGAGAGGGTGGGGATGGACATGGGTGAGAGGGTGGGGATGGACAGGGGTAGAGGGGGGATGGACATGGGTGAGAGGGGGGGAATGGACATGGGTGAGAGGAGGGGATGGACAAGGGTGTCAGAAAGCAGGGGGATGTGGACATGGTACAGTACCTTAAGCAAGCCATTTTCCTTCCCCATTCTTCCCCTCTCCGTCAGGGCACAGACTCAGGGCTCCAGCAGGGCACTCATTCACTGTGCCGCAGGGGGGAGGGGGACGCTGGGGCACGGGTCACTACACTGGCCTGGCGCAGCTCCCGCGTTCTTCCCCTCTCCTTCAGGGCACTCACTCACTGGTCCACAGGGGGAGGGGGATGCTGAGAGATGCACACATGCACAGCAAAGCTCACACAGTGCACACAAACTTCCCTCTCCCTGCGGTGCTGGGGAAGGCCGCGATGGGAAATAAAAAAAAATTAAAAATGGGAACCCCGGTTGGGAATCACTGTCCTAAACATTCATTGTGTAATCTATCATTGTCTTCCTTTTACTTACACTGGCATAAGATAACATTAATAACCAACATTACAGACTTTAGGGGCTCTGAGGAGTCCATCTTGAGGATAAGTCACCAATGTGTGATCAGTGGGGTCTTAAGTGCCAAGATGTTGCTGTTTCAAAACTCTAGTAAAGAGGGGCTTGTCATTTGAGTTATAAATAATATTAGCACTTGGATGAAAACAAATGAAAAAAAGAGTCCTTTACTTGTAACTTACAGTAAAGAAAGCAAACAGTAAACTATTATGTGCAACATTGACTATAACATATAGTAAAGGCCCAATAATAGGGCACTAATGCAATATACGTACTCCATCTAGTGTTGAGCGGAATAGGCCATATTCGAATTCGCGAATATTCGCGAATATATGGACGAATATTCGTTGTATTCGCGAATATTCGCATATTCGTAATATGCTCATTTTATTTTCGCATATGCGTATATTCGCGTGTGCGAAAATAAACATATGCGAAAAATCGCATATACAAAATTAGCATAAACGAAAATTCGCACGTCGGTCTCACACAGTAGTATTAGAGCCTTTTTACACTACATAAGCTAGAAGCAGAGAGGGATGATCACTGTGATGTGTACTGTGAAAAAAAAAAAAAAAAAAGAAAAAACGAATATTCGTAATTACGAATTTATAGCGCTATTTTCGCGAATTTTCGCGAATTCGCGAATATGCGATATTCACGAATAAAATTTGAATTGCGAATATTCGCGAGCAACACTAACTCCATCCACATAATGGGATGGGAGGTTTAGAATGGAAAAGAAAGAAGAAAAGAGTGTGCATGTCTGTCTTATTTGACAAGAAGCTAATCTTAAAGCAGCACTTTACAATAATATCACACATGGTCAGGATGCATGCTGCATTGTATTATCAGATTATGATAGTACATAGATAGTATGATAGAACTAGTATTGGAAACTACAACCAAATAATACAGACGGCAATGGGTAAACGGGTCTGTTTTATGCCTCTTGTTGGAAGTAAAAAAAAATAGCTCAAAGGGACACAAGGAAATGGAGGCACCACAACAAGATCATTGTTTATTGTTTATTGGTTTCAGCATTTTGTGGTGACAGTCTGTGTTGTCACTTTTGTTTTCAGCCCATCTTATGACTGGATGCGAAGAGTCACACAGAGGAAAAAAACATCAAAGAAGGGAAAGGTTTGCCTTCTGTTCGACCATCTGGAGCCTGTGGAGCTGGCAGAGCACCTAACATTTCTTGAATACAAAGCATTCCGAAGGATATCGGTAAGGATGTGTGCTATTTTATTTACTTTTTATTGTATTTGCATTTACATAGGGTGTAAATTTAAATTCTAGAAAAGGATATTTTGTTTGCACAGCCAAAACTAGCACAACTACTATAACTGCAGACAATGTTTTCAATATGGTGGCACACATTTATTTACTTCTTTTGCTGTTTTTGGATTTGATAATGTTTTTTTTTACTATGAGATAAATAATTTTAGTTGACATCATGAAGAACAATCATACAAACCCAATAATTTTAAGCCTTAAAAATTTCTATTATCTAAAAATATCAATAGATTATATCAAACCAAAATCTAAAAATATCTATATTTTAGTCAATGAGTAGTAAATAGTTAATTATTGGTAATAGCAGTGTTTTGGTACTTGTGTCCCAGCTACAAAAAGTTGTGGTGTGGCTGAGAAAACCCTTTCCTAGCAACCCAAATCTGTGTTTGGGGCATCATGAGTTCACTTGTAAAACTGAGGATTTATAACTGTGTAAGTGTTAAAGATTTGCATATTCTGTCTCAGATGAGTGATTCATTGGTCACATGATATACTCCTAAGTCCCCTTCTAAGTAGAAGTTTTCAGAAAGGCTTAAGAACGAGTCCTTACTCCAACTCCCTCTCTCCAGAGGGCTTAACCCAAACAAAAAAAAAAACAGTTCAGTCGTCTAGCTAAGGCAAAGTAAAGTAAACATCTCGTAGCTTTACTCCGGGGCAGTCTAGTCAGTCAGAGGAAAGTCCCTACAGTTAGTTAGAGTGTCCAGATTTCTAAATCCTGCACTTCACAGTAGCACATAATTATGTTTTATCTATTTATAGAGATATTGAAATTTTTCTAGTAAGTTATGGCAGCCATTTTTGCAAGCATGACAAGAAGTATTGCCAAATTTGTTAAGGCACCATTCACACTTCTGTATGAGAATAGAGATCAAACATGGATGTGTAAGACTGGGTTCACATATATCCGGCATCTGGCATAGATGAACTCAGCCTAGATGTTGACGCAACTGAATCTATAACTGATGACAACGTGCATTAGTTATCATCAGTGGTATGGCATCTGGTATTCACTGGACGCTAGACAGGAGAACAAAGCAAGCTACGTTCCCCTGTCCAGTGCCTTCTGGTGTGTCCAACCATCCGGCGCCAAAATTAAGATGCCGAATTATTGTGAACTGTCCCATTCAAATGAATGGGATCAGTTTTAGCATTAGTTTCCCTCCGATGCACGCCAGAGGAAAACAATGCCGGACACCAGACATATGTGAACCCAGCCCAACATGTATTTTTTTTTTTTATTTCCATATTGGATGTTTTTGGACTGTTTTGTTATAAGTTGTCCGTTTTTCATCCATATTTATTCCATTTTTTTCTTTTTGCAGTTTTGGTAATTTTGCTGAAATACCAATATAAAAAATGGAACAAGTACAGATGTGTGAAATAAACAAAAATGGAACATGTGATTTTCAATTGCACTTATTGACTTCTTATATGTTAATATCACTATAAGAAAAAAAATCAACAAAACATAATTATCAGTCTAAGTTTTGGTTAACTAAAATATCATCTATCTAGGATTTACTGTAATAAAGGTTTATGCGTAAAGTGTCTCTTTTATTGAAATCAGTTACTACAATCCACTATACAAGGGGGCAGAAACATGTCAAAAAAGGTAATACACAACTAGCATGAAAGAACTTGCTCAGTAACAGTTCAAGTAGCAGTAGCATGTAGGATGTAGCCTCATCCACCAATCCCAAAAGTATAAGTCGATTTACAATAATAGTGCACAGTTTATGGCAGCATATCTTGGTTCTGAGGGATGGTAGGATATAGACATTAAAACCAAGGTTTTCAAAAAATCAAAGGTAAGGCTGGCCCATAAGAGTGTCACAGGGTCCTAAGATGGGCTCAAGCTGTGACATAGAAATGTACCCCTAATATAAGACCCTGAGTATGAAATTAATACTTTGAAGTGGATTTACAAAAAGTAGGTTGTCCCTTAAAATAAACTCCTCTGATGGGACCAATGAATATGCGTGTGATGCTCAAAGAACCTGATAGCATGAAGATATCTTAAAAATAGTTGTAAATTTGAGTAGCCATATTAGTCCAGGGATGCAGATGCAAATCAAAAAATGTTGCAGTATCTTGTAATACCTTTTTTACGTTCAATAGTTTTTATTTACATTTTTGTAGTAGAAGTCAAAAACAGAGACATGACAGTGACAGGCTCAGCTGTCCAAATGTAAAAGACATATTGAACAGAATCATCATACAATGGTTCCATTGATAATTAGAAATAACAAAGGAACATAGAACAACAAAGAAAACCAAAACAATCTGCCTCTTGTGGAATGCGAGTAAATTTACAGGCAAGAACTATAAGTGAGAGTCTCGTTCTAGTATATTAAAAAGAGGAGAATGGGTGAGTATGTGCATTACCTACGCTTACTAGCTGAGCAAATATCAGAAATTATAGACAGGTGTGGCCAAGGTGCCATAGCTATAGTGCAGTTGGAGGGGAGTAAATAACAAGTATTAGATGTCTGTACATAGTGGGGAGGAGATCCAGAATTCCCATCTACGTTAAAATTTTCCAAATAAACCATTGCAATTATTTTCTCATAGGAATAAGTTGTATTAACTTTGTTGATCAATACTTCTAGGGTTGGAATTGTAGTAGTTTTCCACCATCTCACAAGAAGAGTTTTTTTTTTATTATACAGATGATACAGAAAAGGTCTCAATGAGGGGGGGTATATATCCTAGGTGGAGAAATAGCAAAACCGATTGAGGCGACCAGACCAATGGGAACGGAAGATACTAGCCAGTAGAGTGTGACATTGCTTCCAAAAGGGGAGTGTTACAGGGCAGGTCCACAATATATGAAATAGGGTGCCTCTACAACCACAATTTCGCCAACACTGAATGGAGGCTCCGGGGTACGCTCTAGCTATTTTTATCAGGGGTGAAATACCATCTGAGTAGGGTTTTATAAGCATATTCTCTGTAAGAAGATCATTGGAAGGCTTTATTAATGATTCTAAAAGCGTCCAGCCAATCAACAATGTCTATATTAACTGCTAAGTCGCTATCCCACATTCTGAGAGGGTAGCTTTTAATACATTTATCTGATTGTATCAGGGATTTATAACTGTATTTAAGACCATTGAGGGATTCGTCTACGCCTAGTTGGGCGGGTTCAACAATAGTGAGAAGATGTTTCAAGTGTAAATATTTATAGAAGTCTGTTCTAGGAATATTATAGACACGTTGTTTGGTACTAAAAGGCACTAGGGAGGAGTTATCATAGAGAAAGCCTATATTAGTTATGCCATTTGATATCCAGTTGTGGAGGCTTAAGTATGTGTTGTGAGAGCGAGAGCGGTAAACTATCGAGGTTTATGTGAGGTGGAGCATGTTGGTTAGTCAGGAAGTAAGTCCAGGTGACCAAGGACAGTTTGACTAATGGATTCGATAGTGGTGAAATCGATAGATTCCATGTGGGTAGAAGCAGGAGGTCATGAAGGGCACAATAAGACAAAGAAGCTTGTTCCATTTGTACCCAGGGGAGGGGGGAGTCCACATCTCACCAATGTTTCAATTGTGTGAGCAGTGTAGATATGTAATAACTGTTACGCCGAGCGCTCCGGGTCCCTGCTCCTCCCCGGAGCGCTCACGGCGTCTCTCTCCCTGCAGCGCCCCGGTCAGACCCGCTGACCGGGAGCGCTGCACTGACTTTGCCGGCGGGGATGCGATTCGCATAGCGGGACGCGCCCGCTCGCGAATCGCATCCCAAGTCACTTACCCGTCCCGGTCCCCGGCTGTCATCTGCTGGCGCGCGCGGCTCCGCTCTCTAGGGCGCGCGCGCCAGCTCTCTGAGACTTAAAGGGCCAGTGCACCAATGATTGGTGCCTGGCCCAATTAGCTTAATTAGCTTCCACCTGTTCCCTGGCTATATCACATCACTTCCCCTGCACTCCCTTGCCGGATCTTGTTGCCTTGTGCCAGTGAAAGCGTTTAGTGTTGTCCAAGCCTGTGTTACCTGATCTCCTGCTATCCATATTGACTACGAACCTTGCCACCTGCCCCGACCTTTTGCTACGTCTGACCTTGCCTCTGCCTAGTCCTTCTGTCCCACGCCTTCTCAGCAGTCAGCGAGGTTGAGCCGTTGCTAGTGGATATGACCTGGTTGCTACTGCCGCAGCAAGACCATCCCGCTTTGCGGCGGGCTCTGGTGAACACCAGTAGCCTCTTAGAACCGGTCCACCAGCACGGTCCACGCCAATCCCTCGCTGACACAGTGGATCCACAACCTGTAAGCCGAATCGTGACAGTAGATCCGGCCATGGATCCCGCTGAGGTGCCGCTGCAAAGTCTCGCTGACCTTCCCACGGTGGTCGCTCAGCAATCGCAGCAGATTGCCCAACAAGGACAGCAGCTGTCGCAGTTGACCGCCATGTTACAGCAACTTCTGCCTCTGCTACAGCAGCAACCATCTCCTCCGCCAGCTCCTGCACCTCCTCCGCAGCGAGTGGCCGCTCCTAGCCTCCGCTTGTCCCTGCCGGACAAATTTGATGGGGACTCTAGACTCTGCCGTGGATTTTTGTCTCAATGTTCCCTGCATATGGAGATGTTGTCGGACTTGTTTCCTACAGAACGGTCTAAGGTGGCGTTCGTAGTGAGCCTTCTTTCTGGAAAGGCCTTGTCTTGGGCCACACCGCTCTGGGACCGCAATGATCCTGCCACAGCCACAGTCCAGTCCTTCTTCGCTGAAGTCCGTAGTGTCTTCGAGGAACCAGCCCGAGCTTCTTCTGCCGAGACTGCCCTGCTGAACCTGGTCCAGGGCAATTCTTCAGTAGGCGAGTACGCCATCCAATTTCGTACTCTTGCGTCCGAATTATCTTGGAATAACGAGGCTCTCTGCGTGACCTTTAAAAAAGGCCTATCCAGTAACATCAAAGATGTGCTGGCCGCACAAGAGATTCCTGCCAACCTGCAAGAACTTATCCATTTGGCCACCCGCATTGACATGCGTTTTTCTGAGAGACATCAGGAGCTCCGCCAGGAAAAAGACTTAGATCTCTGGGCACCTCTCCCACAGTATCCTTTGCAATCTACGCCTGGGCCTTCCGCCGAGGAGGCCATGCAAGTGGACCGGTCTCGCCTGACCCAGGAAGAGAGGAATCGCCGTAGGGAAGAAAATCTTTGTCTGTACTGTGCCAGTACCAAGCATTTCTTGGTGGATTGCCCTATTCGTCCTCCACGTCTAGGAAACGCACGCACGCACCCAGCTCACGTGGGTGTGGCGTCTCTTGGTTCAAAGCCTGCTTCTCCACGTCTCACGGTGCCCGTGCGGATTTCTCCTTCACCCAACTCCTCCCTCTCAGCCGTGGCCTGCTTGGACTCTGGTGCCTCTGGGAATTTTATTTTGGAGTCTTTGGTGAATAAATTCTGCATCCCGGTGACCCGTCTCGTCAAGCCGCTCTACATTTCCGCGGTCAACGGAGTTAGATTGGATTGCACCGTGCGTTACCGCACAAAACCCCTCTTAATGTGCATTGGACCCCATCACGAAATGATTGAATTCTTCGTCCTTCCCAACTGCACCTCTGAGGTCCTCCTCGGTCTGCCGTGGCTCCGGCTTCATTCTCCCACCCTTGACTGGACCACCGGGGAGATCAAGAACTGGGACTCTGCTTGCCATAAGAAATGCCTCTCCCCCCCTCTCATTCCCGTCAGGCAAGCCTCAGTGCCTCCTCATGGCCCCCGTCCTGGTGACACACTGCCCCGTGCCAAGCTTCACCCTCTGCCCTCCCTCCCCATTCCCACTCCTGCTGTACTGCCTGCCTTTGAGGAAACCCTCCATTCACTCCCGGTGTCCTCGCACCAGGTAAAGCAGTTGTCGGACAAAAAAAGGGGGAGACCTAAGGGGGGGGGTACTGTTACGCCGAGCGCTCCGGGTCCCTGCTCCTCCCCGGAGCACTCACGGCGTCTCTCTCCCTGCAGCGCCCCAGTCAGACCCGCTGACCGGGAGCGCTGCACTGACTTTGCCGGCGGGGATGCGATTCGCATAGCGGGACGCGCCCGCTCGCGAATCGCATCCCAAGTCACTTACCCGTCCCGGTCCCCGGCTGTCATCTGCTGGCGCGCGCGGCTCCGCTCTCTAGGGCGCGCGCGCGCCAGCTCTCTGAGACTTAAAGGGCCAGTGCACCAATGATTGGTGCCTGGCCCAATTAGCTTAATTAGCTTCCACCTGTTCCCTGGCTATATCACATCACTTCCCCTGCACTCCCTTGCCGGATCTTGTTGCCTTGTGCCAGTGAAAGTGTTTAGTGTTGTCCAAGCCTGTGTTACCTGATCTCCTGCTATCCATATTGACTACGAACCTTGCCGCCTGCCCCGACCTTCTGCTACGTCTGACCTTGCCTCTGCCTAGTCCTTCTGTCCCACGCCTTCTCAGCAGTCAGCGAGGTTGAGCCGTTGCTAGTGGATACGACCTGGTTGCTACTGCCGCAGCAAGACCATCCCGCTTTGCGGCGGGCTCTGGTGAACACCAGTAGCCTCTTAGAACCGGTCCACCAGAACGGTCCACGCCAATCCCTCGCTGACACAGTGGATCCACAACCTGTAAGCCGAATCGTGACAATAACCTTTTATGTCTGGAGAACCCAATCCACCCAGCAATGGGGATTTTGGGTGCAATTCTCAGCTTCTTTCCCACCCAAACAAACTCAGACAGTAGGGATAAGAGATATATATATATATATATATATATATATATATATATATATATATATATATATATATATATATATGGGGGCAGCCTTGCCTGG
The DNA here is from genome assembly GCF_029499605.1 of Hyla sarda. Lineage (NCBI taxonomy): Eukaryota > Metazoa > Chordata > Amphibia > Anura > Hylidae > Hyla > Hyla sarda. Next base: position 339,556,340 of record NC_079191.1, read on the forward strand.
ATCCAATGGAGATAGAAAATTAATTGGATAGGGTCCCATTGGCAAGTACTCTGGCAGTTGGATTCAAATATAATGAGGCAATTGTGGAAAGAATATTCCCCTCAAAGCCCAACCTCCTAAGCACTGTGAAGACAAAAGACCATTTGAGGCGATAAAACACCAACGCAAAAACTAGGAATGCCATGACTCTACATGATGAAAAATGTTGAGTAATCTTCTCGTGTTATCAGAAGTTTGATGATCTGAGACAAAACCTGACTGATCTAATTTAATTAAGTGTGGGATATAGATGGAGAGGCGTGTGGCTAACAATTTGGCAAAAGTCTTTAAATCCTTAAAAGGGATATGGGTCTGTAGTTTTGTGGTAAGTCAGTAGATTTGCCTGGTTTGGGGATGGTGGTTATAAGGGCCTGTAGATTTTCTTTGGGTAGGGAACCCGTGTGCATAGCTACTGTACAGAAATCAGTTAAGTGGGGGGGGGGGGAGAGGAGAGAGCTAAACGTTTTATAATACAAACAGCTTATCTACGTAGGCTTGGAGTGCCGACTCGGTGTCAGGAAGGACAGGGATGGACCTTTCTAGATTATAAAGATTGGCGTAAAAGGCTTGAAATCTATCCGCTATGTCTTTAGGTGTAAGCAGTTTTTTTTTATTATCAGTGGGGTGGAGGAGAGGTATGCGCGAGTTTAATTATCTTATTTTGAGGAGGTGGGTTAATCATTTCCCTGCGATTTCCCTCGTTGTTATCCTGCGAATAGTAGAGCAACTTAGTTTTACAAAATTATTTCTCATATTCAGTAAGCATAAGGCAGCGTAGTTCCCTTCTAAGGGGTATTATATTAGAAGTTATCACTTCTGACGGGTGGTGTTTATTTACTGCTTCCAGGCTTTTAAGTTGGGTCAGAGTCGAGGAGATTTGTTTTTCTCTCTTGTGTTTTAGATTTGTGCTGTATTTAATGCATAGACCTCTGATCACTGCCTTATGGCAATACCATAGCGTTATAGGGCACTTCGTGGATGGGGCATTAGGAGTGAAGTACTCGGAAATATCAGCGGATAGTTGCTGGGAATATTTCTTGTGGGATAAGAGGAATTGGCTAATACGCTATAGGTACGCCCCTCTTGAGGATACAGAGTCAGCAATTTTAAGAGAAACACTTGCGTGATCTAACCAGGAGATCATGCTGATACAGGACTTTTGGTCAGAGTTTATGAGTGCATTTCCCACAAGAAACATGTCCAGTCTGGAATAGGAGTTGTATACCGCAGATAAATGGGTGAAATCTCTTTCCTCAGGGTGTTGCAGTCACCAGACTTCATATCGTATAAATTGTTCTCCCATGCCTAAGACGCTAAGCTAGTGGCCGATAATCGAGAGTGGGAGGAGGAGTCTAGCGCAGGGTCCATGACCGCATTAAAATCCCCACGTAAACGAAGGGGGCCCCAGGTCTGTTTTTCTACCTTTCTGAGTAAAGAATTGAGAAATCTAAGTTGGCCTGAGTTTGGTGCATACAGGGAAACTAAGCTAAGTTTCAGGGAATTAACAGTACAGTATAAGATAAGGCAGTGTTTCCCAACCCAGTCCTCATGGCACTCAACAGTCCAGGATTTTAATTTTTCCCTGTTCTATTCCAATGGAGTAACTGAAAAAACCCGGAATGTTGGTGTGCCTTGAGGACTGGGTTGGCAAACACTGAGATAAGGTATCTCCCTCTAGAGTCTGATATCACTTCTTCCAGTTGAAAGGAGACTGTGTTTTTTATGCCTATATCAGAACTCCCTTGGACTTGGAAAAACATGAGACTGGTAGATATATGGGAAAGCTGGGTGTTTTAACCTGAATGCATCCTTGGCGATCAGGTGAGATTCCTGAGCACATATAAAATTACAACCTAAGGAGATAACCTCCCTCCAGAAATGAGAGCGCTTATGAGGCACGTTTAGGCAATTAACATTAATACTAGCTATATGTATAACCATAGTGTAGGTAAGTACAAATCAGCATGAACATTAAAGCATAACAACAATAAGGAACATCCTTCAGTACGTCCCTCCTTAATGGTAGTAGACAGCACATCAGTAGAATTAGACAGTGGTGCATAGGCAGGTAAACAAAACAACCAAACATAAAAAATAAGAAAAAAAGAGCAACAAAAATGGTGGATCATGCGGCTCCAAGTGTGCGAGCCAGCAAACTTTGGTGGGGTAAGTCCACTCTGTAGCCTACAGCAAATGGACCACTAAATTAGCTCCTCCGATGAAGAGCTACAAAGACAAGTAATGTCACCACCACAGCAACAGGTAAGGCAGTCAGGTTTTTTCGAGGGCGAAAGCGGGAAACTTTATTCAGTCACTCAAAGTCTAATTGCATGGGGATGTTCCAGGAGGATAGGATCTGCTGTCCTTCTGCAATGGATGCAGATAACATGAATAGTGTCACCCCTCTTAACTAAGAGGCGAACAGGGAACCCCCAATGGTATGCCACCTTGGTGTCCCGGAGTGCCATGGTAATTGGTTGGAGATCTCTGCTGGCTTGCAACGTTGCAGCTGATAGATCTGAATAGATGGAAATTCTATGGAAGGGTGCATGTAGTCCGTTGTTTTTTCTTTTCCTTAATAGTAAAAAAGTGGATCTGGATTCTACGTGCTCTGTCCACTTCTAGTTCTTGATCAGAGCAAGAGGGTAAAGTAGCTTTCAGGAGGGATCTCACATAGTTGGTAGTTGGGAATATCAGCAGGGAGGACAGTTTCTGGTACCCCCCCCCCCCACAACTTGATATTGCGACGGCTCCTGTCCTCTAGATCTGCAACTTTTGCTTTAAGAGCTGCCACATCGTCAGCCATATCATTCATGGTATCAATGAGGGCATTGTGGGATTCAGCAAAGCCAGCAAACTTTGATTCAACATGGTGTATTTGACCGGAGAAGTCAGCGACAGTGTTATTCAGGGGGGCCACCATTTTATGCATATCAGTGAGGAATGCCTTTTGGAGCACTAGTAACATCTCTTTCATACTGGTATCCATTAGGGACTTGTCAGATACTGATATGGTGGATAGCTTCTCCACCCCCTGGGTGCTGGTAGGGTTTTGTGAGCCCCAGTCACATACCTCCAGAGAGCTTGCAGGTTCCATCATCCGAGGCTTTTGTTTAGCAGGGCTGTTCAGAGGAGTACCGGCAGGGGAGTCCCAAACTGCGGCATGAGGTAATGGAGAGTGCTGGGCTTGCTGCAGTGCACTTGCGCTTCTCATTGGGGACACAGAAGCAGCCGAAAAGCAAGGATCTCGATATTCTTCAGCTGTCCTTCTGTGAAATACCGGGTCTGAAGTGGAGCGGCACGGCAGCTGGGAGGTAAGCTGCGACGGGCTGCGAGCTCCAGCAAGCTGCGTAGCAGGAGACAGAGGGCGGTCAGGGTAGTCAGCGCACAAGAAAAGTAGAATTTAGAAAGTTTCTCCTGTCTGGTGGCCTTTTTTCTCCACACCGGCATTCAGGGTTGAGGGAGATGCAGAAGAGTTGCTGTCAGATTCTAATGGCGGTAACTGCTAGGATGAGCTGTTAGTAGGAGCTGTGGACTCGGAGCTCTCCTCTCAAGCGGGCATTCACCACGGCTACCAGGCCATGCCCCCTTGTAATAACTTTTTTATTGGACTAACAGAATTTTGTAGAGACAAGCTTTCGGGATTCCTCCCTTTATCAAGTCCAAAGCAAACAACATTAAAAACTTAAGGAATAATCAAACCATAACAATCAAACCAGCAGACAAGGAAGGAGCAGTAGTGATAATGAACACTGAGGATTATATCAAAGAGGGAAACAGACAATTGTCAGACACTACATACTACAAGAAACTGACAGAAGACCCCACCAAAGAATGCACTCTGGAATTGAAGAAATTGATCGAATCCTTCCCAAAAGAGTCACAGAAAGGATTAGAGACACTCATACCCACAAATTCCATAACGAGGACATTCTACATGCTTCCAAAAATCCACAAAACCCTGGCAGACCAATAATAACAGGTATGGACACATTAACGGAATAGATCTCTGGCTTAATAGAAAACCTATTAAAGCCCTTTGTCGAAAACTCCAGCAGCTTCATACTGGACACCACTGACTTTCTAAACAAACTCAGTCAGATTACAAACTTGCCTGACAACTCCATATTAGTAACAATGGATGTAGAATCCCTGTATAGCACATCCCACACAGAGATGGAATTGATGCCTGCTCCTCTCATCCCAAACCCCCAATCGGAAATACAGCCCTGGAGTCATCAACAAACTCATAGAATTCATCCTAACACATAACTACTTCAGCTTCAACAGTGACATATATCTACAAATGATGGGCACTGCAATGGAGACCAGGATGGCACCACAATATGCCAACCTATTCATGGCTGACCTTGAACAACAGTTTCTAGACACACAACTTCACAAACCCTACAGATACTATTACATTGATGATATTTTCATCATTTGGACAGAAGGAAAAGAAAAACTCAGAAAGTTTCATGATGCGTTTAACACATTCAATCCATCTATCAAACTCAAAATGGAATTCTCTACAGAAAGTGTGAACTTCCTGGACACTACTGTCACAATAAACAGGAACACACTACAAACGTCTTCACACAAAAAACCCACAGACCGATCCAGCTATCTACATAAATCCAGTTTCCATCCTTCACACACAAAGAAAGGCATTATATACTGGTACCATCACATCTGCTCCAACCCTGATGACAGAGAAATGCATCTACAAACACTGTCTGAGAAATTAAAACAAAAAAGGATACAAACCAAGGATAATCAATAGGAAAATACACTTCGCCCTTTAAACACCACGGGAACACCTGCTACAATAAAGAGAGATACAACCATCACCACGCGTACCACTGGTAGCCATCTACAATCCGGCCCTTGAAGAAATACGCTAAATTATCAAAGACCTGCAGCCGATATTGGCGGAAGGTGAGATGCTAAAATAAATCTTCCCTGAACCTCCCATCTTGGCCTTCAGACAACCATACAATTTAAAACGAAAGCTGGTCAGCCGAAAATTACCTACAGAAAGAACAGACACAGACAATGGGACCAAACCCTGCACAAAACCTCGCTGTAAACTCTGCCAACACATCTGCACCAAGATGGAAGCCACCCACAACAACAAGACCTATAACATTAGGGGACTATACTCCTGCACATCCCCAAATGTGGTCTACATGATACAATGCACCAAGTGTGACATGGGATGCTACATGTCGGAAACTCAACGAAAGGATGAATCTACACAGACATTCCATCAACCGCCATAAAGAAAAGGACAATCATTTTACCCAAACAGGCCACTCCATACATGACCTTATGATCAAGATACTGAGAGGGAATTTCAAAAACACACAAGAGAGAAAGATATTTGAAGCTAAAATTATACTGTTTTTTATTCCAAAAACAGGGGACTTAATGTGGATTTGAGCTTTTTATCTCATTATCAAAATGTCTTATAACCTGTGCTATACCTGAATCTCTTCTCACTTTGTCCTGCTTAATTACCAGTCTCTCCCTGCTCCCTCCCCCTTTTTCTCATCCTTATCTATTTAGTCTATGTTCCTATAGCAGGACAATTTATGGCCCATCTTAGTGTGAATTCTCCACATCTATTGTCTTAACCCCTGCATATTTGTGAGATGTAACCTGTGTCTTCTGCTTCTGAGCATAGAATTGCTTTGGACTTGATAAAGGGAGGAATCCCGAAAGCTTGTCTCTACAAAATGCTGTTAGTCCAATAAAAAAAGGTATTACAAGATACAACATTTTTTGATTTGCATCTTAAAAATAGTAAAAAGGTAGACCTTGTAAGGACGCTATGATCAGCTTACAGGTTTGTCATTGACTAGGTTTTACTGTTTTTTAAATCTTTTAATTTTACAAAAATCTTTAAAATGCTTTAATTCATTTTATATCACACACTGAATTGTATGCTTTTCTGTTCCCAAGTTTACAGATTACCAAAGCTATGTAATTCATGGAAGTTTAGTGGATAACCCAACTTTGGAGAGGTCTATAGCTTTATTTAATGGAATCTCAAAGTGGGTTCAGCTCATGGTTCTCAGTAAGCCAACCCCACAACAAAGAGCAGAAGTCATAACAAAGTACATCAATGTGGCTGAGGTAAAACTTATTTTCTGACTATTGTATTCATTTACCTGATATTATAGCATTGCTATATCTACTTTGGCCAGCATTATAGAAGACTAATACGATTCTTACTCATTGATTCATTTCACTGCAGAAACTCCTGGACCTCCAGAATTTCAATACCCTGATGTCTGTGGTTGGTGGACTAAGCCATAGTTCTATATCCCGCCTTAAGGATACGCACGCGCATCTCAGTTCTGATGTAACAAAGGTATTTTATATAATATATAATTGAAAATCCGCCATAACATAGGAAGCAGTATGACATGGAGGCATTGACTGTCTTTTATATTTGAATAAATTGAATTGTTACAGATTCTGTCAGAGGTTTGTGGTCTGCTTTAGCACTTTCTATAGTATGAAGGATATAGTGCCTTACAGAATCAAGGTATTGTTTCTCCTTAGGGAGAGCACTAAAAGGTGTGTGGAGACTCCACCCACCAGGAATTATATGCAAAGTTGGTACTCCCAAAAGGGGGCACCAGAGAGCCACTTTGCATATCATTTTGTACAGAAGCTACATACAGTGGCAAAGATAGTGCCCACTGATCCATACCACCTGGACATGCAGGGCCTTTGTGTCACATTCTAAGACATGCCATATTATGCTCTTACAGCATTGATCATGAAAGCACAAAATGGTTGCACATGGGGTGCTTAGGTATGTTATATAGACCTGTAGGGACTGTATGGGTTGTCATGAAGTTGTATGCATGAAACCTAAGAAAATAAAGGCAAATATCAATGTATGGTACATGACATTGCACGTTTTATTTTTATTTTAACAATTTCTTTAATCAATTGATCAGACTCTTTTATTATTCTTTGAAATAAATAAATAATACACGTTATAGTTTATCAATTAAAATATACATTTTCACTTCCCTTGCAGGTGTGGGATGAAATGACTGAGTTGGTCTCATCTAATGGAAACTACTGTAACTACCGTAAAGCCTTTGCAGAGTGTGAAGGATTCAAGATTCCCATTCTAGGCGTTCACTTAAAAGACTTAATAGCAGTACATGTTATATTCCCCGACTGGGTAGATGACAATAAAGTAAATACAGTAAAGATGCAGCAGTTATATGTCACTCTCAATGAACTGGTGTCACTGCAGAGTGTGTCCCATCACCTAGAAACCAGTATGGATTTAATAAACCTCTTAACGGTATGTATTGATTTTTCCAGCATTGGTACGATTTGTCAATTTATCAATAATACTCCTCTACACCTGAACTTTTATCATGTTAAAAGAGGAGTTATACTGTAAAACAGTAGGTTTTCTGTGGTATTGCAACCTTGTCCTATTCACTGCACACTTAACACAACGTAGACCCAAACTATGGACATGTGTTGCACTATAATAATAGAGCAGAAGTTTTATACTAAACCCTAATCATATGCTTCAGAATTTGTTGCTTAATTGCTGGCCTTTTCTACAAAAGATCTCTTTGATGCTTGTGAAAATGGCCCACAGGTTTATTGCAGTCACATTTTTGCCTCCCTGTCCTGGCCCTACCACAAGTCCTGGTCCTACAACGGATCTAATGACGCACGCTAATCACAGTATGGAGCACCACAGTATACTATCCTATATAGATCCTCAGTTGGGCTGGGACATGTGGCCATAATATGGATACAAAAAATGTTGCCGTATTACGCTGGCGTAAAACTGGCTGAAAACTAACAGTCCACATAGCTGAGATGAAAGCAAAAAGTTCTTTCAGCTCACCTCCTCCACGGTCTGCACGGACTTCAAGCCTGGCCCGGCTTCATACGTGTAAGCAATTGAAGAACGAGGTAGTCCAGCAGTACCTTTAAAATGTTGAATCTTTATTAGTTTCTTTAAAATCCAGAGCACGCTCCACACACCATCACCATGCCGACAAGCAACTCACATGGACGCGTTTCGAACGCATGCGCGTTCTTGATCACCACAACACCTGTGTGCATCCCACCTCCTAAATACCTGATCCAGGAGGGAGGAGCACATGCTTAGTGAAAAATGTGTAACAAACATTGTTCTTTATATTGTTATGTGTTCATATTTGAATACAGCTCCTGTTGGGTAAGAATTCACACAGTGCGACTCCTGAATCGTCACCTCCGTAGTCTCTGATATTTATTAACAAGTTTGGCAGTTTATGCCGGAGACATGGGAGGTGACAAGGGAGATACCCAGCTAGGAATATGCAGCAGTAAGTTTTAAAGTATACCTGTTTGTGTTGAATTTTAAAAAACAATGTTTGTTACACATTTTTTCACTAAGCATGTGCTTCTCCCTCCTGGATCAGGTATTTAGGAGGTAGGATGCACACAGGTGTTGTGGTGATCAAGAACGCGCATGCGTCCGAAACGCGTCCATGTGAGTTGCTTGCTGGCATGGTGATGGTGTTTGGGGTGTGCTCTGGATTTTAAAGAAACAAATAAAGATTCACATAGCTGAGATGTATTCAGCTCTACACAATATGCAAAACTGGAGAGCTTCTTCAAATGCTGCAAATATTTTCACAATGCTTTCAAATGTTGCCCACAACACAGGAAAAGTTGTAAATATTTTTAGTTCAGACTGCGGCTGGGTTCATACATTGTAAAATTATATGAAAATATGGCCATAAAACAAGTATGGAAAAAAAATAAACTGACATTTTTTAATCTAATAATTCACCCTTTGAAGGTCTATGGTCTATGGAAAAGTTAATCTTTGTCAGTGTTTACAAAAATGCCTGCAATCCTAATGTTGAAATTACAGATTTTTTTTGTCAATGTATGCAATGACAATTGCTTATAAACAGATTTTCATAGAGTGCATTATTAGTACTCCATATTAGGCTGGGTTCACATCACGTTTTCCCCATGCGGGAGTGCATACGGCAGGGGGGAGCTAAAACCTCGCACTCCCGTATGCCTTCGTAAGCGCTCCCGTATGTAATTCATTTCAATGAGCCAGCTGGAGTGAAACGTTTGGTCCGGTCGGCTAATTTTTGCGCCTTATGTGCTTTTACAACCGGACCTCAAACCGTGGTTGACCACAGTTTTAGGTCCGAGGAAAAAGCGCATACGGCGCAAAAATGAGCCGACCGGACCGAACGTTTCCCTCCAGCCGGCTCATTGAAATGAATGACATACGGGAGCGCATATGAAGGCATACGGGAGCGCAAAGTTTAGCTTCCCCCTGCCGTATGCACTCCCGTATGGGGAAAACGTGATGTGAACCCAGCCTTACATGAAGTACTTGGTATTTTAATTTGTACCACTAATATTATCCTTTTCAACAAAGATGTCATGTATCTAGACAGAAATACAATATTTTTCATATATTCATGAGGAGTCTCTGTTTTTAGGGGAAAATAGCCAAAGTTCTTGTAAAAACTACTCATACTCTACTGGTGTCCATTAGATGAATCTGACAGAGCCTCTGGACCTCTGAGATAAACAAAACCACCTCATGGGAATGTTCACACGGGCGTATTATCTGCAGACTTTCGAAGCGTATTTGCTGCGGAAAATCTGCAGCGGATTTTGCTACCATTGACTTAAATGGGTCAGAAGAAAAATCTGCAAATCTGCCTCTATTACGAATTTTCTGCTGACCCATTAAAGTCACTGGTAACAAAATCTGCTGCGAATTTTCCGCAGTAAATACGCTGTGGAATTCCGCAGGTAATCCGCCCGTGTGAACGTACCCTAAAAATGTGAACAGAACCTCTAAAAAAAAAAATATATATATATATATATATATATATACTAGCTGAGTACCCAGCATTGCCCGGTTTTTCCTTCCTCATCCTTGTTGGGGAGGAAAATCAACAAAGGAGGAAGCTTTTGACTTCATATCCCATCCACATATATTGTTGTTATATCCCAACCCCATATGCCGTCCTTATACCCCGACCTTCTATCCCAACCTCCTATCCCGTCCTCCTATCCTCTCCTCCTATCCCCTCCTCCTATCTTGACCTCCTATCTCAACCTCCTATCTCGACCTCCTATCCCGACCTCCTATCTCGACCTCCTATCTCAACCTCCTATCCCGTCCTCCTATCCCGTCCTCCTATCCCGACCTCCTATCCCGACCTCCTATCCTGACCTCCTTTCCCATCCTCCTATCCCGACCTCCTATCTAGACCTTCTATCCCGACCTCCTATCCTGACCTCCTATACTGTCCTCCTATCCCGTCCTCCTATCTCAACCTCCTATCCCAACCTCCTATCCCGTCCTCCTATCCCGACCTCCTATCTCGACCTCCTATCCCGACCTCCTATCCTGACCTCCTATCCCATCCTCCTATCTCTACCTCCTATCCCGTCCTCATATCCTGATCTCCTATCTCGACCTCCTATCCCGTCCTCATATCTCGACCTCCTATCCCGACCTCATATCCCGACCTTCCATCCCGTCCTCATATCCCAACCTGTAATATGTGTACCAGGTATTGAAATATCTCCAGCCGTACAGAAGTTATGTGGGAACATACATTTCCCATTGATTTGCATGGGACTTTAAACAAAAACCCCAACCCTCACAAATGGGGGTAGTTAAGGGTTAAATTAACTATCCTATATTTTAAGTGGACATATAAGTAACATGTGACCAAGTATTATCGAAATATCTCCAGCTGTTTGGAAGTTATGCAGTAACATATATTTCCCATAGACTTGTATGGGACTTTAAACAAAAACCCCGACCCTGGAAAAATGGGGGTGAGTAAGGGTTAAATTACCTATCCTATGTTTGTTGTTGACATAAGTAACGTGGGCCAAGTTTCATGTTAATATCTTTAGCAGTTTGGACGTTTTTGTGGAACACACATACATACACACATACACACTTTGGCCCTCATTTACTATTGCAAACCCGACATGTTTTGTCGGGTTGTGTGCCAGATTCTGTCGCATTGAGCCAGAAATTCTGTCTGTGCCAGATTGAAAAAATTCTGTCTGCGCCAGAAATTGCGCCAGAATTGAAAAAACCCTGACTAACTCTCCCTTTTGCTAAAAAAAAACCGAAAAAGGGGCATGACAGCGGGGGAAAGGGGGCGTGGTCTCTGAAAAGGGGCGTGTTCCTGACATTTTCACAAAAACCCAACATATTTACTAAGGTTTCCACATAAAATGTGGTGCATTTGAGCTGAGGAAAACCAGACATATAAGAGCATGTGTAAATAAAGCAAAATGTAGGGAAAGTGGAAAATGTAGGGAAACCTTAGTAAATACCGTGAAAAATTAATTGTAGGGAATTAAAACCCACAAAGAAACCTACACTTCACTCTTAGTAAATGAGGGCCATGGAGTTTTATATTATATATATATATATATATATATATATATATATGTGTGTGTATATATATCAAGTTTACTGCTTGTAATTAGTCACTTGGGCAGGAGTTAACAAGATATGTAATGAAGAAAATATTTCAGAAACAATAAAATTGCAACATACTTTTTTTACCATCTACAGTCTGATACATTATATTAAATTGTATACAATGTATTTACTTTCCTTTTAGTTATCACTTGATTTATACCACACAGAAGATGATATTTATAAACTTTCATTGGTGCTTGAGCCGCGGAATCCAAAATCGGTAGGAAACTTTTTTAATGTCAATTTGATTATACTAAATATTAGTACATACTCTATACTGCACAGTTGCAGAAAGTAATAGAAAAAGTAACAGACCGACAGTAGTTATTCAGTCCAATGGTGAACAAATGAAATCCCTAGGATTATTGTGCCTAAAGACATGGAAAAATCATTCTTCTGTGTCAGTTTTTCTCTATATTAAAGGGGTATTCCGGAGGAAAACAATTTTTTTTTTCATATCAACTGGCTCCAGACAGTTAAACAGATTTGTATATTACTTCTGTTAAAAAATCTTATTCCTTACAGTATTTATCAGCTGCTGTATATACAGAGGAAGTGGAGTTGTTCTTTTCAGTCTGACCACAATGCTCTCTGCTGACACCTCTGTCTTTGTCAGGAACTGTCCAGAGTAGGAGCAAATCCCCATAGCAAACCTCTCCACCCCCTCGTGACTTCACGGCCCACCCCTCAATACAAGTCTATGGGAGGGGGCGTGGCAGCGGCCGTCACAGACTTGCATTAAGGGGGCGGGCTGTGATGTCACGAGGGGGCGGTGCTGTGACGTCACGATGCTCCGGCCCCTGTATCGTCCGTCATTACGCACAGAGCGAGCTTGCTCTGTGCAGTAATGAATGTTGGGTGCTTCAGCCGAGATCCCGGGGGTCCCCAGCGGCGGGACCCCCGCGATCTGACATCTTATCCCCTATCCTTTGTATAAGGGATAAGATGTCCTGGGGGGAGTACCCCTTTAATGTGAAAACATCTTTTTTTAATGTTTCACTCAGCCAATTGATACTTTGATATTTATGTATGTCAGTATTAAATTTTAAAATGATCTTATTTGGATGATTAGTACAGTTTGTGCGATGTATCCAAATATGAACTTTTACCTTATGCCTGTTTTTAACACTTATCCTTGGTTATTTTTTTATTCACAGCCAACTTCCCCCACAACTCCTACTAAACCTGATGTACCACTTGATTGGGCTTCTGGTGTGACGCCAAAGCCCGATCCTACAGTTATTAGCAAACATATAAGGAAATTGGTTGAGGTAAGATGACTTCTCTTTTTACTATTCTTTTATACTTGTGGGTCTCTTTTAAAATAACTGGCTATTAAACATTTATAAACCTTGTGCTTGATAGCTAAAAGATACATTTATTATTTAGTGTATCAATATTATGTACTGTCAGCGAATGCAGCTGCGCACATGAAGTAGCCCCCTGGAGACTAGGTTGAGGGGCCCAAGCATAGAATATATACAGACCGACTCCTCTGATCCTACTTGACCAGTTCACATTGTAGTGCGGTACCTGGACTATTTTAATTCTGGAACATAATGGGGGAGATTTATCAAAACCTGTGCAGAGGAAGAGTGGTGCAGTTGCCCATAGCAACCAATCAGATTGCTTCTTTCATTTTCCACAGGCCTCTAAAGAGGCCTGTGGAAAACGAAAGAAGCAATCTGATTGGTTGCTATGGGCAACTGCACCACTCTTCCTCTGCACAGGTTTTGATAAATCTCCCCCAATGTCACTAAAGTCATTTAGGATCATACTTTCTAAGAAAATATGCTACAAATAATCTCACTACGGTTGAAAAGCAAAGCTTCATTTTGGCATCCCTCCCTACAAAATGTATTTTCTTTAGTGGCCCAGACTGAGCAGCAAGAGCCACCCAAAAGTTATAATTGTCAGACACAAATTACCTATTTACACAGAGCAATTTGTGCCCGGGAAAGATTTTAATGGTGGCATAAAAGATCTGTTTAGCTGATGAATAATCATTTTTCTCATTCATTAACTGATCGCTGGCCCTTTTAAACAGGCCCATAATCGGGAATGAGGGCTCTTAGGAACACTCATATGCCAGATATTCAGCCTGTGTAAAAGGGCCTTAAGTCAATGCAGAAAAAAGGAAGGGTGCGCACTGTCTTTATGCACACAGCAGACTGACAAATGGTTAGTCCTAGTTATGAATAGTGTTGAGCGGCATAGGCCATATTCGAATTTGCGATATTAGTCATATATTTGCTAAATTCGCATATTCGTAATATTCGCCTTTTATTTTCGCATATGCACAAATTTGCATATGCGAAAAATTTGCATATATGAAAATTTGCATATGCGAAAATTAGCATATGCTAAATTTCGTACGCCAGTCTCACACAGTAGTATTAGAGCCTTCTTTACACCACACAAGCTGGAAGCAGAGAGGGGTGATCACTGTAATGTGTACTGTGAAAAAAAAAAAAAAAAGAATATTCGTAATTACGAATATATAGTGCTATATTCGGGAATATTCGCGAATTCGCGAATATGCGATATTCGTGAATAAAATTTGCAAATATTCGCGAGCAACACTAGGTATGAACAGCTTTCTACATGCACCTCTACACAGATAGCTGTCAATCACTGAGTAGGACCGCCCACTTGACTACATTACAGAGCAGAGTTTTCCATGAATAGTTTTCAATGACAAATTATCCTGGAGTATTTCCCACAGAGCTATTAATCAATCTGCCTAACTCCTCCTGCTCTATAACATGATGATGATTTATTTTTCTGTAATAACTATTTTGACAGCGCTATTTTATTAGCACTGCAATGGCAAAAAAAAAAAATAATACATAGATGCTTTTATGGGAACCATAGTATTATCTCTATGTGACTGAAATTGACTAATTTAAAGGGCTGTATGAATGATCCAGCCATCATTCGCTGCCCGGCCTATGATTGACCCATGTGAAGGATCATTAAATAAGCTCAGGATCTTTGGGATTGGCGCTTGTTATCATGCCGCGTCGCGTAGAAGGGCCTTAACTAGCTGTGATGGACATATGCACATATAGCTTGTCAATCACCGCCCTGAAGGGTGAGAATGGGGAGTCATCGGTAGAATCATGTACTCATGCATACAAGACACATAACTAGGAGTCCACTGTTATCAGTGCTTTTACTGCTCCTATTACCAAAGCTTGAAGGGGTGCTCCGCTGGAAAATATATTTTTTTAAATCAACTGGTGCCAGAAAATTAAACAGATTTGTAAATTACTTCTAATTAAAAATCTTAATCCTTCCAGTACTTATCAGCTTCTGTCTGCTCCGCAGGAAGTTCTTTTCTTTTTGAATTTCCTTTCTGTCTGACCACAGTTCTCTCTGCTGACACCTCTGTCCATTTTCAGAGCTGTCCAGAGTAGGAGCAAATCCCCATAGCAAACCTCTGCTGCTCTGGACAGTTCCTAACATAGATAGAGGTGTCAGCAGAGAGCACTGTGGTCAGACAGAAAAGAAATTAAAAAAGAAAAGAACTTCCTCTGTTGTATACAGCAGCTGATAAGTACTAGAAGGATTAGGATTTTTAAATAGAAGTCATTTACAAATCCGTTAAACTCTCTGGCATCAGTTGATTTAAAAAAATAAAAGTTTTTATAAAAAAAGGTTAAGAGCTCGTCCACACAAGTGGATTTCCTTTCAATCTCGCAGTGTGTTTCCCACTGCGAGTGTAAGAGGGTTGGACTCACAGATTTTCGACAGCGGGATCTCTGCTGTGAAAAATTTGCCACAGACCCCATTGAAGTCAATAGGGTATGTCCCGGATTGTCAACAGCAGATATTCCATTGCTGAAAATCTGCTGTGGAAAGCCGGGGGAGAGCCCATCCCTTTCACACTCGCTGCGAGTTGGAAACAACTTGTGTAAATGCCTCCTTAGGCTAGGTTTCCACATAGGTTTTTTCTGGCATTTTTTTGGAAAATTGCCACTGCGGTTTTTGAGCCAAAGTCAGAAGTGGATCAAGTAGGAAGAAGAAATAGAAGTCCTTCCTATATACTCCCCATTCCTTTTAAATACACATCTGGCTTTGACTCAAAAACTGCGGTGGCAGTTTTCCCCCCCCCAAAAAAAAACGCTAGAAAAAAAAAACTTTTGGAAACCTAACCTTAGACTGTTTTTTTCTATTAGTATAGATCTGTAGTTGTAATATGTTGCCGCTGACATAGGGCAGTATATTCAAGTGACAGCTGACCCTCTTGTGGACCCTATTTCTGGCCAAGATTAACATGCATAGCTCTGTCGAAAAACCTAGGAATCTCCTCTTAAATCCCCAGTCAGCTTTCTATGTTGAATAAAGAAGTTACATAACTAATATTTATATGTTAATACAGGATCCAATGACTTCTGAATGTTTTCTTAAACTCATTAATAGAAAGAAAAAAAAGTGTAGGTGTAATAGGTGCTGGTGTTGTACTACCACCCAATGATAAGATAAAAATGTGGCCGGCAGAATGTTCTGTGGTGTTGATATGGCCAGCTCATCACACCGTGATAATGTAGCATTTCTTTATTCTGGTACTCCCTATGACTGAATATTCCATTGTAAATATTCCATTTCTGAGCACGGGTAACCAGTCATTATTTAGCAATTAACCATAGTGTTTTCGATTCTGTAAAATAAAGCCTTTGTGTTACCAACCTCAGAGTTGCTGAAATCCCACAGTTCTAAAGCACGGCAGAGAACATAATGTTATAAGGCTGAAAATAAATCAATGGAATAAAATATTCTAGTCATTTACATAGCTGAAGGAAAATATTTCAATAAGTGTGATTATGGTTTGACGGTATATTATTATAATCTGCTTGTTTGATTTGATTACATGTATATTTAGAGAGCGCTAAATGTTACTCACATTTGACAGATGAAATAAATATTTATTCAAAGACTAAACTATAATAAGAATTTATTTTCTATACTTAACATGATTTATTCAAATTGGGCTGTGTTCACATCTCGTAATCTGAATGTGTTTGGGGTTTGCTCCGGGAAAGCGGTTGACATAGACACTTTTTCTTGGAACTCTACATCCCTCTGTGATTATTTTGTATATGTATTGCCCACTGGGTGTTAGCATTCTCCTTGTCTTACACAGTCAGAAATCCCTTTTTACAGGGCATCTAATCATACATTTCTAAGAGGAATGGCACAACTCAATGGGGAATATTTACTAAAACTGTTTTACAATAAGAACTTGTAAATTTATAGTAGACAGTCTAAGGCTATGTTCAAACTGTGAAAAAAATGCGTAGAATGTCTGCCTAGAAAACACGCGATGCATGTTCTGTTAGCCCTGGGGCTGCTTAGACATGGTCTGTCTTCATAGACAGCAGTGCATTTCCGAGCAGAATCCGCAGAAACAATATCCTTGTTCCTGCTGACACTGAAATAGAGGATTTCTGAGGCAGGAGTTTCCGTAGTGGAAATTCTGCCATATGCTCGGTACAGCAGAATCAATGGGACTCTACTGCAGCAGAATTTCTGAGCAGAATATTTCTGTGGAATTCAGCTTGAACATTTTGCCATGGCCTACAAATGCACCAGAATTATTAAGGTGGCTCATGCAGTTTAATAAGTTTGATGTTTTAAAACACATCAGTCTAACTTTACACCCCTTAAAGCGCACCTGTCATAGTACAAAAAAAGGGGGAAAAAGGGATATGTTACTCAGTACCCAATACTGATCATGTGCATATCATTTTTATGTGTCTCGGACCTATATATCCAGAGATATAAGCATTTATATGCTGGTGAGTAACTTTTTCATTGTGCAAGCTGGAGGGGGCGTGTCTGTCTCTCTCCCTCACTGTGATGACTCATCTGCTCTGAGTCTAGGGAGGAGCCTGGGCCGTCAGCCAATCACCGCACTCTACTCTGTAACCCTTTCCTCTCTGGTTTCATGCTGTACATGTTACACAGAGGAAAATGCTTGGAGCTTGCCTGCAGTATTCCTAAGACATTATGGCAAGTTCATAACAGGATAAAATGTATAAATATAAGAATAGATCTTTATAAAATTAGTGCAAGGATTTTTTAGATAAAAGTACAGCATTTTTATGAATACATTTTCTATCTTTTTTATCTTTTCCTAGTAAAGCGAGATGCTAATCAGCATAGCTGTCACTATTTGTGTCCTTCATCTTTCACAGACTCCTGAATGTCTGATCAACTTCTTTGTCATTCAGGAGTCAGAGAAAGCTTTGTCTATTTCAGCATGCTGGGAGTTGTAGTTTAGTAACAACTGAAGCTGCAATGTTTGTAAATAACTGTGTTAGAGCAGTGTTGCCTCCAGCTGTTGTAAAACTACAGCTCCCAGCATGTCCACACATCCTTTATCTCTAGTTTTGCATACACTCAATAGAAATCTCCTATACTGGATACCGGTATGCTTTACGGCTGGTATCCAGTATGCTGTAAAATCTAGACTAGTCTTTCTGGATAAAAGACAGGTGACCCCCTAGTGGCGGTTATTTTGAGCTTGAATTTCAGGTGAAAATGTAATTTTTTTTAACTGTTGTATATTGTGAAATGTCATATTATAATGAGTCCTGCAATATATGAAAAGTTTTTAACAATGACAGTGCCTCTTTAAGGTTCAACCACACTACGTTTCTGCTCCTGTTAATCGTATCCGTCGGCATCCCCGAAACATCATGCTGGCATATACTGTTAACGGGAGCAGCAGACCCCATTCACTTCTATGACCGAACTGAGTCACCCTTAGTGACTCAGTTCAGGACATATGCACAATTTTTAACGGACTCATGATGGGGGCCATTACGCTTTTGAAATGATGCATACATTCAGAAAGGAGTCACTAGGTAATTCCTTTCGGCCATAGAACAGTATACGTTGGCATCCCCTTTTCGGCGGAGGCCAAAGGCCAGGCTTAACGGAGGCAGAAACTTAGTGTGATCGTACCCTGATAGGTTGGCTTGATTTGTGCCTGAATATTGGGCCAAATATTTGACACTTTTTAAGTCACGCCCTTTTAATAGAGCTGCATCTCCATTGCATGGACAGTTCAAGAGACGCAACAGATTTATTGAGATATATATGATGCATTTTACACCAGAGTACTTTTAGTGAAGACATCAGTCTTAATAAATTCCCTCCTTCATTTTTAATCAGAAATACTTGGAAAGTTGCATCCTTTTTCATTTGAGAAAAATTGTAGCAATAAAAAATGAGTTGAAAAAGTCCAAAATGATTTTAAAAAGTCAAAAATTTAACTTGAACACAGTTAAAACTCAACATATTCTTTTAGTCTGTTTTCAGAAATTATGACCACGATCATGATGGCTATATTTCTCAAGAGGACTTTGAAAGCATCGCTGCTAACTTCCCATTTCTGGACTCCTTCTGCGTTTTAGACAAGGATCAGTAAGTTGGCTCACACTTTGTTTAATTCTATAATGATATCATTGTTGGCAAGGGGCCATTACATGATTCTATTTGGTAAGAGGTAGAAAAACAATAGGAAAAGCTTTATTTTTTCAAATTTACCATAAGAAGTGAAAATGAAATATTTCCCAAACCATAAAAAAATTAAATCAACTAAACAGCTTTTTCTAACGTATGGTACCACACCGATGGAAAATATGGCTATAAGGGTTATTTACTGTAAAAGTAAATTGTAGAGGAAGAATCTGAATCTGAATTTATTATTATTATTATGTTTTGTCTATTTATGAGTTGGATCACTACACAAATTTGTTAAGCCTTTATAGATCTTGATGGTGTTCAGTGAGACAAAGTAATTCTATTGTAACTTCATATTTCAGGACGAAATTCTTTGCTGATCAATTTCATACTTCATAATTCTGTGATACACAGCAACACCCCTCCCATAAAACCACAGATGCAAAGGGGTTGAATGAGGTTGTCTTTCAGAATGACACCACATTTGTGCATGAACTGTGCCTGGTTTAATGTGGTTCAGTTACAAAACCAGGGGCAACCGACTAATGGACAAGACAGACACTGTTCCTGGAAAACAAACAGACTCTTTTTTTATGTCATACCACAGCTTTTAATTGATAAAAATTTAGCACGACCACTAAGCGTAAAGAAGCAATTTAGGCTTTTAGAATAGAGGATGCATAGAGAGGGTATGTCAACCCTCACAAAAAGTTTATGTCAACCCTCACGTGCACAAAAAGATTTGGGTGCTGTTCTGAAGATCACATGGGGTCCAACCACTGGAGTAGGTTTTAAAATGCTAAATAACTCCTGGGGTTGTATTGATACTTATTTGCCCTTGAATATGGTTCTCCTAGTGTGGCTTACATTTACTATCATGCCTAAAGGTTTGCAAGTGATAGATCAGTGACATAGGACTTTTGTTCCCTAACTCTCCCAAAAGAGTATCATGTGAGATACAGCTTCAGCCTGTCTCCCTATCAGCTCTCTTTACAGAAAAAAGTTCTGTTTTTTTTTTTTTTAAAGAGTGGGTGGGGTGTTAGGAGTAGTTAGGGAACATAACCTGAGTTAGTTTAGAAAAGTGTCAAAACTTGCACCAAACAAAAAAATAAATAAATACCTGAGCTGTTATGTTAAATCTGGCACCTTTTCTTACTGCCTTGTATAATTATGCTATCTATTAGTAAATCTGCCCCAGATCCATGTAACAGGGAACAAGGTGATGTTTTGGTCTTTTATTATATAAAAGTCCTCAAAATGAATGTGTCACCTATATATAATTTTTACGATTAGAGTCAGAGACTGGAGCATTTTTTATTTTATTTTTGCAATCTGTATCTGTTTTCTAATTATACATCTTTTATTTCATACTGTTTATATTATAATGGGGTAGCTATGTGTCCTGAGCTGTTTTTAACAGCATTTACAGATATGCTCTATGGCAAGCATCATGGACACCGTCACAACTTCTCTTGTGTTTCTATTTTGTTCCATAGAGATGGTCTAATCAGTAAAGAAGAAATGATGGCATACTTTCTAAGGGCAAAATCTCAGTTTCATTGCAAAATGGGACCAGGCTTTATCCACAACTTCCAGGAGATGAACTATCTAAAGCCGACCTTCTGCGAGCACTGTGCTGGATTTGTACGTTCCTTTTAATTGTATTGTAAATACAGTGATCCCTCAACATATGATGGTAATTCATTCCATCATTCCTTGAATCAATCATATGTTGATGGATCTGTGCAATAATAATATAGAAAGTTCTACTCACGTGTCCCCGCTGCTCCGGACCATCACCGCTGCCCTGGATCGTCTCTCTCTGTTGCCGACATCATGTCCCCGGGGTGTCCCCACCGCTCTGGACCGTCACCGCTGCCCTGGATCGTCGCTCTCCATCGCTGTCATCACGTCACTGCACATGCCGCTCCTATTGGATGACGGGACAGCGTGAGCGGCGAAGTGATGACAACGAAGGAGAGTGAAGGCCATGCAGCGGAGCATGAAGAGGACAGTCCAGAACGTCGGGGACAGGTGAGTGACACTCACCAGAGCACATGGGGCACATTAAATGGCTATCCGGCTGGAGCTGAAGCAGTCTGCGCTGCCGGATAGCCGCTTATGCGATGGCCTCGACATACAAAAGCATCGTATGTTGATGCTGCCTTCAACATGCAATGGCCTCTTAGAGGCCATCGTATGTTGCGATGATCGTATCTCGGGGCCATCATAGGTCGGAGGATCACTGTATGGTTTACAGTCAGACATTAGTACACCATGTTACCTTGTATTCTAAAAAATAGTCAGCACTGTAGTTTCCACCATAGAGAAAAGGAGAAATGCTTCCTTACCTTAATAATACGTAGAGGTAAAGGACATGTTCATTCAAATTATTGAGGTTCATTTTCTTTTGTATATGTAAAAAAAATCTGTAAATTTTTTAGCCTTTTTGAGCTAAGCCTAAAACCCCCAAAATGGCTCTTTGCAACAGAGACTTTTTTGAGCTTTTACATCCCTCAAAGTGTTCCAAAATATATTTGCGGACGCATAAATAATCTGTGTGGACCCAAAACTATAATTCAGTGGGGAAAAAAACTTTTGTGTCATTTTTTGAGACATAAAGTGAGTTAATAACGTAATGTGAACGTAGGCATCTTTATCTGTATGGAGACATGATTGTGTTACTGAAAAAAGTGATGAAAAAGTAGACAAGTTTCAATAATATATCTAAAAAAAACTACTGTGATGTATGGTATTTAAAATGTTAAGCCAATCCAATACAATTGTTAGAGCACAGGAAAAGGCATACACTGTAGTTGTATAAATTACCTACGTCTTGTGGACCATTTATCATCTATACAAACACACTCCAGCAACACCCCTTGTAAGCCATATCTAGCACCCTACCCACTCTTGATAACTCATGCTTTGTAAAATTGTCAGTGTTACTGGTGCTACATTCCACTGTTTCTGCAGCCCTGCAGATTATTCCGACCATAAAGTTGGTGATTCCAAAATGATATTGTCACGGTTATCATGGTGACAAATAATAGAGACTAACTACTATATTAAAGGACAAGTATCATGTGAAAAAACGTATCCGAGCGATGGGGCCCCCCTGAGAACTCCTGTTTAGACCCCGGCTCTCCTTTACAGCGGCACGTCACAACCCCCGCCCGAAGTGAGGGCCGCCACGCCCCCTCAATATAGTTCTATTGGTGTGCCGAAGATTGACGAATGGTTCTCCCATATAGCTATATGGAAGGGGTGTGGCAGTCCTTTTGCACTGTGGCTTGGTGCATTATCCTGCTGAAAGAGGCCACTTTGATAATGCAATGCCATTGTCATAAAGCGGTGTACTTTGTCTGCAACAATCTTTACGTAGGTAGTATGTGTCAAAGTAATTTCCATATGAATGTTAGGACCCAAGGTTTCTCATAACATAATCTAGAGCATCACATTTCATCCGTTAGCTAGAGCTCCCATGGACCTGGCTATCCACTTAATGTAGAATAAAACTTGATTTATCAGACCAGGCTTTCTTCTTCCATTGCTTCATTTTCCTGAACTAATATTAATTGTAGGTGCTTTATTTTATCCAGTGAACAGGGATCAGCATGTACTTTTATTGGTCTGTGGCTCTGTCACCCGATAAATAGCAGACAGTGATGCCCTCTGTGTTCTGTCACCTTTCTTTCATAACCAACATGAACCTTTTCAGCAATTCATGCTGGACAAGATGGGATAGCCTTTCTCCTCATGCGGCCAAAGATCTGGTTTACTGAAAGTACTTCTTTGAACCACTATTAGTAGGCGCTCACTAGTGCATACTGAAAAAAACTCATAACACCTGCAGTTTTGGCGATGCTCTGACCCAGTTGTCTAGCCATCCAAATTTGGCTCTTTTACAAATTGCTTACATCCTCTTGTCTTGCTGTTTACTTTTGCTTTAAAGGGGTACTCCGCTGTCCCAGCATTCAAAACATTTTGTTCCGACTGTGGGGATCGTGACATCACAACCACACCCCCTCGTGACGTCATGCCCCCTCAATGCAAGTCTATGGGAGGGGTTGTGGTGACCACCACGCCACCTCCCATAGACTTGCATTGAGGGGACGTGGCGTAACATTACAAGGGGGAGAGGCCGTGACGTCATGACCCCCACCTGATGTCATGACCCCCACCGCTGGCACCCATCTTTCTAAAAGAACGCTGAGTGCTGCACAGAGATTGCGGGGGTCCCAGCTGCGGCATTCCCACGATCAGACATCTTATCCCCTATTTTTGGATAGGGGATAAGAAGTCTAGAGCGGAGTACCCCTTTAAAGATATCAACTTCAAGAACAGACTGTTCATTTGTCCCATAATGTATCCCATCCTTTAAAAGGTGCCATTGCCTAGCGATAACTAGTGTCATTCACTTATTAGTGGTTTTAATGTTATGACTGATCATTGTAATTATAATACCATGACCAAAACTTTCTCACCAAATAAGATTTCTAAGTACATACTTGGACATAGTGAGAAATCTGGAAAGACTTCAGTTAGAATTCACATGACATGGAGCTGTTGATGTCAGGAAGGGTGTTGGTATATCCTGTTTTGTTAGTATAGCAATTGCTACTTCCTTCTTTTTGACCCGGCTTTCCTTACTGCTTCCATTAACCTGCTATATATTTCATTTCAGCTATGGGGTATAATCAAACAAGGATACAAGTGCAAAGGTAAATCTTAAGGGTCCTCATGTTGTACGGCATATTGCCAGGTCACCCATGACATGTTGACCTGTCAGAAACAATTGTGTCTTTCAATGGTATATTGCATTCTACGTTAAAGGGGTACTCCCTTGGAAAACATTTTTTTAAATCAACTGGTGCCAGAAAGTTGAACAAATTTGTAAATGACTTCTATTTAAAAATCGTAATCCTTCCAGTACATTTAAGCTGCTGTATACTACAGAGGAAGTTCTTTTCTGACCACAGTGCTCTCTGTTGACACCTCTGTCCTTGTCAGGAACTGTCTAGAGCAAGAGAGATTTGCTATGGGGAATGGCTCCTACCATGGACAGAGGTGTCAGCAGAGAGCACTGTGGTCAGGCAGAAAGGAATTCAAAGAGAAAAGAACTTCCTCTGTAACATACAGCAGCTGATAAGTATCGGAAGGGTTACGATTTTTAAATAGAAGTCATTTACAAATCTGTTTAACTTTCTGGCACCAGTTGATTTAAAAAAAAGAATGTTTTCCACTGGAGTCCCCCTTTAAGCTTAATATTTTGCATGCAAAGGCTTGTAAATAATGAACAGTAAATAGCGCACTTCTGTGATCAATCTTTACTAAAACTGTTTAATAATCAGTGTAAACTTAGATTAGACAGTCTAAGAATGCACCACATGTATTACAGAGGTTCAGGCTGTTTGACACGCACTTTATTTTAGGAGGCGCTAAAAGTGTCTAAACACGTAATAAATGTAGTGCACAGCAAGTCAGTTTGTTTAGTGAAAGTTCCATAATATCACATAAAAAGACAAGTAACATATGATATGATTCACAGGATCAAATGACTCCATAAGTCTATACTGAGTTGTGGTTTATAGCTAGATATATTGTTAAACTTGAAATGTCTTCCTTTCCAGACTGTGGAGCCAATTGCCATAAACAGTGTAAAGACCTACTTGTACTAGCTTGCAGAAAATTCTCCAGAGCAGCATCTATCGGCAGCAGCCACGGTTCCCTTCCCAACAGTCCATCTATAGCTCCAGGTACAGTATATATAAAGGACATAGGACAGTGAAAACAATACTTTACACGTTAACAAGAAAGTGTTAAAAATAACTTCACATCCCACTCTTATAGACAGCAGCATGCTTTATATTTCATAAACAATAAGGCACATGAATATTTAAAGAGAAACACTTGTAGGTTTTAGTTCTGTTTATGGAAACCATTACTTTCTCAGCTGATAAATGCTGCCCAAACCACGGGCAAAATGACATTCCGGCAGGCTTCCACAAAAGAACTTCAGTATTTTGGAGAAAACTTCATTTTAGAAAGAGGCTTTTCTTTCAGGTCTTTCCCTATGACTGGTTCACACTAGTCTAATATTGACATATTTAACATCTATTTTATGGCTGCAATCCTTGGCCCGACTGTGGGTCTGATGACCCAATCTCACAGCTGTCAGTTTAGGTCAATAGACCCAAAGAAACCAGATTCGCTCACTGAGGAGTATGGATCCTTCTGGACACGAGTGTATATAAAACATATGATCTTTATTTTGCCTCCATTAAAAGCATATAGAGGGTACAAAAATGGGGTAAAACCAGACCGACGCATTTCGGCATACAAAGCCTTTTTCAAGGTCCTGACACTATGGCCGTAGTATGGCTGGAAGGCTAATCCGGGACGGCTCTTACTGGGAATGACCAAGTGCAGGGTGGGGGTCATTCCCCACAATCCAGGCCGCCTTTTGTTGGCCTTAGAGGCAACCTGTTTCACCAGCTGAGGGGATGTTTGCTAATTGCAGCTTACACTGCCAGAGAGAGCTGAGAGTGGAGTTCTTCCCTACGTTTGCTCCAAGGTTGGAAGCTGGTGAACAGCCTGCCTAGAGGCCTGGAAAAAACTTGCTTGATGCTGTGACATGTTCAATTGGAATAACCATTATGTGCGTAATATATAATGGAGGAGGTGAGTGGACTTTCCCTGATATATGCTTGAATTCATCATTTGACCCATGGTTGGGCTAGGACTTGAGGCCGAAATCTAATCAGAAAATACGACCATATTAGGGTAGAATGAACCTAGCCTAAATGTAAGTAGAAAGAGAAATGTCAAGCTAGGCAGAGCAAAGTCAGAGTAAAGCTACCCAGCAGACACTCACCACTGAGCTCTTTTTATAACTGTTGTCTTTCTTTATAAACACGTAGCCTATCAGTATGATATGGTTAGGGCAGCATTAATCTGCTGAAAGATTCTTTTTAACTGAACAACCCACAAAAAAGATCTAGACACAAAAATTCCTGTTCTACTATGGGTTTTTTCTTTTCTGCTAAGATATATAAGGTATTTCTGATATGTAGAAGGCCGAATGCTATCATCTAGTCTTGTAAAATGAAAAAAATTGACAGAAATTAAATAAATGTCAAATAATGGAGCTGGTTTAATAGAAAATGACATGGTACATGTCATCATGAAGACCTTATCTTAAAATAGTTGTTTATACTGGATAATCCATTGCTTATATATGTTAAAAAGAGAATTCTCCCACTTGGAATCCCTCCTTTGTTTACCAGAGGGGATATCCAGTGAAATAAACAGTAACCATTTTGCGGTATCCTTGTGAAAGCATGTATCTCATCGTCCTATTACCGCTAGGGAAATGTATGGCCACTTGAAATTCCCTGACCACCAAGGGTTTTGGCAGCCACACTTATAGTGTATGAACTGTCCTTTTGGGACAACCAAATTAAGTGAAATATAGTTGGTTATGTGTGTCAAATAAATAGATACTTAGTCACAGCTTATACCTAAAACTAGCATCACTACTGTCTGTACTTGGAAGCTTTGCAATGCATGTAGAAGGGAAGGGTGAAGTCAATGAGATGCTAAACAAAAACTCTATCATTGTCTGCAGCACAAGATGACGTGTTTGCGTTTCCCCCCTCTGGAAGAGAAAGTCATGATCTGGATGGAAGAGCAATCACTTTGGTCACCGGGTCTTCTAGAAAAATTTCAGTCCGATTACAGAGGTCAACAACCAGCCAGGCTACACAGACAGATCCAGAGTGGACGGATTCTGGCTGGAGTGATATAGGATCTCATACATTTCCTAAAATGAAGTGCAAATTTTATAGTAAATCAACCAAGAACAAAGGTTTTGCTAAATGGGAGAATGAAAAACCAAACAGGCATCCAAATATGGACATCATGGAAGTGCAGATTTTAGAGCAGCATGGAGACCACAATGGGACAGAGACCAAGGAGGAATTGAGCAGTACTGAGGTATAATTTGTAAATCTTAATGTTTAAAAAAAATAGAAGTTAACCAAATGTATCTGGCTTACCTGCTGTGTTCATTAAAATATAGTCACAGCTTTATGCACACAGATCAGAGCCTTGTACAGATGTATAGGCAGCTGCACACTACAGAGTTACAGGCATCTTGTGTGCCACTATATGGTGCTCTATGCTTTGTGGTGCCACATACATATTTCTATTTAGGAAAAAATAATAATAATCTAGGGAAGAATGCCCTTCTTATCCTGCATCTGATGGTTCAAGTCATAATATTTTACAATTGTATTGTTATGACCATTTGCACATGGAGTCCCCTTAAAGTATTACTTCTAGGGGAGAAAACCTCTTACATATGGGGTCAGATGTAACACAATGGCCCAGATTAATCAAACTGTGTGAGAGAAAAAGTGGAGAGATTTACCCATAACAACCAATCACAGCTCAGCTAATAAACTCTGGTAAAGTGAAAGCTGAGCTGTGATTGGTTGTTATAGGGAAATCTCTCCACTTTTTCTCTCACACAGATTGATAAAATCTAGGCCAATATGTAGCACATGGAGTTCATGTAGCTTTGTTATATGGTTATTCAGGTCAGATGTTATTATAACGAGGCAGATTCCATAATACTAAGCTACAAGGACTCTGTGTGCCCCTATGGTGTTCTAATTGACACCATGTGTTAGAGATATTTATTCCTAAATAACTTTATGGGTTACAAAAATATTTTTAAACAAATTGCAAGTCAGCACCTTTATGAAAAGAAGGGAACATAGATAATTCATACGCAGCACAAAGAAAGCAGCAGACCAGGTTCTATATGAACTAATAGACTACATCCAAATGATGATTCCAGCTCCTGAGTACAAAAAGCAAAACATTAATGATTAACATAAAAAATAAAAATAAAGCTTATGCAGCTCTTAATCATGGCATGCCTTGTTAAAGAGCTGTATAAGCTTGAAATGCGTTAGAATTTCATGTCAATGTTTGTTCGTTTTTTCAACTTTTAAGTTGAGTTATTAAAGTTTTGCTATTTAATCTTCGGAGCTGGACTCATCATTTAAATATTGTGAGTTGCTTCTTCAGATGCTACATTACTAAGGCATTCTACCATCAGAGTCATAAGGAGATGTTATAGTGTTGAATATTTATTCCATACCATTAATACACAAGTGATCTGCTCAAACTAAAATAACTATTAGATATCTATATTGTGGATTGGAGTCATACAATGTCTGAGCTGAATAACCAATTACTTTTCTAGTGATTCGCACCGTGTTCATGGGGTTTTCTGGAACAATATTACTGATGTCTATCCACAGCCAACACCTGGCACTCTCGCAGATCAGCTGATCGGCGCCCTGGGCTAAACAGTGAATGTGTCTGGAAACTCTGCACAATTTATTGTACTATATAGTGGTAACAGGAGCTGAGCTCCCATTGAATTTGTTACAAGAACACACTATAAGATTCCAAAAACTCACCAGAACAAATTGCATAGTTTTCACTAAAGCTAATCTTAAAGGGCTACTCCACCCAAAGGTTAGGGGATAAGATGTCTGATCGCGGGGGTCCCATCGCTGGGGACCCCCGCAATATAGCATGCGGCACCCACCTGTTTCTGCTCCAGAAGCTCTGGAGGGTCTCGGGGTCCGACCACCGGAACGGAAGTCCGTGACATCACGACTCCGCCCCGTGTGACGTCACGCCCCCGTCCCCTCAATGCAAGTCTATGGGAGGGGGCGTGACGGACACGTTTAGCAGCTACATGGGTCTAGAGCTGGCTATACACATCCAAATGCTTGACAGTTCTAGAGCCACTGAATAACTAAGCTTGGGGGATTGGGGGCTTCTCTGTTTCAATTTTCTGAAGGTTCCCACCCATTACTTGATGGACGTATGTCTTTTTTCGACTATACGGCCATCACGCCCCCTCCCATAGACTTGCACTGAGGGGACGGGGCGTGACGTCACACGGGGGCAGAGTCGTGACGTCACGGACTTCCGTTCTGGTGGTCGGGACCCAGACCCTCCAGCGCTTCCAGAGCAGAAACAGGTGGGTGCCGCATGCTATATTGCAGGGGTCCCCAGTGGCGGGACCCCTGCGATCAGACATCTTATCCCCTATCCTTTGGATAGGGGATGAGATGTCTAGGGGTGGAATACACCTTTGAGGCTTTTTACATAATATGGTTTCAGAAAACCCCTTTAATACATGGGCTATTCTGGGACACCATCATTAATGAATGAAAGCTGATAACCTAAAAAGAAAAGAAAAAGTCCCATACTATTAACTTTATAAAAAATAAAAAAGCAAAGTAGACCATGGAAACACTATTTCTGGATTGTGGTGCTGTCCAATGGGTCTAGAGCTGGCTATACACATCCAAATGCTTGACAGTTCTAGAGCCACTGAATAACGTGGTCATGTCACAAAGCTTGGGGGCTTCTCTGTTTCAATTGTCTGAAGGTTTCCACCCATTACTTGATGGACGTATGTCTTTATTCGACCATACTTACTATGTAACTATTATTATAATTTGGGTCCTATAATACCCATATGAAAATATGTTTTGATATTTATTTTATACTATGTTCACAGGACCGTTGATTCTCTGGTTTTCTGTAAAGGAAAAAGAAATTGGCACTGGCTGAGGATGGGAATTCCTTCGAAGTAGCTAGTGACAGCAGAAAAGTGACCTGGACCACCTGGTAATGAAAAGAAAGACATAGCACAGGTGTCTGGTGAAATGCACTATTTGTGTCTTTAAGCTACAGATGGACTTTTCTCATTGAAAAACGAAGTGTAGCAACGGTTGGAGAGAAGACACAACTAATAGACTTCCACATATGATCTTGGAGTTGGCCCATTTGTGTGTCAGACTCCACTTATAGTCCAGTGTGTTATTACAGCTTTAGGCTTGTAGAGACTGTGCATAAAGATGTGATTGGTATTTATTTTTAGGAGAGCAAGTGAAGAGTCATTAAATATTATTTAATAATTATAAGACCCAAGGATCTATGTCCGCAGTGTCAGGTATACTACAGGTAGCTCGATTTTTTTAAAATTTTTATTTCATGTGATTCCAGTTGGTGATATTCAGTTATCAATCATCTTATTCTTGCATAGGAGAATCACAGACGTTCCTATATAGTTGTGCTGTCAAATAGATAAATCTATACATATGAGACATAGAGAATGCTCACAACAAAATCATTATTAGGAGAAGTAGTTAATCTCAATATGCTGTTGTTTTATGAGTCAAAGTGCTTGTCACAAAGCTGGTGCATGATGGAATCTAATGTTAGTAGATGACATCCTATCTAGTGACAAGATAAGAGGGCGTTCACACTAGTCAAAGAAAGATCAGACTTTATTATTTACCACTTAGGGTGCTGACGGGATATAGGAGGGGATCTTCAACTGTTAGTCCAGAAAAGTGTAACATGCGTAAATGACCCAGAATTTTTCACTGTATTTACAAACATTTTATGTGGGAACATTGGTAAATATGTTGGGATATTTCAACTGTCAGGGGCACGTCCTCTTTTAGCAACCACTCCCCTTTTCCCAGCGACCATGCTCCCATTTCAGGTTTTCTAAGTAAAATGGAGAGTTGGTTAGGATTTTGGATTTTTAGGTCACAGTTTGGGTGCAAATAAAAAACAAACAGTCAGGATCACATTAGGAAATGACCCTTCTCAGTTCTGTCCTAAACATTTAAATAGCAAGAAAGGCTAAAGGTGGTAGATGTCAATGTTCTACGCTTGACAGACTTTGTCTTCCCATAAGACTGGCTCAGGAAAGTTGAACATTTGAAAATTTTCCTTTTGAACATCTAAAAGTTTGACTTCAAATTCACATTGTCATCATTATAAATCTCTTTTTATTAAAGAAATAGCAAACTACAGAGGCATAATAATGCATGCAAGTCAATCAGATTACATAAGATTACAGATTACACTAAGCATCAAAGTAATATCAGTAGTAATTCTAGAAAAATGAGAACAGGAGGCAAAGTACAGGTGGAGTATGGGGAGGGGGAGTATGTGGAGGGGGGGTTACAAACAGAGAGAAACATCACAGTGTACAGAGGTGCTCCTTGGGGCCAACATATTCAGAAACTCAACATGTAAATTCGATTGCTAGATTGTGATCTCTTCCAGTCTTTATGACTACATTGCGCAACAGTAGGCGGCTGCAAAATGTCATTGTTATATCAACTACAGTTTAATATAAAGAACATAGTACCAACCAAACATAGTGTAGCTACTTCTCATGTGAATGGCACAACAATGCTCACACTATTTCTATTTATTTTTGTTGTATTAGCAAGCCATTTGCTCTACAAACTATTATGGTTCAATAACATTGGTAAATTAAAACTATGTAGAAGTGTTTAACTGTTGTTTTCATCAAAAAGTAATGTAAATGAGGATTCGGGTGGAGAGTGCGGCTATGATGCAATGAACAAATTGTAACACTCACGTTTCAGAAGACAGGAACTCTGGTGGATGCGGATCCGCTGGACCTGTGTGGCAGATGACTCAGACCGTACCAGGGAGCGGAGTCTAAGGTGCCACTGGTTTTCACCAGAGCCCGCCGCAAAGTGGGATGGACTTGCTGCGGCAGGCGGCACCCAGGTCGCTACCCTTTGCATGGCTCGGCCACACAGGCGACTGAGGAGATGCGAGGCACAGGAAGGATAAGGCAGCTCGTAGTGAGGATAGCAGAAGGTGAGGGCCAGCGACACAGTAGCGTAGTAAGGACATAGCAGGAGATCAGTAGGAAGGCGGCAGAGCAGCAAGTTCAGATCACAGAGCAAAGGATCAGATACACGGTAAGGCAACTCTCAGGTATGCTTGCTCTCAGGCTCAAGGCAACAAAGATCTGGCAGGGAAGTGTGGTAGGAGGAGGAATTTATCAATGAGCCACAGGTGTACTACACTAATGGGCGCACTGGCCCTTTAACCCCTTAAGGATTCAGGGTTTTTCCGTTTTTGCACTTTCGTTTTTTCCGCCTTACCTTTTAAAAATCATAACCCTTTCAATTTTCCACCTAAAAATCCATATTATGGCTTATTTTTTGCATCACCAATCCCCACAGATAAGTGTATTTCATGAGTATTTTGGAGTTCATGAGCCACACAAAACATTTAGGCGTCGCTTGTCAAGGCTCAGCATCACAGCTCGATATTTTCTAAAATATATACGGTGTGTATATATATATATTTTTTATTTATTTATTTTTTTTTCATTTTTTTCATTTTTTACACATTTTTGGAGGAGCAGACATGCTGCATGAACTTTTTGCACAAAATTTTGAGATATGCTTTATAGCAAGCTCCATACACAGGAGCTGACTCATTGATTTCTATGGAAGGGTTTACTAGATATGATCTATGATCACTGTATAGAGTTCATTGTACAGGGGAGAGGGGTGGTTGAGCTCTGACCATTACCTGTTTTGAATGGCCTGATTCTGTCTTATCTAAACACAGGTATCAATTTTAACTGTTATCCTAAATGTAAGGTGACTGCTAAAACATTTTTTTTTCAACAGAAAAGGAAATAGCAGTTTATTAGGATTAGTGGCCAGGGTGATGGTTGCAAAATGTCAGGATTAATTAAATTAAACAAAAAATTGTTTAGTGTGGTGGACCACCAGGTGAATTGGCGGGACCACGGGTGTAGGTGTGTGAGTGGTGGGATCAGATGGTATTAACCCCTAGTGTTCGTGACGCCAGTGTGGTTTTCGGGTTCCGGAACACCACATGCCCTGATTCTCCGCTATCCCAATTGCTAGAAGTGAAATGAGAGTCCACAACCAGTTATGGTCAAACAGAGGCTTTACTGAGTAGAAGACAGGTGTAATTATCTTCACAGCTAAAGCCAGAATCCCCAGAGAGGTGGCCAGGACCAAGGGAACTTCGCATCTTGCTGGACCAATACACTTGTAGTTAACTTGAGTTGAAATTATACTTGTTGACTATGTGCAGGACTTGACTAGTTTCAGTGACAGCAGGCATAGACTTGAGACTTACTGGAGAGACTGTAGCTTTTGGGGTGTTTCAGATGCTGATCACTTGCACTGAGATCTCTGGTGGTTGCTGGGCTCAGCAAAGACTTGTTCTCAAAGAGCATGAACTATAATGGCCGCCCCTTTATATAGTGGGGGGCTGGACTAAAGCGCATTGGTCAAGCTGCGGGTCATAGGTTAAGCTGGTGCTCTCTGGGAGAACATGTGACAACAAATCATGTGACTGCATAACATAACATGTGACAAACTTACACAGGTCCTTGAGACCTCCCACAGGCCCTCTATACTAACTATACATAGGGCTCCTGTCTAGGCATTAAAGTGACACACACACCTTTATAAAACCAACAGGGGGAGACCTTGCAGGGGAGCCCCCAGGTCACTGAGGGACTCAACCTGACAGGGCCTACTGGGACATCCCATTAGCAAAAAAAACCTTGATTCAAGCATTTTCCCCAACTTTACCTTTATGGCAAGTCCACATGATAGATTCCTCCTTTTCAAAGATTCAGGGCACCCATGCTTGCATCATGATGACAAAAATGCACATAATTGTGGTGTAAATGGAACAAACTCAAGAGCTGGCTCCATACCCAGTGGTTGTTGGCTGCTTCCAAGGGTTGTCAGAAACCAGCATCCGGGCTAGTGTGATGCTGGTTATTTAACCGTCTAAATGCTACTTTCAATGCTGACAGCAGCATATGAATAGTTAGAAGCCACATCTGTGGTCGAATCAGCATTCAAACTAATTGATTTGCATAGCAGCCTGAGGTCTTCTAAAGGCCTCTGTTTCTGCCATGTAAAACTTATGAGTTACAGTCTGCTAGTACAAAAAACAAACTCTCACACAGCTCTGTCCTTTTATTCTAATATTGTAATCTCCTAAATATATCATCCTTACATTTACACATTAAATATTTTATTATTGTCAGTATGTGTATATGCAAGTTGGTATAAACTAATTGCCTTATTGATGTCACCAAAGCCTTTCCTCTCCCCAACTACACCCTCTCTTTGGTGACAAGCCAAACTCTAACTTTTAAAACCATGATTTCCTTAGGTCTGACATTAACGGGAGTCATTCTTTGAAATTCAAATTTGTACACTGTTGTCTGCCATCTACTAGACAATGCACAGGCTTCTTATTGTTTATTGAAGGACCAAACCTGATGTACAAATACAAAGCTCATCCACATGAAAAACAATATAGATATGTTACATTAGCCAAACTCCAAGAGTTCCACCTGTTGTGAGTGAACTCATTCTGGGTGAATTTCCCAATATTGTTGAGTCAGTTGTTTAGTATACAGGATTTTCAGTGTGAGAATTTCTCAGGACAAGACTCCCTTGCTTAGTTTTATCAATATAATACTACCATTGCTCTTAATATAGCTACAAATTTCCTGTTATAGAAATTGCTTCCTGCATATTTTTACCAACTTCCCTGCATTGGAGTGCATTTTTACCCAGCATTCAACAGACTAGAATAGTAGAGGTCCTGTTACTAAATGTCTGAAACTGTCTCCCTTGGGCCACTCGGCCACCAACAAGTTCAAGCAAACCATTGCACATTCTCAGTTTACGAGCCCACACCATGAGCAGCGTGTGTCAGCTGTATATTACAGCTGACACTCCATTAGAATGGTTAAGATGAGAGATAACTCTGATCCTGGCAGTTTATTCCTCAGATAACATTTTCTATAGTCACTGCGGCAGCTCCCTCTGTACCACATTGGCCCCCATGATAAAATTACAAAGCAATTCTATATTTTATTGATACAATATTAATCCAGGGAGTCAAGGTATTAAATTACTTTGGTTTCCCTTTATATGTATAGCACAGGTGTAATATAACTATACTGCTATGCTACAGAAGGTAGGTGCATTCTGGCGGGTAATGCTGTCTACCAACTGCAGCATAGCCACACTCCCTGGAGACCATGTGACTTATGACATATTATCTCTGGTCACATGAAATGCTGGAAAAGGTCAGGGACAATAGTAAAAAAAAAATACTTGGACTGCAGAACTTCCGGGTGTGGGTTCTGTGCATGAAAATTGGGCAAAGCAGTGCACAGAGGTAATAGAAGTATATTACACAGTATTATGACTTGGGATCATGGGCTCAAAGGCTGAAGAAAATTCAATCCTGGAATACCTCTTTAACTATTACTACAAACTACTATATGAAATAAATCACTGCAGAAATCTAAATGCATAAACATTACAGTAATGTATATCTAATAATATTTACTTTATATCATGTTTTTTACATATATAGTATAGAGAAAAACTGATGTTGTAGCTGAGAAATTCAATTCCCCGAAGTGCCATCAGTTTGCCTTTTAGATACTCAGTGTGACTCTTCAAACTGTGAAATCTTTAGGGCTTTTTGTAAGAAAAAAAATCACACAGAAAGCGAGAAGCTAATGTGCGAGGTGGATTACTGCTCAGGTTTACAATTGTGACCTTGAACTTTATTGTTTGTCTTCTTTAAAATGCACATGAAATTACGCAAAGTTTAAAGCCATCATGTGAGAAAGGGAGAAATGCTGACTCTCCAATCCTTTGTTCCTAACCACCACATTATGGCCGATGCACTTGTGGTCAACAATTTATGCAACTATTTTCCAAGTAAGGAAATATTGTCGCTGTGGAGCCCTAGAGATGATAGCTATTAGACAGATATCTACAGGAGTCCCATCAAATCCATGAGAGTGATCCTATTCAACATGATACTGACATTTTTTTTTATCTATGAAGAGATATAAATCTTCGTAAGAGGAGATACTGTATTTAAATGTCCTTTTATTTCTTTACATTAAATTCACTTTTTAATATTATAACTTATTCTACTTTCACATACAGCAATTAAAAAACAGATGGTCAAATATTTTTTTTTTATTTTACCTACATTTTATATATTTAAAATATATTAATCTAAAATGGTTTTACTTTCTGGAAAATCAAAGTTTTCATCATTTCGTATTTACACATATAAGGTCCTATGGACTAAGAAGAGAAGCCAGTGATATACCCCAATTTATCGCTTAAAATTTTAATTCATGTTCAATTCACTATTAGATCCCATATCTGGTAGCAAGGCAAACAACTTTTCCCGCTCACATCCGAACATTCATTTATAACTATTTTATTTAACCCTACTATCCCTGAAATTGTCTTTTGCATTTGACTTTAGCAGGTGCAATGTCTCCATGGCATCCTTCTGAGGTATTATGTGTGAAAAACCATATAAACATATGTTTGAGTACAATGTATAGTTTTGCTTTATTCCATAAACTACTGACATTTTCCCAAAATTTTAAATGAAAATATTGTAATTTAAAGCATTTATTTGTAGAAAATAACAGCTAGTCAAACTAAGGAAAAACAGATGCATTGTTTTCACACCTCAAATAATGCAAACATCTTGATTTTTCAACAACAAAATACTTATGTTTTAACATTCGGAAATTATTATTTGGTGGAATTACCCTGATTATTAATCACAGCCTTCATATGTCTCGGCATGCTCTCCACCAATCTGTCACATTGCTGTTGAGTGACTTTATGCCACTTCTGGCCCAAAAGTTCAAGTGGCTTGGGTTTGTGTAAATTTGATCGATCTTTCTTTTTATCAAATTCCAGAGGTTGGGGTTCAGGTCTGGAGATTGTGCTGGCCATGACAAGGTCATGATCTGGTAGTCCCTTATCCACATCTTGATTGACCTGGCTGTATGGCATGAAAAAAATGCTAAGAGTTAAAGGGGTACTCCGCCCCTAGACATCTTATCCCCTATCCAAAGGATAGGGGATAAGATGCCTGATAGCAGAGGGCGGGACTGCAGCTGGGGACCCCCGCGATCTTCCTGCTGCACCTGGCGTTCATTTACAGCATTGGGTGAAGCGCCGGAGGGTCGTGACGTCACGACTGCGTCTGCTCATGAGGTCACGGCCACTCCCCCTCAATGCAAGTCTATGGCAAGGGGCGTGACAGCCGTCTTTGAGGGGACATAGCCACGACATCACGAGCAAGGCGTGACCTTGACATCATGAGCCTCCGCCCTGAATTACCAGTCATCCGGCACGGAGCAAGGTTCACTCCAAGCCTGTCTGGGGTGCTGCAGCCGAGATTCAACATCTTATACCTTATATGTTGGATAGGGGATAAGATGTCTAAGGGTGGAGTACCCCTTTAAGGGTTATTGTCAGAGAAGAAGGAAGTAGGTGTAACCTTGTACTTGGCCTGAATTATGAATCCTTCACAAAGACAAATCTCCCTCATTTCAGCCTTGATGGAGCATCCCCAGATCACCTGCGATCCTCCACAAAATTTCACAGTGGGTGTAAGACAATAGGGGAGATTTATCAAAACCCGTCTAGAGGAAAACTTGCTGATTTGCCCATAGCAACCAATCAGATTGCTTCTTACATTTTGCAGAGGCCTTGCTAAAAATGAAAGAAGCAATTTGATTGGTTGCTATGGGCAACTCGGCAAGTTTTCCTCTGCACTGGTTTTGATAAATCTCCCGCAGTGTGCCTTGTAGGCCTCTCTGGGTCTCCATCTAACCATTAGACAACTAAGTGTTGGGAAAGCTCAAAATTTGGCTTTTCAGTAAAGATGACCTTACTCCTTATTTGTTTATTATTGATAAATGGCTTTGTACAACTACAGCCCTGCCCATAGGAGCCTGTTGTGAACCGTCCTTGTGGTACACTTCACCCCAACTGCTGTTTGCCATTCTTTTTGTAGGTCACTTGATGTCATCCTATGATTGTTGAATGACATTCCATTGAGCTGATGCTCATCTCGGTCAGTGGACAGTTATTTTCACACTCTGTAGCTTTGTTGTCTGCAATGTCTTTTGCTTGACCTTGTTCTCATGAACCGTCATCTTTGAAATTTTCAGGATGGAAGCAACATAATGCTCGCTGTATTCCTCTGCAAATAAAGCCAGAATATTTGTGTGGGGCGCTGCTCCCGAGATGGAGCCATAACATCACATCACGCCCCCTCCATTCATGTCTATGTAAATAAAATTTGGTTTTAGTATTCACCTAAACAGAATCTTATCATGTACAATGAGGTGTGTGCCTGAGTTGGATTTGTCAGACACTGGAATGGAATTGCTAATTTTCTTGTCAGTGTTTGAAGTTAGACAAATGATGCCTAGACACTAGTGTGACACTACAACTCCCAACCAACAGCTTTCATTGCGGGAAGATGTCATTTTGCAACAGCTGGAGGTCCATAGTTTGGAGACCACTACACCAGTGGCTCCAGAAATAGGGGGACCCTTGCAGTGCCCATTGTTAACCTCTTCAAGACATAGGGCGTATGGATACGCCCTGAATCCCGAGTCCTTAAGGACCGAGGGCGTATCCATACGCCCGTGGGAATTCCGGCCCCCACCGCTAGCCGGTTGGGGACCGGAGCCGGATGCCTGCTGAAATCGTTCAGCAGGCATCCCGGCATATCGCCCAGGGGGGTCATTATGCCCCCCCATGTCGGCGATCGCCGCAGATCGCTGGACAATTCAGTCCAGCGATCTGCGGCGATTCCGGGTCAATCGGGTCTCCAGTGACCCGGTGACCCGAAATTACTGGCTGTTCGGGGCCGTCTCTGACGGCCCCGAACAGCCAGAGCCTGCAGGGGTGAGGTGGCACTGGTGCCACCTCACGATCGCCCTGATTCGTCGGCCGGATTACCGGCCGACCAATCAGGGCGCCTGCTGCGGGTGTCACTCCCGCACCCGCTCCGCCCCTCTTCCGGAGGACGTGAGCGGGTGTGGGACGTGCACCCCGGGTGCTGGGGACCCCGATCCCCAGCGCCCCTGTTGGGATCGGGGCCCCAGGAGCAGCTGCGGCGGCGGAGACGACGAGGGACTGACCTGCAGCGTCTGGATCGTTGGAGGTGAGTGACAGCCTCCTGCTGTTGCTTAGCAACAGCTCCCAGCATGCAAAAAGGGCATGCTGGGAGCTGTAGTTATGCAACAGCAGGAGGCAGACCACCACAACTCCCAGCATTCCCTTATGGGCATGCTGGGACTTATGGTTTTGCAACAGCTGGAGGCACATTCTTTCTATGGAAAAGTGTACCTTCAGCTGTTGTCTAACTACAACTCCCAGCTTGCACAAACAGCTAAAGTGCATGCTGGGAGTTGTAGTGGTGCATCTGCTGGTTGCATAACTACAACTCCCAGCATGCCCGTTGGCTGTCGGTGACTGCTGAGAGTTGTAGTTTTGCAACAGCTGAGGGCACACTGGTTGTGAAACTCAGAGTTTTTTTTACCTAACTCATTGTTTCACGACCGGTGTGCCTCCAGCTGTTGCAAACTACAACTCTCAGCAGTCACCGTACACCATGCACCGTACATGCTGGGAGTTGTAGTTTTGCAACAGCTGGAGGCACACTGGTTGTGAAACACTGAGTTAGGTCACAAACTCAGTGATACATAACCAGTGTGCCTACAGTTGTTGCAAAACTGCAACTCTCAGCAGTCACCGACAGCCAACGGGCATGCTGGGAGTTGTAGTTATGCAACAGCTGGATGTCCCCCCCAATGTGAACGTACAGGGTACACTCACATGGGCGGAGGATTACAGTAAGTATCCAGCTGCAAATTTGAGCTGCCGCAAACTTTCTGCTGCAGCTCAAATTGCCAGCGAGAAACTACTGTGAACCCTCCGCCCGTGTGACTGTACCCTAAAAATACTACACTACACTACCACAAAAAATAAAATAAAAAGTAAAAAACACTACATATACACATACCCCTACACAGCCCCCCTCCCCTCCCCAATAAAAATGAAAAACGTCTGGTACGCCACTGTTTCCAGAACGGAGCCTCCAGCTGTTGCAAAACAACTTCCAGTATTGTCGGACAGCCGTTGACTGTCCAGGCATGCTGGGAGTTTTGCAACAGCTGGAGGCACCCTGTTTGGGAATCACTGGCGTAGAATATCCCTATGTCCACCCCTATGCAATCCCTAATTTAGGCCTCAAATGCGCATGCCGCTCTCACTTTGGAGCCCTGTCGTATTTCAAGGCAACAGTTTAGGGTCACATATGGGGTATTTCCGTACTCGGGAGAAATTGTGTTACAAATTTTGGGGGGTATTTTCTGCTTTTACCCTTTTTAAAAATGTAAAATTTTTGGGAAAACAAGCATTTTAGGTAAAAAATTTTTTTTTTTTAACATATGCAAAAGTCGTGAAACACCTGTGGGGTATAAAGGTTCACTTAACCCCTTGTTACGTTCCCCGAGGGGTCTAGTTTCCAAAATGGTATGCCATGTGGGTTTTTTTTTGCTATCCTGGCACCATAGGGGCTTCCTAAATGCGGCATGCCCCCAGAGAAAAATTTGCGTTCAAAAAGCCAAATGTGACTCCTTCTCTTCCGAGACCTGTAGTGCGCCAGCAGAGCACTTTTCACCCCCATATGGGGTGTTTTCTGAATCGGGAGAAATTGGGCTTCAAATTTTTAGGGGTATTTTCTGCTATTACCCTTTTTAAAAATAAAAAAATTTGGGGAAAACAAGCATTTTAGGTAAAATTTTTTTTTTTTTTTTTACATTTGCAAAAGTCGTGAAACACCTGTGGGGTATTAAGGTTCACTTTATCCCATGTTACATTCCCCGAGGGGTCTAGTTTCCAAAATGGTATGCCATGTGTTTTTTTTTTGCTGTTCTGGCACCATAAGGGCTTCCTAAAGGTAACATGCCCCCCAAAAACCATTTCAGAAAAACGTACTCTCCAAAATCCCCTTGTCGCTCCTTCCCTTCTGAGCCCTCTACTGCGCCCGCCGAACACTTTACATAGACATATGAGGTATGTGCTTACTCGAGAGAAATTGGGCTACAAATACAAGTAAAAATTTTGTCCTTTTACCCCTTGTAAAAATTAAAAAATTGGGTCTACAAGAACATGTGAGTGTAAAAAATGAAGATTGTGAATTTTCTCCTTCACTTTGCTGCTATTCGTGTGAAACACCTAAAGGGTTAAAACGCTGACTGAATGTCATTTTGAATACTTTGGGGGGTGTAGTTTTTATAATGGGGTCATTTATGGGGTATTTCTAATATGAAGACCCTTCAAATCCACTTCAAACCTGAACTGGTCCCTGAAAAATACTGAGTTTGAAAATTTTGTGAAAAATCGGAAAATTGCTGCTGACCGTTGAAGCCCTCTGGTGTCTTCCAAAAGTAAAAACACGTCAATTTTATGATGCAAACATAAAGTAGACATATTGTATATGTGAACCAAAAAAAATGTATTCGTAATATCCATTTTCCTTACAAGCAGAGAGCTTCAAAGTTAGAAAAATGCTAAATTTTCAAATTTTTCATCAAATTTACGGATTTTTCACCAAGAAAGGATGCAAGTATCGACAAAAATTTACCACTATGTTAAAGTAGAATATGTCACGAAAAAACAATCTCGGAATCAGAATGATAACTAAAAGCATTCCAGAGTTATTAATGTTTAAAGTGACAGTGGTCAGATGTGCAAAAAACGCTCCGGTCCTTAAGGCCAAAATGGGCTCCATCCTGAAGGGGTTAAAGGGGAAAAAAGTTGGGGGGCAACCAATGACAGATTGCACCATGTGTGGTGCCAGTACTGTCAGGAAGAAATCGTGGGACTCTGCAGTGCCTCTTGTCAGAAAGCAAGGAAAGGGCAGCATTATGCCCTAGTTTATATCCCAGGCAATGCCAGTGTTGTCATCGAGATGATGGCCCTGGTCATCAGTCCATTGATTGCGTCAACCTGCAGATACCTAATTTATTGTGGGCCTCATGTGTGTGTGGATTATGTAATTCTTGGTATACAGTGGGGCAAAAAAGTATTTAGTCAGCCACCAATTGTGCAAGTTCTCCCACTTAAAAAGATGAGAGAGGCCTGTAATTTTTTATCATAGGTATACCTCAACTATGAGAGACATAGTGAGAAAAAAACAAAATCCATAAAATCCCATTGTCTGATTTTTAAAGAATTTATTAGCAAATTATGGTGGAAAATAAGAATTTGGTCAATAACAAAAATGCATCTCAATACTTTGTTATATACCCTTTGTTGGCAATAACAGAGGTCAAATGTTTTCTGTAAGTCTTTACAAGGCTTTCACACACTGTTGCTGGTATTTTGGCACATTCCTCCATGTAGATCTCCTCTAGAGCAGTGATGCTTTGGGGCTGTCGCTGGGCAATATGGACTTTCAACTCCCTCCAAAGGTTTTCTATGGGTTTGAGATCTGGAGACTGGCTGGGCCACTCCAGAACCTTGAAATGCTTCTTATGCAGTCACTCTTTCATTGCCCGGGCGGTGTGTTTGGGATCATTGTCATCCTGAAAGATCCAGCCACGTTTCATCTTGTTACGCCTAGCGCTCCGGGTCCCCGCTCCTCCCCGGAGCGCTCACGGCGTCTTTCTCCCTGCAGCTCCCCGGTCAGTCCCGCTGACCGGGAGCGCTGCACTGTCATGGCCGTTGGGGATGCGATTCGCACAGCGGGACGCGCCCGCTCGCGAATCGCATCCCAGGTCACTTACCCGTTCCCGTCCCCTGCTGTCATGTGCTGGCGCGCGCGGCTCCGCTCTCTAGGGCGCGCGCGCGCCAGCTCCCTGAGACTTAAAGGGCCAGTGCACCAATGATTGGTGCCTGGCCCAATTAGCTTGATTGGCTTCCATCTGCTCCCTGCCTTTATCTGACCTCCTCCCATGCACTTCCTTGCCGGATCTTGTTGCCCTTGTGCCTAGTGAAAGCGTTTTGTGTGTCTAAAGCCTGTGTACCAGTACTTCTGCTATCCACCCTGACTACGAACCTTGCCGCCTGCCCCCGACCTTCTGCTACGTCCGACCTTGCTTCTGTCTACTCCCTTGTACCTCGCCCATCATCAGCAGTCAGAGAGGTGAGCCGTTGCTAGTGGATACGACCTGGTCACTACCGCCGCAGCAAGACCATCCCGCTTTGCGGCGGGCTCTGGTGAAAACCAGTAGTGACTTAGAACCGGTCCACTAGCGCGGTCCTCGCCAATCCCTCTCTGGCACAGAGGATCCACTACCTGCCAGCCGGCATCGTGACAGTAGATCCGGCCATGGATCCCGCTGAGGTCCCTCTGCCTTATATCTCTGATATCACCACGGTGGTCGCTCAGCAATCCCGACAGATCGCCCATCTAACCCACCAGCTGTCGGAAATGTCCACCATTGTGCACCAACTTCAGTCACAACTTCAGCAGCAATCATCTCCTCCGCCAGCTCCTGCACCCCTTCCGCAGCGAGTGGCCACTCCTAGCCTCCGCCTGTCCTTGCCGGACAAATTTAATGGGGACTCTAAGTTTTGCCGTGGCTTTCTTTCGCAATGTTCCCTGCACATGGAGATGATGTCGGACCAGTTTCCTACTGAAAGGTCTAAGGTGGCTTTCGTAGTCAGCCTTCTGTCTGGAAAAGCCCTGTCATGGGCCACACCGCTCTGGGACCGCAATGACCCCGTCACTGCCTCTGTACACTCCTTCTTCTCGGAAATTCGAAGTGTCTTTGAGGAACCTGCCCGAGCCTCTTCTGCTGAGACTGCCCTGCTGAACCTGGTCCAGGGTAATTCTTCCGTTGGCGAGTACGCCATACAATTCCGTACTCTTGCTTCTGAACTATCCTGGAATAATGAGGCCCTCTGCGCGACCTTTAAAAAAGGCCTATCCAGCAACATTAAAGATGTTCTGGCCGCACGAGAAACTCCTGCTAACCTGCATGAACTCATTCATCTAGCCACTCGCATTGACATGCGTTTTTCTGAGAGACATCAAGAGCTCCGCCAGGAAAAAGACTTAGATCTCTGGACACCTCTCCCACAGTCTCCACTGCAATCTGCGCCTAGGCCTCCCGCCGAGGAAGCCATGCAAGTGGATCGGTCTCGCCTGACCCTGGA
The DNA here is from genome assembly GCF_029499605.1 of Hyla sarda. Taxonomy (NCBI): domain Eukaryota; kingdom Metazoa; phylum Chordata; class Amphibia; order Anura; family Hylidae; genus Hyla; species Hyla sarda. Next base: position 339,600,359 of record NC_079191.1, read on the forward strand.
AGAGAGGAATCGCCGTAAGGAAGAGAATCTTTGTCTGTACTGTGCCAGTACCGAGCATTTCTTGGTGGATTGCCCTATCCGTCCTCCACGCCTGGGAAACGTACGCACGCACCCAGCTCACGTGGGTGTGGCGTCTCTTGGCTCTAAGTCTGCTTCTCCACGTCTCACGGTGCCTGTACGGATTTCTTCTTCAGCCAGCTCTTCCCTCTCAGCCGTGGCCTGCCTGGACTCTGGTGCCTCTGGGAATTTTATTCGGGAGTCCTTGGCGAATAAATTCCGCATCCCGGTGACCCGTCTTGTCAAGCCACTCCACATTTCCGCGGTCAACGGAGCCAGGTTGGATTGCACCGTGCGTTTCCGCACGAAGCCCCTCCTAATGTGCATCGGACCTCATCATGAGAAAATTGAGTTTTTGGTCCTCCCCAATTGCACTTCTGAAGTTCTCCTTGGACTACCCTGGCTTCTACACCATTCCCCAACCCTGGACTGGTCCACTGGGGAGATCAAGAGTTGGGGTCCCTCTTGTTCCAAGGACTGCCTTAAACCGGTTCCCAGTACTCCCTGCCGTGACCCTGTGATTCCTCCTGTATCCGGTCTCCCTAAGGTCGTTAGGGACTCTGCCTGCCACAGAAAATGCCTCTCCCCCCCTCCCAGTCCACTCAGGCAAGCCTCGGTGCCTCCTCATGGCCCTCGTCCTGGTGTCACACTGCCCCGTGCCAGGCCTCGCCCTCTGCCCTCCCTCCCCATTCCCACTCCTGCTGTACTGCCTGCCATTGAGGAAACCATCCATTCCTTCCCGGTGTCCTCATCCCAGGGGAGGCAGTCACCGGACAAAAAAAAGGGGAGACCTAAGGGGGGGGGGGTACTGTTACGCCTAGCGCTCCGGGTCCCCGCTCCTCCCCGGAGCGCTCACGGCGTCTTTCTCCCTGCAGCTCCCCGGTCAGTCCCGCTGACCGGGAGCGCTGCACTGTCATGGCCGTTGGGGATGCGATTCGCACAGCGGGACGCGCCCGCTCGCGAATCGCATCCCAGGTCACTTACCCGTTCCCGTCCCCTGCTGTCATGTGCTGGCGCGTGCGGCTCCGCTCTCTAGGGCGCGCGCGCGCCAGCTCCCTGAGACTTAAAGGGCCAGTGCACCAATGATTGGTGCCTGGCCCAATTAGCTTGATTGGCTTCCATCTGCTCCCTGCCTTTATCTGACCTCCTCCCATGCACTTCCTTGCCGGATCTTGTTGCCCTTGTGCCTAGTGAAAGCGTTTTGTGTGTCTAAAGCCTGTGTACCAGTACTTCTGCTATCCACCCTGAATACGAACCTTGCCGCCTGCCCCCGACCTTCTGCTACGTCCGACCTTGCTTCTGTCTACTCCCTTGTACCTCGCCCATCATCAGCAGTCAGAGAGGTGAGCCGTTGCTAGTGGATATGACCTGGTCACTACCGCCGCAGCAAGACCATCCCGCTTTGCGGCGGGCTCTGGTGAAAACCAGTAGTGACTTAGAACCGGTCCACTAGCGCGGTCCTCGCCAATCCCTCTCTGGCACAGAGGATCCACTACCTGCCAGCCGGCATCGTGACACATCTTCAATGCCCTTGATAATGGAAGGAGGTTTTCACGCAAAATTTCATGATACATGGCCCCATTTATTCTTTCCTTTACACGGATCAGTCGTCCTGGTCCATAAGCAGAAAAACAGCCCCAAAGCATGACGTTTCCACCCCCATGCTTCACAGTAGGTATGGTGTTCTTTGGAGGCAACTCAGCATTCTTTCTCCTCCAAACACGGAAAGTTGAGTTTTTACCAAAAAGTTCTACTTTGGTTTCATCTGACCATATGGCATTCTCCATACATACCTACATATTCTCCACAATACTCTTCTGGATCATTCAAATGCTCTCTAGCAGACGGGTCCGGACATGTACTGGGTTAAGCAGGGGGACACATCGGGCACTGCATGATTTGAGTCCCTGGTGGCGTAGTGTGTTACTGATGGTAGCCTTTGTTACTTTGGTCCCTTGTGATCATTTTGACACCACGGGGTGAGACCTTGTGTGGAGCTCCAGATCGAGGGAGATTATCAGTGGTCTGATATGTCTTCCATTTTCTAATAATTGCTCCCACAGTTGATTTCCTCACACAAAGCTGCTTGCCTATTGCAGATTCAGTCTTCCCAGCCTGGTGCAGATCTACAATTTTGTTTTTGGTGTCCTTCGACAGCTCTTTGGTCTTGGCCATAGTGGAGTTTGGTTTATGACTGTTTGAGGTTGTGGACAGGTGTCTTTTATACTGATAACAAGTTCAAACAGGTGCCATTAATACAGGTAATGAGTGGAGGACAGAGGAGGGGGATAAGATGCCTGATCGTGGATAGGGGATAAGATGCCTGATCATGGGGGTCCCACCGCTGGGGACCCATGTGATCTTGCACGCCGCACCCTGTTATAATCAGTCCCCGGAGCGCGTTCGCTCCGGGTCTGATTACTGTCGATCACAGGGCCGGAGCATTGTGCTGTCATGGCTCCGCCCCCATGTGTCACTCCCCCTCTCATAGACTTGCATTGAGTTGGCGGGGCATGATGTCACACGGGGGTGGAGTCGTGACATCATGATCTTCCGTTCCCGTGGTCTGGAGCCAGAACCTCCAGCGCTGCCGGAAGCAGTAACAGGTGGGTGCTGCGTGCTATATTGCGGGGGTCCCCAGCGGCGGGAACCCCGCGATCAGACATCTTATCCCCTATCCTTTGGATAGGGGATAAGATGTCTAAGTGCCGTAGTACCCCTTTAAAGAAGAAGTTATAGGTCTGTGAGAGCCAGAAATCTTGCTTGTTTGTAGGTGACCAAATATTTATTTTCCCACCATAATTTCCAAATAAATTCTTTAAAAATCAGACAATGTGATTTTATGGATTTTTTTTCTCATTATGTCTTTCATAGTTGAGTTATACCTATGATGAAAATTACAGGCCTCTCTTATCTTTTTAAGTGTGAGAACTTGCAGAATTGGTGGCTGACTAAATACTTTTTTGCCCCACTGTATGCCACATCTACCACCCATCTACCTTCATTTATCTATTTTGGTTTGAAAACTCAGGGTCTCAGAATAAAATGGTTTTGACAAGAGATGAGCGAATTTTTGAAAAATTAGATCTGGCCGATTTGACTAATTTTCCGAAAAAATGTAGTTCGGTCTGAATTCATTCGCAGTGAATCACTATTAAAAATGGCTATTTCTGGCCTCAATAGGGGTGTAGAACACTTTGCCTTGCTGTAACATGCATTGTGTGTGTGATGGGTTAGTGAAATAATACTGTTATTCAGTATGACATGCAGATCAGAGGCGTTGCTATTAGTATCACTGTCGCAGAGTGGCACAATGACAGAGCCTGGAGGTGGCATCAGTATGAGGAGACCATATAGTGGCTGAATGACACAGCCTGGAGTTGGCCGCAGCATGAGGAGACCACATAGTGGCTGAATGACACAGCCTGGAGTTGGTGGCAACACATAGTGGCTGAATGACACCGCCTGGAGTTTGTGGCAGCATGAGGAGAACATTTAGTGGCTGCATCACACAGCCTGGAGGTGGTGGCAGCATAAGGAGAACATATAGTGGCTGAATGACACAGCGTGGAGGTGGCAGCAGCATGAGGAGACCATTTAGTGGCTGAATGACACAGCCTGGAGTTTGCGGCAGCATGAGGAGAACATATAGTGGCTGAATGACAGCGTGGAGGTGGCGGCAACATGAGAACATATAGTGGCTGAATGAGATAGCCTTGAGGTGGCGGCAGCATGAGGAGACCATATAGTGGCTAAATGACACAGCATGGAGGTGGTGGCAGCATGAGGAGACCACATAGTGGCTGAATGACACAGCCTGGAGTTGGGGCAGCATATAGTGTCTGAATGACACAACCTGGAGTTTACGGCAGCATGAGGAGACCATATAGTGGCTGAATGACACAGCCTGGAGGTGGTGGAAGCATGAGGAGACCATATAGTCTCAATTGGGGTGTAGAACACTTTGTCTTGTCCTAACACACATAGGGAGTGTTCTGTGTTAGGGAAATCATACTGTTATTCAGTATGACATGCAGATTACAGGCATCACTATTAGAATCACTGCCACAGAGCATCTGGACTAAAGTCCCAGGGATTCAATTCAAGTCAGTCAAGTCAGTCATACAACTCACTAAAGTTAAGCCTGGGTTGCCTACAGCAAGTCAGTCATATACACCACAATCAACTATAAGTCGCAGTAAGCCGATAAGCTTCCAAGGTTCGTCTTGTACCTTTCTTTATACCAATCTGGACTGTAACAGATTTTTACCATCTATCCTGCCTCAGTAAAGTCAGATAGATCGGAGTACTTATTGCCTAGTGCCTGGCCCAGGAGAAGCGGACTCAACCTTGGGTGGTGTATAGGTTAACCACGCCCTGGCATCACAAGACGGTTAATTGCACATTACCCTCACCTGACACCACATCATCACTTATTCCTGAACTGCTCAGACCTAAAGGCCTTGACATCGTCCCATTTAAACTCACCACTCCTCTCGTTAAGAACTTCTGATGTGTGATCGTGGCCACCTTGTTCCCCTTCAGCACATCCACCATGATGCCTTACAGTATCCCCACCATGCCTACCACTACCAGTCCCACTAGTGCTATGCTCCGTCACTGCATACATACATACATGACATCACAAGCGGGGCGTGGCCATGGTGCCACGAGCCTCCGGCACTGCACCTGATGCTCTAAACGAACGCTGGGTGCAGCAGGAAGATCATGGGGGTCCCCAGCAGTGGGATCCCCGTGATCAGACATCTTGTCCCCTATCCTTTGCATAGGGGATAAGATGTCTAGGGGCGGATGACCCTTTTAACAGCTGATAAGGGGAAACATAGCTCAGCAACTGTCTCACCATGCCATTAATCACGCAAAATAGAAATATTCAAAAAATATTTTTTTAGAATAAAGACACTTCAAATAACCCTTATGTTTATTGTGTCTTAAATTATTATTATCCATTATTCCCCAAAAATACATAAAAAAATAAGCCTGCAGCTGATTATTTTTTTTTTTTTTTTATAAATCCTGCATCACTTTTCTAGTATATGCCACTTTAGCCCACACTGCTGTTAGCAAGATTTTATTTTTAATACAAGTTCAGTGTGGAGTAGGTTCCCACGTGCATTTCTGTCACAATCCATTATATTCAGGGCTGTTACACTTAAAAGCCTTCTAAAACTGTGAACACCTGGGAGAGAATATCAGAAGGAATAAATATTGAAGGTGCCATATACCTTCATAGAGGGCAACTTTTTACTCATTTAATATTTAATTTTAAAAAATATTTTAAAAAAATTTGTTATCCTGCCCCATATATTTACTAGATTAAAAAAAAGTATTAATGTGACTCAATCTCTGCATTTTTATTTTTTACTTTTTCTTATTTATGATTCCACTCCTGGCTTTGGTTAAAAAAAAAAACTGCTACATAACTGTGTGGTGTCCCAGAACCAAAGGCTGTCCTGTGGGCTTCAGACTTCCTCTGGCAGACCTGTGGCACAGGTGTTTGGCCCCCTAAAAGACTGGTTGTTATAGTTATTATGTTCAAGCACTTTATCAAATGTTTTAATACATTTTTCATAAGTACTGTGTTACATGTTATTTATATATGTGTTATACCCTTAAGAGAGAGGAGCAGTGCAGGCCCATGTGACCCTGTATGCCCAATGGGAACCCCTAAATTGCTAGCTATATAGAGTTGTGGAGGAGGAGTTACCCCAGATCAGTCTAAGCTCAAGTGTGGTAAAGGTGTGAGCTGTATGTGGTGAAGCTCTGAGGGAAGTCCAGAACAAATCTAATCTTAAAGGGGTATTCCAGGATTTTTTTTTATTTGACTATGCTACAGGGGCTGTGAAGTTAGTGTAGTTCATAATATAGTGTCTGTACCTGTGTGTGTGACTGTTTTCTCACAATTATTCTGTGATTTTCACCCCAATATTTATTTTTAACAGCATACAAAATGACTGTTGTCTCAGATTTTTCCCAGCTTGCAATGTGGCCGAGACCTGACTCACTAGTCAGCTGATGACAGGGAGCCTGTCTGCTTCAATGGGTGGAGGGATCGCTTGGGATCTACAACTAATGCAACAGCTGTAGGAAACCTGATTGAAAACCACACTGATTTGAATGGATGCAGCTCATTTATGTTTCAATGGGGGGTGGCTGATGTTTGTGAGGGAGGAAGATGGAATTGTGGGATTTGTAGTCAAAAAATGAAAAGTCAAACAGGAAATACTAGTTCACAAACAGCTAGTCACAGTGTTATGGTAATCTCATGACATAGCCATTTAGCCCCAAGACAAGCGCAGATCCTTCCTAAGCATGTGCATTACTGTCTGCCAGGTACGTACTAAAATCACCTCATGCTGGATAACCCCTTTAAGTCTTATCCAGCCATTCTGCAAGGATTCCTGCATAGAGAAATTCAAGCCTGGTCGAGAAAGCTACAGGACCTTGCCAGAACCCTAGCAACCTGGAACAAATTTTCAGTCTCATATCAAGTCAGTATTAATTCAATTGGGTGAAAAGCCAGGGGCGGGCAGAGCGGGGGAAATTAACGTTCACCCCCACCCCTGCGATTCGCCAATCAGTCCTTATCGGCCAATTGCAGGGGATAGGAGGAGGTGGCAACTGTCTCTGACAGCTCCGATCATCCCTATTTTGCGGGCTTACGGGTCATCAGAGACCTGATCAGCCTCGAATCAATCAATTCAGATTGGCGATTTGCGGCGAATCGCCGACATGGGGGGGTCTCAGTACCCCCCCCCAGGCTGTTCCGATCCCTGTTCGGCTAGCGGAGGGGATTGAAATTCCGGCTTGGATTGAAATTAAGTACCAGGATCCATACGTCCATGGTCCCCAACAGGTTAAATACCTTTAATCAATCATATATAAATATTTTTAGAAATATGTTTTATTATTCCCTGTATTAGTGCAGTGTGACAAAATTGTGCAAATTTTCTGAGAAAGCGTATTGCTTCTGCAAAATATTGTGCACAAATTCCTATGTCCCTTAAAGCATTTTGCACAATTTTGCCAATCTGCACTGGAACAGGGGATTATATATTTCCTATTGTGTACAGCCCAATATTCAGGAACTTTAACCACAATTGGTTTATAGTAAACTACTTTTGCTTTATATATATATATATATATATATATATATATATATATATATATATCTAAATGCTGCAGTTTTCTTTATTTCGTATTGCAGCATAGTAGTAGGTGGAATTATGTGTATATGTTTAACCTCTTCAGGACACAGGGCGTATGGATACGCCCTGCATTCCGAGTCCTTAAGGACCGAGGGCGTATCCATACGCCCGTGGGAAATCCAGTCCCCACCGCTAGCTGGTTGGGGACCGGAGCCGGATGCCTGCTGAAATCATTCAGCAGGCACCCTGGCACATCCATGTCGGCGATCGGAGAAAATCACATGTCAATTCAGACATGCGATTTTCTCCAATTCCGGGCTGATCGGGTCTCTGGTGACCCGATCACCCGGAAAATAGGGCTGATCGGAGTTGTCAGCAACAGCCCCGATCAGCCTAAAGGATAGGAGTGAGGTCGCAAAGCTGCGATCTACTCCTATCCCCTGCCATTACTCAGAACGGAGTTCTGACCAATGGCAGCGCAGGACAGGGCAACCCCCCGTTCTGCCCGCCCCTGGATGTCGAGGGGCTCTGGGAAGAAGATGGAGGCCGTACCTGCAGGAGAAGATGCCTGGGGACCTGGGATCTTCACTGGAGCCTGCAGGATCCTGATCAGGTAGGGAATCGACAGTGGGGGGGGGGGGGGTATTTGAAAGTGAAAGTAAATCGATCTTTACTGTGGCAACCACTAGGGGGGCCAAATTGCAACTCCCAGCATGCCCAGACAGCCAAAGGCTGACTGGGCATGCTGGGAGTTGTAGTTTTGCAACATCTGGAGGGTCACAGTTTGGAGACCACTGTTACAGTGGTGCCAAAACAGTAGCCCTCCAGATGTTGCCAAACTACAACTCTCAGCATGCCTTGACTGCCCAGGCATGCTGGGAGTTGTAGTTCTGTAATATCTGTCCCTTCAGATTTAGCAATTTTCATGACATTTTTGAAAATTGCTGCTCTACTTTGAAGCCCTCAAATTTTTTCAAAAAGCAAAAATATGTCCATTTTATGATGCCAACATAAAGTGGACATATTGTGTTTGTGAAGAAAAATAAAAATGTATTTGGAATATCCATTTCCCTTACAATTAGAGAGCTTCAAAGTTAGAAAAATACCAAATTTTCAACATTTTCATGAAATTTTGGGATTTTTCACCAAAAAAGGATGCAATTAAGGCAAAAAATTTACCACCAAAATAAAGTAGAATATGTCACGAAAAAACAATCTCAGAATCAGAATATTCGGTAAAAGCGTTTTCGCGTTATTAATTCGTAAAGTGACGGTGGTCATAATTGCGAAAAAGGGCTCAGTCCTTAAAGGAGTAGTCCAGTGGTGACTCAGTGGTTTACAACTTATCCCCTATCTTAAGGATAGGGGATAAGTTGCAGATCGCGAGGGGTCCGACCCCTGGGGCCCCCCGCGATCTCCTGTACGGAGCCCCGACAGCCCGCGGGAAGGGGGCGTGTCGACCTCCGCACGAAGCGGCGACCGACACGCCCCCTCAATACAACTCTATGGCAGAGCCGAAGCGCTGCCTTCGGCAATCTCCGGCTCTGCCATTGAGATGTATTGAGGGGGCGTGTCGGCCGCCGCCTCATGCGGGGGTCGACACCTGCTATCTCGGCGGAGAGCCGGGGCCCCATACAGAGAGATCGCGTCGGGGGCCCCAGCGGTCGGACCCCCCGCAATCTCAAACTTATCCCCTATCCTCAGGATAGGGAATACGTTTTTCACCACTGGACTACCCCTTTAAGGTGAAAAAGGGCTGCGTCCTTAAGGGGTTAATACTTGTAACTTTGTATTCATTTCTGAACATTGACTGGCTTCTTTTGCATTGTGTTACTCATTCTGAATCATTCTTCTACAGCTGCATGATATTTGTGAATTTGTTAGTGTATACTACCAAAAATGATCAAAATGAATGTACAATGTACACCTATGTATATTTCAGAGCCAAACACATTCTAGATGCCACATGCTAACAGCTTACAGACACCAACGCTCCCCACACAGGAAACCAATTCACAGCAGTAAGAAGACTTAGTTAAAAGATGTTAATTAAAACTCCTAAATTTGTGCCGGGAATATTATTACTTATTAGAAAATCCAATTCACACTTTATGAGCCAGTCTTCAGGATGTCTGGTGCCCACTTTCCCCAATTTTTAAATGTATTAATAAAAGGCTGATTCTTAACTATATAAAAAAAGGAAAAGTAAATAAATATTCAACATTTGAATAAACAAAACATACAAAACTATGATAACCGCTAAAGAACATGTGACACATATTTATGTTGCTCCTTCCTGGTCCTTAGCGTTCAGTGACATACATGTACGTAACATTGTACAGTGAGTCTATGATGCGCGCGCCGGAACTGCGCTCACTTCTTAGCCAGTAAAGCTGTGTTCACATAGGGCATTTAATTAGCGGTACCACAGCTGACTATTGCAAAAATGCGACCCCTTTTTTCAAAATCGTGGTAAAAATTTGGCAATTTTTACGGTGAGTAATGCAATGTTATGGTGATTATGCAGATCGCTGTAAAATTGCCCAATATACAACAGGATTTGGGGAATTAGCAGCAGTAAATACTAATAAAATGCCCTAATTAAACACATAACTAAGGCCATGTTCACACCTCTGAATTTCTGTGCGGAATTTCACATTGGATTCCAGAGCAATTCAACGGGATTCTGCTGTGCACATGGGATGTGGAATTGGTGCTTACTTTCCAAAGAAATTTTCTACAGAATTTAGCACAGAAATTTGCAGTCTTCATTGACCTTATGGGATTTTATTGGAAAATTCCTACAGAAGAATTAACATGTTCATACTTCTGCTGCAATTTACATCAGTCATGGAAATGTCCACATGGAAATTAGTGTTGCTCGCGAATATTCGCATTCAAATTTTATTCGCGAATATCGCATATTTGCGAATATTTGTGAATATAGCACTATATATTCATAATTATGAATATTCTTTTTTTTTTTTAAGTACACCTCACAGTGATCATCCCTCTCTGCTTCCAGCTTGTGTGGTATAAAGAAGGCTCTAATACTAATGTGTGAGACCGGCGTGCGCATTTTCGCATATGCGAACATTTGCATATGCTAATTTTCGCATATGTGATTTTTGCATATGCTAATTTTTATATGCTAATTTTTGCATATGTGAAAATAAAACGCGAATATTACGAATATGTGAATTTAGCGAATATATGACAAATTTTCGTCCATATATTCGCGAAATATTGCGAATTTGAATATGGCCTATGCCGCTCAACACTAATGGAAATTATGTTGAGTACCGGAAAACACACTGAAGTCAGTTTAATTGTAAATAGACATTTCTCACATATCCCACCTTGATTTTCCGTAGTGTGAACCAGCTCTAATAGTTATAAGCATTTTTGACAGATCATGCACGGTTGATCAAAGCTGCATACTTAGGCTATGGTGGAATGTTGCAACGGAAAATTTCCATGCGGACATTCCATCGACAGCAAAGCCCTGGCACAACATGCTAGCGCTAGGACAACTCGGAAATGCGCTGCCTCATAGACGGCAATGCATTTCCATGCAGACTCCGCAGATAGAGGAGCCATAATTATTCGTTCTGCGGACGACGGAATCTGAATTTCTGCACCAGAAACATGGCACCAAAATTCTGCCTTGTGAACAGTGCAGAAAAATCTCATTAAAATCAATCAGACTCTGCTGCAGCAGAAATTCCTTTGTGTGAACATAGCCTTAGGCTGGTGAATCTGTCGCAGTTTTTAGACCGACTCTGTTAACTCGATTAATGCAGATCTTATTGACTAGAATGAATATGTGTAGTGTTTCTGGATGTTAAAAGATTTGCAAACAAAAACATTTTCACAAATGTCTTTGGAACAGAATTTTATATCCACTGGCGCTCTCTAGTGGTAAAGACAAGTTTTGTGTCTTGTTATCTTTAGCTCTACTTTTACTGAGCAAAACAATGTTCACAACAAACCTATAGTGGTACATCAAAGGGGTTATCTCATCATAGATTTTCATGGCATATTGGCTAGTTGTTCCAGGAAATCCAAAAATCAATGAGAGATGCAGAACCACCAAAGCAAATCTATGCTGGGAAAACTCTGTTAAATAGTAACTTTACATTGGTAGAACGCAGACCACTTTAGATGGACTGTACCCTTTTTTCATACAGAAAAAACCTAAATAAGTAAGAGTACCATTTTTTTTTTAAAGGGGAAACAATATATAAATAAATACATGCCTACAGATGTCTCAGTAATAGACTGCCCGTTTATTTCTTATCATATTTCACCATTTATATGCTTGACTTCAGTGATGTTATGTAAAACACTTTATTACAGTGTCACAATCCATCCTAGATTTTGCCTAATGCTGTCAGGAATGAGGGAAAAAAAGGGAGAGAAAAAAAAAAAGGAAGGGACACTTTATGGGTGTAGCAAGTAGCTAAAAACATATTGTAAAGAATGTGAAATAAATTAAACAAAAAGGTTTACTGAGAGTCTTTTACAACTTAAATTTACTCACACCTGGTGATATTGTTCTTTTTCATAAGCACAATTCCATTGGTTGCCAGTTAGAAAGACTTAAAACGCAGTAGTGGTTGTTAGATGTGTATGTCAAAAACTTCAAGCTAGGTCGATTAGGAGAGAGGTAGTATACTTCAAGTCTACACGGAAAACAGAATTAAGAGAAAGGAAGGAAAAAGAACAACAAGAACAAAAATACAGGTCAGCATGGCGTCACCCCCAATAGGGTTTGATTATCATCCATAGAGTCCCACATTAGACAGATTTTCTGAAAGAGGGGGAACTTAGAGTGTGAAATAGCAGAGGAGATAGATATTCCATCATCCTAACCTCATTAATCCTGTTGATTAATATCTGGAGAGATGGGACGTCTGAGCGTTTCCACCACCGAGCTATTAAGCATTTAGAGGCTGTCAAGATAGACAAAAGTAGTTTGGTCTGGCAATTAGATAGGCTAAGAGGAGAAAGGTTCAATAAGTAGGTCTCTGGGAGTAGAGGGATGTCCACTCCAAGTAGTCTCCTAATGAGGGATAGAGATGTCGCGAATTGTTCGCCGGCGAACAGTTCCCGGCGAATTTAGCATGTTCGCGTTCGCATCGCCGGGCGAACATATGTGAAGTTCGATCCGCCCCCTATACTTTAACATTGCAGTAAACTTTGACCCTATGAGTCAGAGTTAGCAGACACATTACAGCCAATCAGAAGCAGTCCCTCCCTTCCAGACCCTCCTACCTCTTGCACGAACACCATTTTAGCCTCATTCAGCATGCTGCAGGCTTAGGAAGTGGAGGGTCAGAGAAGCTGCTCCTGCTGTATAGGGAAAGCGATAGCTAGGTTGCTGCTAGGTGGTGTATTCAGGGTCCAGTTTACTTCTAAAGGACTAGTGTAACATCTGCTTTAAGGACAGCCCCCAATAAAGCCCTTTTTAGGGCTGAAAGATATCAGTCCTGGTTGGGAGGGAACAGCTGGTTAAAAGGGGTACCCCAGAATCAAACTTAAGTTCCTTCAAGAAACTAACTACTACAGTATTCAAAGGGCTGAAAGATATCAGTCCGTGTGTTTTGCAACAGCTGGAGGCACCCTGGTTGGGGACCACTGCTTAAAAGGGGAACTCCGCTGGCAAGCTTTTTTGATCACTGTCACACTAGTGAAAATCACATTCGGTGTGACAATTGTGCAAATAAAAATAAAAAATAAACTTTTTTGGCTGTTAAATAAAATCAGTTGTCACTGTCAGTTCACGTAACAGTTGCCATTTTTTTTGCCTGCAGGGCAAATTGTGTCACCCTAGTGCAAATCACATTAGGTGTGACAGTTGGGCAAATTTAAAAAAAAAAATACCTTTTTTGGCTGTTAAATAAAATCAGTCGTCACTGTCAGTTTACGTCACAGTTGCCAGTTTTTTTTGCCTGCAGGGCAAATTGTGTCACCCTAGTGCAAATCACATTAGGTGTGACAGTTGTGCAAATTTTACAAAAAAAATGACAGGCAGAGGAAGGCCACCCCGCAGGGGCCTTCGTGGTGCTGGGACTCCCTTTGGCCCTAGAATGGCCAGTGTTCAAAGGCCATGTACCCTGAACCCCCAAAGTTCTGAGGACTTAGTTGACTGGCTATCACATGACACCCAATCTACTACAGCTTCCGCTCGGAACCTTGACGCACCATCCTTCTCCTCCTCTAACTTAGCTTCGGGCATCTCTCATGCTACCACTTGCCCGCCTGCCACCACCACCAACACTAGCACCGCAGCAGCTTTACTTGATCAGTCAGAGGAGTTATTTACACATCAGTTTGAAGACATGAGTGATGCACAACCATTATTGCCAGAGGATGTAGTTAACAGGGATATGTCTCAGTCGGGCAGCATTACACACATGGACGTACGGTGCGATGATGATGTTGTACCCACTGCTGCTTCCTTTCTTGAGGTGTCAGATAGCGGTGAAGGTGTTGATGATGACGATGTGTCCGTGGATGCCACGTGGGTGCCCGCTAGAAGAGAAGAAGAGGGGGAAAGTTCAGATGGGGAGACAGAGAGGAGGAGGAGACGAGTTGGAAGCAGGAGGAGGTCGTCGCAAGGACCTAGTGGCACAGTCAGACAGCATGCATCGGCACCCGGGGTCAGCCAGACGGGACGCCAATCAACGCATGCTATTGCCACCACCAGAATGCCTTCATCGCAGAGCTCAGCAGTGTGGCATTTTTTTTTGTGTGTCTGCCTCTGACAACAGCGAGGCCATTTGCAACCTGTGCCAGAAGAAACTGAATCGTGGGAAGTCCAACACTCACCTAGGCACAATTGCTTTGCGAAGGCACATGACAACTGCTTTGCGAAGCCTTTGTGTCACATGAAATGGGATCAACACGTCAGTACAAGCAGCACACAAAGTCAAAGCCGCCATCCTCCTCCTGGTCCAGCATCTTCAGCCAGGTCAACCACTGCTGCCCTCCTTGCCCCCTCTCAACCATCTGCCTCTCCGTCTCTCGCCTTGAGCAGTTCCTGCTCATCTGCCCACAGTCAGGTGTCTGTCAAGGAGATGTTTGAGCGCAAGAAGACAATGTCTCAAAGTCACCCCCTAGCCCGGCGTCTGACAGCTGGCTTGTCGGAACTGCTAGCCCGCCAGCTTTTACCATACAAGCTGGTGGAGTCTGAGACCTTTAAAAAATATGTAGCCATTAGGACACCGCAGTGGAAGGTACTCGGACAAATTTTTTTTGCACAAAAGGCAATCCCCAACCTTTACTCCATTGTGCAAAAGGAAATTATGGCATGTCTGGCACACAGTGTAGGGGCAAGGGTCCATCTGACCACTGATACCTGGTCTGCAAAGCATGGTCAGGGCAGGTATATCACCTATACTGCGCATTGGGTAAACCTGGTGACGGCTGCCAAGCATGGAATGCGTGGCTCTGCAGAGGAGTTGGTGACACCGCCACGACTTGCAGGCAGGCCTGCTGCCACCTCCTCTACTCCTCCTACTCCATCCTCTTCCATAACATCCTCGGCCGAGTCCTCTTCCACTGCTGCGTCTTGCTCCACCAGCACCCCCTCAGCTCCACAGGTGCTATTCCACATCCCGGATACGGCAGTGTCACGCCATCTTGGGGTTGACTTGCCTCAAAGCGGAGAGTCGCACCAGCGCTCCTGGCTCCACACCAACTGGAGATCGGCAAGGTGGTTTGTGACAACGGAACAAATTTGTTGGCAGCATTGAGGTTGGGCAAGTTGACACATGTGCCGTGCATGGCACATGTGTGTAATCTGATTGTACAACACTTTGTGCTCAAGTACCCAGGCTTACAGGATGTCCTGAAGCAGTCCAGGAAGGTGTGTGGCCATTTCAGACGTTCCTACACGGCCATGGCGCACTTGTCAGATATCCAGCGGCGAAACAACATGCCAGTGAGGCGCTTGATTTGCGACAGCCCGACACGTTGGAATTCAACACTCCTAATGTTCGATCGCCTGCTCCAACAAGAAAAAGCCATCAAAGAATATTTGTATGACCGGGGTGCTAGGACATCATCTGCGGAGCTGGAAATTTTTTTGCCACGTTACTGGAGGCTCATGCGCAATGCCTGTAGGCTCATGTGTCCTTTTGAGGAGGTGACAAACCTGGTCAGTAGCACCGAAGGCACCATCAGCGACATCATACCGTTTGTTTTCTTCCTGGAGCGTGCCCTGCGAAGAGTGCTGGATCAGGCAGTAGATGAGCGTGAAGAGGAAGAGTTGTGGACACCATCACCACCAGAAACAGCCTTATCAGCATCGCTTGCTGGACCTGCGGCAACGCTGGAAGAGGATTGTAAGGAAGAGGAGTCAGAGGAGGAATGTGGCTTTGAAGAGGAGGAGGAAGACCAACCACAGCAGGCATCCCAGGGAGCTCGGCATCCGTCCTTGTGCAAATGGGGTCTTTCATGCTGTCGTGCCTGTTGAAGGACCCTCGTATAAAAAGGATGAAGGAGAACGACCTGTACTGGGTGTCCACGCTACTAGACCCCCAGTATAAACATAAAGTGCCTGACATGTTACCGCATTACAGCAAGGCGGAAAGGATTCAGCAGGTCCAAAATAAATTAAGAAATTTGCTGTACACAGCGTATAAGGGTCATGTCACAGCACAACAGGGATCTAACAGGGGAAGAGGTGAAAGTAATCATCCTCCTCCTCCCACGAACACGCCGGCAAGGACAGGATGCTGTACAGACATGCTGTTGTTGGAGGACATGCGGAGCTTTTTAAGTCCTACGCATCGCCACAGCCCTTCGGGGTCCACCATCAGAGAACGACTTGACCGACAGGTAGCAGACTACCTGTCCTTAACCGCAGATATTGACACTCTGAGGAGCAATGAACCCCTTGACTACTGGGTGTGCCGGCTTGACCTGTGGCCTGAGCTAACCCAATTTGCGCTAGAACTTCTGGCTTGTCCCACTTCAAGTGTCCTGTCAGAAAGGACCTTCAGTGCAGCAGGAGGTATTGTCACTGAGAAAAGGAGTCGCCTTGGTCAAAAAAGTCTGGATTACCTCACCTTTCTTAAGATGAATGAGGGATGGATCCTGAAGGGACTGACAATGGGCGATACATTTGACTGAACAAGGCTTGATCAGATGAGCTGCCTTGGGCTAAAAATGGTCCACAAGCTGCTGTATTTGAACTCTGAATGCCGGATGACTTGCGTGACTTATCCGCCACCAACTAGGGTTCAAGCCACAATGTTTTAGGGCACTTTCTGCCTGGCGAAACAAACAGAAATGTTTCTGGCCGCTGCTACAGCAGCGGCTGCGACAATACCAAATTTTCCAGCCAGGTGTACATGCCTAATTTTTCGGGACTCTGCTGCTGCACTTGTTATGGTGCTGCAATTTATATGGCCACTGCTACAGCTGCGACAATACCAAATTTTCCAGCCAAGTGTACATGCCTAATTTTTCTGGCCTCTGCTGCTGCACTTTTTCTAGTGCTGCAATTTTTCTGGCTGCTGCTACAGCTGCGGCAATACCCAATTTTTCATCCATGTGTACATGCCTAGTTTTTCTGGCCTCTGCTGCTGCACTTGTTATGGTGCTGCAATTTTTCTGGCCGCTGCTACAGAAGTGGCTGCAACAATACCACATTTTTCAGGCATGTGCCTAATTTTTCTGGTACTCTCTGCTGACATCTCTGTCCATTTTAGCAACCGTGGATATTAGATGTATGCTAAAGGTAGCATGGTGGCTCAGAGGTTAGCACTGCTGCCTTGCAGCGCTGGGGCCTTGGGATCAAATCCCACTATGTGCTGCCTCAAGGGGGGCTCTAACTATGTGCTGCCTAACATGGGGGAAACTATGTGATGCCTAAAGGGGGGATCTAACTATGTGCTGCCTAAAGAGAGGCTCTAACTATGTGCTGCCTAATATGGAGTAATCTATGTGCTGTCTAAAGGGGGGAATCTAACTATGTGATGCCTAAAGGGGGCTAATGCACGTTATTCCAAACCATTTAGGAATAATAGGTGAATAATAGGCCCTTTATGGATTAAAACCAGACTCTGCATCAACTATGTAATTTTCCATGGAAGTTTTGCCATGGATCCCACTCCGGCATGCCACAGTCCAGGTGTTAGTCCCCATGAAACAACTTTTAAATCACTATTGTGGCCAGAAAGAGTCCCTGTGGGTTTTAAAATTCGCCTGCCCATTGAAGTCAATGGCGGTTCACCCGATTCACGAAAGTTCTTTTGCGGAAGATCGCGTTCGCGGTCCGCGAACCGAAAATTTTATGTTCGCGACATCACTAATGAGGGATTGGACATCCAGCCAGAAGTGACGCAGGGGAGCAAAGTCCTGCTTTCCAGTAGGGATGTAGACTCTTCACTACCTTCTCCAACGATTATTTGGAAAAACTTTTGAGATGTCAATACCAATTTAATAAGGGTTATAAAGGTTTATAAAGGTTTTTATTTTTTTTACATTTCAGTTCATTGCCCCAATAGAATCATTTATAAAAAACAAAAAACAAAAATAACAATTAGTGTCGCTACATTACATTAAGATTCATAACTTTTTTTTTTTTGCCTGATGGCAACCTGAGACAGAGAGAAGGGCATGCATATTTTTGAATAGGGCGTCAAGAATGGGACACAGGGGATGGCGTAGACATTGCACAAAGTCCCTAAACCTATTGCGCAGATAAGAAAATTTGCATAAAAGCAAAAGGCTGATATCCCCTAAATGGCTGGACGGATTCTGGTCAGGAAAAGAGCATTTCACTCAGCATCCCCCGCATTATATACCTGTATAAATACGTTAGTGTGGTTGATGTTGCTGTCAGTTTCCCTTTAAGTAACTATTCGTTTTTTTTTTTTTTTTTTTTACATAAAAAGGATTAATATTTTATTCATTATCAAAAAAGGAAAAACATGTGGGAGAATCAGAACCAACTTCTCTGTTTTAACAGTAATAATCTTCTGAACTAGATATGTCGGATAAATCATTGCTCAAATTAAATTGCCAGGAATTTTTTTTATTTAACTGTGCTACAGGTGCTGTAAAGTTAGTGTAGTTCATAATATAATGTCTTTACCTGTGTGTGACGGTTTTCTCACAATTCTTATGTGATTTTCACCCAAATATTTATTTTTAACAGCATACAAAATGACTGTTGTCTCAGAATTTTCCCAGGTTGCAATGTGGCCGAGACCTGACTCACTAGTCAGCTGATGACAGGGAGCCTGTCTGCTTGAGTGGGTGGAGGGATCGCTTGGTGGGAGGGAGATCAATCTACAACAAATGCAACAGCTGTAAGCACCCTGATTGAAAACCACAGGTCTTTTTGAATCGATGAAGCTCATTTATGTTTCAATGAGTGGGGTGGCTGAAGGGAGGAAAATTTAATTATGGGATTTGTACCAGCCCTGCACAATTTTGTGGAACAGAAGGTGGGCCAGTCCTTAAGCCTGTTAGTGTGTACCAAAGTGCACGGCAGTGCCGACGTGTTGAGCTCTAACTACTGTCATGTCCTTTACGGCCCACTGGGTGAATGTGGTTTCTGCACAACCACAACAGCAACTTGGACAGGTCACACCGCTTCCGCCTCCACGCTCTCAGGCCA
Source organism: Hyla sarda (assembly GCF_029499605.1). NCBI lineage: Eukaryota > Metazoa > Chordata > Amphibia > Anura > Hylidae > Hyla > Hyla sarda. The sequence goes on from NC_079191.1 coordinate 339,619,223, forward strand.
TGTTACCTGTGACAGTGTGCGACTCCGCCTCCTCATCCTTCACCATGTCCACAGCCTCCACTGCATGGACAAGTCTCAGTGCCCCACCAGCATACCATCTGTGCAGGGCACGGTGGTGTCACACTGATCTTCACATGGAAGCCTGAGACATGAGCCCTGCATGGCACACGTATTAAATCTGGTTGTCAAGCAGTTCCTGAAGCGTTCTCCCCATCTGTAAGACATCCTAACAATGGGAAGGTAACTTTGCATGCACTTCAGCCACTCAAACACCCTAAAGCACACCCTCCTTGAGCTGCAGTGTCAGAACGTTTTCCCCCAATATAGTCTGATTTGAGACGTTTCCACATGTTGGAATTCCACCCTCCATATGTTGGACCGACTATACGAACAGAGAAAAGCCATCACTGATTTATTGATGATCCAAGTGGATAGGGAGACTCCTCTGTGTAACTTCAATGTCAACCAGTGGCAGCTCATACGTGACACCTTCCGTTTGCTCAGGCCCTTTGAGGAAGCCACCTTATTAGTCAGTCGCCAGGATTATGGGATGAACGTCATTCCACTGCTTCATTTACTACAACACCTGTTGGAAACGAAGGCTGGTCAGGGCACTGGAGATGTGGCGCCTACATCTCATGGCCACATAAGCCCTGTGAGGGCTGAACTGGAGGAGGAGGGGGAGGAGCAAAGTGGAGCAGAGTTTAGGTTTCATGGGTGGTTTTTCTAGTCATCTGATAGGAGAGGAGGAGCGGGAGCAGCTAGAGGAGCTAGGGGGTCATGAGGAAAGCGAGACACAGGACCCAGACACACAGTGACAGTATGCAGTGGAGATGGAGGCAGGGAGTCCCTCCGAGTCACTTGCACAAATGGCACGATGCATGCTCACTTGCTTCCGTAGTGACTGCCAAATTATCACCATTCGGCAGCGTGATGACTTCTGGCTCTCCACATTATTGGACACTTGCTACTGGCACAAAATAGGGGCCTTTTTTTTTTTTTCAACTGTAATTTTTATTTAAGAATTTTTCATGGATACAATAGAAACAGAAATGGACATCAAAGACAAACACAATGAACCATGAGACCCGAGAGGAGGAGAGGGGGGAAAGAAGAGGAGGAAGGAAAAGAGAGAGAAGATGAAGTAGAAGAATCAAGGTGGTTGTCGATCAGAAAAGCGGTCCCAACGTTCCCAAACAGATAGAAATGTGGGGATGGAATTATTTAAAGAGGCCGTGAGGGATTCCATGGAGCAGATCTCACGTATATGGGTTAACAGGTCGGACTCAGAGGGAGGGTCCTCTTCCAACACTTAGCAATAAGTTTTAGCGGCCAAGGCAATATGCATGAAACGCTTAAATGGCTTCTTAGATAGAGAGGGGTGAGAGAGGTGAAGAAGGTAAACAAGGGGATCCAGAGGGACCAAAACACCTAGGGCGTCAGATATTAAGCACTGCACTTTTTTCCAATAATCTACTATGAGAGGAGAGGACCAGAAAATATGAAACACCATACCCAGCCCCACCCACCCAACGCCAGCATTGAGGAGGGATGTCAGGGTTTAGTCTATTCAATAGTTCCAGAGTGTGATACCAGCCCATAATCAGTTTATACTGGGTTTCCTTATAGGCAATGCAAACGGAAGCCCTCTCCCAGATAACACGCCACTGAGGCAGGGTAATGGTGGTATTCAGAACATCCTCCCAACGGTCAATGTAACGGTGCTACGGAGGGTCACCATCAGATGCCTGGGGAAGTAAGGAATAAATATCAGAGAGAAGGCCCATCACCTGAGGCCCACCTCGGCACAACCTTTCGAAGCCGGTGGGTAGAGAGACCACTGCGGAGTCAGTCATGGAAGACATAAAATGCTACAATTGTAGATAGTGGAAGTGCTTAGACGAGGGGCGCTCCCATCAAGCCATCAATTGGTCAAAAGGCAGGGGGGAACGAGACATGGGGTCCACTGACGTCACGTTCCGCCATTGTGGTCGGGATCCGAAGCCTCCAGCATTGCCTGTGTGAGGAGGAAGCCGTACAGGTGGGTGCTGCAGCCGAGATGCCGGGGGTCCCCAGCAGCAGGACCCCTGTGACCTGACATCTTATACCCTATCCTTTGGATAGGGGATAAGATGTCTAGGGGTGCAGAAGTACCCCTTTAAACAAAGGTAAGGTTGGGGAGGAAGCGTGAGGAAGTTTGAGAGAGGCAGTAGGAGAGGAATAGAGACCCCGCAGTGCAGTTAGAAAGTTGCCCGAATCTCTGAAGGGTTGCAAAAAGAAACGGCCTTCAAAAGTCTATCAAAGGCCTTTTTAGCATCTAAACTGAGAATTAATGCCTGTTCGGACCTCCGATTGATTAAGTCAATAAGGTCTACCACCCTACTGGTGTTGTTACCTCCCTGGTGACACGGGATAAACCCAACCTGATCCTTATGGAGAAGGGAGAAAGGAGCAGAGTCTGACCGCTGAGACCTTGGAAAAGTCAGAATTAAGGAGGCAATGGGCCTGTAACTAGAGCAATCGTGAGGATCCTTACCAGGTTTAGGTATCAGGGTAATTAGGGAGTGCAAGAAGGACTGTGGGATCTCCTCACCCCCTCCCCCATAAAAGAATTAAAAAGAGGAACAAGTTGAGGTACAAGTATAGAAGAATAAGTCTTATAGTACAGGCTGTCTGGGCCGGGGGAGTGACCAACAGGAAGGGATTTGAGAACCTCAAGGAGTTCCTCCCCAGTAATAGGTGCATTGAAGACTTCATGATCGGTCCCCGACAGAGTAGGTAAGCCGCATCAGGAAAGATAGGAATCTAGGGCAGCTGCACGCTCCACCAGATCAGACGGAAGCTGAAGGGAGTAAAGACCAGTGTAGTAATCAACAAAGAGGTGAGAAATATCAGATGGATGATAGTGAAGAACACCAGAGGAATTCTTCAGGGCAGAGGGAGATTGAGCAACTGCACGGTCATGTAGGCACCTGGCAAACATGGTATGTGCTTTGTTACCTTCCTCATAAAAACGTTGCTTGGCATACATCAGCTGTCGCTCAACTCTATGGAGAGCCAGGTCACCCAACTGAGCACGGGCAGTTACCAAGCGCCACAGGGTCGATAGAGAGGGGGAGGACAGTAAGAGAGCTTCTAAGTGGACAATCTGCACACAAAGTTTCTGGGAGCGAGTCAGAGCATTACGCTTAAGTCGCGCATCCAGAGCAATACGACAGACTTGTGAGCTTCCAGGAGGACAGCCTGCGAAGAGACAGAGCCCTTGTTGGTAGCAAAGTAATCAGACACTTCTGTATCGACTCCCGAGAAGACAGTGATTTAAGAAGGGAATCCTTAAGCCGCCAGTGACCGCTCCGGAAGGAAGAAGGAGAGGAAGAAAAAGAAAGGAGAATGGGGCAGTGGTCAGACCAGGAGATCGGCTCATGCGAGGTAGCTGAGAGTATGCGTACCATGGGGAGGTTGCCAAAGAAATAGTCTATGCGCGTATGCAATTTATGGGGGTGGGAGTAAAAGCTAAAAGTGCGGTCCGTCGGATGCTTTATCCGCCATAAGTCGCATAACGAGAAGGCCCTAATAATCCGTCGGAAAATGGTAGCTAAGCGCAGTTGGGCAGGGGTAGCAGAAAGAGAGTGGCGGTCCATAGAAGGAGAAAAGATAAGATTAAAGTCTCTCCCAAGCAGCCAGGCAGAGGAAGGGTATTTATGAAGTTTGGCAAGGACTTTTCGCAAGAATGGGATTTGGGGAGTGTTAGGGGCGTAAATATTACAAAGCAGAAGCGGGAGTCCACCCAGGACCCCCTCCACAAAGCTCCCCTGTGGGTCTAAGAAAAACTTGTAGCGGGCAGGATCTAGAGACAAGAATAGCAACCCCCAGCCATCTTCCTGTCATAAACAGCAGAGTAGGCCTGCGGAAAGAGATACTGAAGGAATTGAAAGAATCCAGAACGGTCAAAGCGTGTTTCCTGAAGGAAAACTATATCAGCCCGCAGCTCGACCAACTCCCGTTGCAGTAAACGCCTCTTAGAGGGAGAGTTCAGGCCCTTAACATTCATGGAGACACACTTGACCATGGTGGATGATAAGAGGAAGAATATAGCCAATTAAGAGACATACTCACATGGGATCCCGGAAGGACCACATCATACTGAAGGAGAGATGATTGGGGAACCTGGATGCCGATGAAGTAGTGCAGGAAGAGGTGACCTAGAGGAAGAAGAGGACGGAAATGGGAGGGAAACAAGAGGGAACATAAAGACCAACATACAGACAACAAACCGATGGGACAACATAACACAAACATAGTGTAATACTGAGCAAAAATGTGAACCATTGACCGAGAGGCCAATGCAGAGTCCAAGACCACCAAAGTGGACCAGTAGCCAAAGCATAGGCAGCCCATTGCTACAGCCTCGAGGGGAGAGATGGAAGGACACCACCAAAGAACGACCACAAAAGAGGCCACCCCCCAGTCCCGAGGCCACAGCAAAAATAAAACATAGTCTGAACAGGAAAAATAAACTACTGGTGACCAAAAATTCAATGTTACAATAACATTAGAAATTATCAACAACAGGGCAATGCAGTATTGAAGAGACACTCCTTTGTTTTCAGAGAAAGGCCAGGAACCAAAGAATGTCCCAAGCCAGGAGCATCATGGAGGAGACAAAGGGCCTCAATCGGCCTCTCAAGGGGGAACACGAGGGGAGGGGGGCCCAGGGTCACAAGGGGAAGACTTCCTCTGGGTTCCAGGCTAGTGGGACCGGACAGGCTGCCACACTGGAGGCAGAGGTGGAGGAGACGTCAGGTCCCAGTCCACCATCTGGGGTACCGGCAAGTCCAAGGTAGTGCAGAAGGCCGGGAGTTCAGAGAAGGAGCATAAAACAGCAGAGCATCCATTTCAACATGCATGTAGAGCAAATGGAAAGTTCCACCTATAAGGGACTTGGTGAGAGCGTAGGACCTCCAGGAGGGGTTTGAGCATCCATATTTTCCTTAGCGTCAGCCAGGACAGGTCTTGGAATAGTTGAATAGGGGCCCTGTCAAAATCAAAGTACCTCAGGGATCAAGCTTTAGCCATGAAGGCCTCCTTAAAGGGGTACTACCGTGCTGACAACTTATCCCCTATCTAAAGGATAGGGGATAAGCTGCCTGATTGCGCGGGGTCCCGCCGCTGGGGACCCCCGCGATCTCGCACGCAGCAGCCCGCTCTCATCAGGCTCCGGAGCGAACATCGCTCCAGGTCTGACGACTGACGATTACGGGGCCGGAGTATCGTGAAGTCACGGCTCCGCCTCATGTGATGTCACGCTCCGCCCCTCAAAGTAAGTTTATGGCAGGGAGCAAGACAGCTGTCTTTCCCCCTGCCATAGACTTGCATTGAGGGGCGGAGCGTGACGTCACACGGGGGCAGAGCTGTGACATCACGATCACCGGCCCCGTCATCAGACCTGGAGCGGTTGTTCGCTCCGGGGCCTGATGAGAGCAGGGTGCTGCGTGCGAGATCGCGGGGGTCCCCAGCGGCGGGACCCCACGCAATCAGGCAACACTATCCCCTATCCTTTAGATAGGGGATAAGTTGTCAGCACGGTAGTACCCCTTTAACTTGAAAATCATGCACACAGCAGATAACATCTTAAGGGGTGCTATTGTAGATTTAGGGCAGAGGGCCCTATGAGCTCTGTCCAGCTTGATAACCCCCGAATAAGAGGGGTTGTCTGGTTAAACATATTACTATCCCTTTGATTAAATACTTATACTCACTTTCCTCTGCTTCCTCATAGCTCTGGGATCAGGACGTCCCATCTCTGGCTGGTGTCAGCAAACAGTCTGCTTGCTGGAGCTGTAGATGTGATGTCACAGAATCGCTCAGCCAATAACTAGCCGCAGCGGTGTCCCCCACGGCCACTTATCGGCACTGTCAGTTCCTCCAGCTGTAGACCCTACGCTTTGCAGCTCCTGGGAAACCAGCGTCACAGGCCGTGGACAGGGCATCCCAATATTGGAGCTACAAGGGAGTGAAGGAAGGAGTTAAAGTGTTTGGTATTTTATTAGGCAGCTGGGGACAATAGGAAAATAATACATGTTAATCTGTTAAAAGGGTACTTCGCTGGAAAACTTTGTTTTTTAAACCAACTGATGCCAGAAAGTTAAACAGATTTGTAATTTAATAAATAATCATACACCAGCGCTGAATGGGTTAACAAATAGAGATACTTTTATTGTTGAATGCTGATGTAATCTGCAGATAGTGGTAGTAATCCTCAATGTGTTGATGGTCTAGAGAAAAATAAAATGAATACATGTATAATGAGCTGTAGTGCCCAGGTAGAACTACAAGAAGATCTACAATGTAATACACTTACACAACCTTGTGCTTACAGTACCTCTATGTATGCATAGATCTATTGTTGCGGTGCAATGTGAGGCAGATTCGCACCTTCAATAAAGTGCTTGATGTAATGTTCTGCTGGTAAGCTTCTGCTCCGGAGGCCCCTAGTTTTTTTTAACATTTATACTGTAGTATAATCCTAGATATGTAGTTGCGGTACTATGCACTGCAGATCCGCATCTTAAATGAAATGCCTGGTGCAATGTTCTGCAGAGAGATTTGGACCGCATAATGGAAGGGCTTTCGGACAAGAAGGGCAAGTCCCTTCCTTACTCGTCCTTTCGCGATCGGGGGCCAGCGTTCTAGGGGCAGCTCATCCTCCCAAACCTCAAAGAGATTGGGGCAATCAACACTGGGGCGGTAAGCGCTCCCGTGGCTCAAGAGAAAAAAACTAAACAAAAAACTCTGACTATGGGCTTCTACAAAGCTCTGGGTTCCCTGCCGGTTTGACCTTTCCAGTTTCCCATCCTGCCCCCCATGGTCGCCTTCACAATTTTTTTAAGCACTTGGTCTCTCCACATTCAGGACCCTTGGGTCCTGAGAATAATCTTGGATGGATATTCGATAGACATTGAATCAATTCCCTTATCCAGGTATGTGGAGACAAGAATTCTTCCACCAATCAAACAAGCTCCGCTAGAAACCTACATTCTGGAATACATCCAGAAGAATGCTCTAGAGGAAGTTCCTTTTGCAGAATGGGGGTCGGGAATTTATTCTCCAGTATTCCTAGTTCCCAAGGTAACAGGAGACTGGCGAATGGTTATAGATCTGAGATACTTCAATCAGTACGTAAAGCGCAAACGCTTTCGTATGGAAACTATTCAATCTGTGGTCAACCCCAGGGGATTACCTGGCTACCCTGATTTAAAGGATACCTACCTTCATATTCCCATTCATCCTGTATCCAGAAAGTATCTAAGGATCGCAGTTCTGGTAGGGGGAGTTCTAAAACACTTCCAGTTTGTAGCCCTCCTGTTTGGAATTTCTTCAGCCCCACACACACGTTTACCAAAGTTGTGGTAGCAGTAGTTGCTCCTCTAAGGATTCAGAGGTCTCACCTTGAGGACGGCAAATCAATGATCCAACTCTCTTGGACCATACTTATTACCGACGCATCCCTTGTAGGTTTGGGAGCGCATCTCCTGGATCTAACAGTGCAGGGTTCTTGGTCTCCACAGGAGAGTGTGTTAACCTCCAATCTCCTCGAGATTCGTGCTATCAGGTTAGCACTCCTCCACTTTGCTATTCTTCTTCAAGGGAAAGCAGTAAAGATTCAATCCTACAGCATGGTGGCTGTACTGTATATCAACAAACAGGGAGGCACTCGATCACAATGCCTCCTAAGAGGGGGGTCTGATCTTGGATTGGGCAGAGAGGCAATTTTCAGCAGTTCACATTCAGGGGTCTCTCAATGTGATTGCTGATCGCCTGAGTAGAGGACCATCAAATGGAGAGTGGTCTCTCCACCCAGAAATATTCACAGAGATAAAGCTTAGATGGGGTGTGCCAGAAATAGATCTTATGGCAATAAGGTTCAACACCAAGTTTGTGAAATTTTGCTCCCTGTACAGGGAAGACAACCCAGAATCAATCAATGCTCTCTCAATCCCATTGAGGTTCAGGCTGGCCTTCATCTTCCCTCCAATTTCCTTGATCCCGAGAATATTGATGAAAATTAGACAGGACGAAGCCTCTGTCATAGCCATAATTCCATTTTGGCCCAAGAGAGCTTGGTTTACCCAACTCCTTCAAATGAGGGACAAATCAGGGACAATATTGGAGGCTTCCCCCAGAGCAAGCACTAGTGTCGGGAGACACTCACAGCTGCTCAAATCTTCAAATGTTCAATCTGACAGCCTGGAGGTTGATCAGTCCCTTCCACATTTAGAAGGGCTTTCTAGTGCGGTCTTGAATACTCTTTTGCATTCTACAGCGGAATCCAGAAACAAAGCTTACAGAAGAATTTGGACAATTTTTCAGTCTTGGTGCTCCAGTAAACAAGTTTCTGGACTGAATTTAGTTGTTTCTACCATCCTCAGCTTTCTCCAAGAAGGACTTGACAAGAATCTATCTCCTTCCACTCAGAATGTTCAAGTGTCAGACATTTTTGCTTTTCTCAATAAACCTTTATCTCAAGACCCACTAGTCAAAACTTTCTTGAGGGGTTCCTCAAGATTAAAACCTACAATTGTGAAACCAGTCCCTGCATGGGACTTATCTGTGGTGCTCAAGGGGTTAGCATCTCCCCCTTTGAGCCTTTGAAGGATGTGGACATTAAATTTATCACCATTAAAATAACCTTTTTACTGGCAATTACTTCAGCCATAAAGATTGGAGAACTTCAAGCGCTTTCCACGCATGAGCCTTATACTAAATTTTTGCTTGATTATTATTATCTTTTATATTCTGAAAGGATGGAACTTTCATCCCTAAAGTTCCATCCTTTCAGAATATAAACCAAGTCATATGTCTTCCAGTCTTTACTCCACATCCATCCTTCGAAGAAGAAAGGGCTCTTCATTGCCTTGATATCTCGAGATGCCTCCAGATCTACTTGAAGAGATCTAAGGAGTTTAGGAAGGATGAAAATCTTTTAATTCTTTTTGCAGGATCCAAGAGAGGTTTCAAAGCTTCAAAATCCTCCATCAGCAGATGGGTAAAGAATGCCATTCGTATTTCCATGGTATCCCAAGGTATGGAGCCTCCTGAGTTTGTAAAAGCTCATTCCACCAGGTCTGTATCAACTTCCTTTGCGGAAAGGAGTCTTGTTCCTTTGGAACATATATGCAAAGCTGCATTTTGGAGTTCACTCTCCACTTTTGTCACCCACTAAAGACTTGACAGTAGATTGGCCGATTTCTCATTTGGGAAGACAGTATTATCTTCCACCAGGCATGGGAGCTCTCCCTCATAGGGTCTTCTGCCTGCCATTTCCCCATCTGTGCTACTGGTTAGGACGTAAGGGAATCGTTAATTTCTAACGATAATTTGTTTTCCCTTAGTCCTAACAGTAGCACAATTTTCCTTCAATAGTTTTAATTCTATTATTTTTAATTATTTATTGTTAATTATTAGTTTTCTTTTAGTTCTTCTTTACTACACAAGGGGACAGAGGGTGAACCTCCTACTTATACAGGGTATTGTGGGTGTGTTTAATTAATTGATTTATTTCAATAAAACTTCCATTTGTCCTAACCAGTTTGCAGGGGGGGGGGGGGGGGTGGAATATCCCATCTATGCCACTATTCGGACTAAGGGAAAACAAATTATTGTTAGAAATTAACGATTATACATGCATTCATTTTATTTTTATCTAGACCGTTGACACATTGAGGATTACTACCACTATCTGTAGATTACATCAGCATTCAACAATAAAAGTTCTCTCTATTTTTAACCCTTTCAGCGCTGGTATATGATTATTTATTGATTTTACTAGTACTCCGGTACACATCTATAGTAGACAGGGACCCATAGTATATACCCGGCAGCAGTAAGGGTACACAGAATCGTAGGGAAAGTGCAGTTTACGCCCACAGATGGGAAAGCACCAAGATAGTATATTTATTTATAGATTTGTAAATCTATTTAAAAATCTTAATCCTTCCAGTAGGTATCAGCTGCTGTATGCTCCACGGGAAGTTATTTTCTTTTTAAATTTATTTTGTCTGACCACAGTACTCTCTGCTGACACTTCTGTCCATATCAGGAACTGTCCAGAACAGGAGAGGTTTGCTATGCGGATTTGCTGGAGCATACAGCAGCTGATAATTACAGAAAGGATTAAGATTATCAAAAGTAATTTACAAATCTAAATAGAAGGTAAATTGGGGCTCAAGGTCTTGAACAAATGGCCATAGAATATAGTTTGATAAAAAACTGTTTATTATATATGTAAAAAACTAGTGGAGATAGGTGTACCACAGGGCCCTTGTGATGACACCACTCCAACAAGTATAACAATAAAATGGTATAGTAAATAATATAAAAATGTGACCACTATAGGAAGGTAGATAAATTCCTCTAAATGATGCGCTCGTTTTTTTCTTTTTCAATTGGCGCAATACTATAAAAAATAGCAACTTAAAGGCTGTAACCCGTAGCAACCATATGTGAGACTGTCAGCCGGCAGTAGTAATTCTTAATAAGTTCCTTCAGTCCTTAATCAACGATAGATATAAAAAAAGGATATAGAAAATGCTGGCCAGCATAAATATTTCGTTTCAACACACACTTTGAGTTCAAGTCTCTCGCGCAGTCAATTTGTGACAAGTTGTACAGATTTATACTGCTGCAGCAAATAAAGTCTATGATGTTTGTCAACTATGCAAGAGATACTGGCAGTTATGACAGGTAATTTTGTATCTCACCACTCCCGGGTATGTTCGGTTGCGATCACCTCTGCGAACCCTTCTAAGATGCAGTCCTCGCAGTATATTGTATACGCATCAGTGGCGGCGGATGCCGGGTCGCGGACCTGCAGCGCCTGCAAGTGGCGTCAAGACAGCGGTCTCACAGCTCCCACGTCCGGACAGCAGAAGGTGGCGGTGATCGCCAGATGGTGAATCCGCAGCACCGCCGACAGCAGGTAAGTGGCAATGCTGGTAGCGTCCTCGTGGTAGCGAGGCGCGCGTAGAGATAGTAGGTTGATTGACAGGTATCTCCGCTACTCTCTAGTTGCTTTAGAGATGGAATGTAGCTATATGAATTCCATATGAAAATGGTCTCAGTGGTCACAGGGGGATGCTGGACGCGTTTCAGGACTGTCTCAGTCCTTTCTTCAGCAGCTATATATCTATATCTATATAGCTGCTGAAGAAAGGACTGAGACAGTCCTGAAACGCGTCCAGTGTCCCCCTGTGACCACTGAGACCATTTTCATATGGAATTCATATAGCTACATTCCACTTACCAGCATTGCCACTTACCTGCTGTCGGCGGTGCTGCGGATTCACCATCTGGGGATTCACCATCTGGCGATCACCGCCACCTTCTGCTGTCCGGACGTGGGAGCTGTGAGACCGCTGTCTTGACGCCACTTGCAGGCGCTGCAGGTCCGCGACCCGGCATCCGCCGCCACTGATGCGTATACAATATACTGCGAGGACTGCATCTTAGAAGGGATCGCAGAGGTGATCGCAACCGAACATACCCGGGAGTGGTGAGATACAAAATTACCTGTCATAACTGCCAGTATCTCTTGCATAGTTGACAAACATCATAGACTTTATTTGCTGCAGCAGTATAAATCTGTACAACTTGTCACAAATTGACTGCGCGAGAGACTTGAACTCAAAGTGTGTGTTGAAACGAAATATTTATGCTGGCCAGCATTTTCTATATCCTTTTTTTATATATATCGTTGATTAAGGACTGAAGGAACTTATTAAGAATTACTACTGCCGGCTGACAGTCTCACATATGGTTGCTACGGGTTACAGCCTTTAAGTTGCTATTTTTATAGTATTGCGACAATTGAAAAAGAAAAAAACGAGCGCATCATTTAGAGGAATTTATCTACCTTCCTATAGTGGTCACATTTTTATATTATTTACTATACCATTTTATTGTTATACTTGTTGGAGTGGTGTCATCACAAGGGCCCTGTGGTACACCTATCTCCACTAGTTTTTTACATATATAATAAACAGTTTTTTATCAAACTATATTCTATGGCCATTTGTTCAAGACCTTGAGCCCCAATTTACCTTCTATTTACATTTAACTAATTCATCACCTTGGGTATAGGTGATACAATTGGGTAGCCCAGGTCGTATGGTTATTTGATTGACAAGAGCCTCTCCAAACCCACATTGTAATTTACAAATCTGTTCAACTTCCTGGCACCAGTTGATAAAAAAAAAAAAAAGTTTTCCAGCGGAGTACCCCTTTAACCTCTTAAGGACGCAGGACGTACCTGTACGTCCTGAGTCCCGCTAACAGGGTTTAAACTGTTCTCACGAGTGTAGAACGGGTTAAACCCTGTGGGTCCCGCGGTTTCTACGGGCAGCCAGGATCCATGGCTAATTGCGGGCAGCCCCGACTGGGCCGATGCCCAGCATTAACCCTTTAGACGCCGTGCTCAAAGTTGAAACAGTGGAGCTGATTTTGACTATAGTGACAGAATCGCAATGTCCCGATCAGCTTACTGGACGATGGGAGGGTCCTCACCTGCCTCCTCGTCTGATCAGCGATCTACTGCTCCATTTCTCTTTTCCAAATAAAATAATGTAATAATAATAAAAAAAAAAATCATATGTGGTACCACCGCGTGCGTAAATGTCCGAACTATTAAAATATAAAGGTTAGCTAAACTGCACGGTTGATGGCGTACATGAAAAAAATACCAAAGTCCAAAATTGTGAATTTTTGGTCACTTCATATACCATAAAAATATTAATAAAAAGCGATCAAAAAGTACCATCAAAATAAAAATGGTACCGATAAAAACTACAGACCACGCCGCAAAAAAATAAGCCCTAATATAGCCCCATAAGCGGAAAAATAAAAAAGTTATAGGGGTCTGAAGATGACAATTTTAAACATACTAATTTTGGTGCATGTAGTAATAATTTTTTTGAAGTAGTAAAATAAATAAAACCCACATAAATTGGGTATTCCTGTAATCGTATGGTCCTACAGAATAAAGTTAATGTGTCAATTGTATTGAAATGTTAACTGCGTAGAAACTGAAACCCTAAACCCTGCAAAAGTGCGTTTTTTTCTCATTTCACCCCACAAATAATTTGTTATTTTATATTATAAAATAAGTAATGTCATTACAAAGTACAATTGGTGACGCAAAAAAAAAAGCATATATATGGGTCTGTAGGTGTAAAATTTAATGCGTTATGATTTTTAGAAGATGAGGAGGAAAAACACCAAAAGTGCAAAAACAAAGATTGCTTTGAGTCTTTATGGTCTATTCTCACGTACAGTATTCTGCGCAGATTTGATGTGCAGGATTTTCTGCTGGAGATTTCAATGTAAACTGACTGAAATCAGAACACTGACTGAACACAGCTTGAAATCCTGTGCATCAAATCTGCACAGAATACTGTATGTGTGAATAGACCCTTAAGGTGAAAATGGTCTGAATCCTTAAGGGTTAAGTCTAAACTTTTCCAGCCCAGTTGCCATGGGCAACTTTTCCTCTGGACAGGTTTTGATAAATCTCCCCCTCTGCGTTTGAGCAGTGAAAGCAATTTTTTTTAATTGAAGTGGCTAAATGGGGCCTTGTTTTAGGATTAAAAAAAAAAAAAAAATTATAAATATGCAAAAAAAAAAAAAAAAAAAAAGTGGTACCAGAGGTCACACTTTAATAATAACTATTAGAAAAGACAGGAAGTAAACAGGTTTGATCAAGGTGAGGTATGGGGGTTCAATACTGGACTGGTGAAACTAAACATTTCTTTGCGACATGACAGCTGATGATGTCATCATGGAACACTCAGGGCCTATAAAAGGCTGCAGTGGCATCAGGTCTTATTTCTCCATGACAGCAATAGAAGAGCTAGATGAAGACATAAGGGTGGGTGTATTATTTGACCCGACCCTCCAGAAGAGGATGACCAGAGAACAGAAGGTGGGTGGATAGGTAGCTAGCTGACTGACTGGCTAGCCCAACCAGCTAGTCAGCTGGCTGGAGGTATTAGAGGGAAGGGGGCCAACGTTTATCCTCTTTAACAATATTTATGTATCACCATCTTGGATATATTTTATTTAAAAACAATGATATTGCTGTGTACATTTCTTTAGTTTAGAGGTGTGATGGGTTACAATAGTATGTATTAAAGCCTTTTCTTGTTATGCAAACTTTTGTGTTCTTTTTAAGCCTGTGTGCTAAGTTGTGGTTGGGGTATGTATACAGATGAGTGTCAGGCCTTAGACACTTAGACCTGACCCTCTAAAAAAATTTACCCCAGGCCTGACCACCCAAAACTCATACAGACTCCAGAAAAAAAAATACATTCCACAGGGTGTGAGGCTGCAGATGCCACTGCAACTCCTTGCTTCCAGGACAGAGAAATAATGACACTTCTAAGGACTGAAGTGAGAGGGCATGGCAATAGGGGGAAGTTGCCAACACACACACAGAAGTGGGGGATGAAAACTTCGCCAAATCAGAACAGCCACACCATGACACTGACAGGATGGACCTGAGCTTTCAACAACACTGTGTGCAATCTGCGATGTGCTGCAATACAGCCCCCAGACTCTGCTTTGCTTCTCACTAAAGTAGGAAGGTAATGGTCAGAACTTCTGTAGTGGTGGTGCGGGTGGCAATATAGCACTAGTAGTAAGGAAGAGGCCCAGCACTCACCAAAGTTGCAATGAAGGTGGATCTTTTATTCACATAGCTTGATACCAAAGAAACAGGATGCGTTTTTGGCAGGATGCCTTCCTCTACTGTCTTAACAACAGAGGAAGGCATCCTGCCGAAAAGCGTCATGTTTCTTTGGTATCAAGGTATGTGAATAAAAGATCCACCTTCATTGCAACTTTGGTGAGTGCTGGGCCTCTTCCTTACTGCTCACTAAAGTCAGGCAGCCACAACAGGGAAGGGGTAGCCCTTCAATTCCTCTGGTCCATTTCCTATATAAAGGTCTTGGCTAATAGACTACGATGGAATAATGTGAAAAGTAAGAGGGAGCAGTCATTCAGGAACTTTATTGCTCACCTTTCATACAAATCAGCATTCTCTGAATAGGCTTTTTTCACAGCTTCAAAATGCGTTATGTACAAAGAAAACCCAGCAAGAAGCAATATGTGGCTCTTGGTAAAGGCTTAATAAAGATTACAAACTCAAACAGGCTTTATTTCCTGCAGCATTTGTAGAGAATTTTTTAACCCAAATTGTTGAGATTTTCTTAAGGGATGGGAAAAAACAAAAAACAAAATGGTGAACTTCTACCCAACTCCAACTCACTTGGTTCGTCTAAATGGACAAACTACAAAGTTTTCTGAGAGAGATTTTCAAGTAACATTACATAACATTAACCAAATTTTTTTTTTTTATAACTGCACTTAAAGTCTGAAATTGATCACCAATATACCGTTACACAGCATTGCATTGTCTCCTATGGCATTTTAGAGACTTTCTGGACTGCCTTGCTGCAGTAGAGCTCAAGTAATAAAGTTTAACTGATCAGAAAAGAAATAGCCAAAACAAAGCAATAAAAAATAAAGCTGAAAATACACCATACACAAATGCATTAGTTGTGATTTGCCTTTTACTAGCTGCTATAGCACTATCCCCATAATACTCACATACACTCCTGGAGAACTGTGAGTGAAGTCCAGGGACAGATGTAAATAGTAAAGGAATTTACTTAATGACAGGAGCATATTTTAAAACCATATACTCCCTCTGCATATTAAGCCAAAAATAAGGAAAGGGGCTGCAGAGGAGGAATAATAAAAATAAAGGTTTATCAGTCATGAGTACCTGTGGCCTTTTCAAAAAAACATGTACTGTCACCATCTCTGTGAAGCTGCATGTTTTTAGTTTTTTTTTACTTTGCATCTGTCCAATAATCATCGTTGCTGTGTTAGTTTTTAGTGCCTGACATGCCAATGAGGACCAATTTTTTTTTTTTTTTTTTTTTTTTTAAGAGGAGTGCCCCCAGTTCATGCCACATTGAGAGCAGTGGTGACTGTCCGCTGACAATACACAGACTGCAACTATATCCATAGACTGTCACCGGGGTGGTGACCCTCGGACATGAGCCTGACGGTATCCCCATTGAAAACTTAACATCACTGATAACTAGAAAAATGAGGACCTAAGAAAAATAAAAAAACAGCTCTTAAATCTGTAGACAGCACATGTTTGTTTTTTGAAGAGGACACAGGTTTTCTGGAAATGGAAAGAAAAAATTAGACCAACAAAACACCCCTCATAATTCTGAACTTAAAAGTAGTCCAGAATATTTTTTAAAAAAATTTTAAAAAATAAAAAATCTAAGAAAAACCCTTATCCTCCTATCTGCAGGATAGGGAATAAGTGTCAGATCGCGGGGGGTCCAACCGCTGGGCGCCTCGGCTCTCTGCATGAATGAAGTGTGTCAACCACAGCACAAAGCGGTGCCCGATCCACACCCCCTCAATGTACTTCTATGTGAGAGCCGGAGATACAGTGTTTGTGTATCTCCCGCTCTCCCATAAAGATATGGGACACTTCATTAATGCAAAAAGCTGGGTAAGCAGGTGGGAAATCGCAGGCACTGATCTGACACTTATCCCCCTATCCTGCAAATAGAGGATACGTTTTTTTTTTATACTTGATAACTCCTTTAAAGGATAAAGTTTTTTTTTATCCATTATTCCCGGGCTGCTGGAATAAAAGAAACTTTAACTTACCTTCCACCGCTCCCCCTAGTCCTGCTGATATCGCCATCCTGTCCTTCGGCTCCAGTCTTCTTCTAGCTTTAGGTGCCAGACACATCCTACTGCGCTCAGATAATTGTTGGCCGCAGTGATCTCCCACCTCAATCGGTGTCCGGCTGAATGGCAGTGTCACGCAACAGACCCAGGCACCAGCAAGATAGATGGGCCTGTTACATGACACTGCGGCTCAGCTAATCACCGGCTGAGGTGGAACATCACTGCGGCTGGCAGTTAGCTGAGCACAGTAGGATGTGTCGGGCACCTAAAGCTGGAAGAAAACCAGGGACAGAGGATGGAATGGCAATATCAGTGGCACCAGGGAAGCGACAAAAGGTAAGTTAAAGTTTATTATCCGGCAGCCCGCACAGCGGCTAAAAAAATAATTTCACTGGAGTTCTCCTTTATGTATTTTGACATGAGTGCTTTGAGCAATTCATTCTGTGGATTTAAAAGTCTATTCAATGAGATGTATTTTTTGGTGTTAAAAATATGCTTCTTTTCCACAAAAAGAGCTAAGCCAGAAGAATAAATGCCTTCTGTCCATTTGTGTCTAATAATGTCTTCGGATTGGGTTTAAGGCATTATCAAAGATTTCAAGAAGAACAAAATGTGGTTCTGCAATAATTCACAATTATACCTTTAACATAAAGAGTCACTGTTGGGATCAACTCCTCTTAGTGTTTTCGGCTCCCGAGACCCCTGGACAATTCACCTTTCAAAATGGTCAGGCTAGTCACACATAGATGGATCAGATTCAAGATAGCAGGTTCTTGTTACCAGCTCTTAACTCTAATGAAGGAAGTCCGAGGTGGGGGTCTCCCTTCTGTGACATAAATAGGTTTTAATAGATCCTATGGAGTAGAGTTGTTGTCAGTCTCTTTCAGTAACAAAATTCTATACAAAATGACTTGTCAGTCACTGTACTACACCAGGGATGAACATATTAGGCCAGTTGCAACAAGTTTTGGAAAAATAAATAAAACAACTGAAATATTAGGAAGCCATGGAAGATCTATTGCCATAAAGAGCAAAACGACACCTGAGACACATGCAGCCCTGCACATAATATGCCTGTATGGACAGCAGAGATCCTGAGCTTAAAAAGGGGTACTCCGGTGGAAAACTATTTTTTTTAAATCAACTGGTGCCAGAAAGTTAAACAGTACTTAGCTGCTGTATGCTCCATTTTATTTTGATTTTTTTTCCAGCTGCTGTATGCTCCGCAAGAGGTTATTTTCTTTTTAAATGTCTTTCCTGTCTGGCTACAGTGCTCTCTGCTGACACCTCTGTCCATGTCAGGAACTGTCCAGAGCAGGATAGGTTTGCTATGGGGATTTTCTCCTGTTCTGGACAGTTCCTGACATAGAGGTGTCAGCAGAGAGCACTGTGGTCAGAAAGAAAAGACATTTAAAAAGAAAAGAACTTCTTGTGGAGCATACAGCAGCTGATAAGTAATGGAGGGATTAAGATTTTTAAATAGAAGTAATTTACAAAATCTGTTTAACTTTCTGGCATCAGTTGATTAAAAAAAAAATGTATGTTTTCCACCGGAGTAACCCTTTAAGACTGTGTTCACATGCTACAGCCAAAAAGCAATAATGGTAAAAATGTGCATTAGTGGTACTGCTAATTTGCAGCAGTGTGTGAACACGGCCTTAGCTTAGTCTTGTGATGTAAGGTGGGTCATTGCTAATTATAATTGCACTTGATGCAGTTTGCTAAATAGTAAAAGCAGGCTGATAACTGACACCAGATCCTGTATTGTATGAAAGGTGTGTGTTTAGACTGAATATAATCAAGAACTTTTAAAAGGAAATTAATTTTTTAGAGATTTTATTTACTCCACACATGCAGTTGACTATATTTCAACTGATCTGAATGAAAAAAACAAAACCTTTTCTGATCAATGCATCACTCATATTACCTGAGCTCTACTGTGATCATAGATGGAATAAGCTCAACTGGTGTAGTGCCTTCCTTGTTGAAAACCAGATTGATTATATTGATAGCCTCCATGCTGAAAGTGCTGCTCAAATTGACCCCCTTGGTTATAGCTCTGTGCCCCACGACCACCCCAACCACCACCATGTCCTCCTCTTCCACCTCGGCCACCTCGACCTCCTCTGCCACCTCCACGGCCACCTCCTCGGTCATTTTGATGGCCACCATCTTGATATCTGTTGTCTTGTTGATAGCCTCCACCCTGAAATCCACCTCCAGAGTAGGATGAGCCTTGATAGCCACCGTATCCTCCTCCTCCTCCTCCTTGGTAAGTGCCTGAATTTTGATAACCACCACCTTGGTATCCACCACTACCTTGGTATCCACCACTTTGAAATCCAGAATCTCTATAGCCACTGTCTTGATAGTGCCCCCCAGTATTACTGCCACCAGCATCTGTCCATCCTCCTTGAACTTTGCTTCCTCTTCCTCCTCTGTTACCACCTTGATCATAGCCTCCACGTCCTCCACCACGACCACCGCTTTGTTCATAGCCTCCTCGACCACCACCATGTTCATAGCCACCTCGTCCGCCACCATGGTCATGGCCTCCTCTGCCGCCACCATGTTCATAGCCTCCTCGGCCGCCACCATGTTCATAGCCACCCCGACCACCACCATGTTCATAGCCACCTCGACCACTGTAAGACTGTTCATAACCACCTCGTCCTCCACCTCTACCACCTTGTGGGGGTCCATCTTGTCTCTTCTGCCAAGGGGGCATTTCAGGGGGAGGAGGCTCTATTTCATTTGGTCTACCACCTCTATCAGGAACTCTTCCCATTAAAACCTGCAAATAAAGACATATATTACTTATAAAAGGTTACAAAACTTTTACATTGTAAATTAAACCTGTGTACAAATAAAACACTTGCTGAACACTGTGGTTCCTTCAATAAGTGGAGGTGCCAGGATTCAGACCTCAACCAATCTTATATTGAAGGCCTTTCCTTCAAAATTGTACATATGATCTACATAAAAAAAACAGCTACAAGTTCGTGGCTGAAAGAAAACCTATATGGCAATAGGAGGTATTCCTATTGAAAAGCTCTGTTTAGGGAATCATACAGTGCCCCACTATATACAGTATATACACCTTCTTTATATTGAACTGCAGGTACTTTGTGCATGTAACTTTGCTACTGACATTGCTATAGCTTTAAACTAACAAACATTGGCTGCAGCAATAACTCCTACTCTGTGATTATATGGCCATTTTTATAGGTTTTTGTTAAAATTTCTTAGTTATTAGTTATGGATTAAATACTTTAGTACTAGTCATTTTTAGACACAGTGGCTTACTTGCATCATGTTGCTTTGTCTTCCTTTTACAACTGTATGATGTTGATAAAGTTATCATATTAGTGTATGCTAATAACAAATTATCGAAATGAATGTAGAACGTGTACACCTATGTAGATATTCTTGAGCCAAATACATTCTAGATGCCACATGCTAACAGATTACAGACACCAATGCCCCCCCACACAGGAAACCAATTCACAGCAGTAAGAAGACTTAGTTAAAAGATGTTAATTAAAACTCATAAGTCTGTGTCGGGAATATTATTACTTCAATTCACACTTTATGATCCAGACTTCAGGATGTCTGGGGTCCAAGGTGAGACTGCCCTTAACATAGTATAGTTTGTAAGGCTGGGGAAGTAAAAAAAAAAAAAACATTCATCAATCCATACATTTAAGCCTACAATGTGTTGATCCAGAATAAGGCCAAAACAAAACAAAAAAAAAATAAATAAAATAAATAAAACACTGATACTGGGTGCTACAGTTAAATTTCAACTAAAATTTCTAACTTTTTTCCCCATGTAAGTTGGTAAAGCCCGCAGGACGGTTTTCTTAAT
This sequence comes from Hyla sarda, assembly GCF_029499605.1. Taxonomy (NCBI): domain Eukaryota; kingdom Metazoa; phylum Chordata; class Amphibia; order Anura; family Hylidae; genus Hyla; species Hyla sarda. The sequence goes on from NC_079191.1 coordinate 339,639,867, forward strand.
TCCGCTCCTTCTGAATTCCTGACCATTACCTCCAACGTGTGTTCCACTCCTGCAACAATATGTATGTACAATCCCGTCGCTTTCACAAACATTCTGTTACAGCTTTTAGAGATAGTGAAGAATTTATGCAAATATTAGGGCTAAACATATTTATGTCAAGATAAAGTAAAGCGCCACACATGACAAATAACTTGGGCCCATTTCATCACTTCCCCTTAAGCCATTTCATCACACACCAGGGCTCAGCGGGCTGTGTCTGTGACTATTGTCACTTTCTGACTCCCGATCCCCCCTGCGCGGCTGTGATGAGTCACTGAGCACTGGAAGGACGTAATAGGATGTGATGATCACTTGCTCCCAGTGCTCAATCATAGTTTGGAAGGGAGCATCATCACAGCCCAGACTGCTGCTGCACAGATTTTACAGGAGTGTGCAGGATTTTGCGGGACCCAATGTATGTTCTGCAACCCTCTGCAAGTTTTATATCGAGCGATTCGCCCTGTTCCCGTATTAACCCCTTAAGGACTCAGCCCATTTTGGCCTTAAGGACTCAGACAATTTAATTTTTACGTTTTCATTTTTTCCTCCTCGCCTTCTAAAAATCATAACTCTTTTATATTTTCATCCACAGACTAGTATGAGGGCTTGTTTTTTGCGCGACCAGTTGTCCTTTGTAATGACATCACTCATTATATCATAAAATGTATGGCGCAACCAAAAAACACTATTTTTGTGGGGAAATTAAAAAGAAAAATGCAATTTTGCTAATTTTGGAAGGTTTCGTTTTCATGCCGTACAATTTATGGTAAAAATGACATGTGTTCTGTATTCTGAGGGTCAATACGATTAAAATGATACCCATTATTACATACTTTTCTATTATTGTTGTGCTTAAAAAAAAAAATCACAAACTTTTTAACCAAATTAGTACGTTTATAATCCCTTTATTTTGATGACCGTGCGGCGTTCTGAATGATCGGATCCCCGCAGCAGCGCTGCGGGCGATCCGATCATTCATTCAAATCGCACACTGCCGCAGATTCCGGGATCTGTATTGATCCCGGCACCTGAGGGGTTAATGGCGGACGCCCGCGAGATCCCTCATAAACCCATGCAAATATGGGGTCATACATTTACCCTCAGAATTCAAAGGTGAATGCTATTTGGACCAGATGATCTGCACTTTTTCCTTGGTTAGACAGTTGACATTTAACGGAGAGTTTACTTTATCCCTCTGCATTTCATCTAACACCTGAAATCTGCTGAGACTGCAAAAAATAGTCTCCTATGGGGACATACAAAGTGTAAGCAAATTAGTAAATAAAAGTTTAAAACATTTTTTTTTTAAAAAGCCCCTCCCGCAATAAAGATTTAAATGGTCCCTTTTTTCCTATTTCACCCCAAAAAGTCCAAAATTGCACATCACATTCTAAAAAATAAAAGAAATAAAGAAATTATTATAATTAGAATAAAATGTCAGTCACATGTACACAAAAAGGGTATCAAAATAACTACAGATCTCGGCGCCAAAAACTAGCCCTCATACAGTCCCGTATAGGGAAAAAAAACAAAGTTATAGGTGGCCAAATTAGGGAAATTTTAAACATACTTTTGTGAAAATTGTTTGAGTTTTATAAAAGCAATACGATAATAGAAAAGTTTTTAAATATGGGAATCATTTTAATCATATTGACCCACATAATACCCTGTCATTTTTACAAGAGTGAAAACAAAACCCTCCAAAATTTGCAAAGTTTCGGTTTTGTATTCAATTTCCTCATACAAATATTTTTTTTAGGTTTGCCATGAATTTTATGGCAAAAAAACAAGCCCTTATATTGGTCTCCAAATAGTATAGAGGTGGGGGATGAGCACTGCAACACTAGTAGTGGTAGCCTTATTTAGCACTAAAGATGAGCGAAGTTACAGTAATTCAATTCATCACAAACTTCTCGGCTCGGCAGTTGCTGACTTTAGCCTGCATAAATTAGTTCAGCTTTCAGGTGCTCCAGTGGGCTTGAAAAGGTGGATACAGTCCTAGGAGACTCTCTTCTAGGACTGTATCCACCTTTCCCAGCTCACCAGAGCACCTGAAAGCTGAACTCATTTATGCAGGCTAAAGTCGGCAACTGCCGAGCCGAGAAGTTTGTGACGAATCGAATCACTGTAACTTCACTCATCTCTATTTAGACCAATAGAAGAGGTCCCGGTGAAGTATGTATGGGGTGCTAGACACTAGTAGAACAAGCAATTCCACATAAGTATCCAAAACGAGGAAGAATGAATATGTCTGCACTCACCATAACGTTGCAATAAAATCCAGACTTTATTGTAGAATGTCCATATACAAGAACTGGAAGATGCGTCTGTGACGTGAAACGGTGGTGTTGTTCCAGTGATACACTCCGTCTCCAGGCTTGGGGCTGCCTTCCCTCCCTGCACCCGGGTGAAGCTTGTTTTATATATGGACATTCTACAATAAAGCCCGGATTTTATTGCAACCTTATATGGGTCTGTGGATAGAAATATAAAATAGTTTTGGCTCTTAGAAGGCGTGGAGGAAAAAACAAAAACACTAAAATAAAATTGGCTGTGCCCTTAAGGCCAAAATAGGCTGTGAACTTAAAGGGAACCAATCATCAGATTTTACCCTCTATAACGCCTGGCAAAGCGTTATACAGGGTAAAATCTTTCCTCACCATCCCCGGGGGATGCTACTGCCCTCAGGTATGGTGAGGATGAACTTATAAACTGCTCCCCACCGGCCCCGTACGTGGTCCCCTATGCTTGATTGACGGCCCATGTCATCGCTCTGCTCACTGAACAGATGGAGCAGAGCAATCAAGCGGAGGGGGCATCGCTGCCGGCCGAAGACACAGGACTAGGTGAGAGGAGCTCCCCGCCCAGGGAACTACTTACGGGGCCGGAGGGGAGCAGTTTATAACTTCATATCTTCACCATCCCTGGGGGCAAGAGCATCCCCCAGGGATGGTGAGGAGAATGATTTTACTCTATATAACGCTTTGCCAAGCATTATATGTAGGTAAGACCAAGTGGGCCCTGAAGACCAGAATCCTCGAGCATTTGGGGGATATTAGGCACCGAAGGGAAAAGCCCCTAGCCAGACATATGTCTGAACAACATCTCGGACAGACAGACAACCTGGTGTTTATGGGAATAGAAAAAGTGTGGCCGTCACCAAGGGGTGGAGATATTGATCGGGTCCTGCTACAGAGGGAGTGCAGATGGATCTATACACTAGGTACCTGTACCCCCTTGGGTCTAAATGATCAAGTCAATTTTACCTGTTTTCTGTAGTTAGTGGGTACCTCCCTACTTGGTGACTTTAGGCAGTCAGTGGAGGCTGTAGCTAGCCTTAAGTAAGTGTCAACAATATACCAGGGACTCCTCGAGGCAAGTAGGAGGTTCGAGAGCAGGTCCGCCCTTTTTAAGGCGGGACATCCTGCCTAGGGATAGGGCCCATAGATATATCTTAGGGTCAGTCCAGGCTCCCTAGGTCCTTGCTATATTGCTCTCCTCCCCCTCCTGTTTAGGGAACCATCCCACATAGGGAGGTACTAGCTAGGGTTTTACCCCATATGTACACTCTTTGGATAAAACAAAAGAGAAAACATAAAACACTAACTATTATATGAGCTATACATCTACCCTCCTCTGCGTGGTCATCCATCTCCGAGCATTGGTTTTATCCAATTAAAATCTTCTATCTTCTGGAGCTATCTAATGGGCAAATATGGGCTGTCTATGAAGTCATATCATAATCCATAGAGCTTTATGGCAAGAGTGCCCACTGAGTTTTTTGAGGCACCTAGATTGTCATTATTGTGCTTTTTCAATGTTTTCATGCAATCTAGTAATCAAGATTGTAGCCTTGACTCATATCTCCACTGGTGTTCATTATTTGGATATGTGGAGATGTGAACCAGATAGTTGCCAAATTATAATTAAGCCTGACTTCTATATAATGTATCTGACATATCCTTATTAGATTTTACTTTCTTGCGTTCTGCATTCCTCCCTGTGCATAGAAGTAGAAGCTCTGGCTGAGCTTTGTAGGTTATGCATAAAAGCTTTTTGACTTTAGCCTCAATCACCAGCAGCGGTGCGGACGCCGGACAGGATCATTATTCAGCTCTCTCACATTGAACACCAATGGAGTTTGGGAACTGTTAAGTGGACCTGAGGAAGGCATCAGCAGATGCCGAAACGCGTTGTCCCAATACTTTCAATAACATTTTGTTATCCTGCACGCCTGAGTATTCCTGTAATTTCACCACTTGATCAGCGCCTCCATTGTACCGGCTTTTTCCCACATTATCTCCCTACATAGCCTCAATCACGTGACCTATTGTTTACAAACCGCGGCGGTCATGCGGCGAGCGCATATAACGTCACAGGCCGAGATCCCAGGTACGGTAGCGCACAGTAGCCGGAATTACTGCAAGGCTCCCCGTCACTACGGGTTTGTGCGCTCCGTCCTGGGAACGGCGCATCTAAATTGTAAGTAGTCGCTTAGCGGAGTACAACCTTTTTTTCAGGTACAAAACCGGATTATACTGATGGGGGATTCCTATATGTGTTTTCTCCTTTAGGTACGCTTGACCCAGTCACCAGAACAGTGAGTGTAGTACCTTTATGTGTAATTGAGGCAGCACATTATATCGGAACTTGTGTCTGTTTTTCTTTACAGATGGACTCCTGATGTCCTGTTCTATTACAGGTGGTCTTCTACAGTTTTGCCGTGATTTTAAGATTCTTTCACCTACCATTTGTTAACAGGGTGCTCTCGATATCGAAAATAATTATTATAGGGTATCTGAGTTTTGCGGATTTGCCTCTCCTGAAGACGCCACTTACTGGTGGCCGAGACGCGTTGAGAGCTATGAGAACTACACCCTACTAAATTGTATTTATCACATGCCGGAGAGCGTTATATCGACCAGTATATTTAATCTTTTGTTTTGGGTTATATTTGAGCACTATAATTTGGTGATATTTTAACTTTTACCTATTAAAAGTTAAGTATTAATACACCTCCCCAGGGAATTAGAAATTATTTCCTTATAATTTCGCAAGCTTTATATAGGGTAAAATCTGATGATTTGTTCCCTTTAAGGGGATAATCTTCCTCTATGATTGAAGAGTAGTTTTATCAGTAGTAGTGGAGGCACATATTTTTCAATGCATTAGTTAGAGGTTGACTGTTAAAGGGGTACTCTGGCCCTAATACATCTTATCCCCTATCCGAAGGATAGGTGATAAGATGTCTGATCGCGGGGGGTCCCGCCGCTGGGGATACCCGCAAACTGTCATAGCGTACTCACCTTTGTGAGCTCTCCCCAGCGCTGGAGGCTCCGAGTGTGTAGCGTGACGACCACGGGGCCGGAGTATCGTGATGTAACGACTCCACTCCCTCAATACAAGTCTATGGGAGGGGACATGACTGTTTCATCGCGGCGGTCCCGATCAGCCTGACTGAGCAGCTGGGAATGCTTTTTTTTTTTTTACTTTAGATGCGGCGATCAACTTTGATCGTAGAATCTAAAGGGTTGATAACAGACATTACCGCGATCGGTGATGTCCGGTATTAGCACTGTGTTCCGGCTACCATTAGATGCCTGGACCGACCAGATATGACCCTGCGTTATATCGTGGGATTGGGCACACGACGTACTGGTATGCCCTGCGTCCTTAAGAGGTTAAGTTTGCCAACAGCCATCAGCACCAGGAAAAGCAGTTAGCTTTTATTCCCCAACAGCTATCCAATGTTGCCAGTAGCCCTAAGCAACGAATACAGCTGACAGATTCACTGCAAGAGCATTTTAGGTATTCAAGTCAAGACTTTTTCAAGTATAGTGTATGGGAAAATTGATCATCAGTCATGGCATCTAGGTAACTGCTTCCCAACTGTGCTAATTCAGTCAACAGGCAAAAAAACATAATATCCCATAAAAAATATCAATTATATTATCTGAATCTTTCAAATAAGGTATTATAACCAATACATATACTTTTATTAGCATATATGTGTACATAGGGGGAGATTTATTAAACCCTGCGTAGAGAAAAAAATTGCGCAGTTGCCCATAACAACCAATCAGATCACTTATTTTATTTAAAAAAAAAAAAAAGAGAGAAAAATAATAATCAAAAGAAGCAATCGGGGGTTTGAAAATTCTCCCCCATAGACTCTGATCTAGCTCTTTCTACCTACCTTATTAATGGCACAAGCAGTTTTCTCCCGGATTGAACCGCTACTAGTTTTCAGGATTTTTGAAAGATCATGCCGAGCTGCCAGCAGGTGGGCCACAGAAATTGAGCTTTTCAATGATAAGGATGCACGCTTCGGCTGGTAAACCTTTGCCAGCTTTTCAGTATGACTCTGTGAACGATGAAAGAAGCAATTCAGATGTTATTGAAGGGAATGATCCATGAGTTTCCAAATGTTAAAAGATTTGATGACAGAAGCATTTCTGGGAATGTCTTTTGAACAGATGAATAATATTACATTCACTGACGCTCTCTAGTGGTTTAGTGTGTTGCCTGAAGTCTGACATTTACTGAGCAAAACAATGTTCACAACAACTGCAATGGTGGTGTAGTAAAGCGATTTTCTCAACACAGACTTATATGGCATATTTACTAGTCTGTCAAGAAATCCCACTGAAAAAATAAAAATAAGATAGAATAGGACTTTAAAGGGGTAGTCTGCCCCTTGACATATTATCCCCTATCCAAAGGATAGGGGATAAGATGTCTGAATGCAAGGGTCCAGCCGCTGGCACCCTCCCCAATCTCCGACGCGACACCCCAGTCATCCGGTGCACACAGCAAACTCCACTCCATGCCGGATGACAGGCGACCAGTGTCACACCCTTTCCATTCATGTCTATAGAAGAAGCCGTGAACATGAATGGAGAGGGCATGGCATGACGTCAGAAACAGAAGCTCCAAGCATTCTGTGTTCAGAATGTCGCAGTGTCGGCTTGGAGATTGCAGGGGGTCCCAGCGACCATATTCTGCAACTCCACATACTAGTGGCGTAAGTCACATGTCACGTGAGTGCTGCGCTCTGTCGGTAGAGTGTATGCACCGGCAGCTCAACAGCTCTCACATGACTGCTTTCAGCAGTCAGAGCTCAGGACATGAGAGCTGTATGTAAACTGCCGATGCATGAACTCTACCAACAGAGCGCAACGCTCACGTGACATGCAACTCACATCACTAGGACGTGGAGTCGCAGAATATGAATATGCTAACTAGGGGGATGGCTAACTGAGAAGACGGAAAGAAGCAGGGGCAGCCAGCCGACGGGACCCTGCCTCCTTAGAGCGACTCCCTGAATTCAGAAAAGGAACTTCACCAGCCAATATTTCGGGAACCACAGCACGGATTATAGTAGGTGACCCCTCTTTGGATTCCTGGTCACCCACACTATAAGCCATCATATTGGGTTTAGTGTGGGTCATCAGGGCGACAGTTTTCCTTTAATTACAAAACAAGGCTGAAAATGTGGAAATAAAAACCCAACCCATTCCGGATAGGTGCATTAATCATGTGAGACACTATGTAAGAAGATGAACTATTTGCCCATCAAACCTCACTACTTATAGCAGGATGATGTGACCTCAGTGATAACATACAAAAAAAACTATAATGCAGTTGACAACAGTTCTACCTTTGCCCTTTCTGACCAGCCAAAAGACTGCACGGTCACATCCAGACGTTTCACTAACATTTTCCTCCGGACTTCATACTCGTTGGTTATGGCTTGGTTAATTGCTTCAATTTTCTCCTATAGTAAAACAAAAAAGTTACACAAATTTGGTATAGCTGTTATAGTTAGCACACGGTGAATTAAAAAAAAAAAATATTATTATTATTATACCTACAGTGGGGCAAAAAAAGTATTTAGTCAGCCACCAATTGTGCAAGTTCTCTCACTTAAAAAGATGAGAGGCCTGTAATTTTCATCATATGTATACCTCAACTATGAGAGACATAATGAGAAAAGACACCTGTCCACAACCTCAAACAGTCACAATCCAAACTCCACTATGGCCAAGACCAAGGAGCTGTCGAAGGACACCAGAAACAAAATTGTAGACGTGTACCAGGCTGGGGAGACTGAATCTGCAATAGGCAAGCAGGTTGGTGTGAAGAAATAAACAGTGGGAGCAATTATTAGAAAATGTAAGACATACAAGGCCACTTATAATCTCCCTCGATCTGGGGCTTCACGCAAGATCTCACCCCATAGTGTCAAAATGCTCGCAAGAACAGTGAGCAAAAATACCCGAACGACACGGGGGGGCCTAGTGAATGACCCGCAGAGAGCTGGGACCAAAGTAACAAAGGCTACCATCAGTAACACACTACGCTGCTGGGGACTCAAATCATGCAGTGCCAGATGTGTCCCCCTGCTTAAGCCAGTACATGTGCGGGCCCGTCTGAAGTTTGCTAGAGAGCATTTGGATGATCCAGAAGAATATTGGGAGAATGTCATATGATCAGATGAAACCAAAGTAGAACTTTTTGGTAAAAACTCAACTTGTCGTCTTTAGAGGAGAAAGAATCCTGAGTTGCAACCAAAGAACGCCATACCTTCTGTAAAGCATGGGGGTGTTTTTCTGCTTAAGGACCACGACAACTGATCCGTGTAAAGGAAAGAATGAATGGGGCCATGTATCGTGAGATTCTGAGTGAAAACCTCCTTCCATCAGCAAGGGCATTGAAGATGAAACATGGCTGGGTCATTCAGCATGACAATGAGCCCAAACACACCGCCTAGGCAATGAAGGAGTGGCTTCGTAAGAAGCAATTCAAGGTCCTGGAGTGGCCTAGCCAGTCTCCAGATCTCAACCCCATAGAAAACATTTGGAGGGAGTTGAAAGTCCACGTTGCCCAGCGACAGCCCCAAAACATCACTGCTCTAGAGGAGATCTGCATGGAGGAATGGGCCAAAATACCAGCAACTGTGCATCATCTTTTTAGGTGGGAGACTTGCATCCATTTGCACCAGTTTTTCATCCGTAAGTAGACTCCTGCAGCCGGGGCTACTCCTACTCCCATCATGGAATATACTTCTTTCCATGATGGGAGTAGTAGTTCCCTGGCTGCGGGAGTCTGCCAGCTGCTGGGGAGGCTACATTAGTGTTTGTACTACCCCCATCATGGAACAGACTTTGTTCCATGATGGGGGTTGTAGTACAGGGGCTGAGTGATTGATTGCATCGGGCCTCATTTCTGAGACAGAAGTTATTAAACAGGGAAGCTGGCCGCATGCTGCGCTCTTCTGCGATGCATCGTGTGTTTTTTTACTTTCATTTTTAAATCCCCCGCCGGAGCCCTGAATGGCCCATACAGAGGAGCCATTCAGGGCTCCCGGCGGGTTTTTAAAATGAACATTGTGAGTCGCAGCGGGGCCATATGTATATTAAAAGCGCTGTGGGGGGGTGAAGATATATAGCGCTGCAGGGGGGCAGACATATAGCACTATATATCTAGCCCCCAAATGCATTTATAATATTCTCCCCGCAGCGCAATTATAAAGATATGACCCCTGCCTGCGTATTTATAAATATATACCCCCCCGCCAGCGCATTTATAATGTGCCCCCCCGCCAGCACATTTATAATGTGCCCCCCACCGGTGCATTTATAATGTGCCCCCGCAGCGCTATATGTGAAAAAGTATTCTATCATATTTATGTCAGTGTAGGGGGCCATAGAAGAGCGGCCACCTGCATCCATACATTATACAGGAGGATCACAGCGGGTGTCAGGAGTGACATTCGCTGCGGTCTGTCTTTTAATGCAGGTACTACAGCTCCCAGCATCGAGCAGAGTGTGCTCCATGTTGGGAGCAGTAGTACCTGCAGTTAAGGACAGATCACAGCGGGTGTCACTCCTGACACCCGCTGCGATCATCCTTCATTCCTGATATGCGGAGCGGCTTTCTCCTGTGCTCGCATCTCTGCTCCGTACTCCGGCCAGCCACTCACCATTCATATTTCCAGCTGAAAGCAGGGATTGGCTGCAACCATGCGGCCAATCCCCACTCTGGGCAGAAAATATGAATGAGTGATGTGAATTTCTATTTACATTACTGGCCGGCCCGGAGTGCTGTATAGAGCCGCTCCGCATCTCTGCTATATTATGGATAATCACATCGGGTGTCAGGAGTGACACCCGGGGCAATCTGTCTATTAGTACAGGAAAGACTACTCCCATCATGGAACAGTGTGTTCCACGCTGGGAGTAGTAGTACTAACTAAAACATATTAAAGAAAAAATGATGTGAATAGAATTACCATCACTTATTCATATTTCCCGTAGAGAGCTGTGATTAGTCAGATGGTTCCAGCCAATCACAGCTCTCTGCGGGAAATATGAATAATAGGTATATATACGGCGGATACTCCTACTACAGTGGGACCAGAGAAGAGCGGCCGGCCGCCCACATCTATACATTATACAGCATGATCACATCGGGTGTCAGAAGTGACACCCACTGCGATCTGTCTATTAACCCCTTAAGGACGCAGCCCTTTTTTCACCTTAAGGACTGAGCCCTTTTTCGCAATTCTGATCCCCGTCACTTTACGCATTAATAACTCTAAAAACACTTTTACCGAATATTCTAAATCAGAGATTGTTTTTTCGTGACATTCTACTTTATTTTGGTGGTAAATTTTCGGCGTTACTTGCATCCTTTTTTGGTGAAAAATCCCCAAATTTCATGAAAATTTGGAAAATTTTGCATTTTTCTAACTTTGAAGCTCTCTGCTTGTAAGGAAAATGGATATTCCAAATAAATTATATTTTTATTCACAAATACAATATGTCCACTTTATGTTGGCATCATAAAATGGACATATTTTTACTTTTTGAAAGAACTAGAGGGCTTCAAAGTAGAGCGGCAATTTTCAAAAATTTCATGAAAATTGCAAAATCTGAAGGGACAGATGTTACAGAACTACAACTCCCAGCATGCCTGGGCAGTCTAGGCATGCTGAGAGTTGTAGTTTGGCAACATCTGCAGGGCTGCCATTTGGGTACCACTGTAACAGTGGTCTCCAAACTGTGACCCTCCAGATGTTGCAAAACTACAACTCCCAGCATGCCCAGACAGCCTTTGGCTGTCTGGGCATGCTGGGAGTTGCAGTTTGGCACCCACTAGGAAGAGCAGCAGTAAATATCGCTTACTTTATTCGGATAGAATAACATTTTTTTTTTTTTTTTATTCGCTCATTTCTATATATATTTGCTTCGGGACATTCGGAAATAAATGGGTTTACGTTGTACATTACTAATAATATAGGTGGCTTATAATTCATGAATGTTCTCAGGCTCCTGAACAGATAGATGCTCCTTGTATCTGTTGCAGCTCAGAGCAAATGATGGAGGTCCTGACTGAGTGATCCAGTCTGTGAACTCAAATGGTACTTGGAAATAGTTTTCTAAACCTGACAACCCCTTTACTATTTACCCCAGTGTATACATAGCCTTCTCTTGCTTATCTCAAATTGAGGATATAAATGTTTATTCAACCCAAAGCAAAAACATTTACCACTTTTGGCCATGTATAAAAAAAAAAAAATATATTATATTTATATATATATATATATATATTATACAGAAATTCTTCTTTTGTTTACTCCCAGGGCTAGAATTGTGCAATTTAAATTCTTGACAATGGGCTCATGGGCAAGAAAAGACATTACTATCCACACTGCTGATGAACCATGAGAATAGAACTGGCGGAGGCCCCCTTAAAGGCATTCATTGCAAAGAAGAGAAGGACACTTGAAGAGTCCTCGGGTTTTTAAGACTGAGAATTTGCCAACAGTATCCTTAACTTTTGCAGTACTGTTCTAATCTAGATAGAAAATATCAGCAATGTGTTTTGTGCTTATAGTAATTTCCCTTGACACTACTAGGTCTCTGTGAAAATTAAAGGGGATGTCCCCTTTCAGAATGTAGCCCCGCAAGATCAGCTGATCAGTCTCCTTCGGGCACCCCCAGAAATCCAATTACTTTGCAGGGGAATGTTGTGACCAGTCAAGCATTTCCTCTGTAGAGGCCACTGCAGGGAAAATGTTGTATTACATGGTAAACACTCAAATGTCAGTCCGCTGGTATGGGAACCGCTAATACAGAGCAGCTCTAAGATATGGCTTATAAAGGGGTTTCCAGGCTAAAGAGCCTTATCTAAGTTTCCTTACGTCCTAATAGGACATAGCTGATAGCACTTTTGCTGATGTTTTAGTTTAATATAACAAATTGGCAGCCATTCATTCGCAATACAACACATCTGAATTAGGATATTGAAGGTACTCACCCAGTGAGATGGCCCCAACGTCTTGCTTAGGAGAGGCTTTCCTAAATGACTAGGTGGCACTTTTGCTAAAGTTTCTTTTAACTAGGATGAAACATAAAAGATAAAAGTTAGGTAAAAAAAACAAAAAAAGCCTGTACAAATAGAAACTTTATTGACATTGTACTAGAATTAACCACTTCCAGACCAGGCTCATTAGCCCCCCTTTCAGACCAGACAGATTTTCAGATTCTTTGTTGAGTAAATGTAAATTCATTAAGCTTCAAAAAATAAAAATAAAAAAAATAAATTCGCGTTCAGTTATTGAAATAATTTTTGCACCATTTTTTTCCCATGATACATCAGGCTTTAACATCATGTTACTGTTTTTTCTTTTAAGTTTTTCTTCTAGACTTTTGTAGAGTGTGCGAGTTTAGCTTGTCACGCAGTGGATTTTCTGTCTGGATGACTACCCTTTGAATACATGTAGTTTCATGTACTGAAGCAGACATAGAATTTTTTTTATTTTTTTTTTTACTGTTGCTGCACAACAGGCTGCAGGCAGTCCTTGGATAAACAACCTTGGATTGATACGCAATATTATAGTAGGGAGAGAAAAGAAATGACACTGGCATGGGAATCATAAAGTAAGTCACCTTATACATAGCAAGATAAGTAAGAACAAAAAGGACTCCAGCTCACCGTAAATCATTAGGTCAAGGAGATACATCTGCAGGGAGCACGAGAGCAGGAAAGCCGAGCCATATCCTCGGTGAAGTAGGATAATCCAAATGGAGGAAAGGGGGCGGGGGGGGGGGGGGGGGGGGGGGAACTCCAGCTCCGCAATACGAGTAAAAATTAACCTTTAATGATGCATGGTTAAAAAATTTCCATAGTCCAAAAATTAACAAAAAAGACAGACAGTGCTCAGAGAGTTAAAACCCACGTCAACCAACGTGTTTCGGACCAACTAAGGGTCCTTAGTCATGGTGCTGCCATGACTAAGGACCATGACTAAGGACCCTTAGTTGGTCCGAAACACGTCGGTTGACGTGGGTTTTAACTGTCTTTTTTGTTAATTTTTGGACTATGGAAATTTTTTAACCATGCATCATTAAAGGTTAATTTTTACTCATATTGCGGAGCTGGAGTTCCCCCCCCCCTTTCCTCCATTTGGATCACCTTATAACATTTACTGTAAAAAATTAGACAATGCACTCACCACCAACTTGATAGATGAATGATCCAGACTTTATTCAACTTGAACATAAGAATACTTCCAAACAGACGGACACACAGGGAGCATTGATGGACAGGTGAGGCGGGGGGGGGGGGGGGCGGTCCCCTGTTCCTCCCCCCCCCCACCGCCTCACCTGTCCATCTATGCTCCCTGTGTGTCCGTCTGTTTGGAAGTATTCTTATGTTCAAGTTGAATAAAGTCTGGATCAGGGGTAGGCAACATTTTTGTAGTGCTGTGCCCAAATTTATGTAGGTAGGTAGCTAGGTAATTAGGTTGCTATGTAGGCAGATAGCCAGGAAAGTAATATGGTTGGAAGCCAGGGAGTGAAGTAGCCAGGCAGGTAATTGGGTAGGTAGCTAGGTAGGGAAGTATCCAGTGCTCCTCCACATCATCCCCCCTCAACTCCTCCACATCATAACCCTCCCCCTCTCACCTGCACAACCCCCCCCCCCCCTGACCTCCTCCACATCATCACCCCCTCTCACCTGCACAACTTTTCATCACCTACCCTCTCCAGCTGATGCCAGGATGATTAAAAAAAAAATACTTTTACTCACCTATACGCAGGCAGGGATCTCCTCAGCAGCACAAGCTAGCTGCGCTCTTCTCCTGCTATAGTGCAGGCGCCGATGAGTGACGGCAGAGTTCACAGGTCTATTCTCAGTGAAGCCGCAGGTCCTGCGGCTCACACCAAGAGGAGGCTTTAGCTGTGTGTGCGCACAAAGCTTAAAGTGGCGCTCGCTCGCCTAGGGATCTGGGACAAGTGTCCTGGATCCCTATTAGCAGAGTGAGTGCCTCTCCACCCGGTGCCCCACGTGCCATGAGTGGCACGTGTGCCAGGGGTTGCCAACCCCTGGTCTGGATCATTCATCTATCAAGTTGGTGGTGAGTGCATGGTCCTCATTTTCTACAGTACTTGTCTATATTGAAGTCTCTCAGTCTTGGGATAAGGGCACCTCCACGATCCAGAGTAAAGTAAGACTGACACACGTGCTGAATGTTGTTTATTACTACTGCATAGCATTGAAGCTGTTTACTACTAGTGGTGTCAGATGTCTTTTCTTTTCTCCGTTTCATTCACCTTAAAACATTGTCACTTCAGCTTTGCTGATTCATCTACTAAATCTTTCATTTTACATATTAATGCTTACCAAATTCATTGTCAGTTTCTATTGGTACATCTCTTAGATGAGTTAAAAGGGGTTGGCCGCCTTTCACACATTTTTATAAATAAACCACTGCAGTAAGTATTACTTACACATACTGCGAGTCTTCTGTGCGGCCTGTTATCTCACATCACTCGGCTCTGCTCCTGCCCCTGTATGCGGCCGGACAGCTTATAATCCATACATGGATGCCTATAAAGAAGCACATGACAATACACGTCACTGTGCTGCAATCTTTGCTTAAGAGCAGTGTACTGCTATGGAGTAAGAACAATAGCATGTATCGTCACATGCTCCTCCATAAGCAGCCATGTGGGGATGATGAGCCGACCGGCTGCATACAGGGGCTTGGGATAGAGGGGAAGCGGAGCCATGTAATGTGAGAGAATGGGACTGTATGGAAGGCTCACAGTATGTGTAATTAATAGATTATACTTACTGCAGTGGTTCATTAAAAAAAAAAAAATTTATAAAAAGGTAGCCAACCCCTAAAAGTCTTTCCTATGAACATATTACCTTTAACTGCTTCGCTCCAATGAGAACAAATACCAAGATATATTGTTCGTTAGTAAATCATAGCTGGACAAATAGTGACAAATGTGCCTAGAATAAGACAGACGTGATAAGACAGTTAGGAAGTCCAATACCTCCACTTAACTTTGGATGTGTTAGGTCTCTCTCTTTAACCCCTTAAGGACCAAGCGTTTTTCAGTCTTTGCACTTTTGTTTTTTTCCTCCTTACATTTTAAAAATCATAAATCTTTTAATTTTGCACCTAAAAGTCCATATGATGGCTTTCTTTTTACGCCACTAATTCTACTTTTTAATGACATTAGTCATTTTACCCTAAAATTTACTGCGAAATGGAAAAAAATATCATTGTGCGACAAAATTGAAAAAACGCTATTTTGTTAATTTTGGGGGCTTCCGTTTCTACGCAGTACATTTTTTGGTAAAAGTGACACCGTATCTTTATTCTGTAGGTCCATGCGATTAAAATGATACACAACATATAGGTTTGATTTTGTCGTACTACTGGAAAAAAAAAAATCATAACTACATTCAGGAAAATGTATACGTTTAAAATTGTCCTCTTCTGACCCCTATGACTTTTTAATTTTTTCACAAATAGGGCAGTATGAGGGCTCAACTTTTGTGCCATGATCTGATCGGTACCATTTTTGATTGGACTTTTTGATCGTTTTTTATTTTAAAAAAATTAGGATATAAAAAGTGACCAAAAATACGCTATTTTGGACTTTGGAATTTTTTGGCACATACACCATTGACCGTGCGGTTTAATTAAGGATATTTTTATGGTTCGGACATTTACGCACGCGGCGATACCACATATGTTTATTTTTATTTACACACTTTTTTTAAAATGGGAAAACGGGGGTGATTCAGATTTTTATTAGGGAAGGGGTTAAATCACATTTATTAACAAGTTTTTTTTTTACTTTTTTTATGCAGTGTTATAGTCTCCTCTAGGGGCTGTAACATTTCATATACTGATTGCAGGCACTGTTCAACGCACTGCCATAGGAATGCATTGATCAGTGTTTTCTGTGCTTGATTGCGCAAGCCTGGATTTCAGGCTTGGAGCAATGAAATGCCGGTCGGACAGCCGGGAAGAAGGTAAGACACCTCTCGCTGTCCTCTCAGCTGTTCGGGAGGCCGCAATTTCCCTGCGGCAGTCCCGAACAGCTCCGCTGAGCTAACCGGCAGTGTATTCTCCCATTTTAGACGCTACAATCAACTTTGATCGCAGTGTCTAAAGGGTTAATACCAGACATCAGCCCGATCGGCAATGTCACGGGTCCTGGTTGCTGATAGCAACCGGGACCCCGCAGATACGAAGCACGTACAGCTTCTGAGTGCGCTTCACAGATCGGGAGCCGGCCACAGACGTAAATATATACGTCCGTGGTCGTTAAGGGGTTAATAAGCATTGCCAAGGAGAAAACAAAATATGTGGTAGATGAATCAGTAACACAAATGCCATGTTTGTACAAAGGTGGCAGTAGTGCATATATGTGGTTAAAGCAAAAAAAAAAAAAAAAAAAAGAGGTTACCTTTCCTCGCTTCCTGGGGGCTCTCTTCCTTTTTGATCTCTTCTCAGGCTAAGACCTACTTACCTGGCATGAAGGGGACAGTATAAGATGGTTGGGCAGGTTCTATGTCGCGATGGCTGCATGTGGAAGGAGCACTTCCCACATGTGGCGACCAATGTACAAATGTTGTTGTCGCAACATTGTTCATACATCATTGTTCATACATCATTCTTCATACATTGGCCATCACATACAGACATGGTGTCGCCCACATGCAGCAACTGCATATTAAACAGCCCATTGTGATCTACATAATGGTCAATAATAACAAACACACACCCAGTTTCTCTCAAGCATTTGCCAAGATAAAAGTATTACCTTTGAGAGTAAGACAAAACTTACTTTTTTCTCAATTCCACTGAAAAACTGGAACATAGTTATATTGGCTGGAGGCTTGGACATTCCGAGAGTCATACATATTGTCTTGAGCTCCTTGAAGACGTCACTGCCACCATCTTGCTCTTTTTTTGCAGGTATATTTACACACAGCATTCTTGCAGCCTCAAGTTCCGATATCAAATACGCTGTGGAGAGTCAGGATTATATTGAAACTTATATTTACCTTAGTCAGACAAAGAATATCTAAAACAATATTTTCCTATGCTACGTTCACACTGCCGCTGTGCTTCACTAAAAGGAGCTCTGACACCCAGTCCATTGGAAGGACGGGAACTGAGCAGAGGAAAAAAACACTTTTCTCCGCTCAACTCTGCCAGGACCCAGCAGTGTCTGCTATGCTCCATCGGTCCAAAAAGAGAGCTGAACTGAAATGGCAGTGTGATCCCAGCCTAATACAACAGTCTGACATTACAATCCCCAAGATATTTACCAAGGTTGTCACAAGTCGTAATATTTTACATTGTTAACAGCAGTAGGGCTGCAGCTAACTATTATTTTAATAATCGATTAATTGCCGGTTATTTCATCGATTAATCGGAAAAAAACGTCAAAATGCCAAAGCTGATTCTACTTGAAAAAGTATGTACAATGGCCATATTAAAAGGCTCTAGCATGTGATGTGGCCAAACAGCAGCAATTTTGGCCTTTTTTTATTTTGTTTATTTTTATTTTTTTTATGCTTACGCCGGTTGCTGTACAGGATCATTATTAATGATCCTGTACAGAAACCAGCATAAGGGAGAATTCCGGAATATAAAAATTGTCGCCCATACTGCCGGCAGTAAAAAAATAAATGTACATACCTTCCTCCGCTCCCCCGGGGCCTCTGGTAACCGTCTCCGGTCTCTGCCGCGATCCACTTCCTGGTTGCCGGTGGTCGGATGAATCAGCCAATCACCAGCCGCAGCGCAATCCGACTTGGCCGGCGATAGGCTGAGCGGCAGTTTGAAAACACTTCAGGACAAAAAATTCTTCACTACACCGGCACCTGCCGGAGTCGGTTACCGGAGGCCCCGGGGGAGTGGAGGAAGGTATCTTTATTTTTTTACTGCAAGCACTATGGGGGCCAATTTTTATGGTCTGGAGTTCTCCTTTAAATTTGATATTGCCACATGGGTATCTATCTGAACTATTAAAATAAAATGTTAATGATTTACAAAAATTTAATTTTAATAGTTCAGACAGATAGCCATGTGGCAGTATCAGATATGTAAAAAAAAATATATATATATAAAAATAAAAAAATACACGTTTTACTTTTTTTGTATAGCAATAGCAAAATGGGGAGCTAATTTTCATTGAAGGAGTGGTTTATTTACATTTTTTTTTTTTTTTACTTTACACTTTTTATATAGCAAGCCTATACACATGGGGGTATGTGCAGACTGCAGAGCATTGCACCCGACCCATGTCTAGTACAGACTCTGTAGTACAAACACTAGGATGCAATGCTCTGCACACCCCTCCATGTGTATAGCAGTGTATATGTACTACATACACACTGCTTTACAAATAGGGGTATGTGCAGAGCATTGCATCCTGGTGTCTGTAGTACAGACACTAGGATGCAATGCTCTGCACATACTACCAAGTGTATAGCAGTATGTATGTAGTACACACTTACACTACTATAAACATGGGGGTATGTGCAGAGCATAGCATCCTAGTGTCTGTACTACAGACACCAGGATGCAATGCTCTGCACATGACCCCATGTGTATAGTAGTGGAAGTGTGTACTATATACACACATGGTAGTATGTGCAGAGCATTGCATCCTAGTGTCTGTAGATGATGCTCTGCAGATACCCCCCATGTCAATATGCAATGCGGCAGTAACAGTGGCAGGGCGCATTAAACAGCAGGAAACTGGCCTAACGGCGGCAGTAGTACAGGTGAGGTCCAGGCCAGCCCGAGGCTCCATAAAATGGAGGCACAATGTACAGAGCGTCCACAAGCAGTGGGGGAGGGGGTGGAGTTGAGAAGCAGTAGCAGCACGCGTGATTGGTGAGCAGTGGGTCAGCAGAAGGTGGGACTTAACGTACAGAGGGCGCGGCCTAGCATCTGACCGCGTGCCCGTAGCAGCCTCATGACCGCCGGCGCCCGGACAACGAATCGGACGATTATTCGATAACGGGATTCATCGACAACGAATCCAGTTATTGAATTTCATCGATTTTATTGAATAATTGTTGCAGCCCTAAACAGCAGTAAACTGCATGACACCTTCATGTCCAAGAGGATATTGCCAGGAAAGTTAGTGGATGGCCACTGTAGCAAGGAAAAGGTAAGTAATATCTGTAGAATTAGGTCTAAATGAACATGTGATCACGTAATAATGTTTGTCCCAAGTCTACAGGTTTAAAAATATTCTTTGTTCAAGCTAACAGTGGAGGGTAGGGGTCGTTCCAGACTGAGTAGGAGTATTAATACCTTGTTTCAAATGTCACACTAGTATTCTGCCATTTCAATGTCTTAGTGCAGGGCTCACAGTACTTCCCCAGCTTCCTTAATGGTAAAATCATAGTGTGACATCTGGTACTAATATTCATGTCTCTGCAATATAGCTGCTTCACCAGTCTCTTCAGGAAAGCTGGGTGACAGGCAGTAAACATAAAGCTGTGGAAGTATAGTGAGCCATACACTGTGTACTGCCTTTTAAACAGCTTTCCCAGTCTCCTAAAGCTCCAGTAGTGATGGACCCCTTCTTTCCCTCACATGGTACTAAGTACATCACCACTGCCCCCTTTTCATCACCCAACCACACTAACTCACCAGGACACAGGCTCTGAGGTTCGGGATATGTTTAAAATTCTAGTAGCCTGAGAGTAATGTGATCAGGTGATTTCCAGAAGTCCCATAGACTTGCATCACCTGACTGTGTTTGTCTCAGGCTACATTTTAACTCGTGCATGAGTCCCTAATAGCCATTTGGAATGGGTTGTTCCCTTTAAGTACAGGTTGCAGTCACTAAATAATAGACTAATGATTGTTCTATGCTAACTAACTTACAATAAAACAGAAACTAGATCACTTACTCAGGAGGAGAAGACAGTTAGTCTTATCGAGAAGACGTTTGGTGACATCTCCAGATGTCAAAGATGTATATGGACAGTTCATCTCAGTCAGTAGGCCACTCATTTCTAACTGGAACCCTTCTGCTTCGGCAGGGCCTGTAATAAAAACAAAGAATGAGAAGAAACAAAACCAGAAAGTACTTATATATATATATATTTATTTTATTTTTTATATATAATTTATATTAAGGCAGACAAATAGCCAGCAGTTGAAATCCAACATATCCCATCCTTCTCTTCCTCAAACACATCTGTTAGGGGGAGAATAGTGTGGCCCTCATACACATTAGATGGTAGGCTGGCCCTGTACAGAAATGGTGGGGCCGGCCGACACATGTCTAATGTGTATGGGGCATTTAGAATGGTATTAGATTTACAAGAAGAATCTTTGAGCAGTGCCAAAGCAGGTTCAGCATCCCACAGACTTGGACATGTGGTGGTCCAAGAAGGAAGACTTTACTGATGAGGTATTCTCATGTGTGTCTATAGGGGGAGCACTCTCCCTGCCTCTTTCAGTGGTGATTGACAGACTTCCTTGTATACGGCTATATACACACACATCTATATACAGCAGCCTGCCAATGACTATTAAAAGTGGTAGAGGAATCCTCCCCTCAGGAATACACTGGACTGGTAACTATAAGTCCATTATTTTCTTTCTTTGCTCCTGTCAGCCAAACGGCACAAACTTTTTCTTCTTTTTCTTATAAGAAGAATAGACCTGTCCCTGTATCATGGTGTCCTCTTCCACATGGCAGTACATTTTAGAGACAAAACATCTGAGCAAAGCATCTGTCAAATGTGAGCTAGTCTGCCGATAAACATCAATATGCTTTACATTATCTGCTTACTATTCGTTGCTTCTACGTTTTCTTCCAATTTGCAGAACAACCTTAGCTCTGTTACAAGCCAAGCACACAGCTTGGTATATTCTGGGGAAAGAGCTCCTTGGGCGGCAGCTTGGATCAAGGCTCCTTCATCCATCAAGGAACCTTTGTATCTGTGGAAGACAGCAATGTAGATGGTAATAAACTTGGCACATCCCACAGATAATACCGCACCTTACATAATAGTACATTGCGCTACTTAGAAGCTGTTATCAGGAAAAATTTTACTAAACCAACAAGAACGCAATGGGGACATTTATCATTGTTGTCTTTAAAAAGCGAGTTTTGCAGTCATTTTTTGTGCTTTGGTTTTGCTTGTGTGCGACACATTTATCATACTACAGTAGAATCTCCCAATAGTGGACACTCATGGGGAATAAAAAAAGTGTCCGCTATTGGGAAAAAAGGCTCGAAAATCATTCTAAATGTCTGAATACTGTACTGTACTCACTCCAGAGTGTAATTACCTATAAAACATGATAAAAAGCAATATTACAGTACAATCTCCCAGTGCCGATTAATCATCCCCCTTTATACCCTGTGCAACCTTATGCCTTGTGCCAAATTCCCTGCCCCCCCTGTACCACATAATTTCCCCTTGATCCCACCTGTGCCATTTCATTCCCCATTACTACCCTCTGTGTAAATTCATCACCCCCTCTTTATGAAATGGCAAAGGGGGATAAAGGGGGAATGAAATGGCACGGGGGGGGAGGGGGGGTTAAAAAATGGCACAGGGGGTGGTAAAGAAGGGGTGATGAATTTGTCCAGAGAGTAATAGAGGGGCAATGAAATAGCACAGAGGGAATCAAGAGGAAATAATGTGGCACGGGGGGGGGGGGGGGGGGGGGAAATCAGGGAAGGAGGGAGTGAATGATGTGGCCGGTGGATGTACAGAAGCATAAGACCACTGTTTAAACAGGGCTCTTCTGCTTGTGTGCTGGGGCTACTGCCCCCTGGGAGTCTGGGCCCCATACTGGGGTAGTGGCTATACCCCCTGACAGCGATTCTGTGTACAAGGTAGGGCCAGAGCATAAGCCTGGTTGTCCCCTATTGGGAGTGTGCGTGCCCACTATTGGACGTGTTCTCTATTTGTAGGGGGCAAATATGTTAAGTATTATGGGACTCTGCCGGGGAATTAAAAACTGTCCACTATTGGGAGGTGTCCGCTAAGGGAGATTTTACTGTATCAAGGGTTGATAAATTTGGCGCACATAAGAAAAAAATAAATAAAATAAAAGTGCCCTTCAAAAGCAGTTTTGTAAGCCAGATTTGGGTTTTTCAACTTTTTTTATGCCTAAATGAAAAGTTGCTCAGGTAAGGCTGTTTGGATCTGTGCACCCACAAAAAGAAAATGCTTAGGTGGATGTGCAACATTTTGTGCACCCGGTGTAAGAAAAAGAAAAAAAGCTTTAAATGCAATGATAAATCTCCACTATAGTACCTATACTTCTAATACTGCACCCAACCGTGTGTCGAGGAGAGCTCTTCTGGATGGACTTCTTCCTAATGTCAGTAATGTAAGTGCTGCAACATGACCAACTTCAGTTTCTACAGTGGTGATTCTGAGGGGTGCACCCTCATTTCTGACCATCTGTCCCTAGTTTAAAAAGAAAAACAGTTCTCTGTTCACCCACACTAAACCTAATACACGGGGTTATAGTGTGGATGAACAGGAGACCGATGAGGGGTTAAATACATACCTGCACTCCGAAGAGCGGCATCTATCTTCAGTGAGGAGAACTGGAGGCTGAGCTGGAGGCGGGCCCGCCGGCTATATATGAATATTTATTGTCACGGGTCATGTGAGCGCTGCGCTGACTGAGTGCTCACATGACCCGCAACAATGAATAATTTAAATTGGGCCGGCGGGCCCACCTCAAGCGTGCAATTCACTGAAGATAGATGCTGATCTTCGGAGGGACAGATCTCCTGAGAGCAGGTATGTATTTAACCCATTAACCCCTCACCGGTCTCCTGTTCACCCACACTATAACCCAGTGTATTGGGTTCAGTGTAGGTGCACAGATGACAGTTTTCGTGGGTGCATCAGCAGGTACCCCTTATACCAGTGATCCCCAGCTGTTGTGTTGCAAAGCTACAACCTCCACATGCTGCATGACTTACCGTATTTTTCGCCGTATAAGACGCACTTTTTCTTCCCCAAAACTGGGGGGGAAAAGTCGGTGCGTCTTATACGGCGAATACACCCCTATCGCCTGCGGCCATCAATGGCCAGGACCTGCGGCTAATACAGGACATCACCGATCGCGGTGATGCCCTGTATTAACCCTTCAGACGCGGCGATCAAAGCTGACCGCCGCGTCTGAAGGGAAAGTGACACTAACCCGGCTGTTCAGTTGGGCTGTTCAGGACCGCCGCGATTTCACCGCAGCGGTCCCGAACAGCCCGACTGAATAGCCGGGTTAGTGCTTCCAGGACACCGGGGGGGACCTTACCTGCCTCCTCGGTATCTTCTCCGTTCAGGGATCCCCTGTATGCCGGTGCGCTCCTTCCTCGTCATCACGTCGTCGCGTACGTGCGTCGGCGTGCGTAACGACGTGATGGCGGCGACGGAGAGCAAGGATACCCGGCCGGCAGCAGAGACGTTCCGGAGCAACGGGGACACGGCGACAGCAATGGAGCGACATCCAGGGCAGCGGTGACGAGTCCGGAACGGCGGGGACACGTGAGTATTACCTCCTATACCAGTGGTTTTCAACCTGCGGACCTCCAGATGTTGCAAAACTACAACTCACAGCCAACGGCTGTCCGGGCATGCTGGGAGTTGTAGTTTTGCAACATCTGGAGGTCCGTAGGTTGAAGACCACTATTGGGTTCAAAATCTAAATTTTTTTAGATTTTGCACCTATAAATTGGGTGTGTCTTATACGCCGGTGCGTCCTATAGGGCGAAAAATACGGTATGTCATTTCTCAGCTGCCAGAGAGCCGCAGATTAGAGATCACATCGCTACACTGCCCATCTGGGCTGACAAAAACTGTACAGGGGAAAAGTGGTGCAATTGCCCATAGGAAACAATAAGATTGCTTCTTACATTTAAAAAAATAAAAAGGCCTCTAAAAAAAGGAAAGAAGCGATCTGATTAGTTGCTATGGGCAACTGCCCCACTTTTCCACTACACAGGTTTTGATAAATTTCCCCCCATGGTGTCCACACAACTGCAGAAATTACTGATTTAAAGCGAACTTGTCACTAAGAAAAACATTATGTAACTAACAGGAATACCTAATTCCTCTAATAATACTGCGCCGAATGATATCCCAGGGAGCTCAGCCTGATCATGTGACATTTAGCAAATTTACTTTTTGAAACTGTCCTGCGCCGTATGCTTATGCCCCATAACTAGTCATTGGGGCAGGCGGATTCCGAGAACTAGTCACGGCCTCACAACCGTAATCCTGCCCGAGATACGTCTGACAAGTCAGATAGTTTCCTAAGTCCCCCACTTCCTTTCCCCCAGAGCTCTGAGCATGCCTAGTGGATGATGTGGGCTCCTGTGGCTTGTCAGTCACGAGATCACGACTAGTTCTTAGGAGCCGCCCTCCTCGATGACTAGTCACAGGGCATTGACATACAGAGCGGGTCAATTTAAAAGTTCATTTTCCGAACATGGAGTAGGATCGGGATGAGCTCTCCAGGCAGACGCTGTATTATAACAGGTATTCTGTATTGTTTTAATAACATTTCTCCTATCGACAGGTTCCCTATAAATCAATCGTTTCTGCAGTGGTCTGTGTACATGAGGGGAGACTGATCAAATCCTGTGTATTGGAAAAGTTGACCAGTTGCCCATAGCAACTAATCAGATTTCTGGTCTTTTTAAAAAATAAAGCCATCTGATTGGTTGCTATGGGCAACTGGTCAACTTTTCCAATACACAGGATTTGATAAATCCCCCCCCCCCATGAGCTTTATATTTTCTATCACTATCGTGCAGTCGGCCCAGATGGGCGGTGTAAGGATGTGGGGGAAGATTAATCAAAATCTGTCCAGAGGAAAAGTTGCTGAGTTGCCCATAGCAACCAATCAGATCGCTTCTTTTATTTTCCAGAGGCCTTTTTATAAATGAAAGAAATAATCTGATTGGTTGCTATGGGCAACTCAGCAACTTTTTCTCTGGACAGGTTTTGATAAATCTCCCCTGTGATCTCTAATCTGCATCTCCCTAGTAAACTACAGCTTCAGGCACGCAGTATTTGGACATATTTTGGGTTGTAGCTTTGCATCGGCATTAGATCACTGGTACATTCATACCACGTTTTTTGCAATACAGTTCCCGTATACGTTTTCAATGTGAAAACCGTATGCATTGACTCTCCATTGAAAACCGTATGCCAAAAGATGCATCAGGTTGTGTCCGTTTTGCATCCTGTACGGTTTTGTCAGTTTTTTTTCCCGTACCCAAAATCGTAGTCTACTACGTTTTTTTTGTGAAAAACTGTATTAAGGCTGCATTCACATCTCGTTTTTGCAATACGGGTCCCGTATCCTGTTTCTGTACAAAAAACGTATGTCTCCAAACTGGACCAAAACATATGCAACCGTATACAACCGTATATGCCTCCCCACGTTTTTAAACCGTATGTCTGTTTGCATACGTTTTAATAAGTTTTCCTTGAAAAAAAACGGATACGGTTTTATGTTTGTCAACATTTTAAATAAAGTTTTTTTGGTTTTTTTTCCACGCACATACGGTTTAAATGTTTACCATAGAACTCCATTTTAAAATAACCGTATACAGGTTGGATACGGTTTTTGACAGGGACACAAAACCGTAGTAGACTACGGTTTGGTGTACCGTTAAAAAACATATAAACACGTAAATGATGCAAAACATACACAACCTGATGCTACGGTTGGCGTACAGTTTACAATGAAATGTCTATATATACAGTTTGCAATACGGTTCGATACGTTTTTTACAATGAAACTGGATACGGCAACCGTATTGCAAAAACGAGATGTGAATGCAGCTTAAACCATATACTTTTTTTTACATTTTTACATGGGAGTCAATGGGAACCATACAGAACCGTATGTGCATACGGTTCCATCCGGTTTTCACCATATGGATTTTGACTTTGCACAGTTTTTTTTTCTTGGAATTTCAATCAAACAATTGAAACTTTATTCAAAATGGAGTGAAACATTAAAATCGTATACTTTTTTTTCTTACAAAACGGATGCAACCGGACATCATTTTTCAAACCGTATACGGTTTTTAACTGTATACGGGTTGACATTTGTACACACGTTTTGATACAATTTAGTCAGGTTTTGAGGAATCCGTTTTTCCATCAAGAACCCGATACGTGAACTGTATTGCAAAAACGTGGTGTGCATGCACCCCAACCAGGTTGCCCCTGACTGTTGCACTACTACAACTTCCAGCATGCCCGGACAGCCATCGGCTGTCCGGGCATGCTGGGAGTTGTAGTAGTGCAACTGTCAGAGGCATCCTGGAATAAAGGGTGCTTACTGATAAACCCTCTTGGCTTAGGTTAGGGTTCCATGGTCACCGATAAGGGTGCCCCCCTCAGGATCACAGCTGTAGACAGCGACCATATTGCGGCACATACATTGCTGCCACCTGACACTTGGCAGAAGTCTATCCAGAACAGATTTCAGGCCACAGAGAATGGAAATGTGCCCGCATTCACTTTCATTAGCTATGATTCAGCACCATAGCCATCTTTGCCACCTGTGCACCCAAGGGGGCCCCAGCTGTGCCATCTACATACAGGATGATGGCACCAGACACCCCATTATAGTAACACAGGTCTCAGGATACACCCTGATCTCCAGCAATCTCTATGTTCAGTGCTATATATAGACTTAGGGGCAAAGTGTCCGTCCTGTAGGGTATGACAGCTGTCACCACCGGCACCGGGATCAGCCTATAGACCCGCAGAGAACACATGGACAGCAGGATCCCGGGCCAGCAGTGATGACTGCACCGTCCATGACGCAGGGAGCTGAGTGATATGACAGTATACAGGTCACAGCCATACCCTAAATCCTCCAGCGCCTCCAGAATGTCATTCTCCATGATGTCACAGTCCATGGCGTCAGCAGATCCTGAGCTGCACAATCACGACAGCTGCAACGTGGGCGCACGGGCGACTGCCGGCTGGGACAGGAGATGTGGCAGCCTACAGCCTGCTGGGCGAAAGGACCTGTGATGACGTCACGACCATGCCTCCGCTACATGCCAGAGTCTGGAACATCCTAGTGTGCGAAAGGACCTTTGGTGATGTCATGGTCATGTGATCAGTCACATGAGTGGGAGGAGTCTGTCTCGGGGCTCTGCTACTGGAGGGCTTTGGTGTAGGTTGTGAGAGTCTGTGCAGAGAGTGGTTGACGTGTGCGCAGCCGTACTGCCAGCAGTGTACGTGCACTCTGCATACATGCATTATACGCACACGCGGCTCTGTACGTCATATATTATACACACATGAAAGCTCCACCTCTAGGAGAAGTCCCATGAATAAAATATCCAGCACATCCAGAGTTATAAAAGTATAAAGTCTTTATTCCAGCTCCGTAGAGATAAAACGCATATAACAGTAAGCGGTAATGGATAAAAATACTGACGCGTTTCGTTAATGTCCTTTGTCAAGGTATAAATGCTATCAACCTTAGGAAACGGATAACAAGCTTTCTTGGTCCCCACCCGTGAGGAGAGTAGCAATGGTATAGTCACTCAATAAAGCATATGAACACCTGTAAACAGTCATATAAGTGCACATGTATGAGAACATTATTTCAGATATGCATGCATATAAAATGTTTAAACTGAACTATATAACACTTACATACATTTGTCTGCACAAGAAAAAATATGAATCATATCAAAAACCGCAAAGTGTGAATATAGCTCAGAGTAGTCATATCCATCCAATTTACATTCATAGGGCAAAGGAAAAACGTATACAAGGAAAAAAAAAAAAAAAATATATATATATATATCTATATATATATATATAATGCAAAAAAGTATATGTATACTTGCAAAAAGATTTTGTACAAGAAATCCGGTCATAACATAACTCACTATGAATATATATAGATATATATATTTACTAGCTGAGTACCCGGTGTTGCCTGGTTTTTCCTTCCTAATCCTTGTTGGGGAGGAAAATCAACAGAGGAGGAAGCTTTTGACTTTATATCCCATCCTCATGTATTGTTGTCATATCCCAACCCCATATCCCATCCTCATATCTCAACCTCATATCCTATCCAAACATCCCATCCTCATATTCCGTCCTCATATCTCAACCTCATATCCCGTCCTCTTATCCCGTCCTCATATCCTGACCTCCTATCTCGACCTCATATCCTATACTCATATCCTGACCTCCTATCCCGTCCTACCTCGACCTCATATCCCGTCCTCCTATCCCAACCTCCTATCCCCTCTTCATATCCTGACCTCATATCTCAACCTCATATCCCGTCCTAATTTCTCGACCTCATTTCCCGCCCTCCTATCTGGACCTCCTATCCCGTCCTCCTATCCCGTCTTCATATCCCGACCTCATATCCTGTCCTTATGTCCCATCCTCATATCCTGTCCTCAGGTGGGACTGATTTGTGATGAAGATATTGTAAACTGAAAATAGAAGGGGACGTGGCCTTGTGGGACTGGGCGTAATTTGCAAGGCAGACTGATGCACAAAAAGGTTAGAAAACAAAAGGGGTGGGGCTTAAACAGTGGACGTGTCTTTGTGAAATGGGGTGTGGCTTGCAAGTCAGATTGACACATTCACCAGGAGATGCAGAATGGAGCTTGTGGAGTAAGGTACTGGAAGTCCCATATACTTGCATGGGACTTGAAACCCACCTTTTATATAAGGGTGTAGGTAAGGGTTCATTTAACTATCATATCTTTTTATTTGACATATAAGTAATATGTACCAGGTATTATGGAAATATCTCCAGCCGTAGGGAAGTTATGTGGGAACATACATTTCCCATAGACTTGTATGGGACCTTAAACAAAAACCCTGCCCCTGGCAAATGGGGGTGAGTAGGGGTTAAATCACCTATCCTATGTTTGTTGTTGACATATAAGTAACATGTGTGCCAAGGTTTATGTTAATATCTTTAGCCGTTTGAACGTTATCCTGGAACATACACACACACACTGAGTTTTATATATATAGATTATTATAAATAATTTATTACTCCAAAAATGAAAAAGAGCAATAGTATTAGTGATATGTACCTACCAGTATTATAAGCATATAGCTAATAAAACAGTATGGTGTCTCTTAGCAACGAACCTACAGCCTTCTTTTAGAATACCTTCAAGTGTGGTGTCTTTACATATAACGTCCAAATGCAGTGGTGTTTGCTCACCTCCGGAGCCGAATCTCCGACACACCTGTGCTGTCACGGACCCGCCGGTCCCGCCCCGGCTTCAACAGCGTATAGAAGGAAGAATTGTCCGGCACCAGGTATGCTCTAAAAGATTTCTTTTATTCATGCCATAGCAAGGAAACAGACATCACAGGACTGTGGTAATCTGACGCGTTTCGCTCTCTCTTGAGCTTAAACGTAGACTAAATTCAACAGACCAACATGCAAATTTAAAATAGAGACTCGATGGTCACATGATAAAATACCTGACATAGGTAGTGATTATAAAAACCCGGCATGGATATCATCTGTTAGTATTACAGAATGGGTTGGATCCTATCATTAGTGCGTTATTCGCTGTGTGTATATCCTATGAGTGTAAATATACTCCAAATATTCCAAATATTAAGTGCAAAAAACGACAGATATGCACAAAATAGGTTGCGGTATGTTGGTATCGTGCATGTATAGGTCAATAGTAGAATGGGATAATTTATCTCCATAACTAAATAACTCAAAAAAACTACATACATGGATATATATGTGTTAAAATTACATGCATTGGATGGATTACGGCATGTCAATATCACACATGCACGGGTAAATAATGCAAAAGGATAAGCAACCTCTTTATATGTGTAATTCTGTAACCTACGTGCATGTATACATATACTAAAAGATGATATTTATACCATGAATTACTGGATGTACATAAATAAATTGAAACACTGCACAATTTGCTCTGTTTTGGTTTACATATATATCCATTGCGTATTAATACCATCATTTTCAGTAACCGCACTCTAATAGGTCTCAAAACACACTAGGCGGAATCACCCTCCCAACACTCGCACTAAGAGAAATTATTGGTCTACCAAAAATATGAATTGATAAAACATAATAAGGGGCTGCGGCGCTCGGGGCATCTGGGGAGGCATATAACGCTAGACTATATTCTTATGTACAGGTCATGATTAAATCTAAGCGTTTGTTCATTCCCCGCGGGTATCTGGTATCCAAAAGAAATATCCAATATGTCTCTCTATTGAAGAGGCGTTTTCTCGCATCCCCTCCTCTAATACCTATCTTAACCCTTTCTATACCAGACACCCGCAGGGAATCCAACTCCCCCGCGTGCACATCCCGAAAATGGCGTGATAACATGGAAATACCTACTCCTTCACTCCTACTGTCGGAGATATGTCTCCTGATTCTTGTTTTAAGGGTATTAGTAGTGCACCCTACATATTGCATGTTACACTTGGTACATGTGGCCACATAAACTAACATCGTAGTATTGCTGTTAATGTATTCACGTAGTTGGTATGTTTTTTTAGTTACACAAGACATTATTTCTTTAGAGTGGTGCATATATTTGCATGTAATACATCGGTTGTGACCACAACCCCAATTCCCTACAATATCCAACCAATTACCATGTTTAATTTTGTCCTTTGTCCTGTATTCTCCTTTTTTAGAGTTAAATAGACTTGGTGATAGGGAGGAGCCCAATGAGGGTGCTTTTCTGGAGACCGCCATAATGCCCTCTTTAACTACCTCCCTCAATATTGGGTCTCCCTCTAAAACTGGTGTATACTTATGGATTATATTTTTAATTTGGGCAAATTGCGCACTGTATGTGGTAACAAAAACTGCTCTTTTTTGTTTATTTTTGGTATTTTGTGGACTATTAGCCCTTTTTCTTTTTCCAGTATATTGGATCAATTGCTCTCTATTAATGCCTTCTACTCTTTCCTGAGCCTTATTAAGACAGTCCTCTGTATAGCCCCTTCTGACAAATCTGCTTTTTAGCTCTCCTATCTCTTTTTCCCATTGTACAGGATCAGAGCAGTTCCTCTTGGTTCTGCACATCTCCCCAAAGGGGATATTCTGGACCACATGCTTTGGGTGGCAGGAGGATGCCATAAGGACTGAGTTTGTCGCCGTCTCCTTTCTATAGGGGACGACAACAATCTTAGACTCTCTGCTGGATAGGGAGATGTCCAAAAAATTGACTGAGGTGCTATTAAACTGAGCTGTAAATTTCAGATTCAAATGATTATTATTAATATAAGAAATAAACTCAAAAAAACGACATTCTGTGCTCCCCCAAATAATCAATAAATCATCTATGTAACGCCCTATCCAGCAGATGTTCTCAAAAAAAGGGTTACTGGGTGTAAACAAAAATTGCTGCTCCCAATAAAACATGAAAATGTTAGCGAAGGAGGGTGAATATTTGGCACCCATGGACGCTCCCCGGGTCTGAAGGAAGAAATCGCCATCAAACATGAAATAATTGTGCTGCAACAAAAATTCAGTAACCATGACGATAAATTCCTTCAGACCCGGGGAGTAACTACTAAATTGATCCAAATGACATGCCAGGGCAGTAAGACCCGCATCCCATGGGATGGATGGATATAATCCCACTACATCACAGGTAGCCCAAGACATATGTTCACCCCACTCTTTCTGATCTATAATATTAATAACATGTTTAGTATCTTGTAAAAAAGTGGGCGTGATTTTAGTGAGGGGTTGCAAATAGTGGTCCACCCACTCTCCAAGGCGCTCGGTGACCGATCCTATACCTGCCACGATCGGTCTAAGGGGAGGTGGAAATACCCCTTTATGCACCTTGGGGAGTGAGTGAAACACAGGAACTACTGGGGCCTCTACATGTAGATATTCTGCCAACTTACTGCTGAGAACACCCATAGCAACACCCTCTTCCAAAACTCTTTTTAACTTAGTTTGAATTGTTTTTGTTGGATCGCTACTGAGTTTCCTATAGGTGTCACCGTCTGAAAGGAGCTCTATGTTTAACTGTTTATACAGATCAGAATCAAGCACTATCACATTACCCCCCTTATCTGCATTACGTATGACAATATAGTTATTCTCGCTCAGTTGTTTTAGTGCCATCCTTTCTCCTTTATTCAAATTATCAGGTGTATGTTTTGACACTATTTTTTCATGCAAGTGCACAAGGTCCCTCTCCACCAACTCCTGGAATCTATCCAGGGCCTCCGATCGGGAGGCCACAGGATAGAACCCAGGGTTGGTGGAGTGGAACGGAACATCCAATGCGTCATTAACCACATAATTTTCACATTGCAAACTGCGCAGGTGAACCATATTCATCTGATCTTTAAAGTCCATACTCATACACAAGTCCACCTGTTGTAATGGTGAGGGTGCCACTTCCAAGCTTGCTAGCTGATTATCATCTTCTAATGAAAAAAAGTGTCTCTGTAATGTTAATCCTCGTGCTAGTCTATTGACATCCAACAAGGTATTAAATAAATTAAATGTGCAAGTAGGTACAAAGTTCAGTCCTTTGCTCAGCAGGGTAATTTGGGGAGTAGTGAGGGTACACGCAGATAAATTAATAACTGTGCTCACCTCGGAGTGAGGAGTGACCTCAAGGCGTATCTCTTGCCTCCGATGTCGGCGGCCGGCCCTCCTGGTTTTTCGTCTCCTTTTTGGCCCCATCGGTTTTTTGGAGCCGCACTTTGTTCCATGTTTCTATTCACATTGGAATCCGTATTCATTGCTGAAGATCCCACGTCTTGTGGGCTTCCTATTTCAGAAAAGCTCACTCTTCTGGGGGATCTTGAGCTTGGCCTGCGTCTGCGCCTAGATTTGGAGCGTGGAGTACGCAAGATGGATTTCGGGGTGTCACCTTGCGCCTCTCTATGAAGGTGGCAAGAAAAAACTTGATCATTATTGTAATCCTCCGTATCTCTGCGGAATTTCGTTTTTTTTGATCTCCATGATATTACTTTCCACTAGATCCAATTTCTTGAGGATACTTTGTTCCAACTTGGCAAACTCTTCATGATTCTTATATGGCAACAGTGATTCTTTAGTGTGTCTAGCTCCTTTTGCATGGTTTGAAGCTCTGATTCCTCTTCTTCAATGATATAGGATATCAGTTTCGCAGAGCAATCCAGGAGAGCCAAATCCCATTTGTTAATAAATTTCTGGGAATAGTTCTTGACTGGTCTTTTTTTCAGTCTTAGGCCACGTGGGACCAAACTTTTCTCCAGGTACGTGGTTAAGGTTTGGTGATCCCACCATGTTCTCATTTCTTTTATCATGAGGTCCTCCATCTGCCGGGTTAGAGTCAGCATGTCTGGGGGGGCTACATTCATAGCAGGTGCAGCAAAATCTTGGAACACCGAGCGTGCTTTTGTTGCTCGGTCTGGACCCAATACTTGTCGGTCTCCCAGTGCCGCTTGACTTAGTAGCTCTCCCCCTCCTGTGGAGAGTGTTTCCATGATTAGTGCTTGGCGTAGGTGTGTAGCTCCTCCACAGCAATGGGAGCAGGACGATCGGGAAACAGTAAACGTCCAAATGCAGTGGTGTCCGCTCACCTCCGGAGCCGAATCTCCGACACACCTGTGCTGTCACGGACCCGCCGGTCTTGGGCTACCTGTGATGTAGTGGGATTATATCCATCCATCCCATGGGATGCGGGTCTTACTGCCCTGGCATGTCATTTGGATCAATTTAGTAGTTACTCCCCGGGTCTGAAGGATTTTATCGTCATGGTTACTGAATTTTTGTTGCAGCACAATTATTTCATGTTTGATGGCGATTTCTTCCTTCAGACCCGGGGAGCGTCCATGGGTGCCAAATATTCACCCTCCTTCGCTAACATTTTCATGTTTTATTGGGAGCAGCAATTTTTGTTTACACCCAGTAACCCTTTTTTTGAGAACATCTGCTGGATAGGGCGTTACATAGATGATTTATTGATTATTTGGGGGAGCACAGAATGTCGTTTTTTTGAGTTTATTTCTTATATTAATAATAATCATTTGAATCTGAAATTTACAGCTCAGTTTAGTAGCACCTCAGTCAATTTTTTGGACATCTCCCTATCCAGCAGAGAGTCTAAGATTGTTGTCGTCCCCTATAGAAAGGAGACGGCGACAAACTCAGTCCTTATGGCATCCTCCTGCCACCCAAAGCATGTGGTCCAGAATATCCCCTTTGGGGAGATGTGCAGAACCAAGAGGAACTGCTCTGATCCTGTACAATGGGAAAAAGAGATAGGAGAGCTAAAAAGCAGATTTGTCAGAAGGGGCTATACAGAGGACTGTCTTAATAAGGCTCAGGAAAGAGTAGAAGGCATTAATAGAGAGCAATTGATCCAATATACTGGAAAAAGAAAAAGGGCTAATAGTCCACAAAATACCAAAAATAAACAAAAAAGAGCAGTTTTTGTTACCACATACAGTGCGCAATTTGCCCAAATTAAAAATATAATCCATAAGTATACACCAGTTTTAGAGGGAGACCCAATATTGAGGGAGGTAGTTAAAGAGGGCATTATGGCGGTCTCCAGAAAAGCACCCTCATTGGGCTCCTCCCTATCACCAAGTCTATTTAACTCTAAAAAAGGAGAATACAGGACAAAGGACAAAATTAAACATGGTAATTGGTTGGATATTGTAGGGAATTGGGGTTGTGGTCACAACCGATGTATTACATGCAAATATATGCACCACTCTAAAGAAATAATGTCTTGTGTAACTAAAAAAACATACCAACTACGTCAATACATTAACTGCAATACTACGATGTTAGTTTATGTGGCCACATGTACCAATTGTAACATGCAATATGTAGGGTGCACTACTAATACCCTTAAAACAAGAATCAGGAGACATATCTCCGACAGTAGGAGTGAAGGAGTAGGTATTTCCATGTTATCACGCCATTTTCGGGATGTGCACGCGGGGGAGTTGGATTCCCTGCGGGTGTCTGGTATAGAAAGGGTTAAGATAGGTATTAGAGGAGGGGATGCGAGAAAACGCCTCTTCAATAGAGAGACATATTGGATATTTCTTTTGGATACCAGATACCCGCGGGGAATGAACAAACGCTTAGATTTAATCATGACCTGTACATAAGAATATAGTCTAGCGTTATATGCCTCCCCAGATGCCCCGAGCGCCGCAGCCCCTTATTATGTTTTATCAATTCATATTTTTGGTAGACCAATAATTTCTCTTAGTGGGAGGGTTGGGAGGGTGATTCCGCCTAGTGTGTTTTGATACCTATTAGAGTGCGGTTACTGAAAATTATGGTATTAATACGCAATGGATATATATGTAAACCAAAACAGAGCAAATTGTGCAGTGTTTCAATTTATTTATGTACATCCAGTAATTCATGGTATAAATATCATCTTTTAGTATATGTATACATGCACGTAGGTTACAGAATTACACATATAAAGAGGTTGCTTATCCTTTTGCATTATTTACCCGTGCATGTGTGATATTGACATGCCGTAATCCATCCAATGCATGTAATTTTAACACATATATATCCATGTATGTAGTTTTTTTGAGTTATTTAGTTATGGAGATAAATTATCCCATTCTACTATTGACTTATACATGCACGATACCAACATACCGCAACCTATTTTGTGCATATCTGTCGTTTTTTGCACTTAATATTTGGAATATTTGGAGTATATTTACACTCATAGGATATACACACAGCGAATAACGCACTAATGATAGGATCCAACCCATTCTGTAATACTAACAGATGATATCCATGCCGGGTTTTTATAATCACTACCTATGTCAGGTATTTTATCATGTGACCATCGAGTCTCTATTTTAAATTTGCATGTTGGTCTGTTGAATTTAGTCTACGTTTAAGCTCAAGAGAGAGCGAAACGCGTCAGATTACCACAGTCCTGTGATGTCTGTTTCCTTGCTATGGCATGAATAAAAGAAATCTTTTAGAGCATACCTGGTGCCGGACAATTCTTCCGTCTTTACATATAGGTATAGGTAAGTATTTGTTAACTATGTTTTTTAATTTTTGTGTATTCTCTACTGTATTTAGTTGACACTACAGGGCGAGATGGTCCTCTAGCTTCTTGTGAATTGTTTTTTGGAGGTCGTTCTTGTAGGAAATCTGAACGGGGTCTATTTGTGACTCTGTTTTTAGCTTGATTATGATACCCTGTGGATATCCCCGGTCTCTCAATCTGGTTTCAATAATATTGCATTCCTGTAAAAAAGTTTTTTCAGTTGAGCATAATCTACGGGCTCTGGTGAATTCTCCTAATGGTAAATTGTTTATAGTGTGCTTTTTGTGGGCACTCTCAGTGTGTAGTAATGAATTACCTGATATATTTTTTCTATATAGACAAGTGTCTTTTACATTTTTTGTCGGGTTTCCCGTAAATGTGACATCCAAAAACAAAATTGTGTTGGAATCTGATTCTACAGTAAATTTTTAATTGTCTTAATTTGTATTAACATAATCCAAAAATAAGTCCTGTAAATCAAAATTCCAGGGTCCCCGGCACACCACCAGGACGTCATCTATATATCGTCCATACCAGGTGATGCGGCGGAGAAAAGGACAGTCCGGGGTGAAGATGCATCTTTCCTCCCACCATCCCATATAGAGGTTGGCCAATGAGGGTGAGAATTTAGTCCCCATCGGACAACCCCCTGGTTTGAAGGCGGAAAAATTGTTTGTAAGCAAAAAACGTGTTAAATCCAATATGTAGTTTTTTAAAACCTCAGAGTAATTGCTATATTTGTTCTTGTGGTATTGTAGTGCAAATAAAGCTCTATTGTGAGGCATACAGCTATAAAGCGAGATTACATCAAATGACACCCATGACATGTCTCCTTCCCATTTTAAACTATCCATGATATTTAACAGGTCCTTCGTATCCCTAATGTACCCCAGAGGGCTAGTCACTAGTGGCTGGAGAAGATCATCCAGCCAGGATAATTCCTATTATTTTTTCTTGTGCAGACAAATGTATAAGTGTTATATAGTTCAGTTTAAACATTTTATATGCATGCATATCTGAAATAATGTTCTCATACATGTGCACTTACATGAATGTTTACACAGGTGTTCATTTGCTCTATTGAGTGACTATACCATTACTACTCTCCTTGGCAATTGTGGGGTTAACCACGGGTTTGAATACGAGTGCACAGGTGGTTACCTAATTAAATGAATAGGCGGGGACCAAGAAAGTTGTTATTTGTTCGTTTCCAAAGGTTGATAGCATTTATACCTTGACAAAGGACTTAAAGAAGATATCCCATGCAGCAAAGAAAAAAAAAATACCTAGCCATTCCATAGTATATTCACCTACCACCTCTCTGACATGTTTGTGATTTTTTTTCCGCCCCCCATTCACCAGCTATTCAGCTCATAAATTGCAGTTACTTCCTGGTTATGGTGGCTATGCCTGTGATCTTAAAGACTACATTTCCCTGCATGCACTGCTCACATTTCCTGCTCTCAGCTGCCTTAGCAGAGAGCTTGTTACCACCCCTAACTTATGTTAGTCACTCCCACAGCTCTGCTAGCCTCTCCCACATAACACTGAGCTCCAATCATAGCCCAATACAGCAGGGTGGCCAAGAGGAAACAAAATGTAATCTCAGTGCTCAGAGTGAGTGACCCTGGAGTTGAAGCTGCAGTTTTACACTGTAAAATCACTCCCTCCCCCTCCTCCTCTCAATGAAACAGCTTTACAGTGGCACAATCACCTCCCCCCTCCTCTGCCCTGCACTCCTCTCTCCCCAGTGCTCAGTGTGACAACTCTACTCTCCCTCCCCTCCATTCTCAGTGTGACAGCCCTACGCTGGCAGCTCCCTCCCCTCCCCCATCTCCTCCGTTCTCAGTATAAAAACATTAGCAAGGAGAGGGGAGAGAACTATGATCTGAATCAGCCGGCATATAGGCAGTGCTGCTCAGCCAATCACTGCAGAACAGAGGGAGGACAGTGTGAATATTCATCAGATAGGAGGGGCTAAGGCCGAGCTCAGGCAGCTCTCTGCAGCATAGGGGTTTTCTGGGTAATTGTCACGTCACGGCCCCTGGATGCTGCTGATAACAGCCTGAATAGGGGGTCGAAAGTCATGAAAACCTGGAACAGCTGAATTTCCTGTCAGACAGAAGAATGCAGATAAAGCTTGTTTCTAAGCAGCATTGGTAATGGAAGTGATTTACAAACCTATATAACTTTACCTTCTGCACTAAAAGCTGAACAATTGTTTACTGTGAGACTTGTCCTTTAACGAAACATGTCAGTGTTTTTATCCATTACCGCTTGCTGTTATATGCTTTTTATCTCTACAGAGCTGGAATAAAGACTTTATACTTTTATTACTCTGGATGTGCTGGATATTTTCCTCATGGGACTTCTCCTAGATGTGGATCTTTCCTGTTTATCTGTACCATACTACGTGTTTTCTGTGCAACTGGAGTTTGCAGCTTGAGAACAAAGACTTCCACATCGGAATGTTACCGGAGCTGTATTGTGCTTCCTTTTTCTACCTATTATACACACATACTCACTTTATACATTAAAGGGATACTCCGGTGGAAAACTTTTATTTTTTTAAATCAACTGGTGCCAGAAAGTTAAACAGATTTGTAAATTACTTCTATAAAAAAATATTAATCCTTCTAGTACTTATTAGCTGCTGAATACTACAGAGTCTAAAATGAAAGTAAACTGCTCCCGTCTATCTCAGTGGACTGTTCGGGATCGCCATGGCAAAATCGCGGCACCCTGAACAGCTGTAGGTCAGCAGGAGTGTCCCCTACCTTCCTCATCGCTGTCCGATCACCAAATGACTGCTCAGTAGGGGTGTGAATCGCCAAGAATTTGGCGATTCGATTCGAATCGCGATACCAGTGTGGCGATTCGATATATCCCGATATATCGCGATACCGTCTAGGTGACGATACATCGCGATATATCCCGATAAATCGCCCACCTGGGAGCATTCATAGATCCCAATAGACGCCGCTGTCAGCTTTGACAGCGGCGATCTAGTACTCCGGTGCACACTTTTCTCATTTTATCCCGTCCGGGCTGCAAAATAAAAGAAAACGCACTTTATCTTACCTGCCAACGAGCCCGCGGAGCTCCGGTACAGGCGTTCGGTCCCCGGGCTGTATTCTTCTTACTTCCTGTTAGGCTGCAGCTCCATGTGACGTGCCGGGCTAACAGGAAGTAAGAAGAATACAGCCCAGGGACCGAACACCTGTACCGGAGCTCCGCGGGCTCGTTGGCAGGTAAGATAAAGTGCGTTTTCTTTTATTTTGCATAACATGAGAAAAGTGTGCACCGGAGTACTCCTTTAATAGCCAGCCGCGGCGATCGCCGCATGCTGGCTATTAGCGGCGGCCCCCGGCTACTGAAATCAGCCGGGGGTCGCATAGTACGGAGCGGGCACGAGTCGGAGCCCGCTCCATACACCCAGAGCGACGCCGTGTCAGATCCGGCCTGCCCGGCTCCACAAATGTGGAACTTTTATCTCCTGATGCCCGGGACATGCTGTTCCGGGCGTCAGGAGATAAAAATTCCACATCCCTAAAAGAATCGATTCAAAAATATTTTGAATCGATTCAGTATCGGCAAATGAAAAAATCGCGATTATCGCGAGAATCGATTTTTTCTTACATCCCTACTGCTCAGTGCTTGAGATCCAGGCATGAGCAGTCAAGCAGCAGAATCATTGATCAATGGTTTACTATGAGAAACCATTGATCAATGTAAAAGATTTGTGTGTGCAGTGTTATAGCCCCTTATGAGAGCTATAACACTGCAAAAAAAGTAAATAAAGATAATTTAACCCCTTCCCTAATAAAAGTTTCACCCCCCTTTTCCCATAAAAAAAAAGCAGTGTAAAAAAAATTTAAACATATGTGTCTGAATTATAAAAATATGTAATTAATTAAACTGCACGGTCAATGGCGTACGTGCAAAAAAAAATCCAAATTCCAAAATAGTGTATTTTTGGTCACTTTTTATATCATGAAAAAATGAATAAAAAGTGATCAACAAGTCAGATCCATCCAAAAATGGTACTGCTAAAAACTTCAGATCACGGCACAAAAAGTGAGCCCTCATACCGCTCCGTACGCGGAAAATAAAAATAATAAAAAGTTATAGGGGTCAGAAGATGACAATTTTAAACGTATACTTTTTCCTGCAGGTAATTATGATTTTTTCCAGAAGTACGACAAAATCAAACATATATAAGTAGGGTATCATTTTAATCGTATGGACCTACAGAATAAAGATAAGGTGTCACTTTTACTGAAAAATGTACTGCATAGAAACGGAAGCCCCCAAAACTTAAAACATTGTGTTTTTTCTTCAATTTTGTTGCACAATGATTTTTTTTTCCGTTTTGCCGTAGATTTTTGGGTAAAATGACTGATGTCGATAACGACAAAGTAGAATTGGTGGCGCGAAAAATAAGCCATCATATAGATTTTTAAGTGCAAAATTTAAAGGGTTATGATTTTTAAAAGGTAGGGAGGAAAAAACTAAAGTGCAATCATTGAAAAACCCTCCGTCCCCAAGGGGTTAAAATTATGACCTGGTGAATTGTGGACAAGCCTAATCAATACAATTCACATCTGAGTCCGACTATTTCCTCAGATATCAACAAGTTCTTTTTATGACGGGATGACATTAACGCTGGATGTAGTTTTGAAATATACAATAATACACAGGTTTTATATGTAGTATACAGATTTATTGGTTATAAGGTTATAAACATAAATGAGTAACAAACACAAATATATATATGCAAATTAATATTAATTAGATATATTAGTAAAACATTACAAGCTTGTTAGATGACTACATTACAGTAGAACAATACATGCGAGTAACTTGTTACAATGAAAGATGAGCTAATAGATCAGGATATCATATAAGAACAAGGTTTATACATCACTCTGTCCAGAGGAAACCTCATGATATCAAGATGGGCAATATCTAATAATACACATATCAATATGGAATGCTAAATTCACTCCCCGCCCCCTTCTAACCAACTACAAATAACATGACTCCATGAATGGGCAAATCCATCTAAGGATATAAACATGGAAGAATGAAAGAGAGGAACTCCAGCTCAGTTCAGGAAAATATGTCTTTATTCACATCAACGAGGCAACAGGTACAGGGAGGAAGTGACGCGTTTCGGCCAGGTGCTGGCCTTAGCCTTAGTCGTACAATGATTAGGAGTTCTAAGAACCCTTATATATGGTTCCGAGAGTGAGGGCAGGTGCTCAGAGACAATCAATTGCCGGCAACTCACATTCACACTCGGATCCATTCACATAGAGAAAACAAGCTATTTGGAAAATGTACATGTCCATATCGTATAATGTGAAAAGATAGTTAAAAAAACTTTTTCTTGTCTAAAATATATGAAAGTACACAATCAATATTAAAATAGACATTACGGTGCACTTGAGCAAGGTTGCATGTGTCCTTGCTCACGTGCACCGTAATAATATCTATTTTAATATCGATTGTGTACTTTCATATATTTTAGACAGACAATAAAGAAAAAGTTTTTTAACTATCTATTCACATTATACGATATGGACATGTACATTTTCCAAATAGCTTGTTTTCTCTGTCAGCACCAGCAGGGTTAACAGGTGCTGACAAGGTGTTGTTGCAAGGTTGCCGGGTTACGCCCTGCTGTCTGAGTGGCTAGCTACTGATTGACCACATGTGCATCTCCCTATATTACCAGGCATCAGACACTGGGAAGAGGCCTGTGAAAGCGGTCATTACCCTAGTAGCTAGCAATCCCTTATTTTCTTGTATACCCGGCAACTTGACTTTTGGCTTCTTATCTGACTTCTCTTTGGTTATAGCATTTTGGCACCTCTTCCCACTCCTGGCTTGACTCGGTTTGACTGACATCGACTTTATGTGTGTATGTTTAGTTTGTCTTTGTTAGTTGCTTGTTTCCCTGTTGCTCCTGACAACTGACAGGATTGTATTTTATTGTGTTGACATTTGACTCCCCTCACTTATTTAGGAAGGGATTGTCGACCAGTTTCCGGCCGATCATTTAGGATAGGCGGACAAGTAGGCAGGGACAGGGGTGCGGGTGAGTGTAGCGAGCACTCCTTTCCTGCCCATTCGTGACATTCTCTATGAGAATGGATCCGAGTGTGAATGTGAGTTGCCGGCAATTGATTGTCTCTGAGCACCTGCCCTCACTCTCGGAACCATATATAAGGGTTCTTAGAACTCCTAATCATTGTACGACTAAGGCCAGCACCTGGCCGAAACGTGTCACTTCCTCCCTGTACCTGTTGCCTCGTTGATGTGAATAAAGCCATATTTTCCTGAACTGAGCTGGAGTTCCTCTTTCAGTGTGACTACTCTGGGTGAGGTCCGCACCCACTCCGCGCCCAGTGTCCAGACCAGGGATTGAGCCGGGATACCCACTTTTCTTAAAACATGGAAGAACTATGATATACTTCCGCCCCATTCTGGACTATTTTCTACACATGATCTTGGTAAGACTATTAAGACTAATAGCAGAAATATATGATCTTGCTCTATATTTCAGGAGGAAGAACTTGAAGGAAATATACTTATAACACTTAGATTGGCGAGTAGGAGTTCTATCAATCTCTATAAGCAGTAATTTGATGCTTTGATAGATTATGAATCTTGATTCTTCTGCAGGTAGAATGAAGTCTCACAATATCCATAATCATTTTTTTAATTAAATTAAATTATTCGTCTAAATGATATAATTTCATCCACATTATCCAAATTAGTCTTTATTAAATGGAATACCATTTTTTGTGTCTCTTACCAAGTCTATGTAAGAATCTCGTTTCTGTTCCTAGGAAAGCTGGATGGTCCATCATTGCATTGTCATGGGCAGCCATAGTTCAGTACCGTGTGATCAGTCCGGCTTGAGCTTGTTGGACCTCTTTTGAGTGGCAGACTTCTTTGTCTTTGTCTGTCTTTTCTCTAGGTCTGTGTCGCCCTCTTTCCTCTAGGTGTGTCTTTCCTTTGTGT
This sequence comes from Hyla sarda, assembly GCF_029499605.1. NCBI lineage: Eukaryota > Metazoa > Chordata > Amphibia > Anura > Hylidae > Hyla > Hyla sarda. The sequence goes on from NC_079191.1 coordinate 339,683,357, forward strand.
GTGAGAGAGTTATCTGTCTTTCTTTCTGTCTTTGTCCCTTGTCTCTCAAACATGCGGTTTATTACCATGTTACACCTTTGACCCTGGGAAACCCAGGGTCACTGATACCCTTATTAAATCCCACCCCTAAAACTTAACTTTTATTTGTATTCAGATTAGAATTAAATAATAAGTGTATATTAAATGATGAGTGTATTCACTTAAAATCACGGGTTGGTGTGCTTAATAATAGTATTTGGATTATATACAGTTAGCCACTGTGTATGTATCAAGTATCCCAGGTGGGCTGCAGTACCACCGTAGATAGCACACCAACTCCCGCTAGTTAAAAGGCTGTAAATGCCCCCTCTACATGTTTCACTACATCCGTAGCGTCTTCAGGAAGGAAAATGGGCATCAACTTCCTGATCCACCATCTCGGTATTTATACCTAATAGGACCACCTACTTACATCATTCCACCTATCATGGCTTCACAGGTTGCAATGCACCTGTGTGCCCGATATTTGGACCAATCCGGTCCTTTTCGCCAAAATTACCTGTGCCACCGTACATCCTATCACCATCCTGGAACGCCGCCTCGTCATCATGGCCAACTCAGCGCTGAACTCAGCGCCGGGCGATGATGTCAGTGTCACCTGTTCACTGACAGCCAGTCACGCTTCCTTTGCGTTCCAAGAGTCCCTTGTTTGCGCTCCACATCGGAGCGATGGCTCACTGCGCATGCCCGGAAACCGCGGCTGTTTGCAGGACTCAGTCGGATATTCACAGAAGGTACTGCGCATGCTCCAATGTTAATCCAACTTCAGAGCCACTCTTCTTCACATTCATGGGTACCTGACCATTATCTAGAGTTGGGATATTTTGATGGTAATGGATTAGATGTTCACCATAGGGATATTCAGGACTCTATCATCTGTAGAATATCCAAGATTGAAATAATATTATATGGTATTCACAGTTGTATGTGTGAGATCTCTCAGTACGGGTTTACTATAATTTCTGATATCTATATGAATAGGTGAATAACCACAGATCTGGGTTCACCATATAGATGTCACATGTACCTCCCCTCACATGTGCACAGTGTACCCACAAATTAACTATGGTGTGGCATCAATCCCAACGCTGTGCACCCCGGGTTACATTCCAGGGGGATTGGATTGGGGCATGCTCTTAGCCATATATATTAGTGATCAGTCATATTATATGAAGAATATATTTATCCCTAGGTTTTATAATTATACAACTATTTCCTCCCTTAGGTGTGGTGTATCTCCATCTGGCGACCCCATCTCGGACCGCCCTACCTCCACTCCACAACTCTAGGTCCTACCTCGGACCGCAAATCCCACATGATGAGTGTCTTATGTTTTTTTTTCCAGATGTTAAATCTATTTTAACTTATTGCCTCTATTACACTCACCACCAATTGCTGAAGGTGACTAGCTTGTGCAATAGGGAGTTTATTTAATTGGTTGCTGCATTTACAGGTAAGTATGTAGGTAGGTTGATGTTTTATGCTATATGGGTTGTCCTATTATTCATGGTGATCATTTCCATTCTCACTCATCAACATAAGGCTATTGATGTTCCTGTCTATTATTTCAATACAAGAACGCCGCATAAGAGAAGCCTTCATTAAGGCCTCTCGGTGATAGACATTTGAGTCTATATATCCACTTGGCTTCTTCCCTTAAAAGCATTCTGTCTATGTTGCCCTTTCTCTGGCCTAATTTCAGGCTGCAAATGCCCCAGAACTTTAGACCAAACAGATTGTTACCATGCATAACATGCATGTGTCTTGAGATAGGTGTATCTGCTCCCGTCCTGATGTTGCTTAGATGTTGACTTATGCGTCTCCTAAACTCCTGTGTGGTTTTACCCACATAGAGCTTCGGACATTCGCATTGGGCAGCATAGACTATATTCTTTGTTTTGCAATTTACAAACTGTCGAACTTCATAAACCCGTGCATCTACTGGGTTAGTAAATTTTTTGGTTTTGGGCAAGAACTTACAAAAACTGCAGTTCCCACAGCCGAAGGATCCAATAACACTGCTGGTTAGCCAGTTGGTCGGTCTATCCTCTTGTCTCAAGTGACTATTTACTAACAAGTTCCGCAGATTGGGTCCTTGGCGGAATGTGACCTTGGGTTTTTTCCCAATTACTTCTTTCAGTTCAGGATCCCTATATAATAGGTGCCAATGACGATTTAATATCGCCATTATTTTATCGCTTTGGCCATCATATGTGCCTATGCAGCTTATCGGCTGTGTCACATCCTCTGGTCGTGAGTCTCTCAGTAGATCGGATCTAGCACTACCTCTCGCACGATGGTAGGCTGCCTTTAGATGTCTTCTGGGGTAACCCCTCTGTCTGAATCTTCTGAATAACTCATTAGACTCAGTTTGGAATGAAGTTTCCTCTGAGCAGTTCCTCCTGGCCCTTAGATATTGGCCAGTTGGGACGCTTTTCTTCAGGGACCAGGGGTGCCAGCTAGTCCAATGAAGTAATGAATTAGAGGACGTGGGTTTTCTATATATCTTGGTTTGTATACAGTTGTTCTCATCTACAAATATATTAAGGTCCAGGAAGTTAATTGATCGGCCACCTATTTCATAGGTAAACATCATACCAATGTTGTTATCATTCAGTGCCAAAATGAAATCCTTAAATAGTGCCCCGTCACCATCCCATAAAATGAGGACGTCATCAATGTAACGTCCCCAAAATAAGATGTGTTCAGTGTATGTGCTTAAGGTGTCCCCAAAACCATGGTGTCCTCCCACCACCCTAAAAAAAGGTTTGCATAATTAGGTGCACATGACGCCCCCATTGCTGTGCCTTGTGTTTTGTGATAAAATTGACCGTTGAAAATGAAATAATTATGTGTCAACACAAACTGAAGAAGTGAATAAACAAATTCATTGTGCTCCAAAAAATATGTGCTCCTTGTGCTCAAAAAGTGTTTGACCGCTTGCATGCCTAGCTCATGGTGAATGTTGCTATATAAGCTTTCTACATCTATGCTGGCTAGAATCATAGAGTCTGTGACAGTGATATCATGAATCTTAGTGAGGGTGTCTTTAGTGTCTCGTAAGTGTGAAGGTAGTGTAGTGACAAAAGGTGCCAGAACTTCATCAAGGTAAATACTTGCCCCCTGTGTCAAGCAATCATTACCTGACACAATGGGGCGACCCTTGATGGGATCAGTGGACTTGTGTGTTTTAGGGAGTGCATAAAAGGTGGCTATGGTGGGGTGTGGATTTAGCATGAATTTGAACTCTGACTCTGAGATCAGTGACTTATCTCTGGCCTCGATCAATAACTTCCTATATTCCACAAGATATGTAGTCGTAGGGTCGGAACTTAAGATCTCATATTTCTCCCTATCCACCTATAAACGCATCACCATTTCTATATACTTTGGTTCTATCCAGGACGACAATATTGCCGCCCTTGTCTGAGGGCTTGATGACTATGGAGTCATCATCCCTCAGACAATCAAGGGCTTGCTGTTCCTCATGGGTCAGATTACTTGGGGTAGATGATCTCCTCGGATTTATTCTCTCAATGTCCTGTGTTACTAGATCTACAAATGTCTCCACATTAGGGAACTGAGAAAATTGCGGAGTAGTTTGTGATTTCGGTTTTAATTCCGTAAAGGGAGCCGAGAATCGTATTTCATGGCCCTCACTTTCCAACCAGAGTTCATGTAGATCATGTCGTACTCTTTCATCCCTCTCTAACGTTCTTCTGTCATCATGGTCACTCTGAGAATGCCATTTATGTAGTGCCACTTTTCTGGCAAAGAGATTTATATCCTTTATCCAGGAAAATTTGTCAAATTTGGGTACAGGCGCAAAGGTTAACCCTTTGCGTAACAGGTTCTCCTCTAAATTTGTTAATACCTTGGATGATAGATTGATGACTTTCAGGTCATCCTCCAATCTCCCGTTTAGGCCTGTTCTGTCCTCCCCGCCTGAATTGCTGATGTCACCCCTAAAAAAGACATTCCACCTGGTTGTCCTTGTGTGGCTTGTGGCAAAAACATCGGCAATGTCGGTAGACCTGCTGGTATAGCCTTCATTCTGTTGTCTGATCGGGTGGGGGTCGCCTGGCTCCCCATATTCAGGGCAGTATTCGTGGCCACACCAGTTATGTTGGTAGATAAAGATCCACCCACACCACCAAAGTTTCCACATACTGGCTGATAGGAAGTATTACTTTGTAATTGCTGTGGTGTTGGATAAGCCACTCGTTGCTGTGGGGGTGCCTGTTGTTGAAAGGGCACTGTGTATGGTTTGGTTTGTGCTCTCTTGTTGCCCTGTTGTCTACCTTTATAGTACTTAGCCTTCCTCTTATTTTGTGGGCGTAAAGCCCCACTGGTGTCTGAAGTAAACCCCTCTGTCCCCGAGGTATCGGATTCAGAGAAGGTCCTCAGAGTTGTTTTGTCCCGCAGGTGTTGGAAATCCACTGCGGCCACGATTTTGACTTTTATATGTATAGACCTGATCGGTCGCAAAATCGGTATAGTCTCTCACAAATTTTTTATGTTTGTTCTCTTTAATCTCAGTTTTATATTGATCTAGATGTACCTTTAATTTATTCTCAAGTATTACAAACTCAGGGTGTGATGCAAGATTCTGAATGTCTTTCACTTGTCCTTCTAATTCAGTGTTTACTTGTACGAGATACTTTTTCTCATACTCAAGTAGATAGGCTATAAGTCGCAGGGAGTTTTCCGTTTGCAGTTGCTCCCAGCCCTTAATAAATGTGGTATCCTCGCGGTTGGAGTTAGGGGTTATGTGTATTCTCAACCCTCTATAAACCAACTTCTGTTGCAAATATGACTCAAGGCTGGCTACTTTTCACCACGATCTTATACAATTCTTGTAGGTCTTAGATATATTTTTAAAGGCTAGGTGTATATTGCTTGAATCCAAGGGAAGTCTATTAGTCGAGAAAACCTGGGATGCTTCAGTTACCAGGCTATCTAAGTTAATACGTTGTGACAGGAAACCCGCCATCACGCGGGAATATACTTGAAGATGGGGTTGGTATGAGAACTAAATCTCAAATTTACATATCAACAACAAAAAGACCCCAGGTGGGTTAGGGTAATAATCACCAAGAAACACCTTTTGACCCTGGGAAACCCAGGGTCACTGATACCCTTATTAAATCCCACCCCTAAAACTTAACTTTTATTTGTATTCAGATTAGAATACAGATGGGGTCGCCAGATGGAGATACACCACACCTAAGGGAGGAAACAGTTGTATAATTATAAAACCTAGGGATAAATATATTCTTCATATAATATGACTAACCACTAATATATATGGCTAAGAGCATGCCCCAATCCAATCCCCCTGGAATGTAACCCGGGGTGCACAGCATTGGGATTGATGCCACACCATAGTTAATTTGTGGGTACACTGTGCACATGTGAGGGGAGGTACATGTAACATCTATATAGTGAACCCAGATCTGTGGTTATTCACCTATTCATATAGATATCAGAAATTATAGTAAACCCGTACTGAGAGATCTCACACATACAACTGTGAATACCATATAATATTATTTCAATCTTGGACATTCTACAGATGATAGAGTCCTGAATATCCCTATGGTGAACACCTAATCCATTACCATCAAAATATCCCAACTCTAGATAATGGTCAGGTACCCATGAATGTGAAGAAGAGTGGCTCTGAAGTTGGATTAACATTGGAACATGCGCAGTACCTTCTGTGAATATCCGACTGAGTCCTGCAAACAGGCTGATGCGCAGCCGCGGTTTCCGGGCATGCGCAGTGAGCCATCGCTCCGATGTGGAGCGCAAACAAGGGACTCTTGGAACGCAAAGGAAGCGTGACTGGCTGTCAGTGAACAGGTGACACTGATGTCATCGCCCGGCGCTGAGTTCAGCGCTGAGTTGGCTGATGACGAGGCGGCGTTCCAGGATGGTGATAGGATGTACGGTGGCACAGGTAATTTTGGCGAAAAGGACCGGATTGGTCCAAATATCGGGCACACAGGTGCATTGCAACCTGTGAAGCCATGATAGGTGGAATGATGTAAGTAGGTGGTCCTAATAGGTGTAAATACCGAGATGGTGGATCAGGAAGTCGATGCCCATTTTCCTTCCTGAAGACACTACGCATGTAGTGAAACATGTAGAGGGGGCATTTACAGCCTTTTAACTAGCGGGAGTTGGTGTGCTATCTACGGTGGTACTGCAGCCCACCTGGGATACTTGATACATACACAGTGGCTAACTGTATATAATCCAAATACTATTATTAAGCACACCAACCCGTGATTTTAAGTGAATACACTCATCATTTAATATACACTTATTATTTAATTCTAATCTGAATACAAATAAAAGTTAAGTTTTAGGGGTGGGATTTAATAAGGGTATCAGTGACCATGGGTTTCCCAGGGTCAAAGGTGTTTCTTGGTGATTATTACCCTAACCCACCCTGGGTTCTTTTTGTTGTTGATATTTTTATTATTACCATGTTCTAATCAGTTAGACAAACCCTCCTAAATTGGAATTCCCCAATGAATGTAGGTTGGGCGGTTTCATATGATAATGACTATGACATCAAGTTAACCCACAATGCATTTGGGTACATCACCCATAATGCCTTTCCTGTTGGTGTAATGTCAACTACCCATATGCCATATGGGGTGCTATTGCATAGGAAATCAGCATAATTACCATTAAGGATTAACCGTCCAAAGTTAGTTTCAAACCCACATTCCACACATGAAGAATGGATCCCTAAATTAGAAGTATAGGAATTAACTGTGACACATATAAGTAATCAACATGACATTTATCAAAGCATTTAGTAGGTTTTTTTTTTGCTTAAAATTGTCGCAAAAAAGTCGCATGTTCAACTACTCTATTTTTTGTGCAACTTTTTGATTGTGCAGTGCCCTAAGCAAAAAAAAAAAAAAAAGAAACTTGCTTACCAAAGCAAAAAGTGATTTTTGACTTGCAGTGGTCAGAGATTTATCAAGTACAAAAGTCACAAAAAAGAACCTACTAAATTTACTCCAGTTCAGACATGGAGCAGAAAAAGCCACTACCAAAGGAAAAAAAAAATTGCTTATGTGAAAAATTTATCAACAGGCTGAAACCAGATAAGCAAAAAAATTGTAAGAAAAAATAACTGAAAAAAAAGCAAACATTGATATATTGCAGGCAGAAATTCCACTTGCTAAAATGTACTGTATTGTGAATGGGTTTCTGTTCACAAATTCACACTTCGGAATGTGTGAAGCAGAATTTGTGAACGGAAAATCCGCTTGGAAATTTCCGCCTGAAGAATGGCGTTGCTCATTCTTCAGGCGGAAATACTCGCGGAACACATTGCAGTCTATTGGAGACTACAGTGTCCACGCGGTCCTAGTGCCTACTGATTCAGTCAGTGCTGGGTGGAAATTTTCTGCCCGGAGATTCCGTAGTGTGAACCTAACCTTAGACATTTCCCAACTATCAAATTTTTTTTTTCAAAGAAAAAGTTTTTTTTATTTTGCAATATAATTAAGCATTAACAACAAGGAGCAGTCAACATGAAAAACGGAATATGTCAGCATAAACATTGCGAAAACCTACATAAAACAAGAGCCTCTACAGGCAATTGCTGAGTGTGACAAGACATAGAGGCGCAAAATGCCAACAAAAACAGAGGCTGCCAAGCAATCAAGTTTGGGTTGAAAGGAAATGTACCGTATATACTCGAGTATAAGCCGACCCGAGTATAAGCCGAGACCCCTAATTTCAACCCAAAATCCCAGGAAAAGTTATTGACTCGAGTATAAGCCTAGGGTGGGAAATACATCATCCCCCCCGTCATCATCCAGACCCTCATCATCATCACCTGTCATTATCCCCTTGTCATCATCCCACACCCCCCCTTCATCATCCCCTTGTCATCATCCTCACCCCCCTTCATCATCCCCTTGTCATCATCACCACCCCCCTTCATCATCATCCCACACACCCCCCTTCATCATCCCCACCCCCCTTCATCATCCCCTTGCAATCATACCACCCCCCCCCTTCATCATCCCCTTGTCATCATCCCACACACCCCCTTCATCATCCCACACCCCCCCTTCATCATCCCACACCCCCCCCTTCATCATCCTCTTGTCATCATCCGCCCGCAGTGGTCTTCAACCTGCGGACCTCCAGAGGTTTCAAAACTACAACTCCCAGCAAGCCCGGGCAGCCATCGGCTGTCCGGGCTTGCTGGGAGTTGTAGTTTTGAAACCTCCGGAGGTCCGCAGGTTGAAGACCACTGCGGCCTTCGACATCATCCAGCCCCCTCTCGCCCCCCTTTAGTTCTGTACAGTACTCACCTCCGCTCGGCGCTGGTCCGGTGCTGCAGGGCTGTCCGGTGAGGAGGTCGTCCGGTGGGATAGTGGTTCCGGGCTGCTATCTTCACCGGGGGCGCCTCTTCTCCGCGCTTCGGGCCCAGAATAAAGGCGTTGCCTTGACAATGACGCAGAAGTACGTTGGCAATGAACGTACCTCTGCGTCGTTGTCAAGGCAACGTGACTATTCTGGGGCCGGGTCCGAAGCGCTTAGAAGAGGCCTCCCCGGTGAAGATAGCAGCCCGGAACCACTATCCCACCGGACAACCTCCTCACCGGACAGTCCTGCAGCACCGGACCAGCGCCGAGCGGAGGCGAGTACTGTACAGAACTAAAGGGGGTGAGAGGGGGCTGGATGATGTCGAAGGCCGCAGTGGTCTTCAACCTGCGGACCTCCGGAGGTTTCAAAACTACAACTCCCAGCAAGCCCGGACAGCCGATGGCTGCCCGGGCTTGCTGGGAGTTGTAGTTTTGAAACCTCTGGAGGTCCGCAGGTTGAAGACCACTGCGGGTGGAGAGTTCACTCGAGTATAAGCCGAGGGGGGTATATACGGGGGTATATACCCGTATCGGGTATATACGGTAGTCACGTGGCGTGCAGATGGTCCTTGTGTCACATGCCATTCTCAGAATGGTCCCAATGAGCACCTGTACACTTCCTTTCATCGATTCCATGAGAAAAAAAGATAAAAGAAAGGAAAAGCCAAGGGGAAAGCTGGGGAAGGAGAGAGAGAAAGGGAGGCATGGAGGGGAAGAAAGGGGGTCTAAGAAGAAGGGAGGACCAAATTTATGGGAAAGAGATAAATATCTAGTCTGCCACACATACAAGTGTATCTCTCCTCACTATGGAGACACAACTTCATTTTTCCTACCAATTAATGTTAGAACATACTCATACTTATGGCACAACTTTGGACGAGGTCACAGTTTACACCTGGAATGTTCACAGATGCTAATGACTGCAACGCTCTTCAGTGAGATTCGTATATATAAGATAATAGATATACATACTGATGTCCTTTACAATACTTAACGGTATATAACAATATCATATATCCTAGTGATTACCTTATATATCAGAAACTAAGGTTCTTTTGGATAAGACATATCCCTCCTCCCTCCCGTTCCATCAACAGATAGTAAGTGTTACGTCGAGCGCTCCGGGTCCCTGCTCCTCCCCGGAGCACTCGCGGCGTTCTCCTTTCTGCAGCGCCCTGGTCAGACCCGCTGACCGGGAGCGCTGCACTGACATTCACGATGGGGATGCGATTCGCATAGCGGGACGTGCCCGCTCGCGAATCGCATCCTAAGCCACTTACCCGTCCCGGTCCCCGGCTGTCATGTTCTGGCGCGCGCGGCTCCGCTCTCTAGGGCGCGCGCGCGCCAGCTCTCTAAGATTTAAAGGGCCAGTGCACCAGTGATTGGTGCCTGGCCCAATCAGTCTAATTAGCTTCCACCTGTTCCCTGTCCATATAACCTCACTTCACCTTTCCTTCCTTGCCGTATCTTGTTGCCTTGTGCCAGAGAAAGCGTTTAGTGTTGTCCAAAGCCTGTGTTTCCAGACCTTCTGCTATTGCTATTGACTACGAACCTTGCCGCTTGCCCCGACCTTCTGCTACGTCTGACCTTGCCTCTGCCTAGTCCTTCTGTCCCACGCCTTCTCAGCAGTCAGCGAGGTTGAGCCGTTGCCGGTGGATACGACCTGGTTGCTACCGCCGCAGCAAGACCATCCCACTTTGCGGTGGGCTCTGGTGAAAACCAGTAGCAACCTAGAACCGGTCCACCGACACAGTCCACGCCAATCCCTCGCTGACACAGAGGATCCACATCCAGCTAGCCGAATCCTAACAGTAGATCCGGCCATGGATCCCGCTGAGGTGCCGCTGCCAAGTCTCGCGGACCTATCCACGGTGGTCGCCCAGCAATCGCAGAAAATTGCCCAACAAGGACAGCAGCTGTCGCAGTTGACCGCCACGTTACAGCAACTTCTGCCACTGCTACAGCAGCAGCCATCTCCTCCGCCAGCTCCTGCACCTCCTCCGCAGCGAGTGGCCGCTCCTAGCCTCCGCTTGTCCCTGCTGAACAAATTTGATGGGAACTCTAGACTCTGCCGTGGCTTCCTGTCTCAATGTTCCCTACATATGGAGATGTTGTCGGACCAATTTTCTACAGAACGGTCTAAGGTGGCGTTCGTAGTGAGTCTTCTGTCTGGAAAGGCCTTGTCTTGGGCCACACCGCTCTGGGACCGCAATGATCCTGCCACAGCCACAGTCCAGTCCTTCTTCGCTGAAGTCCGTAGTGTCTTCGAGGAACCAGCCCGAGCTTCTTCTGCCGAGACTGCCCTGCTGAACCTGGTCCAGGGTAATTCTTCAGTAGGCGAGTACGCCATCCAATTTCGTACTCTCGCCTCCGAATTATCTTGGAATAACGAGGCCCTCTGCACGACCTTTAAAAAAGGCCTATCCAGTAACATCAAGGATGTGCTGGCCGCACAAGAGATTCCTGCCAACCTGCAAGAACTTATCCATTTGGCCACCCGCATTGACATGCGTTTTTCTGAAAGACACCAGGAGCTCCGCCAGGAAAAAGACCTTGATCTCTGGGCACCTCTCTCACAGTATCCTTTGCAATCTACCCCTGTGCCTCCCGCCGAGGAGGCTATGCAAGAGTATCGGTCTCGCCTGACCCATGAAGAGAGGACTCGCCGTAGGGATAAAAATTTATGTCTGTACTGCGCTAGTACCGAACATTTCTTGGTGGATTGCCCTATTCGTCCTCCACGTCTGGGAAACGCACGCACGCACCCAGCTCACGTGGGTGTGGCGTCTCTTGGTACGAAGTCTGCTTCTCCACGTCTCACTGTGCCCGTTCGGATTTCTCCTCCTTCTCAGCCGTGGCCTTCTTGGACTCTGGTTCTTCTGGAAATTTTATTCTGGCCTCTTTGGTGAATAGCTTCTGCATCCCGGTGACCCGTCTCGTCAAGCCGCTCTACATTTCTTCGATCAACGGAGGGAAGTTGGACTGCACTGTGCGTTACCGCACAGAGCCCTTGCTTATGAGCATTGGACTGCATCATGAGAAAATTGAATTTTTCGTCCTGCCCAACTGCACCTCTGAAGTCCTCCTCGGCTTGCCATGGCTCCAGCATCATTCTCCCACCCTTGACTGGACCACCGGGGAGATCAAGAATTGGGGTCCTGCTTGCCGCAAGAAATGCCTCACGTCTGCTCCCAGTCCCGTCTGTCGGGCCTCAGTGTCTCCTCCTGTGCCTGGCCTCCCCAAGGCCTATCAGGACTGTGCAGTGCCTCCTCATAGCCCCCGTCCTGGTGACACTCTGCCCCATGACAAGCTTCACTCTCTGCCCCCCTCCCCATTCCCACTTCTTCTGGATTACCGGCCGCTGATGTAGCTACCCAGGACTTTTTTTTGTTCCGGAAGGAAACTCAAGAGGCGCCCCCTATGTTCTCTTCTCAGTTAAAGGGACAAGGAGACAAAGAGAGGGGGAGACCTAAGGGGGGGGGTACTGTTACGCCGTTCTCCTTTCTGCAGCGCCCCGGTCAGACCCGCTGACCGGGAGCGCTGCACTGACATTCACGATGGGGATGCGATTCGCATAGCAGGACGCGCCCGCTCGCGAATCGCATCCTAAGCCACTTACCTGTCCCGATCCCCGGCTGTCATGTTCTGGCGCGCGGCTCCGCTCTCTAGGGCGCGCGCGCGCCAGCTCTCTAAGATTTAAAGGGCCAGTGCACCAGTGATTGGTGCCTGGCCCAATCAGTCTAATTAGCTTCCACCTGCTCCCTGTCCATATAACCTCACTTCCCCTTTCCTTCCTTGCCGGATCTTGTTGCCTTGTGCCAGAGAAACCTTTTAGTGTTGTCCAAAGCCTGTGTTTGCAGACCTTCTACTATTGCTATTGACTACGAACCTTGCCGCCTGCCCCAACCTTCTGACCTTGCCTCTGCCTAGTCCTTCTGTCCCACGCCTTCTCAGCAGTCAGCGAGGTTGAGCCGTTGCCAGTGGATACGACCTGGTTGCTACCACCGCAGCAAGACCATCCCGCTTTGCGGCGGGCTCTGGTTAAAACCAGTAGCAACCTAGGACCGGTCCACCGACACGGTCCACGCCAATCCCTCACTGACACAGAGGATCCACATCCAGCTAGCCGAATCCTAACAGTAAGTTGTAGAGGTGATACCAGACATGGCTCTATTCTTTAGTGAGAACTTAAACTCCTCTGTCTTATCACTGTCGTAAATCTGGAGTGACTAGAGAGGTACCCCCTCTCAGATTTCAGACTGGCACATTTGTAGAGAATAGACCTTAGAATAAACCATGGTCTTTCCATAAACTCACTTGGGCATACTGTACTTAGAATATACACAAAATGGCGGACACATCAAAAAATGTCTGACATCATTAGTGATTTATTTTTGGGGCATACAATAAGTACGACAATACACATACACAGCTCTGTGCTTCATGCATGGTACAGGTGTTTTTTTTTATTTGTTTTTGGGGTAGTATGCGGTCTGACCACACAGCGCAGAACAGTTGCTGGTGGCACAGTCCACAAACTCTTTCAAAAAAGGGCAAAACAAAAACTGCACTGCAAAAAAAGCCTACTGCATTACAGTAAATGTAAAAAAGCACTACACTACACCTACACTACACACTGAAATAAATTAGTGATTTGAACAAGGGTGGCTGTTCGTTGCAGAGGTTCTGACATAAAAGCTAAAAAAAAAAAAGGAAAAAAGATTTTTTTTCCTTTTCACAGCCCACTGTTTAAAAAATCTGTCAAACACCTGTGGGGTGTAAGTTTTCACTGCACCCCTTGTTACGTTCCTTTAGGGGTGTTATTTCAAAATTAAGGTTACATGAGGGATTTCCACTGTTCTGGCACCATGGGGGCTTTATAAATGCGACATGGCCTCCAATATCCAGTACAGCCAAATTCCCTCTTCGAAAGCCCAATAGCACGCTTTTACTTTTGAACCCTGCTGTGTGCCTGCAGAGCACTTTACGTTCACATATGGTTTGTTACCATGCTTGGGAGAAATTTGGTTACAAATTTTGGGTGCTTTTTCTCATTTTACCTCTTGAAAAGTTTGAGTAACATCTAAAGGATAGGGGATAAGATGTCTGATCGCGGGGGTCCCGCCGCTGGGACACCCACGATCTCCCTGCAGCACCCGGCGTTAATTTAGAACACCGGCTGTGGCGCAAAAGGCTTGTGATATCATGACCACGCCCCCTAGTGACATCACGCCACACCCTCTCAATGCAAGTCTATGGGAGGGGGCGTGGTGGCCATCACGAGGGTGTGGCCGTGACGTCTCGAGCCTCCGGCATTGCATCGCTGGTCATCGGGCATGGAGCAAAGGCACAGAGATAAGTTTGCTCCATGCACCGGGTGACTGGGGTGTCGCAGCAGAGATCGCGAGGGGTCCCAGCGCTCAGACTTCTTATCCCCTATCCAAAGGATAAGGGATAAGATGTCTAGGGGCGGAGTACCTCTTTAATGGGTTTATGATCACCGATGTATTTAATTTGTTCTTGAGAATGAAAATATGTACAGTACAGTCCCATGTTGCACCTACTGTGTGCAGGCAAAACCATACCCATATGGGCAGGCCAATGGCTGCACGACTTTGCCGGTAAGGCACCATATTGCTGTCAAAATTATGCAGCCACTATCAACTGTTGAGGTTTTGACTGAACAGAGATCCAAATCACACTCTTTTGTTCTTTGTTGGGCATGTGGGAGGTCTAAGGATACATTTAACATATATGCCAAGTGTCTTCCCAGTGCATTTGGTAAATGTACACAGCTAACACAATGTAAAAAGAAACCGAGTCATGAAAAGAACATTTAGTTTTTATAGGGCAAAAAAATTGGTACCATTGAAAAGCAAAACTTTTCCACAAAAAGTAAGCCCTAATACAACTAATACAAATTTTATTAGTTTTAGGCTACTTTCACACTACTTCTGCTGAAAAACAGCGGCACCCGACAGACCCCATTGACTATAATGGGGTCCATCGGAACACGCTGTTGCCTGTTGCGCCACGTCAAAATGACAGCCGTCAAACTAAAAAAAAAAAGAGTTTGACGCCCATTCTTGACGGGGCGCAACTGCAGTGTGAAAGTAGCCTTAGGAGGTTAGATGGAAGAAAACGTAAGCCAAAAATTTTCATTTATAGGTTTGGGAAGGGATTAAAAAAATAGTAAGAATGGGGTGTTTACACCTCTTAGTAAATTCAGCGCAATAAAACTGACCAGAGCTTTAAATAAGTGCACCTAGTAACACTGAACTAGGCAGTAATAAATCTCCCCCAAAGATTGCATAGTTATATAGTTAGTACGGTTAACAAAAGACACATGTCCATCAAGTTCAAGCAAGGAGGCTAAGGGAAGGGGTACGGGTAAATGAAGGGGACAGGATGTGATTCTATATTCTGCATGTGCGTAAATGCTATTTTGTATTAGAAATGTATGTAACCCTGTTTTGAAGCTTACAACTGTTCCTGCTGTGATCAACTCCTGAGGTAGACTGTTCCATTGAGCATTGTGCCTTATTCCTCTCGCAGGATTTTAGACAGTTAAACATATTTATTATAAATATGCATCCCTTTATACCAGATTGGATTATTCATAACAAATATAAATATTTAGATCCACTGCAATCCAGTAAGTTATGTCCATTAACTATATTTACCGTATTTATCGGGGTATACCACGCACCGGCCTATAACACACACCCTCATTTTACCAAGGATATTTGGGTAAAAAAAGTTTTTTACCCAAATATCCATGGTAAAATGAGGGTGCGTGTGTGCGCGTGTATACCCCAATACATCCCCAGGAAAGGCAGGGGGAGAGAGGCCGTCGCTGCCCGCTTCTCTTCCCCTGCCTTCCCTTGGGTCTAGAGCCCTGCTGCCGGCCCTTCTCACCCCCTGGCTATCGGCGCCGCTGCCCGTTCTGTCCCCCTGACTATCGGTACCGGCGCCGATAGCCAGGGGGAGAGAAGGGGCAGCGGCACCCATTGCCGGCGCCACTGCCCCATTGCCTCCCCCCATCCCAGGCATAATTACCTGGGTCGGGTCCGCGCTGCTGCAGGCCTCCGTCGTGCGTCCCCTGTGTCGTTGCTATGCACGGCGCAGCGCACTGACGTCATGCGCCGTGCAACGCATAGCAACGACGAAGGGGACGCACGCCGGAGGCATGCAGCAGCGCGGACCCGACCCAGGTAATTATGCCACCGGGGATGGGGGGAGGCAACGGGGCAGCGGCGCCGGCAATGGGTGCCGCTGCCCCTTCTCTCCCACTGGCTTTCGGCGCCGGTACCGATAGTCAGGGGGACAGAACGGGCAGCGGCGTCGATAACCAGGGGGAGAGAAGGGCCGGCAGCAGGGCTCTAGACCCCAGGGAAGGCAGGGGGAGAGAAACGGGCAGCGACGGCCTCTCTCCCCCTGCCTTTCCTGGGGCGGTATCGGCGTATAACACGCACATAGACTTTAGGCTAAAAATTTTAGCCTAAAAAGTGCGTGTTATACGCCGATAAATACGGTAATTGTTATTAACATAAGATTTACTTATTTTACCACTTCTATTGCTCACTGTAAAATCAGCATATAGCTATTAAGTTTGGTATCTCTTATTTATGTCACTAGTTTACTCCCTTTCTATATTGAAATTTTTATCTCCACCTTACATATTACACTGTTAATATTACACTGTAGACCTTGGTTGTGACTGTACATAATTATAAAAGCCCTATACACAGAATAGGGGATAAGTGTCTGATAATGGAGGTCCGACCACTGGGACCCCCTGCAATCTGCTAAAAGGGACCTGACTCTCTAAGAGGAGCCTGTGCTACAGACGGCATTCATTCTCTACAGAAGCGCCGAAGAGATCCGAGTGCTGTACTTGGTCATCTCCAGCGCTCCCATATAAATAAATGGCGTGTGTGCTCTTATAGGGCTGGGTCATGTTCAGGAGACCACGCGGACCTCCCCTGATCAGACACTTATCCCCTATCCTGTGGAAATTATAGTTTTTTCCCTAATGGATCATTCCAAAGAGCTTGCTCAATTCCAGCATGGTACTGTAATTAGAATACCCTTATGAATCACAGCTCTCAGGGCAAAGCTCCTTATCTGTGTTTGGGTAAAGTGACCTCATGTCTGATGTCGTTGTAATAGGAGACAAGAAGCAAAATGACCGATCATGATATCTTGTTCTTGCTTTTATATCCTCTTTTAAAGTAGTTGTTTCATGAAGACGGCTCCAGTTCATAAATCCTTTTAGAGTACATGGACATCACAGAGAAGAGTGTTCTGCTACGCACTGTCATGAGACAGAATGGAGAGCTAATGGTAATCTCTGTTCTAAAACAAAAGAAAGTAGAAGTATGTTGGAGAAAGTTGAGAGGTGATATATATTCTTCCCAACCATAAAACAAAGCAACTGTTCACAGTTAGTTTATTATTTCATGAAACACATTCCCAATTCATGACACTTTTATAATGTCTGTGATAGAAGGCTGGCAAGTAATTGTAATATAATTTAGGATAATTTTGACAGCCTTAAAAGCTATTGTATTTCTGTACGGTATTAACAAGATAATAATCTAACAAGGAATTTGACATTAACATTTAGCGTTTCCATTATCACAGTATGTTATCTGTTTTTCTGCATCTCTAAACGTAATTGTAATGGGCAGAAAATATAATCTGTGATCTTACTCCTAATCTATAAGAGCTGGAGCAGTGCAGCCCTTCATTGTGAAATCATTGAGTGTCATCCACTTTAAGATCAAAAACTATGTTGGCATATACAACACCATTTTATTCTTCTGATGCGTGTAATGCAATGTTCAATTTGTTCTGAGCTATAATTATAGTGTGTAAGATCTAGGCATAATCTATTGTGTTTTAAGATGCATTGTAATAACTTTAGGGATAAATCATTCAACCTTTTAAAAAATATCATTGAAATGAATCGAGACGTCATTCGTGCAAGTACATAGATATATTGTGTGGTAGATTAACTCTCTAGGACGGGTCCAATGGCGGCAAAATAGCAGTCTGAGAACGGGACATAAAATTATTAAATAAATACAGCCTTTAAAATAAATCTATCATCCAGTGTCACCTGCACTAACATGTTGGTACAGACAAGTAGTGCAGGAGACACTGATGACAATGATACTTACCTGGTCCTGTTCCATGCTGTGGTTCTCCCGCAATCTTCTGCTTCTCTTCCAGGGCTGACTTGGAGCATGGGTGGAGCTTAGTGATGTCACTGCTGCAGTTCTCTGCTGGTTCCTGCTGCGAGCAAACAGCAGTGGTGACATTCCTAAGCTCTGCCCATGCTTCAAGTTGGCCCCCGGAACAGAAGATACAGCGGAAGATTGCAGGAGAACCAAAGCATGGATTGGGTCCAGGTAAGTATCGTCGTCAGTGTCACCTACACTACCTATCTGTACCGACAAGAGAGTGCAGGTGACACTGATGACAGATTTCCTTTAACTTCAAACAAAAAAAAATCTAGAAACTAAACAAATTCTTCTTTCTCTGCAAAGGTGGCTAACATCCAGCGAACTAACAAAACAGTCACCAAAAATGTGTTACTCAAACAAGGTAAATGCCCCCTTTTGTTAGGATGCCCTCCTCAGGACTGAACTCTGATCAGATGTTCCTCAGAGTTTCAGTGCAGACTTGGTTTCACCTTTTGTAAGTCCAGTATTAATGGGCCTCAGCACCTATGCTAATTTAGGGGTCAACTTGAAAATCTGGACTGGCACAGCAAGGGGATGAAAGTCCTCACTATCAAACTTGCCTCTTATCCCATAAAAATGAATTGCCTGCAAGCTAAGTGTCACCAGGGATTTTCACTTTCCTGGATTCCCGATATCTCACTTTTCTGGATGAGATTTGTGCTTCATGAACCTGGTGTTCACATACAACAGGCCTTTGGGGGAAATATAACTGTCCCTGACCACCATTCTGATCACTGTCTCACAGTTTTTTTTTTTATATTGTACTTTTCGTTATATAGTGCCAATATATTCTGCAGTGCTCCAAAGTGATTGCCACCAGTTACATTGGTTCCATTCACCATTGAAGTTCACAATATAATTTCCCTTTTTTAGGCACACATAATAGGGAAAATTTGAAAGACTACTAACCCTTTTCGTATACTGTTGCAGATGGAGAGGAAACCTCAATACCTGAAGAAAACCAATACAAATGTAGGGGAAGCATACAAACTCCAGTGCTGAAAGGCATCAGTGAGCCAACGTACTGCTTAACCCGTCTAGGACACAGGGCGTACAGGTACACCCTGGCTCACTGGGACTTAAGGACCCAGGGTGTCCCGGTACGTCCGTGGGAATTCCAGTTCCCGCCACTCACCGGGCAGGGACCGGGATGCCTGCTGAAATCATTCAGCAGGCATCCCGTGACAATGCCTGGGGAGGTCCTGAGACCCCATGCCGGTGATCATCGCAAAACGCCAGTCAATTCAGACAGCGATCTGCAGCAATTCTGGGTCATATGGGTCTCCAGTGACCCAGAAAATAAGGTGGATCGGGGCTGTCCAAGACACCCCCGATCCCCCTGAAGGGAAAGGAGTGAGGTGACAGGGGTGCCACCCCTCCTATCTCTGCTATTGGTCGATCAGAAGAGACCGACCAATAGCAGATCGGGGACAGGGGGGGTTAAAGTTCGGTTCCCCTGTTCTGCCCACCCACGATTGTCCGGGCAGAGTGGGGGAACTGTGCTGGAACCGACGCCGGAGGTCACTTACCGGCGGCAATCGGCAACGTTCCTCTCCCTGGTGCGGCGATCCTGCAGACTACGGAAGCCGGTGAGTTGTTGCCTAGCAACATTTGGAGGGCTACAGTTTGGAGACTACTATACAGTTGTTGCAAAACTACAAATCCCAGCATGCCCAGACAGCTGTTTACTGTTTGGGCATGCTGGGATTTGTCGTTTTGCAACATCTGGAGGGTCACAGTTTAGAGATCACTGTGCAGTGAGTTCTAAACCGTGGTCCTCTAAATCCGGCAAAACTACAACTCCCAGAATGCACGAACAGCAAACGGTTGTCTCGGCATGCTAATAGTTGTAATTGCATGCCTCCAACTGTTGCATAAGTACATCTCCCAGCATGCCCTTCGGCGATCAGTATATGCTGGGAGTTGTAGTTTTTCAACATCTGGAGGCACACTGGTTGAAACCAGGAACCTAACTCAAGGTTTTCCAACCAATGTGCCTCCAGCTGTTGCAAAAGTACAACTCTCAGCATTCACGGTCTGTAAGTGCATGCTGGGAGTTGTAGTTTTGCAACAGTTGGATGTCCCCCCCCCCCCCCCCATATGAATGTACAGGGTACAATCACACGGGCGGGAGTTTACAGTGAGTTTCCTGCTCCAAGTTTAATGGGGTATTCCAGGCAAAACCTTTTTTTATATATATTAACTGGCTCGGGAAAGTTAAACAGATTTGTAAATTATAGTAAATAAAGAACAAAGGTGCCCTGCACTCACCGCTTCAGTCCAGGTAATCCTGCTCCCAACTCGGGTCACAACTCGAACACGGAGGACATGGACAGTGGAGCGCTCAGAGGCGACTGCCAGCGGTTTCACGCATAGGAATGCGCTTCATCCTAGGCGCATTCCTATGCGTGAAACCGCTGGCAGTCGCCTCTGAGCGCTCCACTGTCCATGTCCTCCGTGTTCGAGTTGTGACCCGAGTTGGGAGCAGGATTACCTGGACTGAAGCGGTGAGTGCAGGGCACCTTTGTTCTTTATTTACTATTATTTGGTGACTACGGTCTTTATTGTCCTAGCACCTCCGCTGCCAGGGTGGATTTCCAGACTAGCGGGACACCGTCTCCATCTCGTGGTCTTAGGAGGCTTAAGGTATCGGTGCCACTTCTGTTTCTTTTTTACTACTAGAGATTTGTAAATTACTTCTATTAAAAAATCTTAATCCTTCCAATAGTTATTAGCTTCTGAAGTTTTCTGTCTAACTGCTCAATGATGAAGTCACGTCCCGGGAGCTGTGCATGATGGGAGAATATCCCCATAGGAAAAGCACAGCTCCCGGGACGTGAGTCATCAGAGAGCAGTTAGACAGAAAACAACAACTCAACTTCAGAAGCTAATAACTATTGGAAGGATTAAGATTTTTTAATAGAAGTAATTTACAAATCTGTTAAACTTTCCGGAGCCAGTTGATATATAAAAAAAAGTTTTGGCCTGGAATACCTCTTTAAGCTGTGGAAAATTCGCCGCAGCTCAATCTCCTAGAGGGAAACTCACCGTGAACCCCCATCTGTGTGAATGTACCCTAAAAACATTACACTACACTAACACAAAATAAAGGGTAAAACACTACATATATACACACACGTAACTGTCCCCCCTTCCCCCCAATAAAAATGAAAAACATTCTGGTGGTATTAACCCTTGATTTGTCGTGACGTCAGGGTGCGGCTGTTTTCTGAATGAGGCCCTGCTGACAACCGGCCCAAAAACGGCAGGAAATAAATGGAATGTCCACAGCAGGATTTATGAGATAACTGGAACGTTTACTTAAACAACTTTTACAGTTATACAGTTTCTCTTGAGGTAACCGGGATGCAGGATACCTCACAGGCTTTGCTGGGACTTGTAGTATTGAGATGTATGCAGACCACTGTGCTACTAATTATATGCTTTGAGTTGAATAGTAGTCATTAGGAATTGTAGATAGAGCTTGATAACTCACGTTTTTGTAGTGGCTGCAGGTTCCTTAGGCTTTGGCCTAGTTGCAATTGTGCTTGAATTGGTATTGCTGAAGTGTACAGGATGATGAACAGGAACCAAGAGAGTGCAGGAAGAAGAGCTAAGAGCATTATATAAGGGAGTAATTGATAAGCAAGCGGGGAACAGCCCTGCAGAAGAGCCCTGGGGAAGGGAGTGACTCCAACTGAGGGAACTTGGCACTGGAACAAGACAAGGTCCTATATCGGGACACCACACTAAGAGTTTAGCAACAGCTGGAGGCACCCTGTTTGGGAATCACTGGCGTAGAATATTTTTGGTAACGGAGGCAATTGTAACACTTGCAGCCAAGTCCTACCCTGTGCACATCCCTAATTTAGGACTCAAATGTGCATGGCGCTCTCTCACTTGTGATATCCCCCTGTAATATTTCAAGGATATATATGGCCACATATGGGGTATTTCCGTACTCGGGAGAAAATGCACTACAAATTTTGGGGTGTTTTTCTCTTTTTACCCCTTATGAAAAGGAAAAGTTGGGGTCTACACCAGCCTGTTAGTGTAAAAAAATAAATAAATTACTCTAACATGCTGGCGTTGCCCCATACTTTTCATTTTCACAAGAGGTAAAAGGAAAAAAAGACCCAACACAATTTCTCCTGAGTACGGAAATACCCCATATGTGGACGTAAAAGGCTCTGCGGACACACAACAAGGCTCAGGAGTGAGAGCGCACTATGTACATTTGAGGCCTAAATTGGTGATTTGCACAGGGGTGGCTGATTTTACAGTGTTTCTGACATAAACACAAAAAAAAAAATACCCACGTGTGACCCCATTTTGGAAACTACACCCCTCATGGAACGTAACAAGGGGTATAGTGAGCTTTAACACCCGACAGGTGTTTGGCAAATTTTCATTAAAGTTGAATGGGAATATGAAAAATAGAAATTTTTTCACAAAAATGCTGGGGTTACCCTAATTTTTTCATTTTCACAAGGGAAAATAGGAAAAAGCTAACATAATTCATATGTGGATGTAAAGTGCTCTGTGGGTGAACTACAATGCTCAGAAGAGAAGGAGCACCATTGAGCTTTAGGAGAGAAAATTTGTCTTGAATTGAAGGCCACATGTTTTTACATGGTGCCAGAACAATGGACCCCCCACATGTGACGCCATTTTGAAAACTACACCCTCACGTAATGTAATAAGGGGTACAATGAGTATTTATGCCCCACAGGTGTCTGACAGATATTTGGAACAGTGGTCCATGAAAATGAAAAAGTTAATTGTTCATTTGCACAGCCCACTGTTCCAAAGATATGTCAAACACCAGTGGGGTGGTGTAAATCCTCACTGCACCCTTATTAAATTCTGAGGGGTGTAGTTTCCAAAATGGGGTCACATGTGAGGGGGGGGGGGGGTCCACTGTTCTGGCACCATGGGGGCTTTGTAAACACACATGTCTCCCAACTTCCATTCCAAACAAATTCTCTCTCCAAAAGCTCATGGCGCTCCTTCTCTTCTGAGCATTGTAGTTCACCCGAAGAGCACTTTACATCCACATATGGGGTATTTTTTTTATTTGCACATCTGACTTTAATGAAAAGTCGTCAAACACCTGTGAGGTGTTAAGGCTCACTGCACCCCTTGTTACGTTCCTTGAGGGGTGTAGTTTCCAAAATAGTATGCCATGTGTTTTTTTTTTTGCTGTTCTGGCACCATAGGGGCTTCCTAAATGCGACATTTTGGGGGCCAAAAACCATTTCAGCAAAATTTGCTTTCCAAAAGCCAAATGTGACTCCTTCTCTTCTGAGCATTGTAGTTTGCCCGCAGAACATTTTATGTCCACACATGGGGTATTTCCATACTCCAAAGTGATGGGGTTACAAATTTTGGGGGGATTTTCCCTCTATACCCTTTGTAAAAAATGGTAAATTTCGGAAAAAATACTGCACTTTAGTGACATTTTTTTTCACATCAGACTTTAACGAAAAGTCGTCAAACACCTGTGGGGTGTTAAGGCTCACTTTTTACGTGCCTTGATAGTATACCATGTTGGTTTTTGTTGCTGTTATGGCACCATAGGGACTTCCTAAATGTGACATTCCCCCCAAAACCATTTCAGCAAAATTCCCTCTCCAAAATCCCATTGTCGCTCCATCCATTCTGAGCCCTCTACTGCACCCACAAAACACTTTACATCCACCTATGAGGTATTTCCTTACTCAAGAAAAATTGGTTTACAAATTTTGGGGGGCTTTTTCAAAATTATGATTTTGAATTTTCTCCTTCACTTTGCTGCTATTCCTGTGAAACACCTAAAGGGTTGACACACTTTCTGAATGTCATTTTGAATACTTTGAAAGGTGCTGTTTCTATAATGGGGTCATTTGTGGGGTATTTCTAATATGAAGGCCCTTCAATTCCACTTCAAAACTGAACTGGTTTCCAATTTTGAAAATTTCTTGAAAAATTTGAAAATTGCTGCTGAACTTTGAAACCTGATGTCTTCCAAAAGTAAAAACATGTAAACGTTATGATGCCAACATGAACTTTGTATATGTGAATCAATATAACATTTATGTGGAATGTCTATTTTCCTTACAAGCTCCAAAGTTCGAAAAATGCAAAATTCTAATTTTTCATGACATTTTTGATTTTTTTTTTTTTTTACCAAGAAAGGATGCAAGTATCGATAAAAATTTACCAAATTTGTAAATTACTTTTATTAAAAAATCTTAACCCTTCCAGTGCTTATTAGCTGCTGTATAAAACAGAGAAATGTGTTAATTTATTTTCTGTCTGACAACAGTGCTCTCTGCTGAAACCTCTGTCCGTGTCAGGAACTTTCCAGATTAGAAGTATATCCCCATAGAAAACCTCTTTTGCTCTGGAAAGTTCCTGACACGGACAGAGGTGTCAGCAGAGAGCACTGTTGTCAGACAGAAAAGAAATTCACAAATTATATACAGCAGCTAATAAGTACTGGAAAGGTTAAGATTTTTTTATAGAAGTAATTTACAAATCTGTTTAACTTTCTGGTACCAGTTGATTTTTTTTTTTCCACCGTAGTTCTCCTTTAAGGTCATAATGGGCTGTGTCCTTAAGGGGTTAAGATGGGGTTTCCATGCAAAATGTATTGATCATCTACCCTCAGGATAGGTTATCAATATCAGATTGGCAGTATGTTGACATACAGCACCCTCACTGATCAGCTGTTTGCAAGAGCCATTGTGCCACCATACACAGTAAAACAGAGTGGGAGGCAGACAGCGCCGTATATTGTGCAGTGACCGATCTGGGTTACTGCAGCTCAGTTCTCTTTCACTTAGATGGCAACTGAGCTGCAATAACCCATATTGACCACTACACAATGGCCGGCATTTATCATTGTAGGTGTAAGTGAAGCATTTTTCTACACCTTTTTTTTTTGTGTGTGTGCTGGTAATGTGCAGGAGCACCAAATTTATTAAATGGTCACAGAACATTTAATAAATTTTGTGCAGGTCACATTTTCTGAAATTTCTCTCATCTCATACACCAAAAAGCTAAGCTAAGTCTGGGCTGGTGTAGTTTTAGAGACTCTTCAGTGGCTTTGCACCTTTTTTGCCCCTTTTCACAAAAAGGTGCAGTTCATAAAACCCTTCCATATCATGTGTATTGCCAAAATCAGTGGATTACAACTGAAAATCAGCAGAAATGTGTAAACCAAAAGGCGCAAAAAAGGCTCAAATAAACCCTGCTTGCTCCTTTTTTGTGCCTTTTCTAGACACAATAAACAGTCAAATTATCAAGACAATGATAAATGTAGGCCAATGTACGGACCTTTCCGCTTCCTTCCCTGTTTCATTGTGTATGGCGGTATCACTGCTCTTGGCAAACAGCAAGCTGATATTTATGACCTACCTTGAGGATAAATAAAATACAATTTGGCCAGAAAACCTCTTTAATGTTAGGGTTACATGGTGACTTTGACACCTTGTATAATGATTGTAAATATGCAACCCGTACCCTAATATGACTATGACACTAAAAATCAAAACCTGTTGGATTTTTTGATCAAAGGCACAACATCCAACTCACAAAGGCACGTAGACAGCAATGACTTAAATGTAAGTTGTGTGTGCTTGCAAACTGCTTGCTAATTTTCTGCAATTTGGCAAAAATCTACTCAATTAAAAAAGGTTTCATGGTGACAGTTAGGCCCCTTTCACACTATAAAAATACTTCCGTTATGAATGCCCGTTATAAAAAGCCTGGAAATTTGCAGTTATACGGCCAGTACAAAATCACTAACGGCCATTAGAAAATCCCATTATAGTCTATGGGATTTTTCTAATAGCCGTTTTAACTCGTTATCGCCCGTTATTAATAACGGCCGTTATTTTGTGACAGGCGATAGAAACGGGAGAATTAGTGCATGCACTATTTCTCCCGTTCATTTGTCCGTCACAAAATAACGGCCGTTATTAATAACGGGCGATAACGAGTTAAAATGGCTATTAGAAAAATCCCATAGACTATAATGGGATTTTCTAATGGCCGATTTCCAGGCTTTTTATAACGGGCGTTCATAACGTATTTTTATAGTGTGAAAGGGGCCTGTCTATTTCCTCAGCAAAATCCACAATACATTTTATTGAAGATTTATTATGAACTTTTACTTTCCCATTGAACACAATAAAGAAAATTTACAACAAATCTATGCTTGTTCTGCAACAAAATTGGCATGCTACTATGTAAAATCCACACTGCATGTTAACTCATACACATAAAACATTGTTAGAACATGGAAGAGGTTTCCAAAATGCTGTTCATTCTGTAACATTGACCCTTGAGCATTGACCCATATGCTGATATCCAGTCAGGGCTCAAGTCCTGTAGGAAGGCATGGAAACTGAGTTCCTGCACTTTTTTCACAGCCCCCTAAACTTTCACAATTTACCTCCATAGTATAGAGTAAGAGTGAGGTTAGCAACATGTAACTAGGGCACCTTAGAGGGGTGTATCTCGGCACTAGGATTAAATACCTTTTGAGATACATAGGACCCTTTATACATTTTTTGTAAGATTATTATTATTGTCACTGTAGTAATTTTTACTATTTTTTATTGACATATTTGGCCTCTATCACTACTTTATGTAGATTAGTATTATGAGACATTTATATAGTTTCTGATTTGGCAATTTTATCTTATTCTACATTTTATGATGAGTAGATTGTAAGCATTGCACTGGTGTTATATAGCACTGTAGTAGATTAGGTTGTAAAACTATCAGTTCATAAAGAGCATATTTATTTTGTATTTCATGCTATATATACCCTGTTCCAAATTATTATGCAACTGATATTTTTCTCATTTACCTAAATCATTTATGTAAATAACGGTCAGAATAATTCTCATGTTATCAACTATTAAGAGTAAAATTGAAATGTTATATAGCAAACCTCCTAAGGATAACAATGTTTTTTCTTAAACATAAAAAAACTTACAATGCACTATTCCAAATTATTATGCACAGTAAGTTTCAAAACACTTTATAGGTTGTTAAGAACTGAAAATTGTCATTTGTTGTGTTTGCAGCATATTTACTGAAATCAAATGCTATTTAAACATTTTAAACATTTTAACAGGTAACATTACATTTTAACATGGGACCCCTTATTTGATAGCAGCTTCACAAGTCTTGCATCCATTGAACTTGTGATTTTTTTGGACAGTTTCTGAATTTGTTTGCAAGATGTCCTTATAGCCTCCCAGAGCTGCTGTTTGGATGTAAACTGCCTCCCACCCTCATATATCTTTTGCTTGAGGATGCTCCAAAGGTTCTCAATAGGATTGAGGTCAGGGGAGGATGTAGGCCACACCATGACTTTCTCTCCTTTTAACCCCATAGCAGCCATTGATGCAGAGGTATTTATTGCAACATGAGATGGTGCATTGTCATGCATGAAGATGATTTTATTACAGAAAGCATAGTTCTTCCTTCTGTACCAGGGAAGAAAGTGGTTACTCAGAAACTTCACATACTTTGCAGAGGCCATCTTTGCACCTTCAGGGACCCTAATGTGGCCGACCAGCTCTCTTCCCATGATTCCAGCCCAAAACATGACTTCACCACTGCCTTGCTGACGTTGCAGCCTTGTTGGAACAGGGTGACCGTCCACCAACCATCCACTGCTCCATCCCTTGGGACCATCCAGGGTTGCACGGCACTCACAAGTGAACAGGACTGTTTCAGAATTAGTCTTCATGTATTTTTCTGCCCAATGCAGCCCTTTCTGCTTGTGAGCATTGGCTAGTGGTGGCCAAATAGAAGGTTTATGCACAGTTGCAAGACTCTAGAGGACTCTACACCTTGATGTCCTTGGGACCCCAGAGGAACCAGCAGCTTCAAATATCTGTTTGCTGCTATGTAATGGTATTTTAGCAGCTGCTCTCTTGATCTGATGCATGGATCTGGCAGAAATCTTCCTCCATGTGCCTTTATCCACATAAACCCGTCTGTGCTCTGAATCAGCCACAAATTTCTTAATAGTGCGATGATAACGCTTACGTTTATGGGAAATATCTAATGTTTTCATACCTCGTCCAAGGTATTGAACTATTTACTCTTTACTATTTACTTTTACTCTTTTTGGCAGCAGAGAGATCATTTTTCTTCCCCATATTGCTTGAAAATGGTGATCTGCTTAATAATGTGGAACACCGCCTTTAGTAGTTTTTCCTTAAATTGGGCTCACCTGGCAATCTAATTATCACAGGTGTCTGAGATTGTTTTCAGTGATCAAAAGAGCCCTGAGACAAAATGCCATCCATGAGTTAAATTGAAAAACAAAATATTTAATCTTTTGTGACAACTAAATATCCTTTGCATAATAATTTGGAACAAGGTGTATATGTATTTGACCGGGTTAAATATCATAATTCACAGAGTAGACATTGAGTCTATCAGCAAAATCTGGTCACAGAATCATAGACTAAAATTAAAATATAACTTTTATTACATGGGGACACGTGTGCCGGAGCATAGAGAACGAGGAGGAGGCAGGAGGAACAGTAGGTGACTAGATGGGCCAAATGGTTCTTATCTGCCAACACGTTCTATGTGAGCGACGGGCTGTGATTCACATGTGGGCGTGTCCCACGATGCGAATCCCAGCCCCGCCAGCAGCAGAGGAAAACGGGGCCATGCGCTCACGGCCAGCGTCTGCGGCTGGAACGCATATAATAACATTAAATATATAAATGGGGGGCCACTAGACAGGACAAATGTATAAATAATTTATTAATTAATATCTACTTTGTTTCATATTTTATTTTAAATTAATTATACTCACAAGAAGGGGACAAAACTGTTGACCTCATTCAAGCCCATGGGAGTTTTTATTTTTAGTACTTCTGTCCATTTACTCTCTTTTTGTGCCAAGAGTTTTTTTCCCATTTCCTCCGTGGATCCCTGCATAGACATGTTACTTATTTGTTAACAATAAACATAGGATAGGTAATTTAACCCTTACTCACCCCCATTTGCGAGAGTCTGGGTTTTTATTTAAAGTCCCATACAAGTCTATGGGAAATATATGTTACTGCATAACTTCCAAACAGCTAGAGATATTCCAAGATAATACTTGGTCACATGCTACTTATATGTCCACTAAAAATATAGGAAAGTTATTTTAACCCTAACCTACCTTCATTTGCGAGGGTAGGGGTTTTTGATTAAAGTTCAATGCAAATCTATGGGAAATTTATGTTCCAGCATAACTTCCGTATGGCTAGAGATATTTCAATAATACTTGATCACATGTTACTTATATGTCAAATAAAAATATACCCCTATATTTGAAGGATGGGGTTTTCATTTCAAGTCCCATGCAAGAATATAGGACTTCTGGTGCTTTACTCCAGAAGCTCCGCTCTGCATCTCCTGGTGGACGCGGCAGTCTGGCTGGCAAGCCACCCCCCCTCCACATTCCATGCCCCACCTTGCAAAGACACACCCACCCTTTAAGCCACACTCCTTTTATTTTCAGTTTACAATATCTTTACCACAACTCAGCCCCACCTGAGGATGGGATATGTGGATTAGAAATGATTATTAGATATGGGGACGAAATTTGAGGACAGGATATGAGGTCAGGTTATGAGGACGGGATATGAGGTCGGGATATGAGGACAGGATATGGGGATTAGAAATGAGGATTAGATATGGGAACGGGATATGAGGTCGGGATATGTGGACAGAATATGGGGATGGGATATGAGGGTTAGAAATGAGTATTAGATATGGGGACGGGATATGAGGATGGGGTATGAGGTCGGGATATGAGGTCAGGATATGAGGACGGATATGAGGTCGGGTTATGAGGTCAGGTTATAAGGTCGGGATATGAGGGTTGGAGATGAGGTAGAGATATGAGGAAAAAATATGAGGACAGGATATGAGGTCGGAATATGAGGAGAGGATATGGGGTCTGGATTTAAGGATGGGATTTGAGGACAAAAGCTTCTCCCTTTGTTGCTTTTCCTCCTCCACAAGGATAAGGTAGGAAAAACCAGGCAGCGCCGGGTACTCAGCCAGTAGTTTAATAAAGGTTACATTTTATTTGGGGGGGGGGTTCTAGTTTAGGGTACCCCTTTGGGGTTTCCCATAAAGTTTTTTCACAGAAGGATAATTCTTCTCATTAGCAGGAGTCCAGCCCTTAAGTGGAAGAAATGAGTTCCCACACTTTTTTCAGAACACTTCACCCCTGTATTTAGGTATGATAAAAAGTAAAAATCTTTACACTGGATGTCATTACTTTTTCTTCCACCTGAGGAAATTGTTTGTCTATCCCCAAGATGTAATGCAAATCTTGTTCGGTTCATTACAATAAGAACCCTTTATGCAAAATCAGCTTGATCAGGACTGCGCAGTACTTGAACCTTCTTAAAATGCAGATAAGCACTTCTATATAGTTTTGCCTGGCATTTGAGACCCATATGAATGCAATACCGGTGGCTGAAGTCTTCATAGTTTTTACCTTATCTTTCCATGGATGTGGGTGACTTTTCTAATGTAGTGCCGTTTAATTTTCCACAAAACACTCAAACTGAAAAAAAATGCAAGTAAGGCAAACGTATGTCATAGTTGTGTGCAATTACATTATTCCTATGAGCACAGGTCTGGACTTTTCTTGTATGGTCACAAGTCACATTATGACCACATAGAAATGAATGGAGTAAAATGTAGTCATCTAATAGCATTACCTTAGCATTACTGTATGTAGCATTGCTGTGTCTTCTCATTCATTTACATTTATTTGCTCCAGTTGTAATGACTTTCAATTGCCAGTAATGGCGACAGTTAAACTCATTTTGTATGTGCATTTTCTTCTCACTGTTTTCCCAAAATTATGCATTGTGGTGTGTGAATTTGTTCAGCTGAATAACAATATTTGCCTAAATGGCTTTTCACTTGCTAGTGAATATACATGGATTCATAAGGACCAGGACAGAAAGATATAGCTAGAATTTAACTCATTTATAACTCCATGAAAGTTGTCTCTAGAACCATTTGCATGAACTTATCTTTTTATATCTATTTTAATACTAATCAAACCAAGTGACTTGTGTGGATTGGAAGATTATTATAAAGGATCTATCGGAAATAATAATTAGTTAAATATGAAGGTAGCACCATTTAATTTTTATAATAAGTGCGAAATATAGAAACCCTGGCAGCTCTAACGGTGACATCATTACATGTCAACAGTAGGTGCCATGTTAGAAGAATGTGACTCTGATGTGGTTGAAAGAAGAAGGCACAGATGTGAAAATAGGGTTGAGTACTGTAGGGGGGTGGGGTTAGTTCCAAAAACCTGGGTGACATGTTTAGAAGAAATCCACTTAAATCCGCTTTTTCTTGTGGGGGAATGTTTTATTGTACTTTGTAATGACATCATTAATTTTACTACAAAATCTATGAAAGGCCAATAAAAAAAATGTGTGGAGTGAAAATGAAATAAAAAAAGCAATTTTACAACTTTTGGGTGATTTCGGCTCTGCGCGGCTAGTGCTTGTGTCGTCGACCTCACTAAGAGTTCCACAGACACACCTCCTTCATTGAGCTTTATGGGAGAGGCGGGGATGCACGAATGCTGCATTCCTGCCTCTCCTATGGAGATATATGGATGGGGTGTGTCAGCCACGGCACAACTCCTGCACGGGGAAGGCAGGGGCCCCGTACAGGAGATCGCGGGCATGCAAAAAGTTGTTTACCACTGCAGATCTCCTTTAACCCCTTCCTGACCCATGACGTACATGTATGTCATGGGTTGGGTGAAGGGAATATGTCATGGGCCCTCATGTTGGGTCCTTGTCATAATTTGGCAGATGCCCACTGCTATCAGCAGCTGACATCTGCTGCAAATGTCAGACATTGAAGACCACTTCGATGTCTGTCATTTAAATGGTTAAATGCTGTGATCATGGCTTTTTAACATTAAATGCCGGTAATCCTTAGTGTCTAGGGGTCCCATAGGCACCTCCGTGATGTAATCGTCAGGTGCCGATGGGTTGTTGTGGAAGCCTGAGCCTTACCTCTGCTTCTCTGGCTTCCATGGCTCTGTTATTGCTGAAGGCAACAGTCGCCTGTCAGGAACTGTCCAAAGTAGGAGAGATTTCCAGTGGGGTTTTGTTCCTACTCTGGACAACTCCTGACATGGACAGAGGTGTCAGCAGATAACAGATGTCCGAGACAACCCCATTCACCCTTACCCAGCAGGAGTGAGGTGGCACGGGTGCCGCCTCACGATCACGTGATTGATCAGTCGGAATGACCGATCAATCACGACCCTGCTGGGCGGCGATCGGGACAGCCAAGATGGCGGAGATCGGCGCTGGCAGGGTTTCCTACCTTGCCCTGGTCCGGCAGGGGTCCCCTCGGGATCGGTGGCGGCGACAGGAGCAGCAGGATCGGCGGCAGCAGCGGTGGCGGTCCCAGCGGAAGGATACAGCAGGAGGTGAGGCCTGTTCACTTCCTGCTGTTGCTTAGCAACAACTCACAGCATGCACAGCCAAAGGGCATGCTGGGAGTTGTAGTTTTGCAACAGCTGGAGTTCCAAATACAACTCCCAGCTTGCCCTTTCTTAGTCTGTGCATGCTGGGGGTTGTAGTTTTTCAACAGCTCGAGGCACTTTTTTTCTATGTAAAAGTGTGCATTCACTGTTGCATAACTACAACTCCCAGCATGCACAGATTACCAAAGGGAATGCTGGGAGTTGTAGCAGTGTGCCTCCAGCTGTTGCAAAACTACAACTCCCACCATGCCCTTCGACTGTCAATGCATGCTGATTGTTGCAGTTTTGCAACAGCTGGAGACACATTGGTTGTGAAACTGAGTTTGTTACCTAACTCAGTGTTTTGCAACCAGTGTGTCTCCAGCTGTTGCAAAAATACAACTCCAAGCATGCACTGAGAGACTGTACATGCTGGGAGTTCTAGTTTTGCAACAGCTGGAGGCACACTGGTTGTGAAACACTGAGTTAAGTAACAAACTCTGTGTTTTGCAACCAATGTGCCTCCAGCTATTGCATAACTACAACTCCCAGCATGTATGGTCTGTAAGTGCATACTGGGAGTTGTAGTTTTGCAACAGCTGGAGGTTTCCCCCCCCCACCCCCCATGTGAATGTACAGGGTACATTCACACGGGCGGGTTTACAGCGAGTTCTGCTGCAAGTTTGAGATGCGGTAAATTTTCTTGCGGCAAGTTTGCTCAAACTCCCAGCGAGAAACTCATTGTAAACCCGCCCCTATGAATGTATTCTAAAAACACTACACTTACACATAACAAAGGGTAAAGCACTACATATACACATACCCCCTACACAGTCCCCCCCCACTCCAATAAAAAAAAATGTATTGTAGGGCAGTGTTTCCAAAACGGAGCCTCCAGCTGTTGAAAAACAACAACTCCCAGTATTGTCGGACAGCCACTGACTGTCAAGGCCGGGAGCTTTGCAACAGCTGGAGACACCCTGTTTGGGAAACACTGGCGAAGGGTATTTTTGTGACGGATTCAAATCCCCAATTTAGTCCTCAAACGCGCATGGCGCTCTCTCACTTAGGAGCCCTATCGTATTTCAAGGAAACAGTTTAGGGCCACATATGGGATGTCTCCGTACTCGGGAGCAATTGCGTTACAAATTTTTTTTCTCTCCTTTTACCCCTTATGAAAAGGTAAAGTTGGAGTCTACACCAGCATGTTAGTGTAAAAAAATTTTTTTTACACTAACATGCTGGTGTTGCCCCATACTTTTAATTTTCACAAGCGTTAAAAGGAGAAAATAGACCCCCAAAATTTGTAACGCAATTTCTCCTGAGTACAGAACTACCCCATATGTGGGCGTTAAGTGCTCTGCGAGCGCACAACATGGCTCAGAAGTGAGAGCGTGCCATGTACATTTGAGGTCTAAATTGATGATTTGCACAGGGGTGGCTGATTTTACAGTGGTTCTGACTTAAACACAAAACCATAAATACCCAGATGTGACCCCATTTTGGAAACTACACCCCTTCATGGAATGTAACAAGGGGTATAGTGAGCCTTAACACCTTAACAAATTTTTTCACTAAAATGCTGGTGTTGCCCTACATTTTTCATTTTCACAAGGGAGAATAGGAAAAAAGTCCCCCAAAATGTGTAGCCCCATTTCTTCTGAGTAAGAACATACCCTCTATGTGGATGCAAAGTCCTCTGCGGGCGAACTACAATGCTCAGAAGAGAAAGAGCGCCATTGGGCTTCTGGAGAGAGAATGTGTCTGAAATTGAAGGCCATGTGTGTTTACAAAGCCCCCATAGTGCCAGAACAGTGGACCCCCCCCCACATGTGACCCCGTTTTGGAAACTACACCCCTCACGTATTGTAATAAGGGGTACAGTGAGCATTTACACCTCACAGGTGTCTGACAGATTTTTGAAACAGTGGTCTGTGAAAATGAAAAATTTTATTTTTCATTTGCACAGCCCACTGTTCCAAAGATCTGTCAAACGCCAGTGGGTGTAAATGTTCACTGCACCCCTTATTAAATTCTTGTTACGCCGCGGCGTTCCTCTCTCTGCAGCGCCTCGGTCAGACCCGCTGACCGGGAGCGCTGCACTGACTCTGCCGGCGGGGATGCGATTTGCATAGCGGGACGCGCCCGCTCGCGAATCGCATCCCAAGTCACTCACCTGTCCCGGCCCACGGCTGTCACGTCCTGGCACGCGCGGCTCCGCTCCTTAGGGCGCGCACGCGCCAGCTCTCTAGATTTAAAGGGCAAGTGCACCAGTGATTGGTGCCTGGCCCAATCAGCCTAATTAGCTTCCACCTGCTCCCTGTCCATATTACCTCACTTCCCCTG
The DNA here is from genome assembly GCF_029499605.1 of Hyla sarda. Classification (NCBI taxonomy): domain Eukaryota; kingdom Metazoa; phylum Chordata; class Amphibia; order Anura; family Hylidae; genus Hyla; species Hyla sarda. The sequence goes on from NC_079191.1 coordinate 339,717,937, forward strand.
CACTTCCTTGCCGGATCTTGTTGCCCTTGTGCCAGTAAAAGCCTTTGCTTGTGTGTTCCTAGTTTGTGTTCCTGACCTCCTGCCGTTGCCCCTGACTATGATCCTTGCTGCCTGCCCTGACCTTCTGCTACGTCCAACCTTGCTCTTGCCTTATCCCTTGTACCAGGCCTATCTCAGCAGTCAGAGAGGTTGAGCCGTTGCCGGTGGATACGGCCTGGTTGCTACCGCCGCTGCAAGACCATCCCGCTTTGTGGCGGGCTCTGGTGAAAACCAGTAGCAACTTAGAACCGGTCCACCATGGTCCACGCCAATCCCTCTCTGACACAGAGGATCCACCTCAAGCCTGCCGAATCCTAACAATTCTGTGAGGGGAGTAGTTTCCAAAATAGGGTCACATGTTGGGGGTCCACTGTTCTGGCACCACGGGTGGCTTTGTAAATGCACATGGCCCCAGACTTCCATTTCAAACAAATTCTCTCGCTATAAGCTCAATGGTGCTCCTCCTCTTCTGAGCATTGTAGTTCGCCCACAGAACACTTTATATCCATATATCGGGTATTTCCATACTCAGAAGAAATGGGGTTACAAATTTTTTGGGGCTTTTTCTCCAATTACCCCTTGTGAAAATGAAAAATTTGGGGTAAAACCAGCATTTTAGTGAAAAAAATAAAATTTTTCATTTTCATGTCCAACTTTAGCGAAAATTTGGCAAGCACCTGTGGAGTGTTAAGGCTCACTGTACCCCTTGTTACGATCCTTGAGGGGTGTAGTTTTTTTTTTGCTGTTCTGGCACCATAGGGGCTTCCTAAATGCGACATGCCCCCCAAAAAACATTTCAACAAAATTTGCTTTCCAAAACCCAAATGTAACTTCTTCACTTCTGAGCATTGTAGTGCGCTCGCAGTGCACTTGACGTCCACACATGGGGTATTTCCATACTCAGAAGAGATGGGGTTACAAATTTTGGTGGGCATCTTCTCCTATAACCCCTTGTAAAAATGTAAAATTTGGGGGAAAACCAGCATTTTAGTAAAAAAAAAATGTCATTTACACATCCATCTTTAACGAAAAGTCGTCAAACACCTGTGGGGTGTAGTTTCCAAAATGGTATGCCATGTGGGGTTTTCTCCTGTTCTGGCACCATAGGGGCTTCCTAAATGTGACATGCCCCCCAAAAACCATTTCAGCAAATTCACTCTCCAAAATCCCATTGTTGCCCCTTCCGTTCTGAGCCCTCTACTGTGCCCGCCAAACACTTTACATACACATATGAGGTATTTCCTTACGCAAGAGAAATTGGGTTACAAATTTTGGTGGGCTTTCTCTCCTTTTACCCCTTGCAAAATTTCAAAAACTGGGTCTACAAAAACATGCGAGTGTAAAAAATGAAGATATTGAATTTTCTCCTTCACTTTGCTGCTATTCCTGTGAAACACCTAAACCGTTAACACACTTTCTGAATGTCATTTTGAATACTTGGAGGGGTGCAGTTTTTATAATGGGGTAATTTATGGGGTATTTCTAATATGAAGACCCCTCAAATCCACTTCGAAACTGAACTGGTCCCTGAAAAATTCAGATTTCGAAAATTTTGTGAAAAATTGGAAAAATTGCTGCTGAACTTTGAAGCACTCTGATGTCTTCCAAAAGTAAAAACATGTCAACTTTATGAAGCCAACATAAAGTAGACATATTGTATATGTGAATCAATATAGAATTTATTTGGAATATTCATTTTCTTTACAAGCAGAGAGCTTGAAAGTTAGAAAAATCTGGGGATTTTTCACCAAGAAAGGATGCAAGTAACAATAAAAATTTATCACTGTGTTAAAGTAGAATATGTCACGAAAAAACAATCTCGGAATCAAAACAATCGGTAAAAGCATCCCAGAGTTATTAATGCTTAAAGTGACAGTGGTCAGAGTTGCAAAAAAGGGCTCAGTCCTTAAGGTGAAAAAGGTCTCAGTCCTTCACCCCTTAAGGACCAGGCCATTTTACACTTTAGGACCAGAGCGTTTTTTGAACATCTGACCACTGTCAATTTAAACATTAATAACTCTGGAATGCTTTTAGTTATCATTCTGATTCCGAGATTGTTTTTGGTGACATATTCTACTTTAACATATTGGTAAAATTTTGTGGCAACTCTCATCCTTTCATGGTGAAAAATCCCAAAATTTGATGAAAAAAATGAAAATTTTGCATTTTTCTAACTTTGAAGCTCTCTGCTTGTAAGGAAAATGGATATTCCAAATAATTTTTTTTGGATCACATACTGTCACGATGCCGGCTGGCAGGAGGTGGATCCTCTGTGCCAGAGAGGGATTGGCGTGGACCGTGCTAGTGGACCGGTTCTAAGTCACTACTGGTATTCACCAGAGCCCGCCGCAAAGCGGGATGGTCTTGCTGCGGCGGTAGTAACCAGGTCGTATCCACTAGCAACGGCTCAACCTCTCTGACTGCTGAAGATAGGCGCGGTACAAGGGAGTAGACAAAAGCAAGGTCGGACGTAGCAGAAGGTCGGGGCAGGCAGCAAGGATCGTAGTCAGGGGCAACGGCAGGAGGTCTGGAACACAGGCTAGGAACACACAAGGGAACGCTTTCACTAGGCACGATGGCAACAAGATCCGGCGAGGGAGTGCAGGGGAAGTGAGGTATACATAGGGAGTGCACAGGTGAACACACTGATTAGAACCACTGCGCCAATCAGCGGCGCAGTGGCCCTTTAAATCGCAGAGACCCGGCGCGCGCGCGCCCTAGGGAGCGGGGCCGCGCGCGCCGGGACAGGACCGACGGAGAGCGAGTCAGGTACGGGAGCCGGGGTGCGCATCGCGAGCGGGCGCCACCCGCATCGCGAATCGCATCCCGGCTGGAGGCGGTATCGCAGCGCACCCGGTCAGTGGATCTGACCGGGGCGCTGCGGGAGCGAGAGTGTAGCGAGCGCTCCGGGGAGGAGCGGGGACCCGGAGCGCTCGGCGTAACAGTACCCCCCCCTTGGGTCTCCCCCTCTTCTTGGAGCCTGAGAACCTGAGGACCAGACTTTTATCTAGGATATTGTCCTCAGGTTCCCAGGATCTCTCTTCAGGGCCACAGCCCTCCCAGTCAACCAAAAAAAAGGTTTTTCCTCTGACCTTTTTGGAGGCCAGTATCTCCTTTACAGGAAAGATGTCCGAAGAACCGGAGACAGGAGTGGGAGAGATAAGTTTAGGAGAGAAACGGTTGATGATGAGTGGTTTAAGAAGAGAAACGTGAAAGGCATTAGGAATACGAAGAGAAGGAGGAAGAAGAAGTTTATAAGAGACAGGATTAATCTGGCACAAAATTTTGAAAGGACCAAGATAGCGTGGTCCCAATTTGTAGCTGGGAACACGGAAGCGGACATATTTAGCGGAGAGCCATACCTTGTCTCCGGGAGAAAAAATGGGGGGAGCTCTTCTTTTCTTATCAGCAAACTTCTTCATGCGTGATGAAGCCTGTAAGAGAGAATTTTGGGTCTCTTTCCATATGGTGGAAAGATCACGAGTTATTTCATCCACAGCGGGCAAACCAGAGGGCAAGGGAGTAGGGAGGGGGGGAAGAGGGTGACGGCCGTACACCACGAAAAATGGGGATTTGGAAGAAGATTCAGAGACTCTGAAGTTGTACGAGAATTCGGCCCATGGTAGAAGATCTGCCCAGTCATCCTGGCGGGAAGAAACAAAATGCCGTAAATAATCACCCAGGACTTGGTTAATTCTTTCTACTTGCCCATTGGATTGAGGATGATGAGCAGAAGAAAAGTTCAATTTAATCTTGAGTTGTTTACAGAGAGCCCTCCAGAATTTTGACACGAATTGGACGCCTCTATCCGAGACGATCTGCGTGGGCAACCCGTGAAGACGAAAAATGTGTACAAAAAATTGTTTTGCCAACTGAGGCGCAGAAGGAAGACCAGGAAGGGGAATAAAATGTGCCATCTTGGAAAATCGATCAACGACCACCCAAACAACAGTGTTGCCACGGGATGGGGGTAAGTCTGTAATAAAGTCCATACCAATCAGAGACCAAGGCTGTTCGGGGACAGGCAGAGAATGAAGAAGACCAGCAGGCTTCTGGCGAGGAGTCTTATCCCGGGCACAGACAGTGCAGGCCCGCACAAAATCAACAACATCCGTCTCCAGAGTCGGCCACCAATAGAAACGAGAGATGAGTTGCACGGATTTCTTGATGCCCGCATGGCCTGCGAGATGGGAGGAGTGACCCCATTTGAGGATTCCGAGGCGTTGGCGTGGAGAGACGAAGGTCTTCCCTGGAGGAGTTTGCCTGATGGAGGCTGGAGAAGTGGAGATCAGGCAATCCGGAGGAATAATGTGTTGCGGAGAGAGCTCTACTTCCGAGGCCTCCGAGGAACGAGAGAGAGCATCGGCCCTAATGTTCTTATCGGCAGGGCGAAAGTGAATTTCAAAATTAAACCGGGCAAAGAACAGAGACCACCTGGCCTGGCGAGGATTCAGCCGTTGGGCAGACTGGAGATAGGAGAGATTCTTGTGATCGGTGTAAATAATAATTGGAAATTTTGCTCCCTCCAGCAGATGCCTCCATTCCTCAAGTGCTAATTTAATGGCCAGAAGCTCTCGATCCCCGATGGAGTAGTTCCTCTCCGCCGGAGAGAAGGTCCTAGAAAAAAAACCACAAGTAACAGCATGCCCGGAAGAATTTTTTTGTAGAAGGACCGCTCCAGCTCCTACTGAGGAGGCATCAACCTCCAATAGGAAGGGTTTAGATGGGTCAGGTCTGGAGAGCACGGGAGCAGAAGAAAAGGCAGACTTGAGCCGTTTAAAGGCGTCTTCCGATTGAGGAGGCCATGACTTAGGATTGGCATTCTTCTTGGTTAAAGCAACGATAGGAGCCACAATGGTGGAAAAATGTGGAATAAATTGTCTGTAATAATTGGCGAACCCCAAAAAATGTTGGATAGCACGGAGTCCGGAGGGGCGTGGCCAATCTAAGACGGCAGAGAGTTTGTCTGGATCCATTTGTAGTCCCTGGCCAGAGACCAAGTATCCTAGGAAAGGAAGAGATTGACATTCAAACAGACATTTCTCCATTTTGGCATAAAGTTGATTGTCACGAAGTCTCTGAAGAACCATGCGGACATGCTGGCGGTGTTCTTCTAGGTTGGCAGAAAAAATCAGAATATCGTCCAGATACACAACAACACAGGAATATAAGAGATCACAAAAAATTTCATTAACAAAGTCTTGGAAGACGGCAGGGGCGTTGCACAGGCCAAAGGGCATGACCAGATACTCAAAGTGTCCATCTCTAGTGTTAAATGCCGTTTTCCATTCATCCCCCTCCCTGATGCGGATGAGATTATAAGCACCTCTTAAGTCCAGTTTGGTAAAGATGTGGGCACCTTGGAGGCGATCAAAGAGTTCAGAGATAAGAGGTAGGGGGTAGCGGCTCTTCACCGTGATTTTATTAAGTCCGCGGTAGTCAATGCAAGGACGTAGGGAGCCATCTTTTTTGGACACAAAGAAAAATCCAGCTCCGGCAGGAGAGGAGGATTTGCGGATAAAGCCCTTTTTTAAATTTTCCTGGATGTACTCAGACATAGCAAGAGTCTCTGGGGCGGACAGAGGATAAATTCTGCCCCGGGGTGGAGTAGTGCCCGGGAGGAGGTCAATAGGACAGTCATAAGGCCTGTGAGGAGGTAGACTCTCAGCTTGTTTTTTGCAAAATACGTCAGCATAGTCCATATAGGCCTTAGGGAGACCGGTTACAGGGGGAACCACAGGGTCACGGCAAGGAGTATTGGTAACCGGTTTAAGGCAGTCTTTGAAACAAGAGGTACCCCAGCTCTTGATCTCTCCTGTGGACCAATCAAGGGTTGGGGAATGGCGTTGAAGCCATGGTAGTCCAAGGAGAATTTCGGAAGTGCAATTGGAGAGGACCAAAAACTCAATTTTTTCGTGATGAGGTCCGATGCACATTAGGAGGGGTTCCGTGCGGTAACGCACGGCACAGTCCAATCTTTCATTGTTAACGCAATTGATGTAGAGAGGTCTGGCGAGACTGGTCACTGGGATGTTGAACCTGTTGATGAGAGAGGCCAAAATAAAGTTTCCTGCAGATCCGGAATCCAAGAAGGCCTTAGTGGAGAAGGAGAAGGTAGAGGCAGATATCCGCACAGGCACAGTAAGACGTGGAGAAGCAGAGTTGACATCAAGGACTGTTTCACCTTTGTGCGGAGTCAGCGTACGTCTTTCCAGGCGGGGAGGACGGATAGGACAATCCTTCAGGAAGTGTTCGGTACCGGCACAGTACAGGCAGAGATTCTCCATGCGGCGTCGTGTCCTCTCTTGAGGTGTCAGGCGAGACCGGTCAACTTGCATAGCCTCCACGGCGGGAGGCACAGGAACGGATTGCAGAGGACAAGAGGAGAGAGGAGCCGGGGAGAAAAAACGCCTCGTGCGAACAAAGTCCATATCCTGGCGGAGCTCCTGACGCCTTTCGGAAAAACGCATGTCAATGCGAGTGGCTAGATGAATGAGTTCATGTAGGTTAGCAGGAATTTCTCGTGCGGCCAGAACATCTTTAATGTTGCTGGATAGGCCTTTTTTAAAGGTCGCGCAGAGGGCCTCATTATTCCAGGATAGTTCTGAAGCAAGAGTACGGAATTGCACGGCGTACTCGCCAACGGAAGAATTACCCTGGACCAGGTTCAGCAGGGCAGTCTCAGCAGAAGAGGCTCGGGCAGGTTCCTCAAAGACACTTCGAATTTCCGAGAAGAAGGAGTGTACAGAGGCAGTGACGGGGTCATTGCGGTCCCAGAGCGGTGTGGCCCATGACAGAGCTTTTCCAGACAGAAGGCTGACTACGAAAGCCACCTTAGACCTTTCAGTAGGAAACTGGTCCGACATCATCTCCAAGTGCAGGGAACATTGTGAAAGAAAGCCACGGCAAAACTTAGAGTCCCCATCAAATTTATCCGGCAAGGATAGTCGTAGGCCTGAGGCGGCCACTCGCTGCGGAGGAGGTGCAGGAGCTGGCGGAGGAGATGATTGCTGAAGCTGTGGTAGTAGCTGCTGTAGCATCACGGTTGTTACGCCGAGCGCTCCGGGTCCCCGCTCCTCCCCGGAGCGCTCGCTACACTTCCCTCACTGCAGCGCCCCGGTCGGTTCCACGGACCCGGGGCGCTGCGTTACCACCTCCGGCCGGGATGCGATTCGCGATGCGGGTAGCGCCCGCTCGCGATGCGCACCCCGGCTCCCGTACCTTACTCGCTCCCCGTCAGTTCTGTCCCGGCGCGCGCGGCCCCGCTCCCTAGGGCGCGCGCGCGCCGGGTCTTTGCGATTTAAAGGGCCACTGCACCGCTGATTGGTGCAGTGGTTCCAATTAGTGTTTACACCTGTGCACTTCCCTATATCACCTCACTTCCCCTTCACTCCCTCGCCGGATCTTGTTGCCCTAGTGCCAGTGAAAGCGTTCCTTGTGTGTTCCTTGCCTGTGATTCCAGACCTTCTGCCGTTGCCCCTGACTACGATCCTTGCTGCCTGCCCCGACCTTCTGCTACGTCCGACCTTGCTTCTGTCTACTCCCTTGTACCGCGCCTATCTTCAGCAGCCAGAGAGGTTGAGCCGTTGCTAGGGGATACGACCTGGTCACTACCGCCGCAGCAAGACCATCCCGCTTTGCGGCGGGCTCTGGTGAAAACCAGTAGTGACTTAGAACCGATCCTCTAGCACGGTCCACGCCAATCCCTCTCTGGCACAGAGGATCCACTACCTGCCAGCCGGCATCGTGACAGTAGATCCGGCCATGGATCCCGCTGAAGTTCCTCTGCCAGTTGTCGCTGACCTCACCACGGTGGTCGCCCAGCAGTCACAACAGATTGCGCAACAAGGCCAACAGCTGTCTCAACTGACTGTTATGCTACAACAGTTACTACCACAGCTCCAGCAATCATCTCCTCCGCCAGCTCCTGTACCTCCTCCGCAGCGAGTGGCCGCTTCTGGAATACGACTATCCTTGCCGGATAAATTTGATGGGGACTCTAAGTTTTGCCGTGGCTTTCTTTCCCAATGTTCATTACACTTGGAGATGATGTCGGACCAGTTCCCCACTGAAAGGTCTAAGGTGGCTTTCGTAGTCAGCCTGCTGTCTGGAAAAGCCCTGGCTTGGGCCACACCGCTCTGGGACCGCAATGACCCCGTCACTGCCTCTGTACACTCCTTCCTCTCGGAAATTCGAAGTGTCTTTGAGGAACCTGCCCGAGCCTCTTCTGCTGAGACTGCCCTGTTGAACCTGGTCCAGGGTAATTCTTCCGTTGGCGAGTATGCCGTACAGTTCCGTACCCTTGCTTCAGAATTATCCTGGAATAATGAGGCACTCTGCGCGACCTTTAAAAAAGGCCTATCCAGCAACATTAAAGATGTTCTGGCCGCACGAGAAATCCCTGCTAACCTACATGAACTCATCCATCTTGCCACTCGCATTGACATGCGTTTTTCCGAACGGCGTCAGGAGCTCCGCCAGGATATGGACTCTGTTCGCACGAGGCGTTTCTTCTCCCCGGCTCCTCTCTCCTCTGGTCCCCTGCAATCTGTTCCTGTGCCTCCCGCCGTGGAGGCTATGCAGGTCGACCGGTCTCGCCTGACACCCCAAGAGAGGACACGACGCCGCATGGAGAATCTCTGCCTGTACTGTGCTAGTACCGAACACTTCCTGAAGGATTGTCCTATCCGTCCTCCCCGCCTGGAAAGACGTCCGCTGACTCCGCACAAAGGTGAGACAGTCCTTGATGTCTACTCTGCTTCTCCACGTCTTACTGTGCCTGTGCGGATGTCTGCCTCTGCCTTCTCCTTCTCTGCTGTGGCCTTCTTGGACTCTGGATCTGCAGGAAATTTCATCTTAGCCTCCCTCGTCAACAGGTTCAACATCCCGGTGACCAGTCTCGCCAGACCCCTCATCTCTGAACTCTTTGATCGTCTCCAAGGTGCCCATATTTTTACCAAACTGGACTTAAGAGGTGCTTATAATCTCATCCGCATCAGAGAGGGGGATGAATGGAAAACGGCATTTAACACCAGAGATGGACACTTTGAGTATCTGGTCATGCCCTTTGGTCTATGCAACGCCCCTGCCGTCTTCCAAGACTTTGTTAATGAAATTTTTCGTGATCTACTATACTCCTGTGTTGTTGTATATCTGGACGATATCCTGATTTTTTCTGCCAATCTTGAAGAACACCGCCAGCATGTCCGTATGGTTCTTCAGAGACTTCGTGATAATCAACTCTATGCCAAAATAGAGAAATGTCTGTTTGAATGCCAATCTCTTCCTTTTCTAGGATACTTGGTCTCTGGCCAGGGACTACAAATGGACCCAGATAAACTCTCTGCCGTCTTAGATTGGCCACGCCCCTCCGGACTCCGTGCCATCCAACGTTTTTTGGGGTTCGCCAATTATTACAGGCAATTTATTCCACATTTTTCTACCATTGTGGCTCCTATTGTGGCTTTAACAAAAAAAAATGCCGATCCCAAGTCTTGGCCTCCTCAAGCGGAAGACGCCTTTAAACGACTCAAGTCTGCCTTTTCTTCGGCTCCCGTGCTCTCCAGACCTGACCCATCTAAACCCTTCCTATTGGAGGTTGATGCCTCCTCAGTGGGAGCTGGAGCTGTCCTTCTACAAAAAAACTCTTCCGGGCATGCTGTTACTTGTGGTTTTTTTTCCAGGACCTTCTCTCCGGCGGAGAGGAACTACTCCATCGGGGATCGAGAGCTTCTAGCCATTAAATTAGCACTTGAGGAATGGAGGCATCTGCTGGAGGGATCAAGATTTCCAGTTATTATTTACACCGATCACAAGAACCTCTCCTACCTCCAGTCTGCCCAACGGCTGAATCCTCGTCAGGCCAGGTGGTCTCTGTTCTTTGCCCGATTTAATTTTGAAATTCACTTTCGGCCTGCTGATAAAAACATTAGGGCCGATGCTCTCTCTCGTTCCTCAGATGCCTCTGAAATTGAACTCTCTCCTCAACACATCATTCCTCCTGACTGCCTGATTTCCACTTCTCCAGCCTCCATCAGGCAAACTCCTCCAGGAAAGACCTTTGTTTCTCCACGCCAACGCCTTGGGATCCTCAAATGGGGTCACTCCTCCCATCTCGCAGGTCATGCGGGCATCAAGAAATCTGTGCAACTCATCTCTCGCTTCTATTGGTGGCCGACTCTAGAGACTGATGTGGTGGACTTTGTGCGAGCCTGCACTATCTGTGCCCGGGATAAGACTCCTCGCCAGAAGCCCGCTGGTTTTCTTCATCCTCTACCTGTCCCCGAACAACCTTGGTCTCTGATTGGTATGGATTTTATTACTGACTTACCCCCATCCCATGGCAACACTGTTATTTGGGTGGTCGTTGATCGATTCTCCAAAATGGCACATTTCATCCCTCTTCCTGGTCTTCCTTCAGCGCCTCAGTTGGCTAAACAATTTTTTGTACACATTTTTCGTCTTCACGGGTTGCCTACACAGATCGTCTCGGATAGAGGCGTCCAATTTGTGTCTAAATTCTGGAGGGCTCTCTGTAAACAACTCAAGATTAAATTAAATTTTTCTTCTGCATACCATCCTCAATCCAATGGACAAGTAGAGAGAATTAACCAGATCTTGGGTGACTATTTACGACATTTTGTTTCCTCCCGCCAGGATGACTGGGCAGATCTTCTACCTTGGGCCGAATTCTCGTATAATTTCAGAATCTCTGAATCTTCCTCCAAATCTCCGTTTTTCGTGGTGTACGGCCGTCACCCTCTTCCCCCCCTCCCTACCCCCTTGCCCTCTGGTCTGCCCGCTGTGGATGAAATTTCTCGTGATCTTTCCACCATATGGAAAGAGACCCAAAATTCTCTCTTACAGGCTTCTTCTCGCATGAAGAGATTCGCAGATAAGAAAAGAAGAGCTCCTCCCATTTTTTCCCCTGGAGACAAGGTATGGCTCTCCGCTAAATATGTCCGTTTCCGTGTCCCGAGCTATAAGTTGGGACCACGCTATCTTGGTCCTTTTAAAGTTTTGTGTCAAATTAATCCTGTCTCTTACAAACTTCTTCTTCCTCCTTCTCTTCGTATCCCTAATGCCTTTCACGTCTCTCTTCTTAAACCTCTCATCCTCAACCGTTTTTCTCCTAAATCTGTTCCTCCCACTCCTGTTTCCGGCTCCTCGGACATCTTCTCTGTCAAAGAGATTTTGGCCTCTAAAAAGGTCAGGGGAAGAACTTTTTTTTTAGTGGATTGGGAGGGTTGTGGTCCAGAAGAGAGGTCCTGGGAACCTGAGGACAATATCCTGGACAAAAGTCTGATCCTCAGGTTCTCAGGCCCCAAGAAGAGGGGGAGACCCAAGGGGGGGGGTACTGTTACGCCGAGCGCTCCGGGTCCCCGCTCCTCCCCGGAGCGCTCGCTACACTTCCCTCACTGCAGCGCCCCGGTCGGTTCCACGGACCCGGGGCGCTGCGTTACCACCTCCGGCCGGGATGCGATTCGCGATGCGGGTAGCGCCCGCTCGCGATGCGCACCCCGGCTCCCGTACCTTACTCGCTCCCCGTCAGTTCTGTCCCGGCGCGCGCGGCCCCGCTCCCTAGGGCGCGCGCGCGCCGGGTCTTTGCGATTTAAAGGGCCACTGCACCGCTGATTGGTGCAGTGGTTCCAATTAGTGTTTACACCTGTGCACTTCCCTATATCACCTCACTTCCCCTTCACTCCCTCGCCGGATCTTGTTGCCCTAGTGCCAGTGAAAGCGTTCCTTGTGTGTTCCTTGCCTGTGATTCCAGACCTTCTGCCGTTGCCCCTGACTACGATCCTTGCTGCCTGCCCCGACCTTCTGCTACGTCCGACCTTGCTTCTGTCTACTCCCTTGTACCGCGCCTATCTTCAGCAGCCAGAGAGGTTGAGCCGTTGCTAGGGGATACGACCTGGTCACTACCGCCGCAGCAAGACCATCCCGCTTTGCGGCGGGCTCTGGTGAAAACCAGTAGTGACTTAGAACCGATCCTCTAGCACGGTCCACGCCAATCCCTCTCTGGCACAGAGGATCCACTACCTGCCAGCCGGCATCGTGACAACGGTCAGTTGAGACAGCTGGTGGCCTTGTTGCGCTATCTGTTGTGACTGCTGGGCGACCACCGTGGTGAGGTCGGCGACAACTGGCAGAGGAACTTCAGCGGGATCCATGGCCGGATCTACTGTCACGATGCCGGCTGGCAGGAGGTGGATCCTCTGTGCCAGAGAGGGATTGGCGTGGACCGTGCTAGTGGACCGGTTCTAAGTCACTACTGGTATTCACCAGAGCCCGCCGCAAAGCGGGATGGTCTTGCTGCGGCGGTAGTAACCAGGTCGTATCCACTAGCAACGGCTCAACCTCTCTGACTGCTGAAGATAGGCGCGGTACAAGGGAGTAGACAAAAGCAAGGTCGGACGTAGCAGAAGGTCGGGGCAGGCAGCAAGGATCGTAGTCAGGGGCAACGGCAGGAGGTCTGGAACACAGGCTAGGAACACACAAGGGAACGCTTTCACTAGGCACGATGGCAACAAGATCCGGCGAGGGAGTGCAGGGGAAGTGAGGTATACATAGGGAGTGCACAGGTGAACACACTGATTAGAACCACTGCGCCAATCAGCGGCGCAGTGGCTCTTTAAATCGCAGAGACCCGGCGCGCGCGCGCCCTAGGGAGCGGGGCCGCGCGCGCCGGGACAGGACCGACGGAGAGCGAGTCAGGTACGGGAGCCGGGGTGCGCATCGCGAGCGGGCGCCACCCGCATCGCGAATCGCATCCCGGCTGGAGGCGGTATCGCAGCGCACCCGGTCAGTGGATCTGACCGGGGCGCTGCGGGAGCGAGAGTGTAGCGAGCGCTCCGGGGAGGAGCGGGGACCCGGAGCGCTCGGCGTAACACATACTCACTATTTTTTAGTGACCAGTTCAGTTTTGAAGTGGATTTGAAGGGTCTTCATATTAGAAATACCCCATAAGTGACCCCATTATAAAAACTGCACACCCCTAAAAGTATTCAAAATGACATTCAGTAAGTGTTTTAACCATTTAGGTGTTTCACAGGAATAGCAGCAAAGTGAAGGAGAAAATAGAAAATCTTCATTTTTTACACTTGCATGTTCTTGTAGACCCAATTTTTGAATTTTTGCAAGGGGTAAAAGGAGAAAATTTTTACTGGTATTTGTAGCCCAATTTCTCTCGATTAAGCACATACCTCATGTCTATATAAATTGTTCGGCGGGCGCAGTAGAGGGCTCAGAAGGGAAGGAGCGACAAGGGGATTTTGGAGAGAACATTTTTCTGAAATGGTTTTTGGGGGGCATGTCACCTTTAGGAAGCCCCTAGGGTGCCAAAACAGCAAAAAAAAAAAAAAAAAAAAAAAGCCTTAATACCCCACAGGTGTTTCATGACTTTTGCAAATGTATAAAAAAAATTTTTTTTACATAAAATGCTTGTTTTCCCAAAAAGTTTACATTTTTAAAAAGGGTAATAGCAGAAAATACCCCCCAAAATTTGAAGCCCAATTTCTCACGATTCAGAAAACGCCCCATATGATGGTGAAAAGTGCTCTACTGGCGCACTACAGGTCTCAGAAGAGGAGTAGTCACATTTGGCTTTTGGGAAGCAAATTTTGCTCGGGGGGCATGCCGCATTTAGGAAGCTCCTATGGTGCCTGGACAGTAAAAAAAAAACTCACATGGCATTATATTTTGAAAACTAGACCCCTCGGGGAACGTAACAAGGGGTAAAGTGAACCTTAATACCCCATAAGGGTTTCACGACTTGCATATGTAAAAAAAAAAAATTACCTAAAATGCTTGGTTTCCCAAAAATTTTACATTTTTACAAAGGGTTAAAGCAGAAAATACCCCCCAAAATTTGAAGCCCAATTTCCCCCGATTCAGGAAACACCCCATGTGGGGATGAAAAGTGCTCTGCTGGCGCACTACAGGTCTCAGAAGAGGAGTAGTCACATTTGGCTTTTTGGAAGCAAATTTTGCTCTGGGGGTATGCCGCATTTAGGAAGCCCCTATGGTGCCAGGACAGCAAAAAAAAAAAAAAAAGCCACATGGCATTATATTTTGGAAACTAGACCCCTTGGGGAACGTAACAAGGGTTAAAGTGAACCTTAATACCCCACAGGGATTTCACGACTTTTGCATATGTAAAAAAATATATATTTTTTTCCACTAAAATGTGGGTTTCCCCACAAATTTCACATTTTTGCAAGGGTTAATAGTAGAAAAGACCCCCTAAAATTTGTAACCCCATCTCTCCTGAGTATGGAGGTACCCCAAAAGTGGACCGCTCCCCAGCAACGGCAGGTGATTGGAGGTGAATTGTACACCACCGATCACCATTTATTACCCGAATCGCCGAAGATCGCTTGCGTGATTTTGCAAGCGATCTCCGGCGATCGCCGACATGCGGGGGTCCCGGGACCCCCTAGGCATTTGCGCGGCATGCCTGCTTAATGATTACAGCAGACATGCCGTTCCGATCTCTGCCCGGCGCGCAGCAGAGACCGGAGAAACACCAGGACGTTCTTAAAGCCCAGGGTGCGGGGATGTTCCAGAACGTCCTTGGTCCTTAAGGGGTTAAGGGTTTAAAGTCCTATACAAGTCTATGGGAAATATATGTTCCAGCATAACTTCCAAACCGCTGGAGATATTTCGATAATACTTGGTCACATGTTACTTATATGTCCACTTAAAATATAGGATAGTTAATTTAACCCTTAACCTCTTAAGGACGCAGGGCATATGGATACGCCCTGCATTCCGAGTCCTTAAGGACGCAGGGCGTATCCATACGCCCGTGGGAATTCCGGTCCGCACCGCTAGCCGGTTGGGGACCAGAGCCGGATGCCTGCTGAAATTATTCAGCAGGCATCCGGGCATATCGCCCAGGGGGGTCATTATGCCCCCCCATGTCGGCGATGGCCGCAGATCGCTGGACAATTCTGTCCAGCGATCTGCGGTGATTCCGGGTCAATCGGGTCTCCAGTGACCCGGAATAACTGGCTGATCGGGGCCGTCTCTGATGGCCCCGAACAGCCAGAGCCTGCAGGGGTGAGGTGGCACTGGTGCCACCTCACGATCGCCCTGATTCGTCGGCCGGATTACCGGCCGACCAATCAGGGAACCTGCTGCGGGTGTCGCTCCCTCACCCGCTACGCCACTCTTCCGGAGGACGTGAGCGGGTGCGGGAAGACGACCCCTGGTGCTGGGGACCCCGATCCCCGGCGTCCATGTTGGGATCGGGGCCCCAGGAGCGACGGCCGCGGCGAGGGACTGTCCTGCAGCAAAGCAGCATCAGGAGGTGAGTGACAGCCTCCTGCTGTTGCTTAGCAACAGCTCCCAGCATGCAAAAAGGGCATGCTGGGAGCTGTAGTTATGCAACAGCAGGAGGCAGACCACCACAACGTCCGGTACGCCACGGTTTCCAAAACGGAGCCTCCAGCAAAACAACTACTCCCAGTATTGCCAGATAGCCACTGACTGTCCAGGCATGCTGGGAGTTTTACAACAGCTGGAGGCACCCTGTTTGGGAATCACTGGCGTAGAATTCCCCTATGTCCACCCCTATGCAATCCTTAATTTAGGCCTCAAATGCGCATGGCGCTCTCACTTTGGAGCCCTGTCGTATTTTAAGGCAACAGTTTAGGGTCACATATGGGGTACCCGTACTCGGGAGAAATTGTGTTACAAATTTTGGGGGGGATTTTCTGCTTTTACCCTTTTTAAAAATTTAAAATTTTTGGGAAAAGAAGCATTTTAGGTAAAAAATGTATTTTTATTTTTTTACATATGCAATAAACGTGAAACGCCTGTGGGGTATTAAGGTTCACTTAACCCCTTGTTACATTCCCCGAGGGCTCTAGTTTCCAAAATGGTATGCCATGTGTTTTTTTTTGCTGTCCTGGCACCATAGGGGCTTCCTAAATGCGGCATGCCCCCAGAGCAAAATTTCCTTCAAAAAAGCCAAATGTGACTCCTTCTCTTCTGAGACCTGTAGTGCGCCAGCAGAGCACTTTTCACCCCCATATGGGGTGTTTTCTGAATCGGGAGAAATTGGGCTTCAAATTTTGGGGGGTATTTTCTGCTATTACCCTTTTTAAAAATGTAAAACTTTTGGGAAACCAAGCATTTTAGTTAAAAATGTTTTTATTTTTTTTTACATATGCAAAAGTCGTGAATCACCTGTGGGGTATAAAGGTTCACTTTACCCCTTGTTATGTTCCCCGAGGGGTCTAGTTTCCAAAATGGTATGCCATGTGTTTTTTTTTGCTGTTCTGGCACCATAGGGGCTTCCTAAAGGTGACAAGCCCCCCAAAAACCATTTGACGCTCCTTCCCTTCTGAGCCCTCTACTGCGCCCGCCGAACAATTAACATAGACATATGAGGTATGTGCTTACTCGAGAGAAATTGGGTTTCAAATACAAGTAAAAATTTTCTCCTTTTTACCCCTTGCAAAAATTCAAAAATTGGGTCTACAAGAACATGCGAGTGTAAAAAATGAAGATTGTGAATTTTCTCCTTCACTTTGCTGCTATTCCTGTGAAACCCCTAAAGGGTTAAAACGCTTACTGAATGTCATTTTGAATACTTTGGGGGTGCAGTTTTTATAATAGGGTAATTTATGGGGTATTTCTAATATGAAGACCCTTCAAATCCACTTCAAACCTGAACTGATCCCTGAAAAAAAGCGAGTTTCAAAATTTTGTGAAAAATTGGAAAATTGCTGTGGAACTTTGAAGCTCTCTGGTGTCTTCCAAAAGTAAAAACTCATCAAGTTTATGATGCAAGCATAAAGTAGACATATTGTATATGTGAATAAAAAAAAATTAGTTGGAATATCCATTTTCCTTACAAGCAGAGAGCTTCAAAGTTAGAAAAATGCTAAATTTTCAAATTTTTCATCAAATTTTGGGATTTTTCACCAAGAAAGGATGCAAGTTACCACAAAATGTTACCACTTTGTTAAAGTAGAATATGTCACAAAAAACAATCTCAGAATCAGAATGATAACTAAAAGCATTCCAGAGTTATTAATGTTTAAAGTGACAGTGGTCAGATTTGCAAAAAATGGCCGAGTCCTTAAGGTGAAAAAGGGCTCAGTCCTTAAGGGGTTAACTACCCTTTTTTGAGTGTCCGGGTGTTTGTTTAAAGTCCCATTCAAATCAATGGGAAATGTATGTACCCACATAACTTCCGTACGGCTGGAGATATTTCAATAATACCTGGTACACATATTACTTATATGTCAAATAAAAAGATATGATAGTTAAATTAACCCTTATCTACACCCTTATATAAATCATGGGTTTTTGTTTCAAATCCCATCCAAGTATATGGGGCTTCAGGTACCTTACTCCACAAGCTCCGCTCTGCATCTCCTGGTGAATGTGTCACACTCCATCTCACAAAGATACGCCCACATTCTAAGCCCCACCCTTTTTATTCTCTACCCTTTTCACGTCCAGTCCCACAAAGCCACGTCCCCTTCTATTTCCACCTTACAGTATCTTCATCACAAATCAGTCCCCTTGAGTACAGGATATGAGGATGGGACATAAGGACAGGATATGAGGTTGGGATATGAGGACGGGATATGAGGATGGGATAGGAGGTCGAGATAGGAGGACGGGAAATGAGGTCGGCATATGAGGACGGGATATGAGGTTGAGATATGAGGACGGAATATGAGGTCGGGATAGGAGGTCGGGATATGAGGACAGGATAGGAGGTCGGGATAGGAGGACGGGATATGAGGATGGGATATGAGGTCGAGATATGATGACGGGATATGAGGTCGGTATATGAGGACGGGATATGAAGTTGAGATATGAGGAAGGGATATGGGGTTGGGATATGACAACAATAAATGAGGACGGGATATGAAGTCAAAAGCTTCTTCCTTTGTTGATTTTCCTCCCTAACAAAGATTAGGAAGGAATAACGGGGCAATGCCGGGTACCCAGCTAGTATAGAACAATTAATAGCGTAAAGGGAACCTTTTAAATTATTTTATTGTATTAACAAAACACTCGTGGTGATGATTAAAATCCGTATTAGCCACCATTCACTACTTATATTGCCGCATCCATTTTGTATCTATAGAGATGTATCACACGTTGTAGTCCATATACATTTCTCTAGGCCACAGTGTTCATCAGTGCATGTAAAGTGCATATGCGAATGTGCGTTTTCTTGTGCATACTTTGTCATCAGAGGTTATGCTTGTGTACTTGTGACATCTATCTTCTATGTGTGCCTCCCAAACACCTTGATTGTCCAAGTGTGTTGACAGTTGCTTATTATGTGCATATATTTGCTAACAGAAGTATTTGATGTGCATTTGTTTTTTCAATAGAGGTATTTCAATTGTATACCTACTTAGCAGCTTAAATGTCCATCTGTTAGTGGCAACATGTAATAGATTCTTATTCCGATATATCAAAGTCTTTAAGTTATTGCACATTATACATATTGCACATTTGGAATGTTTCCATTCATTGGATTATTGCACACAATTATTGCACATATTCCATATTGCACATTGCACTTATTGCACTTATCTCTTATTCCGGCTTTTAAAGTAGTTGGTGCTTATCGTTTCTTTCGGATGGGAGCCTCTTTTTCTTTCTTTTTAGGTAAATGCCGGTCCGACGCGTTTCCTCTTGCGATTCTTCCGGGACTTATTTTCGGCTTCTTTCACTCCTCCTGTATCCTTTTTAGATGCGGCACTGATGACGGCCGTACTTCGAATGACTTCCCGCCGTGTTTTTATATCTATAACTCCTCCTACTCCATTATCACATTTTCCTCAGGTCCAATCATGATCTTTTACGTCAGGGCTTTTCCTTCAGTACCTTTTATGACCTGATTAGATCACCTGGGTGTTTTTGGGTGGGGAGTGTACACTGTGCGCTCAGGTATGCTTTCCAGCCCTCGTTCTGAGCTCCGGTCTCCATCGAACAAGTAAGTGGCTTGCGTTTCATTCATTTTAACCCTTTATCGTCTGGGATTTCCGTCTGTTCATATTCTTTTATATACATTAGAAATTTCTGTTTTATCACATAGTTCTTGGTAGTGCCATCGTTTGTTTCATTTCTTCTTATGTTGTTATTGTTTTTTATTTTTGTTTTTTGTTGGCCTGTCTTAGGGTTATTTGTTTTTGGTTATACTGGTTAGTGTTCATCTTTTTGCAGTGAATCACCGGCTTATAATTCTATTTTTATATTTTATTTTATTTTATTTTATTATTCGATAAAGCAGGCATATGATACAAAATCATTTAATCCTCCCGGTTTGACAGTCTCCAGTGTATATGTCCAAAAAGCCTCTCTCTGCAATAAGGTCCTGTCCCAGTCTCCTCCTCTTGGTGAGGGAGGTATCACTTCTATCACCTGCACTTTTAAACTTTTAACATCACTTTCATGTTTGAGTGCAAAGTGATTTGCAACTGGAGTGTCCCTCATATGGATTATATCTCCCACATGCTCCTGTAGCCGTTTCTTGAGGGCTCTAAACGTTTTTCCTACATAGTTTGCTGGACACGAGCATGTTAGGAGATATACAACGCCTTTCGTTTCACAATTTGCGAATTGTTGCATTTTGTACTGTTTGCCTGTTACACTGCTTGTGAACTCACTACTTTTGTGTACATATTGGCACATTGTGCATTTGCTGCAGGAAAAGGTCCCTTTTGGTTTTTCTGTGAGCCATCCTTTTTTCAGTTCAGGTTCGAAGTTGCTCCTTATCAATTTATCCTTTAAGTTTTGTCCACGTTTGTATGTTATTTGTGGTGTTCGAGGGATTATACTTTCCAGGGTCTTATCCATCCTTAATATTCCCCAGTATTTGTTTAGGATCTCCCGTAGTTCTATCGCTTTTTCATCGAAAACTCCAATTATTCTTGTTGCATCGTTGGAGTCCTGCTTCACTTTTGGGGTCAGTAGGTGGGATCTATTAGATGTTAATGCTCTATGGTACGCTTTTTAAAGAACTTTATTCGGGTACCCCCTACTCCTTAGTCTTACCTTGCTTTAATCTCAAAGTCTTCCAGTGAAGAACAGTTCCTTCGTATCCAAAGGTATTGTCCCATTGGTATTCCCTGCTTCAGTGGGCGTGGATGACAACTGTCCCACTGAAGCAGGGAATTAGTGGCTGTCTCTTTTCTATACACTGTAGTTTGTATGTGGTTGTGGGGTGTGATCCATATTTTTAGGTCTAAAAATGCAATATGATCCTTACTTATGCAACTAGTAAATTTTAGCCCCAAGTTATTTCTATTTAGTATTTCCACGAACCTTAAAAACTTCTCCTTAGTGGACGACCAGATTATGAGAATATCGTCTATGAACCTTAGCCATAAACTTACATGTGTGGTCCATGACGCCATCTCCTCGCTGAATACCTGTTGGTCCTCCCACCAGCCGAGGTACAGGTTTGCGAAACTGGGGGCGCAGGGGCTCCCCATCGCTGTACCTCTGCTTTGATGGAAGGACTCCCCCTCAGCTAGAATATATATATATATAAAACTCAATGGCCCTCATTTACTAAGAGTGGAGTGTAGGTTTCTTTGTGGGTTTTATTTCCCTACAATTTTTTTTCCACGGTATTTACTAAGGTTTTCCTACATTTTCCACTTTCCCTACACTTTGCTTTTTTACACATGGTCTGATCTGTCTGGTTTTCCTCAGCTCAAATCCACCACATTTTATGTGGAAACCTTAGTAAATGTGTTGGGTTTTTGTGAATATGTCGAGGACACGCCCCTTTCCCCCGACGACCTCGCCATGTTTTGAGGTTTTCTTAGCAAAATGGAGAGTTTGTCGGGGTTTTTTCAATTCTGACACACATTCTGGCGCAATGCGACAGAATCTGGCACACAACCTGACAAAACATGTCGGGTTTTCAATAGTAAATGAGGGCCAATGTGTGTGTGTATGTGTGTATGTGTGTATGTTCCAGCATCACGTCCAAATGGCTAAAGATATTAACATGAAACTTGGCATACATGTTACTTATATGTCAACAACAAACATAGGATAGGTAATTTAACCCTTATCCACCCCCATTTGCCAGGGGCGGGGTTTTTGTTTAAAGTCCCATACAAGTCTATGGGAAATATATGTTACTGCATAACTTCCAAACGGCTGGAGATATTTCGATAATACTTGGTCACATGTTACTTAAATGTACACTTAAAATATATGATAGTTAATTTAACCCTTAACTACCCCCATTTGTGAGGGTCAGGGTTTTTGTTTAAAGTCCCATGCAAATTAATGGGAAATGTATGTTCCCACATAACTTCCGTACGGCTGGACATATTTCAATACCTGGTACACATATTACAGGTTGGGATAGGAGGTCGGGATGGGAGGTCGAGATAGGAGGTCGGGATAGGAGCTCGGGATAAGAGGACGGGTTAGGAGGTCGGGATATGACAACAATATATGAGGACGGGATATGAAGTCAAAAGCTTCCTCCTTTGTTTATTTTCCTCCACAACAAGGATTAGGAAGGAAAAACAGGGCAACGCTGGGTACTAAGCTAGTGTATGTGTGTGTGTGTGTATATATATATATATATATATATATATATATATATATAGCACAAATTGAGCAGGAATTAACATTGCAAGCTAAATGTAGCAAAGCACAGTAATAGAACTGCAACCGAGCGACAAAGAGTAGCTCTTGCAAGCAAGATCTGTACTTGGATAATGCACCAACAACTGGGTAAGACACTTGCTTTCTGTTTAGGGGAGGTTGTTGAGGCACTGGGCAGTCTTTCTGTTAGCAGTAATGGTACTTCCTGCACTGGGGAGGTTTAAAGATGCTCAGGTCGCATACACCTAGCTCTTGCGCTATATTTATACACAAAATATAGTCTGGTAAATTACGGCTTTCAGTATGTCAAGTAAATCACCATGTGGCAAGATTGTCAAGAGAATGAAGCCCACTCTTGAGATAATTACACTGGGCCCACCGATGTGTTAAAATTGCCCTACTTGTTGCAATATTATGGGTTAGGATCTATTTACATGTAAAGTCTCGTGCACATATTTCATGCTCAAGATTTGAAGCTGCAGATTTTATGCTGTAGATTTCAATGTAAACTAAAATGAATGAACAAAGTTTTAAATTCGCAGCATCAAATCCTATGCATCAAATATGCACAGGATACTGTATGTGTATGTGTACATATCCCCTGAATCTGCATTTACAAAATGCTTTCAGCAAAATTGGATATTGCACTTGTCATAGTTTGGCAGAAGAGTTTTGGCCTTTCATGATTTTGGCTTGGCAAGAACATTGCAATAACAATTTGACAACAGCTGTAAAATGATACTCTAGGAACAGCTGAAAAAATAGTCAATACCCCTAGTAGAGCTGTCCACAGGAATCCTTAAAGGGGTTATCCAGGAATAGAAAAACTGCATTCAAAAACTGCTCCCTGTCTGTCTTCAGGTTGGGTGTAGTTTTTTGCAGCTCAGTTGTACGCCCAACCTGGAGACAGATGAGGAACGGTTTTTGAAAGAAACTAGCTCTGTTTTTCTATTCCTGGATAACCCCTTCAAACCTTTTTTACATAATTCCTGCTGACACTGGAATCAACGTATATTCTGGCTGTCCGCTTCTGTCTCTATGAACATATTTATACATAGTCACTAGAAACGAGCGAGCCAAGTCCGGCGGACCAGGATTTAATCCGAATTTAGAGCTTTTACCACTTTTGTTTGGGCAAACTGGTAAAGGCGCGCAATAAATGTAAAAACATGGCGTTTTGGTACCCAGAGGAATCGGGAAACGCTGGGGGAGGTGGGGGGTGGTGCCTGGCGTTAGGATGACCAGCAGATCACATGATAACCCCAGGTGATGGGAAGTAGACGTCCAAAGAATGTGTAGGAGTTGAGGTCAAGATCAATGAACAGGTGGGGTGGGTAGGTCGTCATCCAACCTCAGGTAACCCTGTATCCTCCCCAGGATTCACGGAGTGCAGACCTTATTATGCTTGGAGTGCAACCAAGGGCCCCAAATTGTGATAAATCTGTCATGAGTTCTGAGTGTTCTGTGATGCATTTCCTCAGACCTACAAATCTGATGCACCTTCTCAAGCCATTCCTCAACTGTGGGCGGTACAGGACTCAACCAATGAAGAGGGATAATAGATTTAGCAGTTGCCAATAAGTGTGATATCAGGGATTGTTTACCCGGTGAGTAGCCGAGACACGGCATATTTAGCAAAAATCCGTAAATTTGATGAAAAATTTGAACATTTAGTACTTTTCTAACTTTGAAGCTTTCTGCTTGTAAGGAAAATGTATATTACGAATACATTTTTTTTAATTCACATATACAATATGTCTACTTTATGTTTGCATCATAAAATTGACAAGTTTTTACTTTTGGAAGACACCAGAGGGCTTCAAAGTTCAGCAGCAATTTTCCACAAAATTTTCAAACTCAATATTTTTCAGGGACCAGTTCAGTTTTGAAGTGGATTTGAAGGGTCTTCATATTAGAAATACCCCATAAATGACCCCATTATAAAAACTACACCCCCAAAGTATTCAAAATGACATTCAGTAAGTGTTTTAACCCTTTAGGTGTTTCACAGGAATAGCAGCAAAGTAAAGGAGAAAATTCAAAATCTTCATTTTTTTATACTCACATGTTCTTGTAGACCCAATTTTAGAATTTTTGCAAGTGGTAAAAGGAGAAAATTTTTACTTGTATTTGTAGCCAAATTTCTCTCGAGTAAGCACATACCTCATATGTCTATGTAAAGTGTTCGGCGGGCGCAGTAGAGGGCTCAGAATTGAAGGAGCGACAAGGGGATTTTGGAGAGTACGTTTTTCTGAAATGGTTTTTGGGGGGCATGTTGCTTTTAGGAAGCCCCTATGGTGCCAGAACAGCAAAAACATCCCACATGGCATACCATTTTGGAAACTAGACCCCTTGGGGAACGTAACAAGGTATAAAGTGAGCCTTAATACCCCACAGGTGTTTCATGACTTTTGCAAATATAAAAAAATATATATATATATTTTTACCTAAAATGCTTGTTTTCCCAAAAATTTTACATTTTTAAAAAGGGTAATAGCAGAAAATACCCCTCAAAATGTGAAGCCCAATTTCTCCCGATTCACAAAACATCCCGTATGGGGGTGAAAAGTGCTCTGCTGGCGCACTACAGGTCTCAGAAGAGGAGTAGTCACATTTGGCTTTTTGGAAGCAAATTTTGCTCTGGGGGCATGCCGCATTTAGGAAGCCCCTATGGTGCCAAGAGAGCAAAAAAAAACCCACATGGCATACCATTTTGGAAACTAGACCCCTCGGGGAACGTAACAAGGGGTTAAGTGAACCTTTATACCCCACAGGTGTTTCATGACTTTTGCATATGTAAAAAAAATATTTTTTTTACCTAAAATGCTTGTTTTCCCAAAAATTTTACATTTTTAAAAAGGGTAAAAGCAGAAAATAGCCCCCAAAATTTGTAACACAATTTCTCCCAAGTACGGCGATACCCCATATGTGACCCTAAACTGTTGCCTTGAAATACGACAGGGCTCCAAAGTGAGAGCGCCATGCGCATTTGAGGCCTAAATTAGGGACTTGCATAGGGGTGGACATAGGGGAATTCTACGCCAGTGATTCCCAAACAGGGGGCCTCCAGCTGTTGCAAATCTCCCAGCTTGCCTGGACAGTCAACGGCTATCCGACAATACTGGGAGTTGTTGTTTTGCAACAGCTGGAGGCTCCGTTTTGGAAACAGTGGTGTACCAGACGTTTTTAATTTTTATTGGGGAGGGGAGGGGGGCTGTGTAGGGGTATGTGTATATGTAGTGTTTTTTACTTTTTATTTTATTTTTTGTTAGTGTAGTGTAGTGTTTTTAGGGTACAGTCGCATGGGCGGGGGTTCACAGTAGTTTCTCGCTGGCAGTTTGAGCTGCGGCAGAAAATTTGCTGCAGCTCAAACTTGCAGCCGGATACTTACTGTAAACCTCCGCCCATGTGAGTGTACCCTGTACGTTCACATTGGGGGGGGGGGACATCCAGCTGTTGCAAAACTACAACTCCCAGCATGTACGGTGCATGGTGTACGGTGACTGCTGAGAGTTGTAGTTTGCAACAGCTGGAGGCACACCGGTCGTGAAACACTGAGTTAGGTTAAAAAAAACTCTGAGTTTCACAACCATTGTGCCTTCAGCTGTTGCAAAACTACAACTCTCAGCAGTCACCGACAGCCAACGGGCATGCTGGGAGTTGTAGTTATGCAACCAGCAGATGCACCACTACAACTCCCAGCATGCACTTTAGCTGTTTGTGCAAGCTGGGAGTTGTAGTTATACAACAGCTGAAGGTACACTTTTCCATAGAAAAAATGTGCCTCCAGCTGTTGCAAAACTATAAGTCCCAGCATGCCCATAAGGGAATGCTGGGAGTTGTGGTTGTCTGCCTCCTGCTGTTGCATAACTACAGCTCCCAGCATGCCCTTTTTGCATGCTGGGAGCTGTTGCTAAGCAACAGCAGGAGGCTGTCACTCACCTCCTGCTGCTGCTCCGGGACACAGGTCAGTCCCTTGCCGCCGCCGCTCCTGGGGCCCCGATCCCAACATTGACACCGGGGATCGGGGTCCCCAGCTCCCAGGGTCTTCTTCCCGCAACCGCTCACGTCCTCCGGAAGAGGGGCGGAGCGGGTTGCGGGAGTGACACCCGCAGCAGGCGCCCTGATTGGTCGGCCGGTAAACCGGCCGACGAATCAGGGTGATCGTGAGGTGGCACCAGTGCCACCTCACCCCTGCAGGCTATGGCTGTTCGGGGCCGTCAGAGATGGCCCCGATCAGCCAGTAATTCCGGGTCACCGGGTCACTGGAGACCCGATTGACCCGGAATCGCCACAGATCGCTGGACTGAATTGTCCAGCGATCTGCGGCCATCGCCGACATGGGGGGGGGCATAATGACCCCCGTGGGCGATATGCCGCGATGCCTGCTGAACGATTTCAGCAGGCATCCGGCTCCGGTCCCCAACCGGCTAGCGGTGGGGACCGGAATTCCCACGGGCGTATGGATACGCCCTCGGTCCTTAAGGACTCGGAATGCAGGGTGTATCCATACGCCCTATGTCCTGAAGAGGTTAAAGGCACACACATTCACCATGTTGGTACACTTTTCCAGCATTCTACTGTTTAACTGAAACACATATCATATACTTCCACTTGTGTCAGAAAAGCAATAAATGCCTTCAGGACACATGCATCTGCTCTGTAAGCAGAGTATTCGTGATCATGAATATTATTGGTTGCATCAAACAAAATCTTCAACAACATTTAAAAAAATATGCCTGCTCAAGGAATTGTTGGTCCTAGTTGCTCTGTTTCCTTATCTGTGTCTTTGCTTCAGCCCCTACTACTATGCAGATGGATAGCATGAGCCATGAGGAGGAGTTGTGTCACGATCAGCCCTTGGAGCATGTTGTTGAGGTTGTGGAGGGGGATGCAGTGGCCAAGCATAACGCTAATGGAACTGGTGGTGGTAAGCATGGTGGGGATACTGTAAAGCATCATGGTGGATGTGCAGAGGGGTGAACAAGGAGGCCACGATCACACATCAAAAGTTCTTACTGACAGCAGACCTTTAGGTCTGAGCAGCTCAGAAGCAAGTGACGGTGACCCTGGTGCTGGTTGTGTAGGCTTGGAAAAAAAAACTTCTATGACAGGGGCACAGTCGAGTTGGGACGTACCTTGCTATTTACGGTATCCTGCCCTTTGGAAATTTTTACTGTGTTACCAGATGCAGGAAAGCAGGTACAGTGCCATATCTGCAGAAAATAAGGCACATGCAGGGTCCAAATTTAGGAGTTAGGACTCTACATCAGCACATGGAGAGGCATCACAAAGCCTGGATAGAAGTATACCTGGTCCACCTATGCCAGCTGTCTGGTGGTTACAGCTAACTGTTCCTCACCACTGCCTGCTGTCCGCTGGCTACAGGTACCATTAGTCCCCGCTGCACACAATCATGTGATGCAGAGAGTAGGCCACTACATGCAGTTGTCTGTGTGCAGCACAGTGCATACAGTGAAAATTTTGACAAACCTAACATCTTCAAACTCCTGCTGTCTAATACCAGTCCCTGTAGTCTGCCATCACCCTTGGTAATGCTACTTCCAGCCAGGCCTTGGCTGCCTGGCTGGCAATCTTAAAAAAAAAAAAAAAAATGTCTTAACCACCTACTACTTTCCTCTAGTAACTTTTTTTTTTTTTTTTTTTTTTGCTTGGCAGACTAAAAAGCTCTTGCTACTCCCAAAAAGGGATGATTTTTGGAACAGCTGGAGAAAGGCTCGAGTAAGTCTTTTGATACCTCTTTGTGCATTTTAAAACTGACAGGCATTTATCGTCAACCAGGGATTCTTTATGCCACTTTATTTTATTGTGAATAATCCTAAAAAATGTCAGCGCATTATTGAAGCTTTTTAGTTACCATTGATTACCACATGTCCCCATAACAGCCTTAAAACCACTTTAAAACTACAGGAATATATTCCAAGCAGCATTAAACAGTCCTTTAGAGCTGTTGGGCAGTGTTAGAAACGTGTTTGGGGTGTAACGGCGAGCGCTCCGGTCCCCGCTCCTGGACCGGAGCGCTTACGACGTGTGTCCCCAGGCAACCCTCTGGCATCTCAACGTGTGCGCCCCCCCCCCCCCTGGGCGCACGCGCATCGGGACTCTTAGATCTAAAGGGCCAGTGCACCGGTGATTGGTGCCTGGTTCAAAGTGGTTAATTAAGGGTTAAGGTTTGTGAGAGGCAGTGCTGTTTGGACTTAATTAGGCCTCACCTGTGCACTGCCTATAAGTACCATCTCCTCCCACAGCCTCCTGCCGGATCTTTGTTGCCTTGAGCCTGAGTGAAAACATTCTTTGTTCCTGTGTGAACCGTTGCTGCCTGCCCTGACCATTTGCGTCCGACTACGCCTTTGCCTGATCCTCTTGTACCTTGCCTTATCACAGCAGCCAGAGAGGTTGAGTCGCTACTGGGTGGAACGACCTGGGGGTTATCTGCCGCAGAAAGTCCATCCCACTTTGCAGCAGGCTCTGGTGAAGACCAGTAACTCCTTAGACTCCGTTCCCCTGGTACGGCCCTCGTCATCACCTCTCTGGCTCAGCGGATCCACCACCAGCCTCCGCTACCAGCTACCAGCCCAGATCCTGACAGTAAGATCCGGCCATGGATCCCGCTGAGGTGCCTTTGCCATGTGTCGCTGACCTTACTACCATTGTGGCCCAGCAATCTCAGCACATCGCTCAGCAAGGTCAACTGCTGAACCAGTTGTCCGCCATGATGCAGCAACTTCTGACAGCCCAGCAGAAACCATCTCCACTGCCTGCTCCTATGCCACCCACTCAGCCTGCTGCCGTTTCCAGCTCCAGATACCGCCTGTCCATGCTGGACAAATTTGATGGAGACTCCAAGCAGTGCCATGGGGTCCTGTCACAGTGTTCTCTTCACTTGGAGATGATGGCCGACCAGTTACCTACTGAACGTGCCAAGGTGGCTTTTATAGTCAGTCTGCTTACCGGGAAGGCCCTGGCTTAGGCCACACTGCTTTGGGATCGCAACGATCCAGCCACTGCTACTGCCCAGTCCTTCTGACAAGAATTCCGGAGTGTTTTTGAGGAACCAGCCCGAGTTGCCTCAGCAGAGACTGCTTTGTTGACCCTGTGATTGGTGCCTGTTCCAAAGTGGTTAATTAAGGGTTAAGGTTTGTGAGAGGCAGTCCTGTTTGGACTTAATTAGGCCTCCCCTGTGCACTGCATATAAGTACCATCTCCTCCCACAGCCTCCTGCCGGATGTTTGTTGCCTTGAGCCTGAGTGAAAACGTTCTTTGTTCCTGTGTTCCCTGCCTGTTGCTGTACCCGTTGCTACTGACTACCGCCTGTGAACCGTTGCTGCCTGCTCTGACCATTTGCTTCGTCCGACTACGCCTTTGCCTGATGCTCTCGTACCTTGCCTTATCTCAGCAGCCAGAGAGGTTGAGTCGCTACTGGGTGAAACGACCTGGGGGTTACCTGCCGCAGCAAGTCCATCCCGCTTTGCGGCGGGCTCTGGTGGCCCACGTTATCACCTCTCTGGCTTAGCGGATCCACCACCAGCCTCTGCTACCAGCTACCAGCCCAGATCCTGACATGGTGCTTATTTAACTCCTTGGGGACGAAGGGCGTATGAATACGCCCTCGTGTCCCGTCACTTAAGTACAGAGGGCGTATCCATATGCCCTCGGCATCTCCAATCATTGCCGCTCGCCGGGCGGTGATCGGACCGGGATGCCTGCTGATATCTATCAGCAGGCATCCCGTGGCAATGCCTAGGGGGGGGCCTGAGACCCCCCCCCATATCGGCGATCGCAGCAAATCGCAGGTCAATTCAGACCTGCGGTTTGCCGCTATCCGGACAAATCTGGTCACTGGTGACCCGATCTCCCGGAAAATAAGAGACAGCTCCGAGCAGCCTAAAGGATAGGAGCAAGGTGGCAGTGTTGCCACCTCCTCCTATCCCCTGCCATTGGTCGGTCAGGCTGACCACCAATGGCAGGAGGGGGGCGGGGGGTTAGAGTTCATTCCCCCCCGCTCTGCGCACCGATCGAAGTCGGCACAGAGCGGGGGGAACACGGGCGGCAAGGGGGGTGGACATGGCCCGGCTTACCCGGACCTGCGGCGGCGGAGGCGGCGGCATCCCGGAGCAGCGGCGGCAGGAGGAACAGCAGCGGCCGGAAAGTGCGGCTGAAAAGGCTGCAGTAAAGATCGCGATAAGTGATCTTCACTGTGGCCTTCTAAAAGCTGCAAAACTACTGCAAAACTACTGCAAAACTACAACTCCCAACATGCCCACACAGCCAAAGGCTGACAGTGACAGTGGTCAGAATTGCAAAAAAATCCTCCCGTCCTTAGGGTTATAATGGGCTCCGTCCCCAAGGAGTTAATTGCCGACAATTTAAAAACCAGCCAAACTTTCAAAAATTCTCTCATCTCTAATAGTCACTTTCTATCTAGGGTTCTTGGTGGCCATGAGAACTACTGCCTGGAACCTGAACATACAGGTGGACAGAAGGAGCAGCTTGCCAAGGACATACACCAACACCATGTAAATGCCTATGGCTTTAGCATAAAACTTATGTGAGCATACTATCGGGATGTAGGAACTTCCTGCTAAAAGAGACACATGGGCCAACAATAAATTTGTCCTGCCTGGATGACAGGTTCAACAATCACATATGTGCATGCATCTTTTCTCTTATTCTTGTATGAGACAGAAATGTCTAAAGGTTTTACAATTATAGTTTTTTAGTTTCAGCAGTACAATGTCACACTTTCATATAAAAGAACCATAATAACACTGGAAGATGTCAAAGATGTTTTTTTTTTATAATTTTTTTTTGGGGGGGGGGGCGAGGGCTTTTTTTTTTATAGGAAACATAATAAAAATAGACTATTTGTTTTTTTTAAGAGTTTACAAATTCCCTCCAACAACTTTGTAGGGATAAAACAAATTATATCTAAAATGCTTTTTGTTATTACAAAATAAATCAGAGTGGTTTAGATTTAACAGCCTAAGGTTTAAAAATTATCATTCTAAAATATGGCCTCTATTGTTTTGTTTATCGGTTTGAAATGACCTTCAAAAGTATGAGAAAATTGGGTAATTGGCTTCAGTTGGCCAAACTCTTCTAATTCAACTTTCTGTTTTATAACTTGCAATTTTATTTTATCTCCTAGTAAAATTGACTTCTTAGAGAGGAAGACATTTATTCAAGTTTTATTGTTGTGACATAATCCAGATAACATTCAAGAACTGCACAATGTTACAATTCAGTGAATTAATGTTTTCTGGTCTTTGCATTGAAATGTGGGCATATTAAAAATGTCTTCACAATGGACCATAACAACTTTGCGCACTTCTGAGCATGATTTATCGAGCGATAAATATTATCTGTAAACTTTCCATACATTATTCATTTTGTTTATTTTGAATCGCTTTCCATTAGTTTGTGCATTCTAAATCTAACTGAAAAAGGCAAATCTTAATGGCTCTGCCATTAGAAACTTCATCAGTTATCTATTTCCTCAAAAAATTGTTTCTCTTTCGAGCTTATCTAAGAAGGAGCATATTGTAGCATAAATAGATGCATATATTATAGCTGTTGTTTTATAAGTATTAAGAGTAGTTCACCAAAGGAATTCAAAAGACTGATGCACTTTGTTTCAAACAACTACCTTCCAAATTCCACGTCATAGCTTAGGTGAGTGGTAACATCATGTGATTAACTAAAAATGACCCCTTACCCCAAGAAAACAACTTTAAAGTCTTGAGCACTAAATGTATCACTTCTCTGCAATCCTCTGTTCACTGGCTGTTGTCAGGGGAAATCTGCCTCTAGTTGCAGCTGGATAAGGACAAATCACTGGTAGTGGGGTCAGGGTTTTCCCTGTGATATATGCAGGAGAAAGAGAGAAAGCTTGGGCTGAGTACTGGCAAGCCGAGACAGTCTCCCTGCTGAAGATGAAAAGGTAAAGCAAGGCTTCCGTCCCATCTCTGACCACCCCTGAAGCTTAGGGCAGCTGTCCCTTCTGTAAATTGCAATATTAATACTACTCTATGTCCATAAAGCTGAAGTGTAATCTCCCTACCACTCCCTTTAGCCTGTCATCAGCAACAGTAGCAGCTCGGTGCTTAGTATAACCCTTACCTTCCTGTGATTCTTCTGTACTGGCTTCAGCATACTTTTGCGTAATTTATCCTTGACAGGAACTTATGTAAATCTTTAATTTCCAATGTAGTGTCACCTCCAGCTCCCTGGCTTTTTCCTCTCTCTCTAGACAACACATCATAATTTGCTGGCTCAAGAGACTTGGCTCAATTTTGTCTGAGTGATGTCATTTCCTCTGACCCACCCCTACAGCCTACTTCACCATCCCCTTTTCAAAGACACATATACATACAATATATATCTTTATTGGGACATGTAGGGAGAATGAGGTATGATTCCAGCATGCTGCCTTGTGTTAGGCAATGCCACAGGGAGAGGAGCAGACAGGAAATAAGTTCAGCAGGTGCTACAACCTCACTGATTGTGTCATAGTCTGCTGTCAAATGAGATATTTAGCAACAGCTCTGGGTGGGGAACTGGCAGCAGTGCTGTGGAGTGGGGGAGTAGGCTAAAAGTGAAAGGACTGTGATGAATAGCTTCAGGAAAACAATGCATTCTGCAAATTGTAGTACTAAACAACTTCTTTACCAGGATGAGCTAGAAATGCTTCTCGAGAATGCACCCTTACTAGCTCCTTTAACACCTTTGGCACCAAGGGCGTACCTGGTCCCGCTCCCCTTCTATGACGCGGGGTCATGGGCCATCAACGGCCGGAATCCGTGTCTAATGCCGGACATCACCGACCATGGTGATGCCCGGCATTATCCCCTTAGACTTGGCGATCAGAATTGATTGCTGCATCTAAAATGAATTTAAACCATTCCTGACAGCTTAGTCGAGCTGTTTGGGACTGAGCTGTAATGGAAGAAACTGAAGAAAAAGAACCCTTGAAATATGGCGATGCAGACTCTTATTGATGCAAGAGGCAAAGTCCAAATATTTAAAATAAAAGTCCTCAATAGGACTGTTTATTAAGAAAAATAATACAATGGTATAAAATGCAAAGGGTTATGTGTTTTGGTTGGAGCTCTCCCTTCCTCAGATCAGGAACCGGCAGTAGTGGCGTACGGAACACGGAAGCTTGCAGCTTCCATTTACTATAGATGATGATGCTTAGATACAATTCACACTGATATTGCGTTTTCTATTAATTACTCATACTAGGTAGTTCCGTTCACGGATTCCAAGCGCTATCCACACTACCAATGCGTTGATTATTGCAATGACCACAGCATTCATTACCAACACAGTTTAGGGTGCATTCACACCACGTTTTGTCCATACGGGTGCCGGATCCGGTGGGGGGAGGGGCAAACCGTGCGCTCCCGTACCCCGGCCGGATCAGCCCGTGACTCCATTTACTTTAATGACCCGACTGGAGTCAAACGGTGACTCCGGTCAGCTCAGTTTTGACCCGTATGCGGTTTCCTGACCGGACCTAAAACCGTAGTTTACTACGGGACAACTAAGATAACACAGCCTAGATCTGAATGAATGAACTAATCGTATGAAATACTTTTGTCTTTACATAGTTGAATGTGCTGACAACAAAATCACACAAATATTATCAATGGAAATCAATTTTTCAACCCATGAAGGTCTGGATATGGAGTCACACTCAAAATGAAAGTGGAAAACCACAGTACAGGCTGATCCAACTTTGATGTAATGTCCTTAAAGCAAGTCAAAATGAGGCTCAGTAGTGTGTGTGGCCTCCACGTGCCTATATGACCTCCTTACAAAGCCTGGGCATGCTCCTGATGAGGTGGCGGAATGATCTCCTGAGGGATGTCCTCCCAGACCTGGACTAAAGCATCCACCAACTCCTGGACAGTCTGTGGTGCAACATGGCGTTGGTGGATGGAGCAAGACATAGTGTCCCAGATGTGCTCAATCGGATTTGGGTCTGGGGAAAAGACGGGCCTGTCCATAGCATCAATGCTTTCCTCTTGCCAAACGTCCTGCACGGTGATGGGTTGTGAGCACAACCACCACCTGTGGATGTCGGGCCCTCATACCACCCTCATGGAGTCTGTTTCTGACAATTTGTGTGGACACATGCACATTTGTGGCCTGCTGGAGATCATTTTGCAGTGCTCCTCCTGCTCCTCCTTGCACAAGGCAGAGATAGCGGTCCTGCTGCTGGGTTGTTGCCCTCCTACAGCCTCCTTTACATCTCCTGATGTACTGGACTGTTTCCTGGTAGCGCCTCCATGCTCTGAACACTATGCTGACAGGCACAGCAAACCTTTTTGCCACAGCTCGCATTGATGTGCCATCCTGGATGAGCTGCCCTACCTGAGCTATTTGTGTTGATAGAAGATATGGCACTCTCTGTCAAGACGTGGGTGCACAGTTAGGGTCCCAACCCATGTAGTAATCAAAGAAAGGATAACATAGCACTCCACTTGCGGTGAAAATAAGGATACATTTTATTCTTACAATCCAAAATTATGTGACGTTTCGGTCGATAATGACCTTCCTCAAACCGGATTGCTGCGGGGGAAAAGTAATTAAGGAAGAAACGGTATCCAAAAACCGGGTAACAGGTAGGTAGGTGAGGCGACAGTAGTAGCATGTGGCTCAGTAGTCACATGCGACTACTGTCGCCTCACCTACCTACCTGTTACCCGGTTTTTGGATACCGTTTCTTTCTTAATTACTTTTTCCCCACAGCAATCCGGTTTGAGGAAGGTCATTATTGACCGAAACGTCACATCATTTTGGATTGCAAGAATAAAATTTATCTTTATTTTCACCGCAAGTGGAGTGCTATGTTATCATTTCTTTGAGCTATTTTTGTGGGTTGTAGACTTCGTATCATGCTGCCACTAGAGTGAAAGCACCACCAGTATTCAAAAGTTACCAAAACATCAGCCTTCCTGGCTGATGTTTTGGTAACTTTTGAATACTGGTGGTGCTTTCACTCTAGTGGTAGCATGATACGAAGTCTACAACCCACACAAATAGCTCAAAGAAATGATAACATAGCATTCCACTTGCTGTGAAAATAGTAACCGAGAAGTGGTTTGTGGTCACCACCTGCAGAACCACTCCTTTATTGGGGGTGTCTTGCTAATTGCCTTTAATTTCCACCTGTTGTCTGTTCCATTTGCACAACAACATGTGAAATTGATTGTCATACAGTTTTGCTTCCTGAGTGGACAGTGTGATTTCACAGAAGTGAAAGTTTGTTTTCTGAGCAGTGTAAAAAAGTTGTAGGGGTCAGAAGATGACAATTTTAAACATACAAATTTTTGTACAAAAGGTTATAATTTTTTAAAAGAACTGAAAAGTTGAAAAGCTGAAAAATTTAAAGCATTTTTAGAAGGTGAGGAGGAAAAAATGTGCCAAAATGAAAAAAAACCTGCTTCCTTAAAGGGGTACTCTGCTGCCCTGCTTTCGGAGCTCCACTCCCCAGCGTCCGCAAGTTCATTGCTCCAAACGGCTCTGGGTGGTCTTCCTTGTTCAGGGCCGCCCCTCGTGACATCACGCCCGCCTACATTTCAGGCATTATTGTGCTTCATCTTTAGATGAGGCTTTATTCTGGGAAGACAGCCATGCAGTGTGCGGCGTATAGTCTTAGCACTGACATGCTGACCCCATCCTCCCTTCAACTTTTGCAGCAATGCTGGCAGCACTCATTAATCTGTTAATCAAAGATTACCTCTGGATATGACGCTAAGCACATGCACTAAACTTCTTTGGTCAACCGTGGCGAACCATTCTGGAGCCTGTCCTGTCCTGTAAAACCGCTGTATATGCCCAACATGCTGCAGTTCAGTTTATGGTCTTGGTAAGCTACTTTTAGCATCATCTTTATGTATAGCAACTAGAGATGAGCGAACTTTTGAAAAATCGCATAATTTTATGAAAATGTTTTGGGTCGAATTTATTTGCTGTATTAAAAATTGCTATTTCTGGCCTACAGAGAGCCTCTATAGGGGTGTAGGACAGTTTGCTTTGTTCTATCATGCATAGGGAGTGTGCAGTGTTAGTGAAATAATACTGTTATTCAGTATGACATGCAGATTTTTCACGATTCGGCTTACAGGTTGTGGATCCACTGTGTCAGCGAGGGATTGGCGTGGACCGTGCTGGTGGACCGGTTCTAAGAGGCTACTGGTGTTCACCAGAGCCCGCCGCAAAGCGGGAGGGTCTTGCTGCGGCAGTAGCAACCAGGTCGTATCCACTAGCAACGGCTCAACCTCGCTGACTGCTGAGAAGGCGTGGGACAGAAGGACTAGGCAGAGGCAAGGTCAGACGTAGCAGAAGGTCGGGGCAGGCGGCAAGGTTCGTAGTCAAGATGGATAGCAAGAGTTCAGGTAACACAGGCTTGGACAACACTAAACGCTTTCACTGGCACAAGGCAACAAGATCCGGCAAGGGAGTGCAGGGGCAGTGAGCAGATATAGCCAGGGAGCAGGTGGAAGCCAATTAAGCTAATTGGGCCAGGCACCAATCATTGGTGCACTGGCCCTTTAAGTCTCAGAGAGCTGGCGCGCGTGTGCCCTAGAGAGCGGAGCCGCGCGCGCCAGCACATGACAGCAGGGGACCGGGACGGGTAAGTGACTTGGGATGCGATTCGCGAGCGGGCGCGTCCCGCTGTGCGAATCGCATCCCCGACGGCAATGTCAGTGCAGCGCTCCCGGTCAGCGGGACTGACCGGGGCGCTGCAGGGAGAGAGACGCCGTGAGCGCTCCGGGGAGGAGCAGGGACCCGGAGCGATCGGCGTAACAGTACCCCCCCCCCCCTTAGGTCTCCCCCTTTTTTTGTCCGACAACTGCTTTACCTGGGACGAGGACACCGGGAGTGAATGGAGGGTTTCCTCAAAGGCAGGCAGTACAGCAGGAGTGGGAATGGGGAGGGAGGGCAGAGGGTGAAGCTTGGCACGGGGCAGGGTGACACAAGGACGGGGGCCATGAGGAGGCACTGAGGCTTGCCTGACGGGACTGGGAGGGGGGGAGAGGCATCTCTTGTGGCAAGCAGAGTCCCAGTTCTTGATCTCCCCGGTGGTCCAGTCAAGGGTGGGAGAATGAAGCTGGAGCCATGGCAGACCGAGGAGGACCTCAGAGGTGCAGTTGGGGAGGACGAAAAATTCAATCCTTTCGTGGGAAGGTCAGTGAGACTTGGCAGCGGCACCTCAGCGGGATCCATGGCCGGATCTACTGTCACGATTCGGCTTACAGGTTGTGGATCCACTGTGTCAGCGAGGGATTGACGTGGACCGTGCTGGTGGACCGGTTCTAAGAGGCTACTGGTGTTCACCAGAGCCCGCCGCAAAGCGGGATGGTCTTGCTGCGGCAGTAGCAACCAGGTCGTATCCACTAGCAACGGCTCAACCTCGCTGACTGCTGAGAAGGCGTGGGACAGAAGGACTAGGCAGAGGCAAGGTCAGACGTAGCAGAAGTTCGGGGCAGGCAGCAAGGTTCGTAGTCAAGATGGATAGCAAGAGTTCAGGTAACACAGGCTTGGACAACACTAAACGCTTTCACTGGCACAAGGCAACAAGATCCGGCAAGGGAGTGCAGGGGCAGTGAGCAGATATAGCCAGGGAGCAGGTGGAAGCCAATTAAGCTAATTGGGCCAGGCACCAATCATTGGTGCACTGGCCCTTTAAGTCTCAGAGAGCTGGCGCGCGCGCCAGCACATGACAGCAGGGGACCGGGACGGGTAAGTGACTTGGGATGCGATTCGCGAGCGGGCGCGTCCCGCTGTGCGAATCGCATCCCCGATGGCAATGTCAGTGCAGCGCTCCCGGTCAGCGGGACTGACCGGGGCGCTGCAGGGAGAGAGACGCCGTGAGCGCTCCGGGGAGGAGCAGGGACCCGGAGCGCTCGGCGTAACAAGATTACATGCATTGCTATTAGAATCACTGCTTCAGAGCGTCAAAGTGGCAGCTGGGAAACCATACGGTGTAAAAATTGAAGAGGACAAAAGGATTTTTCTTGTCATTTTAATTTATTTACATTTTGAGTACCCATTCTGGTCAGCATCGAGCTGGCGGTCCTCCGCCAGGCGAGATACCACCTGTTTCAGCCCCTGCCTCTGAGCGCCCCCCTGACTATGAAAGTGCGCATGTATCATTTAATCAGTTAATGGTTCATTGTTATCGCTCCAAGCTGTTTCATTGGATTCTTGTGATAATTCCGCAGGTATTATGACGTCGACGACCATAGGGCCTCAATCTTGAAAACATTACATCGATTTTTTTCTATTTAAATTTAAGATTTATATTGGATTCCAAAGTTTAACCCCTTAAGGACTCAGCCCATTTGGACCTTAAGGACTCAGACAAATTTATTTTTAAATTTTCGTTTTTTTTCCTCCTCCCCTTCAAAAAATCATAACTCTTTTGTATTTTCATCCACAGACTAGTATGAGGACTTGTTTTTTGCGCGACCAGTTGTCCACTGTAATGCCATCACTCACTTTATCTGGCGCAACCAAAAAAATACTATTTGTGTGCGGAAATTAAAAAGAAAACCGCAATTTTGCAAATTTTGGAAGGTTTTGTTTTCACGCCGTACAATTTATGGTAAAAATTACACTTTTCTATTACTGTTGCGCTTAAAAAAAATCGCTAACTTTTTAACCAAATTAGTACGTTTAAAATCCCCCTATTTTGAAGACCTATAACTTTCATTTTTCCGTTTAAGCGGTGGTATGAGGGCTCGTTTTTTGCGCCGTGATCTGTACTTTTTATTAATACCATATTTGCTTATACAAAACTTTTATAAAATTTTTAATACATTTTTTTTGGGAATAAAATGTTATAAAAAAGAAGCTATTTTGGACCTTTTTTTTTTACGTTCACGCCGTTCACTGTACGGGATCATTTACATTTTATTTTAATATTTCAGATATTTACGCACGTGGCGATACCAAATATGTATATAAAATAATTTTTTTACACTTTTTGGGGGTAAAATAGGGAAAATGGGACAATTTACGTTTTTATTGGGGGAGGGGATTTTTCACATTTTTTTTACTTTATTTTTTTACTTTTATTTTTACACTTTAATAGTCCCCATAGGGGACTATTTAAAGCAATCACTCGATTGCTAATCCTGTTCAGTGCTATGTATAGGACACAGCACTGATCAGGGTTATCGGTGATCTTCTGCTCTGGTCTGCGGGAAGGCAGATCAGAGCAGAGGACTCCTGGAAGACAGCAGAGGCAGGTGAGGGGACCTCCGTCTGCTGTGCAGGATGATCGGATCGCCGCGGGCGATCCTATCATCCTGTTTAGTGACTGCGATGCTGCAGATGCCGTGATCGGTATTGATCACGGCATCTGAGGGGTTAATGGCGGACATCCATGGGATCGCGGGTGTCCGCCATTACCGGCGGGTCCCTGGCTGCGATCCACAGCTCGGACCTGCTGCGCATGATACCGGCATCGCTCCGATGCCCGTGGTTAAGCTCAGGACTTAAATGTACATCCTGGTGCGTTAAGTACCACGTCACCAGGACGTACATTTACATCCTGCGTCATTAAAGGGTTAATGTCCCAGTGTTTACTTTGAACTAATACTGTATGACTACAAAACCCAATGAAACAAGTAGTCACATGGCGGCACAATGACAGAGCCTAATGTTGGCAGCAGCATGAGGAGACGATAATCTGGCAGAATGACACAGCCTGGAATTGGAATTTAAAGTAATGTCC
Source organism: Hyla sarda (assembly GCF_029499605.1). Lineage (NCBI taxonomy): Eukaryota > Metazoa > Chordata > Amphibia > Anura > Hylidae > Hyla > Hyla sarda. The sequence continues at coordinate 339,757,364 of NC_079191.1, forward strand.
CAGGCCCAGCAGCATGACTAAACCATATAGCTGCTGAATGACACAGTCTGAAGCAGGCAGCAGCATGAGTAGACACTAGGGCTTCACAGTCCCTAAGATAAAAAGATGAATTTTAAAATTGAAATTGAAGAATTATGTTACCTAGTGGTACCATAAAATATTTGCAGGTAATGTCCCAGGCCCAGCAGCATCAGTAAACCATATATTGGCTGAATGACACAGCCTGGAGGTGGCGAAAGCATGAGGAGACCATATAGTGTCTGAATGGGACAGCTTGGAGGTGGCTGAAGCATGAGAAGACCAGATAGTGGCTGAATTGCACAGCCTGGAGGTGGCTGAAGCATGAGGAGACCATATAGTTGCTGAATGGCACAGCCTGGAGTTTGTGGCAGCATGAGGAGACCATATAGTGTCTGAATGGCACAGCCTGGAGGTGGCAGCAGCAGCATAGTGTGGTGGGTTGCAGTAACCGGTGATAGAGTGGTGTGGTGGGTACCAGTACCCAGTGACGAAGGTGGGTGAAAAAAAGGTCTGATGCGGAGGAATGATTGTAACTGGGGAGCAGCGCCTAAAATCTGTTTGGCACTATCCATATTTGTGAAGTGTTGGTGTGGCACCATGGTCAATCTACTCTGATGCATCAGGCATTGGTGGGTGGAAATCCTGGCTGATCCATGCCTGATTCATCTTCACAAAGGTCAGTCTCCCCACATTTTTCATGGATAGACAAGTTCTCCTTGGGGTGACTATGGCCCCCACCGCACTAATCACCCGCTCTGATGGCACACTAATGGCCGGGCTGGACAGCTTTTGCAGGGCAAACTCTGCTAGTCGCGGCCACAAATCAAATTTGGCTGCAGAAGTCCAGCGGATCTTTAAGGTGTGTTGGCATGGGCATGTCAAGGTATGCCACCACCTGCTGGTTCAGGTTCTGCTCCAGGTCTACTTGCGGCTGATGAGTTGCTTCACTATGCGGGTGAGGAAAAGTACTCATCAGCGACTGTAGACTCAGGCTGCTGCTGATTGAGCTGGTACTGCTCCTGATACCCCACCCCTCCCCAGCAGCCAAGGTAGTGGAAGGTGAGTGCAGGGGTCTCCCCGATTCAGACCTGCGAGAGGATGGACGATGGCACTGATAGGCAACTGACTAGATAGGATGCATCTGTAGTAGGTCAGTTTGTCCTCCCTCTCAGTCTAAAAAGGCCCCTATTTTGTGGCGGTAGCGAGGGTCCAATAAGGTGGAGAACCAGAATTCATTCCGCTTCTGAATGGTTACAATTCGGCTGTCACTACGCAAGCAAGTGAACATGCATCATGCCATTTATGCAAGTGACTTTGGCTTCCTCAAAGGGCCTGAGCAAACGGCAGGTGTGACATATGAGCTGCCACTGGTTCACATTGAAGTTACAAAGGGGAGTACCCCTATCCGCTTGGATCATCAAGAAATTGGTGATGGCTTTTCTCTGTTCGGTCCAGTCGGTCCAACATATGGAGGGTGGGGTTATCGTTCTGACGCTGCAGCTCAAGGAGGGTCTGCTTTGCAGTGTACGAGTGGCTGAAGTGCATGCAAAGTTTCCTTCTTAATGTTAGGATGTCTTGCAAATGGGGGGAACACTTCAGGAACCGCTTTACAACCAGATTGAACACATGTGCCATGCAGGGCTCATGGTTCAGCCTTCCCAGTCGCAGCGCATGCAAGATGTTCTTCCTGTTGTCAGTCACCATGGTTCCCATTTCCAGTTTTCGTGGAGTAAGCCATGCTCTGATCTCTTTATGAATTTCTTTTAGCAGTTGCTCCCCTGTGTGACTTTGTTCACCAAGACAAACCATGTGAAGAACAGCAAGACACCGCCGTGCCCTGCACACATGGTATGCTGAAGGGGCACTGAGACACGGAGGCTGAGGACACGATGGAGGATGAGGAGGCGGAGTCGCACACTGTCACAGGAGCAACGGCCTGAGAGTGTGGAGGAGGAAGCGGCATGACATGTCCAAGTTGGTGTTGTGGCTGTGCAGGAACCACATTCACCCAGTGAGCCATAAATGTATTGTCCCTGACCATAGTTACAGCTCCACACATCGGCGCTGCCGTGCACTTTGGTACACACCGACAGGCTCAAGGACTGGCTCACCTTCTCTTCCACAAAATTGTACAGGGCTGATATTGCCTACTTCGCAAAAAAATGAAGGCTTGGCACTCTCCACCTCAATTCGGCACAAGCCATCAGTTCCCTGAAAGGTGCAGAGTCCACCACTTGAAAAGGGAGGGACTGCAGCACCAGCAACTTAGACAGGAGCACATTCAGCTTCTGCACCATTGAATGAGTGGGCGCATACTGTTGTCTCTTGGACATGGCTTCAACGATGGATTGTTGGCAGAATGACTGACTAAAAGTAGGAGGAGCAGGAGCATCTGGAGCGACAGAAGGAGGGTATGACACACAGCTCCCTTTGGCTGAGGTGGTGGAGTGTTGGCTGGCTGAAAGAGGGAGAGTCGTGTCACTGGGTGATGCAGCAGTCTGGACCACTAAAAATGAGCCACGGTTCTCCCAGGCCGCTTTATGTTGGCGCAGCATATGTTGACGCATGGCCGTGGTGCCAACATTGGGACCCTGACCACGCTTCACCTTCTGTCGACATATCTTGCATGAGGCTATGTTAACCTCCTCCGGATGCTTGATGAAAAACTGCCACACCGCCGAGTAGCTGATTTTCCCACCAACAGTCCACACTAATTGACTGCAACTGCTGCCGTCACCAGGAACCCCTGTTCCACTAACTCCCTGGAAGGTAGGCTGTCGCGAACCAGGTACGTTTGGTGAAGCAGGCACGTTTGGCTCCAGAATTTCCACTTCTGCCACCATGCTGACTGCCAACCATGCTACCACCTTGCTGGCTTAGCTGCTGCCTCACGGATAACCTGCAACTCTCTTCTCCTGATGATGATGATGATGAAGCCCCTTTTGCCCCTGGCTCCCAATTACGATCGGGTTCCTTATCATCAGCAAGTGTCTGCATGTCACTGATGTCCTCCTCAGGTTCCTCAACAGTGTGTGCTTCAAGACCCTGAATGCTGGCAACACCGCCTCCCATGTCACTCTCCTCCTCACTACTTGCCCGCCTAGCGGGCGGAGCGGCGGATGTCTCCTCCACTTCTTGGCTGGGCAGTAGCTGCTGACTGTCCTCTATTAGATCGTCCTCACTGAATAGTGGAGCTGAACCCACAGCATAAGATACTTCTTTAGGGGAGGGAACAGCATAGGACAGTTGTCACTTGTGATGATGTGGATGACCGTGTTAACCAACCGTTGACGGCAAATGGGTTGCTTGTCAAGACACGACCGCTAGCTGATACCGGGAGCTTAAGCCTCTCGCTGTGAATCCTGCTGCCACTTGCCCCTAGTCTGCTGCGACCTCTGCCTGATGAATTTCGGCCTGTACCACTCCTCTGTGCACATCCTGGCACTTCTATGCCTGACATACTTAATGCGTTTATGAAGGGAGTACAATACGCTTCACTATGTTTAAAACAGTATTTGCCTAGAACAGCAGCAGGTGTGTACTTTTGGCTGTCCTTTCATAGTATCTAGGCCTTGACATATTAACAGCTACAAAATAGTACATTACTTAGGTGTAGGTATGTGGTATGCACTTATGAGGGCAGAAAAATGCTCTACAGTACACTTAAAAACACACTGGGGTAAAAAAAAAACAGCTGGTGATTACTTTTGCCTTGAATTTCACAGTATCTAGGCCCTTGATAGAATTAACAGGTACAAAATAGTACACTACTTAGAAGTATTTATGTGGTATGCACTTATGAGGGCAGAAAAATGCTCTACTGTATGCTTAAAAAAGCACTGGGGTAAAACACCAGCCGGTAATTACTTTTGCCTGGACTTTCACAGTATCTAGGCCCTTGACAGATTAACAGATACAAAATAGTACACTACTTAGATATAGATATGTGGTATGCACTTATGAGGGCAGAAATATGCGCCACAGTACATTTAAAAAGTATCTGAGTACAACACCGGCCGGTGAGTACTTTTGGCTGGACTTGCACAGTATCTAGGCTCTTGACAGATTAACAGGTATAAAATAGTACACTACTTAGATGTACGTGTGTGGTATGCACAAATGATGGCAGAAAAATGCGCTACAGTACACTTAAAAAATGTTTTTTTGCACAACACCAGCAGTACATAACAGTGCTGCAGCACACAGTCGCTGTTGAGTAAAACACCAGCCGGTGTTTTTACGCTTAAAAAAACGTATTTTAATAAAACACCAGCCGGTGATTACTTTTGGCTGTCCTTTCACAGTATCTAGGCCCTTGACAGATTAACAGGTACAAAATAGTACACCACTTAGATGTAGGTATGTGGTATGCACTTATGAGGGCAGAAAAATGTGCTACTGTACTCTTCAAAAATTATTTGAGTAAAACACTAGCCAGTGATTTCTTTTGGCTGTCGTTTCACAGTATGTAGGCCCTTGACAGATTAACAGGTACAAAATAGTACATCACTTAGAATTAGGTATGTGGTATGCACTTATGAGGGCAGAAAAATTTGCTACAGTATGCTTAATAATACGTATTTTTGTACAGTACCAGCAGTACACTGTCACTGTGTACTAAACACAAAATTGCACTCTCACAGGCTATTAGGAATGGACTGCTGGGTATTATACTGTCTACAGACTAGCATAACCAGCAGATTTGTTGTAGAACAAAGACACAGAATTGTGCTGAAAAATTATTCCTGCCTCCTCGGCTAAGGTTTATAAAGTTGAGGCAGCTTGTTAAAATGTATGAGGCAACACACAGCTCTCTTCCCCTCTCTGTTATACAATGCTGTAGAAAGTGACTGGGAGATTACTGGCTGCAGTAAAAATCCTTTTCAGTTAAAAAGCACTGCTCTCTGTCCACCAAAATGCTGATGTGACTAGGAGGTGAAATGCTGCTGTAATAAGCTATTCTGGGTAACACACACACAGGCTGTCTGTTCTATCTCTCTGCAGTGTAATGAATGAAGTGACGAGCCGCAATATTGCTGCCGATTATATACGTCTGTGACATCACAGGGGTGACTTATTTGCGGCGAATCTATATTAAACATGGCTATTTCTGGCCTACAGAAAGCCTCAATAGGGGTGTAGAACACTTTGTTTTGTTCTAACATGCATATGGAGTGTGCTGGGGTAGTGAAATAATACTGTTATGCACTATGACATGCAGATTACAGGCATTGCTATTAGAATCACTGCAACAGAGTGGCACAATGACAGAGCCTGGAGGTGGCATCAGTATAAGGAGACCATATAGTAGCTGAATGACATAGCCTGGAGGTGTTGTCAGCATGAGGAGACCATATAGTGGCTTAATGACACAGCGTGGAGGTGTTGGCAGCATGAGGAGACCATATAGTGGCTAAATGACACAGCCTGGAGATGTTGGCAGCATGTGTAGACACTAGGGTTTCACAATCCCAAGGATTAACAGAGGAATTTTTTAATTTAAATTGTGCTACCATAAAAATGTTTAGGCCCCGGTCCAGCAGCATCAGTAAACCATATATTGGCTGAATGACACAGCCTGGAGGTGGCTGAATCATGAGGAGACCATATAATGTCTGAATGGCACAACCTGGAGGTGGCTGAAGCATGAGGAGACCATAAAGTGCTTAATGAGACAGCCTGGAGGTTGCATCAGCAGCATCAGGAGTCCTGAAAGTGACCCTAATGCAGAGGAATTTCTCAATCTGGGGACCAGAACCTTAATTATGTTTTGCAGTATCCATGGCAGCACAATGAGAGAGCCTGGAGGTGGTAGCATTAGCATGAGGAGACCATAGAGCAGCACAATTAGAGAGCCTGGAAGTGGCAGCATCAGCATAAGGAGACCATATGGCGGCACAATGACAGAGCCTGAAGGTGGTAGCATCAGCATGGGGAGACCATATGGTGGCACAATGACAGAGAGCCAAGGTGGAAGCATTAGCATGAGGAGACCATCGAGCAGCAGAATGAGAGAGCCTTGAGGTGGCAGCATCAGCATGAGGAGACCATATAGCGGCACAATGACAGAGCCTGGAGGTGGTAGCTAGAGATGAGCGAACTTTTCAAAAATTTGATTCGGCCGATTCGCCGAATTTTCCGGAAAAGTTTGTTTCGATCCGAAATCTATGTTAAAAAAGGCTATTTCTAGCCTACATACAGCCTCTATAGGGGTATAGAACACTTTGCTGTGTTCTAAAACACATATGGAGTGTGCTGGGTTAGTGAAATAATACTGTTATTCAGAATAACATTCAGATTACCGGCATTGCTTTTAGAATCACTGCCGCACAGCAGCACAATGACAGAGCCTGGTGGTGGCATCAGTGTCAGGAGACCATATAGTGACTGAATGACAGCGTGGAGGTGTTGGCAGCATGAGGAGACCATTTAGTGGCTGAATGGCACAGCTTTGAGGTGTTGGCAGCATGAGGACACCATATAGTGGCTTAATGACACAGCTTGGATGAGGCTGAAGCATGAGGACACCATATAGTGGCTCAATGACACAGAATGGAGGTGTTGGCAGCATGAGGACACCATATAGTGGCTGAATGGCACAGTGTGGAGATGTTGGCAGCATGAGGACACCATATAGTGGCTGAATGACACAGCTTTGATGAGGCTGAAGCATGAGGAAACCATATAGTGGCTGAATGACACAGAATGGAGTGTTGGCAGCATGAGGACACCATATAGTGGCTGAATGGCACAGTGTGGAGGTGTTGGCAACATGAGGACGCCATATAGTGGCTGACTGACACAGCTTGGATGAAGCTGAAGCATGAGGACACCATATAGTGGCTGAATGACACAGCATGGAGGTGTTGTCAGCATGAGGAGACCATATAGTGGCTTAATGACACAGCATGGTCATGTTGGCAGCGTGAGGACACCATATAGTGGCTGAATGACACAGCTTGGATGAAGCTGAAGCATGAGGACACCATATAGTGGCTGAATTACACAGCATGGAGGTGTTGTCAGCATGAGGAGACCATATAGTGGATTAATGACACAGCATGGACATGTTGGCAGCGTGAGGACACCATATAGTGGCTGAATGACACAGCTTGGATGAGGCTGAAGCATGAGGACACCATATAGTGGCTGAATGACACAGCCTGGAGTTGGCTGATTCACAAGTACACACCAGGGCTTCACAATCCCTCCCAAAAAACACAACAATTGTAGAAATTTATGAAGAAGACCTATGGATAGCGGATGCTACCTATGAGAAAATTTGAAATTCCCAGACTCAGGCCCAGCAGCGCCATCAGTAAACCATATATTGCCTGAATGACACAGGCTGGAGTTGGCTTATGCATGAGTACGCACCAAAGCTTCACAATCCCTTATAAAAAAGACAAACATTTTTGACAAAAAATTTTTACGAAAATTTAGGACAGCGAGTGCTCTCTATATATTACCACAATGACGCAGCCTGGAGTTGGCTGCAGCATGAGTAGACCATTGAAATGTGTGATTTTTTTATTTGACATTTAAATCAAAATTTGTGTCCCGGACCCAGCCGTGTGTGTACAAAGGACCTAATCTCATAAGCACCCACAGGGCTCATGTGGCCGTAAGATGTAGGCGCAACGTCTCCATAGCCCTGACCGGCCATTTTTGTTTTTTGTACCTTTGTTTAAGAACAAGCGCATATCCAAGAGTCCAGAAGACTCTATAATGCAAGATGGAGGACCACCAAAAGACATTCTTCTATAAAAGAATTTTTTATGAAATAAAGAAGCAGAGTTCATCCCTCTGCGTATTTTTTTTTGAAAATTTTACTTAAAAAATCACACGCAACAATCGTTCAATGGTTTAATGGTTATTATTCAGGAAAATTCTAGTTTATTACTGTGATAATTATCAGAAAATTAGAAAAAAACACTACCCAAGAGTGTTTAATAACCCCATACATTGCACCATAAATGTTGAAATTTTAATTAAGCATGTATGTATGTATTTCAAAAATCCTAAAATTAAAGGCCCAAGCCCAGAAGCATCATGAAGTCAAGTACTTCCTGAAAGATACAGGAGCAGTCAGGAGTAGCCATCAGCAGTACCCAAGAGGCTTTAATAAATAACCCCTTACATTGCACGATCACTCGCGAGATCGAGCAATAACAGGTGTGTTATGCCCTCAGATGTCCGGGGCTGCACGCGCGCTACACTGAACGGACCAGTGTGTGTCTATCTTTCACCGACAGGTGCGGGTAACCCACTGAACCCCCTTTGCGATAGGGATCAAGGATTGCAATTATTTGCCAGGAAAGAAGAATAACAACTAAGCGCCAGTCATAAGCTCTGCTTCATTAAGTCCCTTCCCTTTGTACACGCCCCATGTCTCTACTACTGATTGGATGGTTTAGTGAGGTCCTCGGATCGGCCCCGGCGGGGTAGGAGAAGGCTCTAGCAGAGCGCCGAGAATTTAAAGATCATTGTTGAAATTAGCATTAAGCATGTATTAGCTACTGCTAAACTTCCAAAAATTGAAGGCCCAAGGCCTAAGGCATCAGGGAGGCAATTATTTCCTGGAAGACACAGAATGAGTCAGGAGCAGTCAGGAGCAGTACCCAAGAGGGTTTCATAACCCCTTACATTTAAAGATCAATGTTGACATTTGCATTAAGCATATATTTAGCTACTGCTAAACATCCCAAAATTAAAGGCCCAAGGCCAGAAGCATCAGTGAGGCAAGTAGTTCCCGAAAGACACATGATGAGCCAGGAGCAGGCAATCGCAGTACCAAAGAGGGTTCCATAACCCTAATTGATAACCCAAGAGGGTTTCATAACCAACCATAATTAGGAAATTTTGATGTAGCAGCTTGGTCAATCTACTCTGAGGCATCTGGCATTGGTGGCTGGAAATCCTGGTTGATCCATCCCTGATTCATCTTGACAAACGTCAGTCTCTCCACATTTTTAGTGGACAGACGAGTTCGTCTTGGGGTGACTATGGCCCCGGCGGCACTAAACACCCGCTCTGATGGTACACTACTGGCAGGGCAGGACAGCTTTTCCAGGGCAAACTCTGCTAGTTGTGGCCATAAATCAAGTTTGGCTGCCCAGAAGTCCAGCGGATCTTCAATGGTTGTTGGCATGGGCATGTCAAGGTATGCCACCACCTACTGGTTCAGGTCCTGCTCCATGTCTACCTGCTGCTGATGAGTTGCTTCACTTATGCGGGTGAAGAAAGCTACTCATCAGCGACTGTAGACTCCTCCCACCCCTCCCTTCCCTAGCAGCCATGGCAGTGGAAGGTGAGCGCAGAGGGCCCCCCAAGTCAGACCTACGAGTGGATGGACCATGTGGCCGATAGGCATCAGCTAACTGACTACGTCGAATGTCTCTGTAGTAGGTCAGTTTGTCCTCCCTCTCAGTGGGTGTAAAAAAAGGCCCCCATTTTTGGACAGTAGCGAGGGTCTAATAAGGTGGAGATCCAGAAGTCACCCCGCTGACGAATTTTGACAATTCAGGGGTCACTACGCAAGCAACTGAGCATGCATCGTGCCATTTGCGCCAGTGACTCGGAGGGACTACCTGCCTCCATCTCCACTGCATACTGCCAGGGTTTGTCTGGGCCCTCTGTCTCAATTTCCGCATAACCCTCCAGCTCCTCTGGCTGCTCCTGCTCCTCCTCTCCTGTCCGAAGACTAGAAACACAGACCATCTCATCCAACCTAAACTGTGCTCCGCTCTGCCCCTCATCATCCTCCTCCTCCAGTTCAGGCCCCACAGGGCTCATGTAGCCTTGAGATGTAGGCACAACATCTCCATTGCCGTGACCAGCCATGGTTTCAAACATTTGTTGTAGGAAATGTAGGAGTGGAATTACGTCGTTCATGGCGTAATCCAGGCGACTCACAAATAATGTGGCTTCCTCAAAGGGCCTCAGCAAATGGCAGGTGTCAAGTATGAGCTGCCACTGGTTCACATTGAAGTTACACAGGGAAGTACTCCTATCTGCTTGGATCATCAAGAAATCGGTGATGGCTTTTCTTTGTTCGTATCGTCTGTCCAACATATGTAGGGTGGAATTCAAACGTGTGGCAACGTCACAAATAAGACTGTTGTTTGATACCGTTCTGACGCTGCAGCTCAAGGAAGGTGTGCTTGGCGGTGTACGAGTGGCTGAAGTGCATGCACAGTTTCCTTGCCATTTTCAGGATGTTTTGCAAATGGGGGTGAAGACTTGAGGAAGTGCTTGACAACCAGATTCAACACGTGTGCCATGCAGGGCGCATGTTTCACACTTCCTTTTCGCAGCGCAGACACAATGTTCTTCCCGTTGTCTGTCACCATGGTTCCCATTTCCAGATTTCGTGGAGTAAGCCATACTCGGATTTCTTTACGAATGAACTTTAGCAGTTCCTCCCCTGTGTGACTCCGTTCGCCAAGGCAAACCATGTGAAGAACACCTTGACACCGCCGTGCCCTATATATATGGTACGATTAATGGCCACCGAGATTTGGACGTGCAGTGGAGGCCAAGGACACGGTGGAGCATGAGGAGGCGGCGTCGCACACTGTAACAGGACCAACTGCCTGGGAGCGAGAGCGTGGAGGAGGAAGCGGTGTGACCTGTCCAAGTTGCTGTTGTGGCTGTGCAGGAACCACATTTACCCAGTGAGCCGTAAAAGACAAGTATTTTCCCTGCCCGTAGTTACAGCTCCACACGTCGGCGCTGCCGTGCACTTTTGAACACACACCGACAGGCTCAAGGACTGGCCCACCTTCTCTTGTACAAACTTATGCAGGGCTGGTACTGCCTTCTTCGCAAAGAAATGACGGCTTGGGACTCTCAACCTTGGCTCGGCACAAGCCATCAATTCTCTTGAAGGTGCAGAGTGCACCACTTGAAAAGGGAGGGACTGCAACACCAGCAACTTGGACAGAAGCACATTCAACTTCTGCGCCGTTGGATGAGTGGGCGCATACTGTTGTCTCTTGGACATGGCTTCGCCGATGGATTGTTGGCAGAATGGCTGACTAAAAGCGGGAGAAGCAGGAGCGACAGAAGGAGGGTTTGACACCCAGCTCCCTTCAGCTGAGGTGGTGGAGCCTTGGCTGGATGAAGGAGGGAACGGATGGCCACTGGGTGATGCAGCAGGCTGGACCACTACATCGGAGCCACGGTTCTCCCAGGCCGCTTTATGGTGGTGAAGCATGTGTTGACGCAGGGCCGTGGTGCCGACATTGGGACCCGGGCAACGCTTCACCTTCTGCCGACAGATCTTACATGTGGCTACGTGAACCTCCTCCGGATGCCTTATGAAAAATGAACCTCCTCCTGATGCCTTCCACACCGCCGAGTAGCTGATTTTCCCACCTGCAGTCCGCACTAATTGACTGCTGCTGGCGCCGTCTCCAGGAACCCCTGTTCCACTACCTCCCGGAAAGGTAGGCTGCCGCGAAGCAGGTGGTCTCCCCCGGGCACGTTTGGCTCCTGAATTTCCACTACTGCCACCACGCTGACTGCCAAATGTGCTACCGCCTTGCTGCCTCAAGGGCAACCTGCAACTTTCTTCTCCTGATGATGATGAAGCCCCTTCTGCACCCGGCACTCGGCATCATCAGCATCAACAGTTGTGTGCTTGTCACTGATGTCCTCCTCAGGTTCCCCAACAGTGTCTGCTTCAGGACCCTGAACATTTGCAACACCGCCTCCCACGTCACTCTCCGCATCACTACTTGGCCGCCTAGCGGAGCAAGCGGAGCATGTCTCCTACCCTTCTTGGCTGTCCAGTAGCTGCTGACTGTCCTCTATTGGATCGTCCTCAGTAAATAGTGGAGCTGAACCCACAGCATAAGATACTTCTTTAGGAGAGGGAACAGCATAGGACAAAGGCAATGGGAGGACACGGACTGCTCCCGGGCCATGCCAACTGAGGGTTGTGTCTGAGGAACCCACCGACTGTTGACTAGGGGTGTCAGATGTCACTTGTGATTATGTGGATGAGCGTGTTAACCAATCGACGACGGCAGATGGGTTGCTGGTGGAGACACGACCGCTGGCTGATAACTGGAGCTCAGGCCTCTCGCTGCGACTCCTGCTGCCACTTGCCCCAAGTCTGCTGCCAACTCTGCCTGAAGTATTTAGGCCTCTGCCACTCCTCTGTGCACGTCCTGGCACTTCTCTGCCTGACATACTTAGTGCGTTTATGAGGGTATTACAATACGCTACACTACTCTTTAAACAGTATTTGTCTAGAACGGCAGCAGGTGATACCTACGGCTGTCCTTGAACAGTTTGTAGGCCCTTGACAGATTAACAGGTAATAGATGGTACAATACTTGGATGTACCAATGCAGTATGCACTGATGAGGGCAGTAATATGCCTAACTATTAGCAGAAAAAACTCTGTATTTTTGTAATACACCAGCCGGTGGATACTATTGTTTGGACTTTGACGGTATGGAGCACCTTGACAGCTTAACAGGTACTAAATGGTACAATACTTGCATGTACCTATGCGGTATGCACTGATGAGGACAGTTATATATGCGTAATTATACGCAGAAAAAACTGTTTAAAAAAAAAAACTGCCAGTGAATAGTATTTTTTGGACTTGCACAGTATGTAGCCAGCCCCTTTACAGATTAGCAGGTACAAAATGGTGCAAATGCACTACAGTCCACTGAACAATCGTGTATTTCTGAACAGCAGCAGGACCCAACAGTGCAGCACCACAAAAAAAATCCAGAGATTAAACCCTAAATTGCACAATTCTGAGCAGCAGAAGTTTTGTGGAGCAAATAAAAATAAACTCATTTGGGCTGAACAATGAGGAGATAAGATGCTTCAGAAAGTTCAGGCAGCTTGGAGATCTGTATGAGGCAGCTGACAGCTATCTGCCCCTCTCTGCTGCAATACTCAATAACGTGAATAGGAGGTTTAGCTATCAATGATCCTTCTCAGTGTAACAGCACAGCACTCTGCACTCCTGCCTTTCCCTAATGCTGATGTGACTAGCAGTTGCAGTGTAACGCTGTGGTATGAGCTATTCACACACACGCAGTCCCGTCCTCTCCATCTGAGTGCATAGATGAAATAAAGAGAGGCAAGATGGCCGCCGATTATATAGGGGCTGTGACATCACAGGGGTCAGTGAACACTGATAGGCTGCATCTCACATGTGATTCAGGGTCAGCCCGCCAACCTTCATTCCCGCCGCTGTTTCCCGTCCTCCCATATTGATCCGCCATCTTAGGTCCCCAAAAGCCTGGAACGCTGTAAAATGGAGTTTAATGAAGCGATTCGTGCGATAGAATCGCGGCGATATTCGTATTAGTTGCGAATCGAATTTTTCATGAAATTCGTAACGAATTGGGGTTTGTCTACTTCGATTCGCTCATCTCTAGTGGTAGCATTAGCATAAGGAGACCATAGAGCAGCACAATGACAAAGCCCAAAGGTGGTAGCATTAGCATGAGGATACCATAGAGCAGCACAATGACAGTATGTGGCAGCAGCATAAGTCTGAGGAACCCACCCACCGATTGTTGACTGGGGGTGTTGGATGTCACTTGGGATGAAGTGGATGACCGAGTAAACTGTTCAATCACGGCTGCTGGGTTGCTGGTCGTGACACGACTGCTAGCTGACACCCGGAGCTCAGACCTTTTGCTGTGACTCCGGCTAGCACACACCCCTACTCTGCTGCGACTTCTGCCTGCGCCTGATGAATTTAGCTCTCTGCCACTCCTCTGTACTTTTCCTGGCACTACTCGGCCTGACATACTTATTGCGTATATGAGAGGAGTGCAATACGCTTCACTAATCTTAAAACAGTATTTGTTTGGAACAGCAGCAGGTGTGTACTATTGGTTGTCCTTTCACAGTATCTAGGCCCTTGAACGTTTACCAGGTACAAAATAGTACACTACTTTAATCACCGGCTGGTGTTTTACTCAAATAATTTTTTAAGCATACAGTAGCGCATTTTTCTGCCCTCATAAGTGCATACCACATACCTACATCTATGTAGTGTACTTATTTGTACCTGTTAATCTGTCAAAGGCCTAGATACTGTGAAAAGACAGCCAAAAGTTTTCATCGGCTGGTGTTTAACTCCAATACGGTTTTTAAGCATATTGTATCGCATTTTTCTGCCCTCATAAGTGCATACCACATAAGTACATCTAAGTAGTGTACTATTTTGTACCTGTTAATCAGTCAAAGGCCTAGATACTGTGAAAGTCCAGGCAAAAGTAATCAGCATCTGGTGTTTTACTAAAATAAGTTTTTTTAAGCGTACTGTACCGCATTTTTCCGCCCTAATAAGTGCATACTACATACGTACATCTAAGAAGTGTACTATTTGTTACCTGCTAATCTGTCGTGGGCCTACATACTGTGAAAGTCCAGGCAAAAGTATTCACCGGTTAGTGTTTTACTAAAATACGTTTTTTAAGCGTACTGTACCGCATTTTTCTACCCTCATAAGTGCATACCTGATAGCACATACCTACATCTAAGTAGTATACTATTTTGTACCTGTTTAGCAGTCAAGGGCCTACATACTGTGAAAGTCCAGGCAAAAGTACTCACCGGTTGGTGTTGTACTCATATTCTTTTGTAAGTGTACTGTAGTGCCACCAGGCTCTCTAATTGCGCTTCTCTATGGTGTCCTTGTGCTGATGCTGCCACCTCCAGGCTCTCTCATTGTGCTGCCATGGATACTGCAAAACATAATTAAGGTATCAGAAGTTTCAGAAATTCCTCTGCATTAGGGTCACTTTCAGGACTGCTGATGCTGCTGCTGCCACCTCCAGGCTGTCTCATTCAGCCACTATATGGTATCCCCATGCTTCAGCCATCTCCAGGCTGTGTCATTCAGCCAATATATGGTTTACTGATGCTGCTGGGCCCGGGCCTAAAACATTTTTATGGTAGCAATAGCTACCATAAATCTTCAATTTAAATGTCAATTCAATTTTAATATTAGGGATTGTGAAGCCCTAGTGTCTACTCATGCTGCTGCTAACTCCAGACTGTGCCATTCAGACACTATATGGTCTTCCCATTTTATGGTAGCACTAACTACCATAAATCTTCAATTGAAATTTCAAAATTCATCTTTTAATATTAGGTACTGTGAATCCTTAGTGTCTACTCATGCTGTTGCCAACTCCTGGCTGTGCCATTCAAACACTATATGGTCTCCTCATGCTTCAGCCAACTCCATGCTGTGTCATTCAGCCAATATATGGTTTACTGATGCTGCTGGGCCTGGACCTCTGCCTAAGTTTTTTATGGTAGCACTAGCTACCATAAATTTTCAATTTAAATTTCTAAATCCATTTTTTAATCTTAGGGATTGTGAAGCCCTAGTCTCTATTCATGCTGCTGCCAACTCCAGGCTGTGCCATCCAGACACTATATGGTCTCCTCATGCTTCAGCCAAATCCAGGCTGTGTCATTCAGCCAATATATGGTTTACTGATGCTGCTGGGCCCGGGCCTAAAACATTTTTATGGTAGCACTAGCTACCATAAATCTTCAATTTAAATTTCAAAATTCATCTTTTAATATTAGGGATTGTGACGCCCTAGTGTCTACTCATGCTGCTGCCAACTCCAGGCTGTGCCACTCAGACACTATATGGTCTCCCCATGCTGCCACAAACTCCAGGCAGTCATTCAGCCATTACATGGTCTCCTTATACTGATGCCATCTCCAGGCTCTGTCATTGTTTTGCCATGTGACATGTGACTCCTTTTTATATTTTGTCCTTTGTACCCACACGCCGGGGCCCGGGACACTAAAACTTGGGAGTTAAAATTTCAATTTCAAAATCTTACATTTCTATTTAAAATCTTAAATTTCAATGGTCTCCTCATGCTTCTGCCAACTCCAGACTGTGTCATTCAGCCACTATATGGTCTACTCATGCTTCAGCCACCTCCAGGCTGTGTCATTCAGCCAATATATGGTTTACTGATGCTGCTGGGCCTGTGCCTCTGCCTAAAAGTTTTTTATGGTGGCACTAGCTACCATAAATCTTCAATTTAAATTTCAAAATTCATCTTTTAATCTTAGGGATTATGAAGCCCTAGTGTCTACTCATGCTGCTGTCAGCTCCGGGCTATGTCATTCAGCCACTATATGGTCTCCTCATGCTGCCAACACCTCCACGCTGTGTCATTCAGCAACTCTATGGTCTCCTCATGCTGCCAACACCTCCATGCTGTGTCATTTAGCCACTATATGGTCTCCTCATGCTTCAGCCACATCCAAGCTGTGTCATTCAGCCACTATATGGTCTCCTCATGCTGCCAACACCTCCACGCTTTGTTATTCAGCAGCCACTATATGGTCTCCTCATGCTGCCAACACCTCCACGCTGTGTCATTCAGCCACTATATGGTCTCCTCATACTGATGCCACCTCCAGGCTCTGTCATTGTGCCGCTCTGCTGCAGTGACTCTAAAAGCGATGCCTGTAATCTGATGTAATCATGTCATCCTGAATAACAGTATTATTTCACTACCCCAGTACACTCCATATGCGTGTTAGAACAAAGCAAAGTGTTCTACACCCCTATTTAGGCTCTCTGTAATCCAGAAATAGCCATTTTTAATATAGATTCTCGGCGAATAAATTCAGATCGAACCAAATTTTTTCAAAAAATTTGGTGAATCGTCCGTATCGAATTTTTCAAAAGTTCGCTCATCTCTACTGTAGGCATTAAAAGGTTCAGATTTGGTACATACCATGGACTCCACTGTTTTGCTGCAATCTGAGGCAGTATTCTAGGTCTTGTTCCTCTAACATTTTCTTGAAATTTTATCCATTGTTCATTGTGAAAATGATCAAACGGAAACATAATTCATATTATGCAGACAAGGTTTGGAATCTCTGATCTTACTCTGATTTCTGCGATTTGCAGGTTAAACGTAGATAACATATATAACAATGCTTTGATATAGCACAATGAACCTCAGCCACAATAATTCCGTTTCTCAACATGGTAACATGTCAGTGATTTCAGATTTCACCGTATAGTAGTTATTTTATAAATGTCCACTAGGAGGAGCTCTTGATTTGCAAACAGATGTATACCTTCTATTTGGCTTTATTGGTTCAGCGTCATACCCACTAAGGGCAATCTTGTACCAAAGCATAATTATTTTTGAGGAAGAGTTTTTATCAATTTAGTCTATGGGGAGTGACAGCCTGTGAGCACATAATAAAATGGGCTTTTTCAATATAGAAAGCATATGAATCATATGTTTTTCTGTCAACAGAATAATATTTATCAGTTACATTTATTGCAATGTATCTAGTGCAATATAAATTATTTTATTTTAAATGACTTTAAATGTAATAACAATATAGGAGACAATGGTAAGATTTATCAAGCAACCTGAAACTAAAACTGTCTGGTTTTAACGACCAATCACAGTAAAGCTTTAATTTTTCCAGCTCTCCTTAGGATATGTAAGATGAGCTGTGATTGGTTGCTGGGAGCAAATTAGTCGGTTCTGTGTCCCTGATGATGTGAAGAGGTGCCGGCACAGCGCAGAAGGACGTCACCCTTCAAGGTGGCCCTCCGAGTCCCGCTGAACGGGATAGACACAGGCCTGGTAAGCATGTTAAACTAAGTGTAACACCGCAGTATGGAAGGGTGTTATTGTATGTATGTATGTATCTCATATATTGGCCCAGGGGTGATTAATGGCACAAGGGGATTAAGATGGGGGGAGGGGTAAATAATGGCAAAAGGGGATTAAGAAGGGGGGGGGGGGGTAATAATGGCCAAAGGGCACCAGAGGGAGGGGGGAATAATGACACAAGGAGATTAATATGGAGGGGTGGGTAGTCAGAGGGGTGGGTAGGGGATCAGAGGGAGGGTAGAATAATGGCACAAGGGGATTAAAGGGGTATTCCAGGCAAAACCTTTTTTTATATATATCAACTGGCTCCGGAAAGTTAAACAGATTTGTAAATTACTTCTATTAAAAAATCTTAATCCTTCCAATAGTTATTAGCTTCTGAAGTTTTCTGTCTAACTGCTCAATGATGATGTCACGTCCCGGGAGCTGTGCATGATGGGAGAATATCCCCATAGGAACTGCACAGCTCCCGGGACATTGTCCATGAATGCAAAGCGCTGGAATAACATGCCAGCGCTAGGACCCCGCGGAAATGCGCTGTCTAGATGGCAATGCATTCTGTGTGTTGTCCGCAGAAAGGATAGACATGTCTTTTCTTTCTGGGACATTGAAATTTGAATATCCGCTCCAGATGTTTGCGGCGTGGAAATTCTGCTCTGCGCAGCAGAATCCTATTTAATTCAATGGGACTCTGCTGCTGTGGAATCTCCATGAAGAATTCCAAAGCGGAGTTCCACATGGAAATTCTGCAGTGTGAGCATAGCCTTAGTGGATTTCCAGTGACAAGTAAGGACCAATTTAGCAAGAACCAGAACTTTACAAATTAATGGTCTCTCATGTGGAGGGAAATTATCTAATTCTAAGAGAAGTAGGGACTGTTGGGGAGATAAATGTAGTGTTCTGCTGACAATATTTTTCAAGTAGGTTTCTCACTTCGTTATAGTATAGGGAAAGATCTGAAAAGCACTATAATACCTGTAGGAGAGGATCTTTCTAAAGATAACTACGCCACCAAATATCTGAGTATGTTTGGTACATATGCTTCAGGCGGGTTGGGGTGTAGTTCCATTTAAGATTTGTTTTTATAACAACCTCCACATGAAATAAACTTTAAAGAAGATTAAATATTTATCCAGGATTGTAACTTGCTGTTATGTCTCAGCATCTAAAGAACAGAGAAATTCAAGTGTCCATGCCAATACTGTCACCAAATCAAAATCTAGGGGAACTAGGGGTGCATTCTGGTCCTTCCTAACACCAGGGCCCAGGGGAGCTGCCACCACTTCCACTCCCAGTATCTGTTTCTCTGTTTATACAACCATACAGAATGTCCCAATGCATAAGTACAGTGCATAATTACACACCCATTGTACTCAGAAAAGAAAAAGCAAACCCTAATAAGAAACAGTTAGGCTATGTTCATGGAGGAATTTCCTGGCTGATACAGATGGAAAGATGAAATTGTCTTCAGTGTCATTCTGTTGTACCAAGCACATGGCGGAATTCCGCAGTGGAAACATCTACAGTGGAAATTTCTTTCTTGGATGTGAATTTTTGGGTCAGTTGTAGTTTTTCAAAAACCCTGCATGCCTCAGAAAAACTGCTCCTAAGTTCTTTTTTCCTGCTGAATAAAAAAAACGACATCCAAAAGGAATTGGGAACATAAAGAAGGACTTTTATTTGTTCCCCCAGCAGGATCCACTTCTGCCTTTGGCTAACATAAATAAATGTATGACAAACTGTAAAAAAAAAAAAAAACTTGAGCTTTTTTTTTTTACTTATCCTAGTGTTTTAGTTTTAGAAAAACCTGTAAGAAAATCATCAGAAGAAAAAAAAAACGCCATAGCCAAATGTCATGCTAAATTGTGCAAAAAAACAAAACATACAAAGAACAAATATGCTAAAAAAAAGCCTCCAAACAATCACACCATTGTGTGTAGTACATTTCATATTCCATATACACCTGCATGTAAAACTGAAATATTAGTGTGAAAAATAAATAATTAATTTCATGCTGTCTGAACCATGTGGGGCAGTCCTCAGTGGCTTCTCCCTGAGCCACCATTCTTGATTGCTAGGTCTCTCCCTCTGTGGTTATAGAAAGAAATCTCTTAATCAAGACTCATGGGACTGGCAGAAGCCACAGGGGACTACTCTGATAACATGTGGTTCAGGCAGCATGAAACAGATGACAGTACATGACAGAACTTCTTTAAGGGGGTTTTCCAGGGTAAACCTTTTGAAGAGCTAGCCACAGAACAATGGCTGATTAGTGGGGTGCAAACGCTTGACACTCTCACTGATCAGCTGTTTAGGCCAACCGTGATGTCGGCAATAAACAATGTATGGCTGCCTCACAGCTCCCATTCCTTTCACTCAGAACTGTGCTGCAGTAAACTGGCACCACACCACAACCTGGGTCCCGTACAGTATTTACTTCCGGATCTGTGGCTGGTCCGAAAAAAGTTACCAATAATTATACCCCGTAATTCTCCCTCAGACACTAAACTGTTACATAGTTTTGCCTGGAGTGTTGCTTCCAAGGGGTATTCCTATCTTGGCATTTTTGAGACATCCACAGGATAAGCCATAAATGGCTAACAGATGTGGGTAGTGCTTGGAACTGCACCTTTTTCTAAATGGACTCCTTCTGACTTTGTCTGCTTTGGCTGAGAAGGACCGTTTTGTCCGGGAATATGAAAACAGCTTAATGGGCTGTTCTATGCTATTTCTGTAGAAGTTAATGGGAGTTTTCCTGTTTTTGTACCTCATGACTAACTTGTAACTCTATGCTGCTGTATGGTACCTTTTATGAGGCCCTGTATTCACTCCTAGAAGCTGAATATGTATCTAAAACCTTTTTATAATGATGCATTTGAGGAAGAACGCCAGCATTTAGTTTGGAATGATTATTATAGAATCCTTAGTGTTAAATTGTAGACACGTGGATATACACTATCGACCCATAACTTGCTTCAACAACACAGTCTTGTATGAGCCTTTACAAGAGTCTGTGTCAATACAAACCATATGTGATATTTTACATTCTCTTCCAAAAAAAAGGCAGATGTAAGATTTTTAGCAGCGCTGAATAAAAGTAAAACTATATATATATATATATATATATATATATATATATATAAACAATGTCGTTTGATAAATGCATCACATTGCGAGGTGCGAGAACGGGAATGTTAGGCCGATACAGTGATTGAGTAAAATAATTCTTTCCTGGTGAGCGGATTGTGTAACATTAAATCCTGATGGACAGGACATTTGCAGACATTCAGTATCTGGATTAGCTCTGTCACACAAGTCATTGACAGCTCCGAAATGGTCTATCTGCTTGAGTTTATTACGTATCTGGTAACTAATAAAAGACTTCACCAGTGAGCATTAACATCTCGGCTGCGTTGCTATGGTGCTAAACGTAGTGAAAAATTCCATTTCGTTTCACGGTTTAGTCTGTCAGATCAATAGGAAATCATCAATCAATATGAGATCAATTTAGCAGAAGTTTGATAGAAAAACCTTCCACGTGTATTTTTCAGCATTTAGAAATGTCAGTTTTCACTTGTCCATAATTTATCTTCTCTGCGGAGAGAGAACAGTGGGAACTCTTTAGACTTGTTATCTTCAGGGTGCCATACAATGCTTGGCAGATGGACTAAAGGAAAATATTGCAGCCAGTTTTCCCTTTTATTCTCAGAAAGCACATTCACTCTTAGTTCTTCTACACTCTAGGAATGTTTCCTTTTGAAGCTTTTTAGCAGTCTTTCTTTTAGTATGATCTAATCTGACTTGCCGTACAGTTAACTTGTTATTTATCAGATTGTGTATTTTGCTTATTTACTGCTAGCCTTTATTGGACACAGTAAATAAAACAATCTATGCAAATATCAGACATATCAGCTTGCTCCTCGCTTCTGTCCATTGTTATATTCTTTTATAAGATTATATCTCCATTTTTTTTACAACTACTTTTCAAGCGATGGTGTAAAAAAAGACAACTTTTTAGCCACTTCATACAAACCAAAAAAAATGTAAATTAAACAAAAAATACCTTTACACCAGGACATTGTATTACTACTGCAGTTGACTACATAATACCATCATATTGGTAGGAAATTAAAAAAAAACACTATACACAGACCAATATCAGCAATAACACCACAATATAAGGGACAAATAATTTGGCCACACCATGACCTCTACCATTACCACCACATAGTGACAGGATAATACCACCATACTGCTACAGAATAAAAATCACTGTACACAGACCAATATCCTGCATAAAGTGAACATACATGGGTGATTCCAGCTCTACAAAGGCCTTGTAGACAATAAAAGCGATTACTCATGAACCATGAATCGGCCTTCAAAACAGGTAGGTAGGTGATGAGAAAGATCATTTCCCCCATTAGGTAGATGCCCCTAGTATTTAGGAAATGTTCTCCCTTTAGGTAGATGCCCCTAGTGTGAAGGTAATTTCCCCTTTAGGTAGAAGCCCCAAGTAGGTATATAATTTCTCCCCCTTTACCTCAGTATGTAGATAATTTACCTCCTTCATTAGGTAGATGCCCCCAGTAGGTAGATAATTCCCTGAATTGGGTAGGAGCCCAAAGTAATTAGATAACCCCCTCATTAGGTAGAATCCCCAGTAGGCAGATAACCTCCTCATTAGATAGAGCCCTCGGTATGTAGGTAACTTCCCCATTAGGTAGAAACCCCCAGTAGGTAGGTAATATCCCAAATAGGTCAAAGCCCCATAGTAGGTAGGTTATTCTCCCATTTGGTAGAAGCCCCAAGTAGATAGATAATAACTCCTAAGTGGGTAGGTAATCCCTTCATAAGGTAGATACAGTACCCGAGTAGGATGGTAATCCCAACATTGGATAGCTGCCCGCAGTAGGTAAGAAATCCCCCACCATTAAGTAGAAGCCCCCAGTAGGTATGGGTAGGTAGGTAGTTTTTCCCCCCTAGGATGCCCCTAATAGGAAGGTGGTTCCCCCAATAGGTCCCCACCAAAATGGGGCAGCAGAAGCCCTACGCTGCTGTACAAAACAGGAGCAGGTGGTCCGGACAGAGTCCCTGTTTGTGTAGGACATTCCGTACATAAAATCTTAATCACCAGGCAAGGCATTTAACCCCTTCCCTCTCGGGCCATTTTTTCTTGTTGCACTTTTGTTTTTTCCTCCTCCACCTTCTAAAAATCAAAAAGCTTGTTTTTTGCACCACCAATTTTACTTTGTAATACCATTAATCATTTCAGCACAAAATCTACGACGAAACCTGAAAAAAAATATTTGTGGGGCAAAATTGAAAATATATATCTGTAGAGAAAAATAGGGTGGGCACTGCTAGAGAACCACTATGCAGCTGACACAATGTTGCAGTCTCGGGTGTGCGGCTTGATAGGCGGTGCTGGAAATGCAGGAAAGACAGTCTCTTGTGTATAAATAGTGCAAAGAAAGAAATATTGTCCACACTCACCGAGCCAATCAGACGTGTTCGCTTTATTGAGAACTTGCAGGTTCCATAAAAAGCAAATATCAAACGACACCCGAGTGTAGGGAGGGGGAGCTGCTCCGGGCAAGGAGTCTAGGAGCGGCTGTCAGGAACAACAGCACCGTTTCACGTTATCTACGCATCTTCCGGTTCCAGGAAGTTTTTCGGTTTAGTTTTTGATATTATGCTGAGAAGCAATTAGATCGTTGTGCAAGATTGTAGATGTGTACCATGTCTGTCTTCTACCTGAATTCACATTTTTATTTTGATGGTACTTTTTGATTTCGTTTTATTAATTTTTTTTCTACTATATGAAGTGACCAAAAATATGCATTTCTGTACTTTGGAATTTTTTTTACGTTTCCGCCGGTTTAACTAACATTATATGTTAATATGTTAATATGTTAATAGTTAGGACATTTGTGCATGTGGCAATACCACATAAGTTTATTTTTATTTTTGTTTACATTTTTTTTTTAAATGTGAAAAGGGGGTGATTTATTACCTTTTTGTTTTTTTTTACACTTTTTTTCAGTTCCCATAGGGGACTATTACATGCAATACTTTGCATTCACTGAACAATGCTATGCCATAGCATAGCATTGATTAGTGTTATCTGTGCTCGATTGCTCAAGCCTGGATCTCAGGCTTGGAGCAATGGAGTGACGATCGGAAAGGAAGGTAAGCACCCTCTCGCTGCTCTCTCAGCTGTTTGGGATGCTGCAATTTCACCGCGGCGGTACTGAACAGCCCACTGAGCTAACCGGCAACTGTTTTCTCCCGTTTTAGATGCCGCTATCAACTTTGACATCTGCTCCCCCTAAAATGGCAACTGAAGCTGTATGTGTAGGCTTTTTTGATGCCTCTAACCCAACCCATATTGCCTCTTAATTGGCTAGGAGCTGTTTGCAAGGTATTATTGGCTTTTTTGGAGTCAAGTGATCCTTTCTTCTTTTTGCAAGGCAATTGGCTAACCTGAGGTCATGTGATTCTTCCCCCTACTTGCAAGGTATTCTGTGTTCTTCTTTCCTTCTGATAGTCTCACATTTTACCATTTTTGGCCAAAAGGACCTGACCAATCTTTGCCAAAGTTTCACACTTTACCTGCATTTGGGACCAAACATTGTCATAGCCCCGCCCCCTCATGATGTCACACCCGCCCCCTCAATGCAAGTCTACGGATGGGGGCCTGACGGCCGTCACGCCCCCTCCCATGAACTTGCATTGAGGGGGTGGGGCAGGGCATCATGAGGGGGCAGGGCTATAACATCACAAGCTCCCAGCATCGGCTCCAGCATTCGGAACAGTTTGTTCCAAACGCTGAGCAGCGGAGTACCCGTTTAACTCTAGTGCAAAAAATAATATAGCACGGTAAGTGGTGGTGTTGTCAGCAGCACTTGAAATGTTAGTAAAAATGTTATATTTTTGTGGTAAGAAAAAAGCCTTGTGCAATTGTTTTATTCTCGTATTTTACTTGTTGTGGATGTCACTGAAATAACTGTAGCAGATCTGAGGATATGATAGAAATTTGACAAGCAATTTTATGTGCTATTTATTTAATATGAACTTTGAGGTTTATCTGTCAGGATGAATGTAGCTGTGTTTCTTCCACTGTGTCTTGCTTCTAATAGGTTACTGGGAATACCCTGTAGATTGATGATAAAAATTAATAGTCAAGTGCATGACGTGGAAATTGAGAAAATAATTAAGAAACTACTGGAGTGTGCTCTTAAATCATGTAACACTTCTTATTACATTGATTCCTCTAGTGACTTAATCTATTGGGTCAACAAGGCAAAGTATTTGTGGCTCATAGAACTGAACATTACATATGTTACCATCACACATCCATGCTCATATTCATATCCTTACATATTTATCTACATCAGAGGCTGGTTATCTATATGGTTTACGATATGACATGATATGCAGTTTAAGAGACAGAGTTTTCTTTAGTAAAGTCAAATAGCAGTAACATTGAAAGAAAACAATAATTGCTTAGCAAAAAATATACTACAACAGCTGCAGCACAACAACAAATTAGTTAAGGTGTGATACTGTATAATACATATGATACAGTTATTTACATACCCTTCATGCATACACGTCAGCAACTCTTTGTTTATGCTTATCAGATACAATGCTATTAATGAATGGAAAACTTTATTTAGTTTCATACCTAAATGCTTGTTAAATCATATCCAAGAACAAAAATAATGCTAGTATATGTTACTCACAGATCATGCAGATGCATTCATTGTCTTTTTTAAGTGTCTAGCTTGTATTTGGCTCACAAATCCCTCTATTCTGTTGCTCACTCATTCTGACATCCACTGCTCAGGAAGAGGCGTGTCCAAGGCAAACATTGAGCCTGCTCTCACTCACCATGCATTCACTTTATAGGGATTCCAGTTTTATTGGCTACAGAATAAAACCATACAAACATAACAAGTACTATTAAAGAACTAAAAAACAACTATGCAGGGAACATGGTACATAGAAACATGTACCAGAAACAGAAACATTGTACATTAGAATGATTTTTTCTTAAACCCTCTGAGGTTTCAGGGATTTAATAAGTTTAAAAACTGCTGGGAATGGGGTAACTAGTCATCTGGGCTGCCTTGGCAGCTGTTCCCCACAACACCTGCCTTGAGTGACATGCCTCTTCCTATTTATGTATTGGGAGAGACATGTCACCTAGCGCTTTTTAAGAGGATGTCTGGTGGGATAAATTTTGATGAAAAGTGACAATTTAAAAAGTTGTAAAAAAAACAGTCCTCACCGATCCCCCACTACTGCTGTTCCAACATTGCCTGTACCCCTGCAGATCTCCACTTGCATTCTCACTGGTAGTATCAAATAGTAAGAAAGTGCTCCAGCAGGAACCTTATGAGAGATTGGAAGCATGGTCAGTAGGAGCGAGGCGGGATGATTTGGTATTGTCATACCAGTAATCATATGAATGTGGAAGACAACTTTACCCCAGAAGGCTGTGAGAGGAGGACAGGACCACCAAAGGTGTATCATAGTGCCTTGAGCACAGCTGCATCCCCAGTATAGGGCTAAGGACATTGTAAAAGGAGGTAAAGATTTTGAAACTTCCTCCAATAGGAGGCCATAAATCCCATACGCAGGCTTCGTAACGGAAGAAGAGGTGCAGAGTTTTTCAGATGGCAGTAATGAGTCTGCTGCAGATGTGAGCCACACCACTCCATAAAGTGTTTGAGGTGGATGCATTGGATGTATGATTGTCAGGGAATGGGAGCGAAGATAGTTCGGAAAAGAAGAGAGCTGTAGGCCCTGCAGAAAAGGAGGATCACCCAGGAGTGGTGTGAGGAGGCAATCAGACATAATAGAGTTTTTCATAGAGGAAATGTTTGTAATTGCTGCCAACTCCTATGCGACCAAGGGCAAATCCTTGTGTATAGGGAATGACAGTGCTTGCTGGAAGCTAGGGAAGAGTGGCAGAGTCTAGTGGAAGGTGAGCACATTCAAGTAAACCCAACCTTTGTATTCCCTACAATTGAAAATATCTACATGAAATGCAGTTGGGAAACTCTTATAAATAAGAGGGTTTTCACCTTAGCAAGACTGACATGTCTTGACTGACTTAACTTTTCTTATAGAGATTTTCTAACTCATTAAAAAAGGGCAGAATGATCAATCCTTGATCAATCCTTTAAAAAAAAAAAAAATACAAAAACAAATAAGGAGGGCAGTGCAAAACCTTAATTTTTCAGTTTATTAATTCTGCCAAGCCATATAAGATCCCGATTCCAAGCCATGAATTTGAATTTGATATTCATCAGGAAGGGTATTGCATTAAGTTTACTTGTTTTTATCTAGACCTCTCTGCAGCCAGTCAGCACCCTGCTTTGTACTGATCAGGGGCAAAAACCCTTAAACAACTGTCTACAGATGGGCATACTCTTCTTCTGAAGAGTTCTCTTGCTTGACATACATCCCCAGTCATGATCTAAGGATCCTTATCAAACTCAGACACTACCTTAAAGGGAAAACTACCTCCAAAAGATGACAACAGAGAGCGTATGCTTCTTCCCAGAATTACCAGTGTCGCATAAAGCGTTTGACAGCATCGAGTGGAGGTTTATGTGGCGTGTCATGTGATCTATGGGATTCAGTCCTTGGTATTTAATGTGGGTACAACTGATATATGCTGGGCTAGGATTAGAGCTAATGGTATGCTTTCCCACTCTTTTCCTCTGGATCGGGGTATGCACAAGGGGTTTTCCCTGTCCCCCTTTCTGTTCACCATAGCTGTAGAGCCCCTGGCTGCACTGGTTAGGGCATTCACTGAATTTAAGGGCTTCCATTATGGGGATTTAGATGAACGCATTGCTTTACATGATATGCTGCTACCTATTTTTAGGGGATGTGGCCCATTCTTTTCCAACACAGATGAACCTTATAGAAAGGTATGGTAGTTTCTCTGGCCTGGCTATCAACTGGGACAAGTCCACTATTCTTCCCCTTGATCCCCTTCCTCCAATCCCAGAAATTGCTCGGGTTGGTATCCCAGTGGTGACACAATTTAAATATTTAGGTGTACACATTACTGCCTTCCCATCTGACAATCGTACCCTTAATCAGGTGCCCCTACTGGACGGAAGTGCCCATAAAGTGTCCGCCTGGCGTAAGCTTCCTTTCCCCATTATATGCAGGTCTAACTTAATAAAAATGGCCGATGCCACAGTTCCTTTATATCTTACATAATTCCCCTGTTTGGATTCCTATGTGCTATTTTCTTAAGATTTAGTCTTTGTATTATTTCAGCTTATTTGGAATGGCAAGCCTTCCAGGATCAGTCTGGAGACCTTGCAGCGGGGTAAAGAGGTGGATGGTCTTTTTGTCCACAATCCCTGGTTACATTTTCTAGCAGCGCAACTTCAGCAACTGAACGGCTGGGCCTCGTTTACAACTAGGGGATGTGCAGGTAGCTTGGTGTCAAGGTGTCTGGGAGGGATGACCCCCTATTTAATTATTGGAGATTTTACTCCTATTCTAGTCCTTATCCGTAAGGCTCTTATACTATATGGTACCTTTACTACATACTCCCCTGTGGAAGAACCCCTATTTGCCTGAATTGCATGCACCTCCTGGTTCATCTGTCTGGTCTTTGCGTGGGATCCTATATCTTTCTCAATTGTATGATGGTGCAGTATTAAAGTCCAATTACAGGAGTTCTCCCTACCACAGTCTTTCCTTTATAGGTATATGCAGCTGCGCCATGCGCTTGATTCCCAATCTAGAACCTGTGACCTGTCCATATGCCCCCTCGGTAGCAGTTTATGATCTCTTTACCCATATTACTACTACGGGAGTTATCTCTGAACTCTACAGGGAACTGTTGTCTTGTTATCATAGGGCTTATCCACTGGCTATCAAGTAGAAGTGGGAGCGGGTTGTTGGTCCCATTTTTGATGAACAGTGGACTCATGACTTATAGGCTTGCAGTTTCGGAGGCTCATCGTACCAACTCAAATATTTTTGCTGCACAGAGTATATTGGACCCCAGCCTTTCTCCACAAGATTGTAATCCGGCCGGACTCCTGTTGTCCTAGATGCTCCCTCCTAAATGCCCATCTGTTACATGTGATGTGGGACTGCACTCATCTTACAGTTTTGGAGGAAAGTGAGCCAACTGGTTGGGCCGGTATACGGTCTTACAGTCCCAGCATCCACTCTTACCTGTATCCTCGGGTTCCTAGTGACGAATCACCAGGATAATGGGATCCATATTGGTGTATGTAGAATTTTCTATCAGGCACGTAAAATAGCACAGCACTGGTTGAGAACCTCCCCACTGACTTTGTCTGAGCTAATCACTAAGTTACATCATCATATCCTTCTGGAGAAAGTGGTGTATACTAAGTGAAAGGCTATGAGAACATTTAAATCCATTTAGGGCTCCTGGATAGATACTCCTGGTCTACCCTCTGCCTACCTGCAGAGGTCTCCTATGGAGGCATATCTGAGGGGCATTGGGAGTCCCTGGGGGCATATAGTGATGTGTTACCCTGTTGTTACTTCCAGACGTTTGTCTTTTGTCTGTCTGTGTCCTATCCCTATTAGTTTCCCATTCCTCAGTTGTGTTTTGTGTCTCTATGCTACCAGCCTGATGTTTAGCCAGACTACCTTGACTCCATTTGCTGTTGATGTCTATCTCGTGCTTGCCAGGTGTGCTGTATGCTGGTGCTATTTTAGTTCTGTGATCGAAGTGTTCCATTTTTCCCCTTGATTTTTCTGAACTTTGAAACTATTGGTATTCTATGCATATGGGTATGACCTTGGATGAAGGAATGGGATGGGGGTGTAAGGGAGGGTTTCTGGGCTTGGGGAATTATTCTATGTTTGTTTTTGTTCTTTTTTTTTGTAAAAGCAAAAAGTCGATTAAAAAAGTATTTGATAAAAAAAAAAAACCTTTGAAGAGGAAAATTTGACCAGTTGCCCATAGCAACCAATCAGATTGCTTCTGTCATTTGTAACGAGGCCTCTGAGAAAAAAAAGCTATCTAATTGGTTGCTATGGGCAACTGCTCTACTTTTTCTCTCCACAAGTTTTCAAAAAAATAGAAACATTTTTACAATGTAAATCAAAGAGATTTTAAAACGGTTACAATGTATTATGTGAAACTGTAAAATAGACCAAGCTATACACTTACTATTCATTGGATGTTTAGCATATTTCATTCACATGCCATTATTACCATTGAATTCCTGAACAGACTGTAGCTCTGCAAATAACAGCCCAGTCCTAGCTATCAACCAGTCACTTATCTACACTATCATATTTTCCAACATTATTCATTCTAATCTCACAATCCTATTTGTAATGCTTCTAGCATTGATGTACATACACTTTGGCCCTCATTTACTATTGCAAACCCGACCTGTTTTGTCGGGTTGTGCGCCAGATTCTGTCGTATTGCGCCAGACATTCTGTCTGTGCCAGAATTTGCACCAGAATTGAAAAAACCTGACTAACTCTCCATTTTGCTTAGAAAACCCGAAAAAGGGGTGTGGCCGCTTGGGAAGGAGGCGTGGTCTCCAAAAAGGGGCGTGTTACCCAAATTTTCACAAAAACCCAACATATTTACTTAGGTTTCCACATAAAATGTAATGGATTTGAGCTGAGGAAAACCAGACAGATCAGAGCATGTGTAAAAAATAAATAAATAAAATAAAGTGTAGGAAAAGTGGAAAATGTAGGGAAACCTTAGTAAATACCATGGAAAATAAATTGTAGGGAATTAAAACCCACAAAGAAACCTACACTCCACTCTTAGTAAATGAGGGCCTTTGTGTGCAACATTAGACCCACATAGGCTCATATACATTGGTACTACAGTTCCCATATCTACATTATGCTATTAACTACTCATGTTGTTTTATGTCAGCAACTTTGCCAGATCATGTTGTCTAATGCTGCGTACATGCTCTTTCTTATTGAAGACTCTGAACACCTTTAGTACTTGTTCGTAGATTAGGTGAAGAACTGGTTTTTATTTTAGGTCACTTTTGAGTTTTTACCATTTTGGCAAATTGATAACTTGGCATTCTTCTAATATTCCTGCACTGTTTTCACATAATTCATGTCACCTTCAAATAAGTATTCCTATCTTCTTTTAGAAGAATATTGATAAAACAGTGGAAAAACTAGGAACCTTGGCAAGCAGCACTGCTTTTGTGCAGCAAAGTGGATGCGTGCTGTGAATGTGGGCATTCAGGTATAATATTCTCATGTATCCCGTGAAGAATCAGTGCGTCATGCTGCTGTGGGTGGACACTTGTATTGTTTTTCAATGTTAAAATGTATTTTTTTTTCTAGTCCTTTTCCACATTTGTATTTGCAGCTACGATGAATATATATTTTAGAAGGCAATCTATGTGATTATTTTATTAGTATGTAAATTGGAAAGATCATTGAAAGCTTTAATTGATGTTTATTCTAGAACTCGGCGTGTGCACAGCAGTCATTTTTTGATTTTAGAATAATTATTGTTGTACTTAATTACACTGTTTTCACTATAAAAACAAACATTACGCTAGTTATTAAACTCATTTGCAAAGTTTAGTTTGGTTGATCTTTTTACTAAACTTTAGCTATACTCAAAGCTTTTGTGGAAGAATGAGTTGTCCTCCTTACATGTAGCGCATCCGCAGGATACTTCACGCTGCATAAAATCCACCTGTCAATGGGAAATACACTGCACTGTAGCCCTGTGTGTGCAGTTAGGTTTGGAGGTGGGCCCGATCTGACTGTGCTGCGCAGGCCCTCCTCAAAACATTACTACACATACAGGGCTACAGTGGGGTAGTAGAGTCCGCAGCTTATTTACTGCTGCCGGGCAGATTTCCTGAAACGTGTGACCCTACCCTTAACCCCTTAAGGACTCAGCCCATTTTGGCCTTAAGGACAATTTAATTTTTACGTTTTCATTTTTTCCTCCTCGCCTTCTAAAAATCATAACTCTTTTATATTTTCATCCACAGACTAGTATGAGGGCTTGTTTTTTGCGCGACCAGTTGTCCTTTGTAATGACATCACTCATTATATCATAAAATGTATGGCGCAACCAAAAAACACTATTTTGTGGGGAAATTAAAACGAAAAACGTAATTTTGCTAATTTTGGAAGGTTTTGTTTTCACGCCGTACAATTTCTGGTAAAAATGACATGTGTTCTTTATTCTGAGGGTCAATACGATTAAAATGATAACCATTATTATATACTTTTATATTATTGTTGCGCTTAAAAAAAATCACAAACTTTTTAACCAAATTAGTACGTTTATAATCCCTTTATTTTGATGACCTATAACTTTTTTATTTTTCCGTTTAAGCGGTGGTATGGGGGCTCATTTTTTGCGCCATGATCTGTACTTTTTTTTGATACCACATTTGTATATAAAAAACTTTTAATACATTTTTTATAATTTTTTTTTTTAATAAAATGTATTAAAAAAGTAGGAATTTTGGACTTTTTAAATTTTTTTTCGTTCACGCCGTTCACCGTACGGGATCATTAACATTTTATTTTAATAGGTCGGACATTTACGCACGCGGCGATACCAAATATGTCTATAAAAATGTTTTTTACGCTTTTTGGGGGTAAAATAGGAAAAAACGGACGTTTTACTTTTTTATTGGGGGAGGGGATTTTTCACTTTTTTTTTACTTTTACTTTTACATTTTTTTACATTTTTTTTTACACTTGAATAGTCCCCATAGGGGACTATTCATAGCAATACCATGATTGCTAATACTGATCTGTTCTTTGTATAGGACATAGAACAGATCAGTATTATCGGTCATCTCCTGCTCTGGTCTGCTCGATCACAGACCAGAGCAGGAGACGCCGGGAGCCGCACGGAGGAAGGTGAGGGGACCTCCGTGCGGCGTTATGAATGATCGGATCCCCGCAGCAGCGCTGCGGGCGATCCGATCGTTCATTTTAATCGCGAACTGCCGCAGATGCCGGGATCTGTATTGATCCCGGCACCTGAGGGGTTAATGGCGGACGCCCGCGAGATCGCGGGCGTCGGCCATTGCCGGCGGGTCCCTGGCTGCGATCAGCAGCCGGGATCAGCCGCGCATGACACGGGCATCGCTCCGATGCCCGCGGTTATGCTTAGGACGTAAATGTACGTCCTGGTGCGTTAAGTACCACCTCACCAGGACGTACATTTACGTCCTGCGTCCTTAAGGGGTTAAAGGGGTACTCCTGGTGAAAAACTATTTTTTTTTTAAACAACTGGTGCCAGAACCTTAAACAGATTAGTAAATTACTTCTATTTAAAAATCTTAAACCTTCCAGTACTTATCAGCTGCTGTATGCTCCAGAGGAAGTTCTTTTATTTTTAAATTTCTTTTCTGTCTGACAGCAGTGCTCAGTGCTGACACCTCTATCTGTCTCAGGAGCAGGATGGGTTTGCTATGGGGATTTTCTCCTGCTCTTTACAGTTCCTGAGACAAACAGAGGTGTCAGCAGAGAGCACTGTGATCAGACAGAATAGAAAATTAAAAAGAAAATAACTTCATATGAAACATACAGCAGCTGATAAGTACTGGGAGGATTAAGATTTTTAAATAGAAGTTATTTACACATCTCTTTAACTTTCTGCAACCAGTTGATTTAAAAAAAAAAAGTTGTACCCCTTTGGAGTACCCCTTTAAGATGTATTTGACTAATAGTGGGGTAATAGTGAGGCCTGCTAAAAAATCCTCTGCATCCTCCCCTATGGTAGAAAAGCATGTAGTCCTCTCTAATCAGCCTAAATGCATAAAACACTCCATAGATATCCAAAACCTAGTCAAGTATAGTTCAATGAAGTTATCTTCATGAAGTTCGCATTAGAGATGAGAGAGTCAAGCCCGGCAATTCTGGTCTCCCTTAGAACTTTTGGGAAAAAGCTCCTTGCCGAACATTCGAACTTTGCCTGACTTGGCTCATGTGCACCTGGCAATGGCACTGTTATGCGAGAAGGGATGAGGAATATTTGGCTTTTTGGCACCTGAATGCATAATAGGATGAGGAAGTAACACTAAGATAATTTCAGGGTAGCCCAGCATACTTTGCAGCAAGCAGCAAGTTCACATGGCCCCAGGTCAGCCAATTATTGCTTGCATTAGGTTACATACTGCTTAGGTACAATATGTCTCTGCAAACAGAAGGTAAGCCATGGTCAGGGTATGATTATAGGAACTAGGGGGGAGATTTATCATTAGGTGTCAATTGTAGATACAGATCTACCCCTTTACACTGCTTGTCTAATTCACACTCTTGCTCAAGATTTACAAAAGTTGCGCACATCCTAAATTTTGTGCAAATATAGAAACTCCTCCCCCCCCTCACTCTACCATGCACTCCTTCTCTACCTCACAATTTATAGAGCTGCACTTCGCAGAGCTGTGGCGTTTTCCCGCGGTACACTGCTCACATAGCTAGAAGTGATGAAGCAGCAGTGTACGCCAAACAAAAGTACACAGGGGGGAGATTCTCAAAGAATTTTGCGCCCCAAAAAAACAAAACAATTGTGGCATGAAAAGTATCAACCACATTTTCAAAGAGCTTTGTGCCATGGTTTACATTGTTCATGTCAGTTTTGTAAAAGTGGACGTGTCCACATATATTGTCTGCCTTACATTATATTTTCAAAAGGGTGAGAGTCCAGTTTACATCAAAAATTTCACACCAGCTTTTTTGTGTAGAAATCACAGAAATGGTTGTAGTTTTATTGTTTTTGTTTTCTTCTCATTTTAGATCCGTGAATGCGGAGGACTACGTCAGATTCGGCGGTTTGCAATGATGAACATTTTTTTAAATGTCAATAAAAGGATAAACGAGGGCTGTGGGAGAGTGTTTTTTTTAAATAACATTTTTTTTTCAATGTGTTGTGTTTTTATAATTGAATTTTCAGGCTTAGTAGTGGAAGCCGTCTTGTAGACAGAATCCATTACTAAGCCGGGGCTTAGCATTAGCCCCAAAATCAGTTAGCGCTAACCCCCAATGATTGCTCCCCGGTACCCACCGCCACAGGGGTGCCAGGAATATCCAGTACCAACAGGCCCGGAGCGTCAAAAGTGGCGCTCTTGGGCCTTGGCGGTAACAGGCAGGCGATATTTAGGCTGGGGAGGGCCAGTAACAATGGTCCTTGCCCCACCCTGGTAACATCAGGCTGTTGCTGCTTGGTTGGTATCTGGCTGATAATGAAAAAATTGGGGAACCACACATGTTTTTTTTTTTTTATAAAAAAAAAAAATGCCCCTGGACTATAACTCCCATCATGGGCAGAGTCTTTCTGTGATGGGAGTAGTAGTCCTAACTGTCCCAAAATAGTCCCGCAGCTGAGGGGGATGTGCAAGTGCCGTCTCTCAGCGCTGCGGTACTACAAGTACTCCCATCATGGGACAGACTCCATCCCATGATGGAAGTAGTTGTAGTTTAGCAGTGTTGAGGGATGGCTCCTGCATCCCCTGGCTGTCTCGGTAGAACACTTTTCTACGTGTCCTTTTTGTTGGTGTATTTTTGCGTAGGCACATGGAGCAGCATCACAAGGCCATGTGGGATAGTTGAGATGCCCCACAATGTGAAGAAAGCATTGCCCTGCTGATTCACCTCCAGATCCTTTTGATCTGTCTAGCAGCCAGGCCTTGTCCACAGGCAGTGAAGTCTCTGTCTTGTCCTCATTGTTGTTGTGTCCTCTTCTTTACTGTTGGTTATCTTTTTGGGAATCTATGTCGTACAGAACAGTATTCGACAAGTCATCCTGTTGTAGTGTGCCTTAATTCACACATGGCCAAAATTCTTGGTGGTGGAGGTGTTCCCGTGCCATTTTTTTGACTCATGGCCTTTAAGCAATTAATAGGGTGTGCACAGCCTAGGTGGTGCATACCTAATTGCCATTATTTTACCCAAAAAGGCCCCCTTTGCACAGTCATGTGGCGGAGACGGTCGGCCACTCCATGCAGTTGTCTGTGTGCAGCACAGATCATGACACGGTAGATACTTTGAGTAGTAGGGCCAATACATGTTTTTTTCTGGCCCACTGGGTCAACAACTAGCAGAATGAGGCTCCGCTGCAATGAGGCCATTAAATAGTAGGGACATCTTCAAGATTGGAAATTGATTACATTTCTGACAACTGCAGCCTATCCTCCAGGTCCTCCACCACGGACGTCTTGCAGTCCCCAGAGGGAAATTCGTAGATTGCCCTCTTCTTCCTCCCTCTTCTTCTTCATCAAGCACTGCTATGCTGTATTACTTAGCCTTGTCAAGAAAACCACACAGTGAAGCAATTGCTGCCCTGTTTATAGCAGAAAGCTTCACACTGGCTCTCTTCTCGTAATCTGAGATTGGGAAATGTGGACACTTCACAAACATTGTGGCTGCCCGGCATTTAGGTGAAATGACACACTCGCTGCCAGTACTACCTCTGCAAGAGCAGCAGCAGCAGCAGATATTCCAACCTGGCATGAATTGTCACCAAATTGATATGCACCACCACCACCTCAACAACCAGGTTGATACCTACCTAAACGGTGCCCTTTCTCTGACAGACAAGCCTATGCACCATCAGAGTTACCAGATAAGACAGGGATGTCCCGGTGCGGAAAACCCTTGTCTACTGGCCATGTTAGGTGGATGCCATCTTATGTGTCTGCTTCTGGTCCACAACTCCATGTTTAATTGTATTGTATTTTGAAACCTGTCTTTATTGTATTTTCATTGCCTATTGTAATTGCATTCTTATGTCATGTAAGGAGTTAATGTTTTCTCTGAAGGAGGTTAGATGAGAAACCACATGAACAATCCAGCCAATCATCGTCTCCTGCCCTTCTGCACCCAGGTCTGACCAGGCAGGGTGGAGTTACCGTAAGTCAGTAAAGAGAGAGACTTAGTAATGGTAGAGGCAAGACCTCTGCTGTTTGACCTTTCCCTCACCTACTGGGGAGAGTCCCAAGACCCAGTTACTAAACTTCCTGTTTCAGAGTGACTACACTGTTCACAAGGATCCTGCGGACAAGGTCTTCAATCCAGTTGCAGTCTAAGCTTTGAGGAGAACAGAAGAATCTGACGGGCTGTATATATATATGTGCTGCGGATGTATATGGACTTTCTAAATATATATATATATATATATATATATATATATATATATATATATCAAAAGGATCCAGAAAGTTGAACAGATTTGTAAATTACTTCTATAAAAAAATCTTACTCCTTCCAATAATTATCAGCTACTGAAGTTGAGCTGTTCTTTTCTGTCTGGCAGCAGTGCTCTCTGCTGACATCTCTGCTTGTCTCGGGAACTGAGTAGAAGAGGTTTGCTATGGGGAATTGCTTCTACTCTGGACAGTTCCCGAGACACGTGTCATCAGAGAGCACTTAGACAGAAAAGAACAACTCAACTTCAACAGATCTTAAGTACTGAAAGGATTAAGATTTTTTTATAGAAGTAATTTTCTAATCTGTTTAACTCTCTGGAGCCAGTTGAGATATATATATAAAAAGTTTTTTCCTGGATAACCCCTTTAACCTGGCATTGGAGGTATTCTTTATCAGGCACTTGGCAACAGCTACTGCTTTACCTTGGAGTGTGGTAGATTGACCCTACTGATGTCATGAACATTCACCTCAGTCACATCACCCAACCGTCCACAAAACATGTCACCCTTACCTCACCACAAGTCCATTCTGCAGACCTTGCCCAGTTTTCTGTCGGTGTTTTATCTTGTTCACTGTTGTTGTACAATGTCAACTTTTGTGTTCCTAAACCAGAAAACCACATGGAGTTAAACAAAGGCAAAATGGAGGGGTTTCCTAGGCAAACTAGCAGAGCAAGGTATTTTTGTAAAACAAAGCCAAACCACAAGTAAAAAAAGGAGCGGCGGAGAAAGCACTATATAAAAACAATCACAAGGGACACAATTGCTCTATTTTTTTCCTTCAGCCAGCGACCACACCATCTCTTCATCTACCTGGATCTGATTTTAAAGTCAAGGGATTTCTCCACACTTGCCTTTTTTCCAGTTTCATACTTGCCGTAAGCGTACCCCGGAAGCTAAGTATTTCAGTATCGTATTCTTTTGTTTGTTTCATATGATATTTTTTCCTTTTTAGGAAAATCCACCTGAATAGCCAACAGATAGTGTTTCTGCTATAATTGTTGCAAATGTGTTACTTTACACTGCAGTTTTAAAGGGGTACTCCAATGCTCCAGCATTCTGAACATTTATGCAGAAAGCTCAAAACCAGAGGCCGTGATGATGATGTCACATCCACGCCCCCTCGTGACATCACGTCACACCCCCTCCATTCACGTCTATGGCAGGGGAGTGTCTGCTGACACGCCTCCTCGCATAGACATAAATGGATGGGGAGTGACATGATGTCACGAGGGGGCGTGACCATGACATCACAACCACTGCTGCAGGAACCTGGCATTTGTTTAGAACGTTGGGTGCTGCGGGAGATCATGGGGTCCCCAGCAGCGGAACCGCCGTGATCAGACATCTTATCCCCTATCCTTTGGATAGGGGATAAGATGTCTGGCAGCAGAGTACCCCTTTAAGTATCTAATTACTTTATTCTTTTTTTTAGTTAGAGCATGATCAGTTGATTGTTTATTAAACATTTTTAACTCTGCAAGTATTTGGGTGTCTAATGTTGGTTTGTGCATTGGATTGGGAAATAACTCTTCCAAAATTCCTAATTAATAGGTTGGCCTGTGGGGTGCATATGAATGCATTTGTGCTCCAGTAATTATGCTTGGTTGTTGTCTAATGCACCTGGGCTTTGTGAGTATATTGTATTCACCAAATCAAATGGTTTTGGGTCATCCATTTTAAGTCTATACTAACCACATGGTTTTGGACAGCCAAATTGGTAACCTCTGAGACACATGGCCCTCAGACACTAACTAAGCAGTTACTGTATGACCTTCTGAGCCAAATCTAAGTCTACTCCAAGCCACGTACTACACCATCTCTCCAGTGTAGCATCAGAGTGTTCAGCGAGCCAGGTGTCGTCGTCCCCCTTAAGCGAACAAGATTGTAAGCCAGCAACATGGCAAACCTCACATTTGTTTTAATGAATCAGGCATGGATCAGTAAGGAAGTTAAAACTCCTGTGCCAGATGCCACTGATTACATATTGATTAGTACTACCACCACCTCTGCTGTTCAGTCTGATAAATAGGACAACTCCCATGAGTCCACCACTGCCTGCTGTACTCTGACCACTACAACTATCACTAGTCCACAACTGCCTGCTGTCCGCTGGATACAACAAGTCCCACCAGTCCCCCAGTGGCTGCTGTCCAGTCCTCTGACTACTTCAACTACAACCAGTTAACCAAAGCCTGTTGTCTGCACACTACAACTAACACCAGTCCACCAGCCAGGCCTACACATACACAACCAATCTCCAAAAAGGGAGAATTTTATCTTTTTTATTTCTTTATCTTTTCATACAAAAGCTTCACTATTTTAGGATAACAATCCTGTTGCAACTTCCAAAGGGGGGAAATGTTTGGAATGCTTGGAAAAAATCCATTGCATCTTCCAATATCACTGTGTGCATTTTAAAACTGACAGGCATCTGTTAGCAAAAATGAATACTTTATGCACCTTTAATTTAGTGTTTAAAGGTATACAAAATCTGCCAGTGCGGTGTGTTTTTAAGCAAGCTGTTAGTTGCCATGGGTTATGCTATGTCACCACACTTTGACATTTTAACTCAGTCTTTAAACCACTTTACAAATACTTGAATACATTCCTAGGTGTCCTAGCAGTGTTACACAGGGCTTCAGAGCAGTAGGCAGTGTTATTGTTTTAGGGGTTATTGCCTTACCATTTCACAAAGAACTTGTTTGCCGTGAACTGATATTTCTTCTGCCCTTTTTTCTTATTTGTTTTATTGACATCTGTTATCTACAGTTCCTTGACCTATTTGACGCTGTTCTAACTATGGCTCGTAATACACCTGGCACAACATGACCAACCAAAGTCCTATTGAATTATTTGCAGACACAAGTACGAACGAATGGGACAAAAACACGCCAGACTAAACTGGCAGATCAATGCCATTATTTAATGAAAAAAAAAAAAAGACAGTGAGCTTGCCCAGGCATAGCCAATCCTGCCAAACACACAGCTGCAGTCAGCCAAAAAGTCCAGCACAGTGGATCAGACGTTTGGCAGGCATTAGCCTGCCATTGGTCATTGAGAAAGGATCGTTTGCACAAAATTTATAGACAAAATGGCCACAATGTCCCAAAATGGCTGAAATCACCCTTGGCCTCGCAAACCCTCAGCCTTTATTTTCTATTCTTTTACATTGAGCTTCTGGATTCGAACTTTACCTGATTTGGCTCATGTGCACCTGGCAATGGCACTGTTATGCGAGAAGGGATGAGGAATATTTGGCTTTTTGGCACCTGAATGCATAATAGGATGAGGAAGTAACACCAAGATAATTTCAGGGTAGCCCAGCATACTTTGCAGCAAGCAGCAAGTTCACATGGCCCCAGGTCAGCCAATTATTGCTTGCATTATGTTACATACTGCTTAGGTAAAATATGTCTCTGCAAACATAAGGTAAGCCATTGTCTGGGTATGATTATAGGAACTAGGGGGAAGATTTATCATTATGTGTCTATTGTAGATACAGATCTACCCATTTACACTGCTTGTCTATTGTACACTCTTGCTCAAGATTTACAAAAGTTGCGCACATCTTTTGTGCAAATATACAGTGCATAGTGAAAGTATTCGGCCCCCTTGAACTTTTCTACCTTTTGCCACATTTCAGGCTTCAAACATAAAGATATAAAACTGTAATTTTTTTTTAAAAATTAACAAGTGGGACACAATCATGAAGTGTAACGAAATTTATTGGATATTTCAAACTTTTTTAACAAATAAAAAACTGAAAAATAATTCAGCCCCCTTAAGTTAATATTTTGTAGTACAGCTGTAAGTCGCTTGGGGTATGTCTTTATCAGTTTTGCACATCAAAAGACTGACATTTTTGCCCATTCCTCCTTGCAAAACAGCTCGAGCTCAGTGAGGTTGGATGGAGAGCGTTTGTGAACAGCAGTTTTCAGTTCTTTCCACAGATTCTCGATTGGATTCAGGTCTGGACTTTGACTTGGCCATTCTAACACCTGGATTTGTTTATTTGTGAACCATTCCATTGTAGATTTTGCTTTATGTTTTGGATCATTGTCTTGTTGGAAGGCAAATCTCCGTCCCAGTCTCAGGTCTTTTGCAGACTCCATCAAGTTTTCTTCCAGAATGGTCCTGTATTTGGCTCCATCCATCTTCCCATCAGTTTTAACCATCTTCACTGTCCCTGCTGAAGAAAAGCAGGCCAAAACCATGATGCTGGCACCACCATGTTTGACAGTGGGGATGGTGTGTTCAGGTTGATGAGCTTTTACGCCAAACATAACGTTTTGCATTGTTGCCAAAAAGTTCGATTTTGGTTTCATCTGACCAGAGCACCTTCTTCCACATGTTTGGTGTGTCTCCCAGGTGGCTTGTGGCAAACTTTAAACAACACTTTTTATGGATATCTTTAAGAAATGACTTTCTTCTTGCCACTCTTCCATAAAGGCAAGATTTGTGCAGTATAGGACTTATTGATGTCCTATGGACAGAGTCTCCCACCTCAGCTGTAGATCTCTGCAGTTCATCCAGAGTGATCATGGGCCTCTTGGCTACATCTATGCATCAGTCTTCTCCTTGTATGAGCTGAAAGTTTAGAGGGACGGCCAGGTCTTCGTAGATTTGCAGTGGTCTGATACTCCTTCCATTTCAATATTATCGCTTGCACAGTGCTCCTTGGGATGTTTAAAGCTTGGGAAATCTTTTTGTATCCAAATACGGCTTTAAACTTCTCCACAACAGTATCTCGAACCTGCCTGGTGTGTTCCTTGTTCTCCATGATGCTCTCTGCCCTTTAAACGGCCCTCTGAGACTATCACAGTGCACGTGCATTTCTACGGAGACTTGATTACACACAGGTGGATTCTATTTATCATCATTAGTCATTTAGGTCAACATTGGATCATTCAGAGA
Source organism: Hyla sarda (assembly GCF_029499605.1). Lineage (NCBI taxonomy): Eukaryota > Metazoa > Chordata > Amphibia > Anura > Hylidae > Hyla > Hyla sarda. The sequence continues at coordinate 339,799,176 of NC_079191.1, forward strand.
TCCTCACTGAACTTCTGGAGAGAGTTTGCTGCACTGAAAGTAAAGGGGCTGAATAATTTTGCACGTCCAATTTTTCAGTTTTTTATTTGTTAACAAAGTTTGAAATATCCAATAAATTTCGTTCCACTTCATGATTGTGTACCACTTGTTGTTGATTCTTCACAAAAAATTACAGTTTTATATCTTAATGTTTGGAGCCTGAAATACTTTCACTATGCACTGTAGAAACACCCCCCCCCCTCGCTCTACCGTGCACTCCTTCTCTACCTCACACTTTACAGAGCTACACTTAACAGAGCTGTGGCGTTTTTCCATGGTACACTGCTCACATAGCTAGAAGTGCCTGAGCAGCAGTGTGCGCCGAACAAAACTCTGCAGAATAGTAAAATCATTTATCTTTATAAAGTACACAGGTGGGAGATTCTCAAAGAGTTTTGCGCCCCCCCCCCCAAAAAAAAAAATATATATTTTGGTGCAAAAAGTATCGACCACATTTTCAAAGAGCTTTGTGCCGCAGTTTTACACTGTTCATGTCAGTTTCGTAAAAGTGGGCGTTTCCACGTATATTGTCTGCTTTACATGATATTTTCAAAACGGGTGAGAGTCCAGTTTACATCAAACATTTCACACCAGTTTTTTGATAGAGTGTAGAATTCACAGAAATGGTTGTAGTTTTATTGTTTTTGTTTTCTTCTCATTTTAGATACGTGAATGCAGAGGACTACGTCAGAGTCGTCAGATTGTAATGATGAACAGCATTTTTTTAAATGTCAATAAAAGGGTTAACGAGGGCTGTGGGGAGATTTTTTTTTTATTCAAATTTTTTTTCAATGTGTTGTGCTTTTATAATTGAATTTTCAGGCTTAATAGTGGAAGCCGTCTTGGAGACAGAATCCATTACTAAGCCGGGGCTTAGCATTAGCCACAAATCAGTTAGCGCTAACCCCCAATTATTGCTCCCCGGTACCCACCGCCACAGGGGTGCCAGGAAGATCCGGTACCAACAGGCCCGGAGCGTCAAACATGGCACTCCTGGGCCTTGGCGTTAACAGGCTGGCATTGTTTAGGCTGGGGAGGGCCAATCACAATGGTCCTTGCCCACCCTGTTAATGTCAGGCTGTTGCTGCTTGTTTGGTATCTGGCTAATAATGAAAAATGGGGGAACCACACAGGTTTTTTTTTTTTTTTTATAAAACAAAAACGCATAGGGTTCCCCCAGTGCGATCTGCCCCTGGAATATAACTCCCATCATGGGCAGAGTATTTCTGTGATGGGAGTAGTAGTCCTAACTGTCCCAAAATAGTCCTGCAGCCGGGGTGATGTGCAAGTGCTGTCTCTCAGCGCTGCGGTACTACAACTACTCGCAGCGGGGCTCTGGAGAATGACCCGGTGCGATCTGCCCCTCAGCCCCTGGACTATAACGCCCATCATGGGCAGAGTCTTTCTGTGATGGGAGTAGTAGTCCTAACTGTCTCAAAATAGTCCTGCAGCCGGGGGGGGATGTACAAGTGCCATCTCTCAGCGCTGCGGTACTACAACTACTTTCATCATGGGACAGACCCCATCCCATGATGGGAGTTGTTGTAGTTTAATAGTGTTGAGGGACGGCTCCTGCATCCCCTGGCTGTCTCGGTACAGCACTTTTCTATGTGTCCTTTTTGTTGGTGTATTTTTCTGTTGGGACATGGAGCAGCATCACAAGGCCATGTGGGATAGTGGAGATGCCCCACAAGTGAAGAATGCATTGCCCTGCTGATTCACCTCCAAATCCTTTTGATCTGTCAAGCAGCCAGGCCTTGTCCACAGCCAGTGAAGTCTCTGTCTTGTCCTCATTGTTGTTGTGTCATCTTCTTTACTGTTGGTTATCTTTTTGGGAATCTATGTCCTACAGAAAACCGTATTCAACAAGTCATCCTGTTGTAGTGTACCTTAATTCACAACTGGCCAAAGTTCTTGGTACCATCTTTTTGACTCATGGCCTTTAAGCAACTAATAGGGTGTGAACAGCCTAGGTGGTGCATACTCAGTTGCCATTATTTTACCCAAAAAGGCCCCCTTTGCACAGTCATGTGGCGGAGACAGTGAGCCACTCCATGCAGTTGTCTGTGTGCAGCACAGATCATGACATGGTAGATACTTTGAGTAGTGGGGCCAATACATGTTTTTTTCTGGCCCACTGGGTCAATGCCTTGCAGAATGAGGCTCCGCTGCAACGAGGCCATTAAATAGTAGGGACATCTTCAAGATTGGGAATTGATTCAATTTCTGACAACTGCTGCCTATCCTCCAGGTCCTCCACCACGGACATCTTGCAGTCCCCAGAGGAAAATTCGTAGATTGCCCTCTTCTTTATCCCTCTTTTTCTTCTTCATCAGGCATTGCTATGCTGTATTACTAAGCCTTGTCAAGAAAACCACACAGTGAAGCGATTGCTGCCCTGTCTATAGAAGAAAGCTTTACACTGGCTCTCTGCTCGTAATCTGAGATTGGGAAATGTGGACACTTCACAAACATTGTGGCTGCCCTGCATTTAGGTGAAATGACACACTCGCTGCTGTACTACCCCTGCAAGAGCAGCAGCAGCAGATATTCCAACCTGGCATGAATTCACCAAATTGATATGCACCACCACCACCTCAACAACCAGGTTGATGCCTACCCAAACTGTGCCCTTTCTCTGACAGACACCATAAGCCTATGCACCATCAGAGTTACCAGATAAGACGGTGATGGTCCGGTGCTGGCCATGTTAGGTGGATGTCATCTTATGTGTCTGCTCCTGACCCACAACTCCATGTTTAAATGTATTGTACTTTGAAACCTGTCTTTATTGTATTTTCATTGCCTAATGTAATTGCATTCTTATGTCATTTAAGGAGTTAATGTTTTCTCTGAAGGAGGTTAGGTGAGAAACCACATGAACAATCCAGCCAATCAGGGTCTCCTGCCCTTCTGCACCCAGGTCTGACCAGGCAGGGTGGAGTTAAGTCAGTGAAGAGAGACCAATCAAAGTCCTATTGAATTATTTGCAGACACAAGTACGAACGAATGCGACAAAAACACGCCAGACTAAACTGGCAGATCAATGCCATTATTTAATGGAAAAAAAAACACAGTGAGCTTGCCCAGGCTGGCACAGCCAATCATGCCAAACACTGTCTTTTTTAGCTGCAGTCAGCCAAAAAGTCCAGCACAGTGGATCAGACATTTGACAGGCATTAGACTGCCATGGGTCATTGAGAAAGGATCATTTGCACAAAATTTATAGACAAAATGGCCACAATGTCCCAAAATGGCCAAAATCACCCTTGGCCTCGCATATCCTCAGCCTTTATTTTCTATTCATTTACATTGAGCTTCTGGATTCTGACCTGACATTGTATGGCTGCTTAGTTAAATAACACTCCAAACTATTATCTCCAAAACCCCTTGTATTTTGATAAATGCCTTATTAAAATCCTTCTACCCTACTTAAAGTATAGGCAATTCTAAATATGACAAAATGATCATTGAGGTTGTATAAAACACATTAGACTCGTGGGCACAAGGTATCACCAAAGGAAAAACAATACATTTTTAAGACCATGTAGAAAGTCAAGGCTTACATAATATATACGATTTTGCAGAAATTTGTTGCCCATCTGGAAATAAAAATGGTGAACGATATAGCCTCATGAAAATTTTTCCTGTGCAATGTTCATTGTAACCAACCAAATCCCCTTGAGGGAAACCACATAGATAAAAAGACCCTTAACTAAAGTCCCACTTTAAAACAAAATGTTATTGATGCTATTAAAATATGGAAAAATACCAAGCAACAGTTTACTAGGTGTTGTATGCGTAATACCATTAGGTAGTGCTATTGTACAACTTCAGGGTTTGAGCAATAGCACCGCCTAAAGGCATTACGAATATAACACCCAGTACACTGCCTGATTATTTTAGAAAATTTTGTATTTGGTATTTTTCCATATTTTAATAGCATAAATAAAATGTAATTTTAGAGGTGAGTCTTTAGTTAAAGGGGCACTCCGCCCCTATACATCTATACATCTATAAGATTTCTGATCACGGGGGTCCCGCCACCCCGCAATCTCAGCTGCGGCCCCTCCGACATCCGGTGAATGGAGCGTACTTTACTCTGTGCCAGATGACTGGTGATGTGGGGTGGAGGCTGGTGACGTAATGGTCACGTCCCGCTCGTGACATCATGGCCATGCCCCCTCAATGCAAGTCTATGGAAGGGGGTGTGATGGCCTTCATGCCCTCTCCCATAGAATTGCATTGAGGGGGAGTGGCCATGACGTTACCAACCCCCGCCCCACATCACCAGTCTAAACAATTGCTGGATGACGCAGGGAGATCCTACCATGACCCCCGCAATCAGACATCTTATCCCCTATCCTTTGGATAGGGGATAAGATGTCTAAGGGTGGAATACCCCTTTAAGGGTTGATTTCTCTACTGGGGTTTTCCCCCAAGGGGATTTGGTTTTGTGCAACTTTAATTGTGTCCTACAGAAATTTTCCTCAATAGAAAAAAATTAAGAGCAAACCATATACAGTTAAAATGGAACTGTTGAGTAAAATCACATTTAAAAGAAATAGATTACCTTCTGTGTATCAATTAATAGGAATGTACTGTTCCTTTGAACAAAATGCAGAAGAAAAGCTCTATTGATAAGGATTTCAAACTTGAAAAATAAAGGTGTGCTGCATTAACATGGAATAAGCTAAATGCTAGCGTGATTCATGTTTAATGGCCTCATGAAAGACTCTCCTGGAGACAATCATATATCCACCTGTAGTTGTACAGGATAATGTACAAGATTGTTTTCATTTAAATAACAGAAAATCATTCATAACTTGTATATTTTTCTAAGCAAATGAATCCCCTGCTGACGAGAACCGCTACATAAAATGTCCTGTTTACAGCAATGTTAACGTATTTCCATTTTTTATACTTATCCTGTCACTTTTTCTTACTAGATAGGACTCCCACGCATTAGAATTGAGTATAATCACATCTTAGGGCAGACTTACCTACTATTTTGTCACAGTGACATTGTGAGCCTCTTCTTTGTAGAATTTTGAACAGTTATTGAAAACCTATAACAAACCTTGTGACTTCATTCAACTTTAAAGAGGCACTGTCATTATGAAAAACATTTTATATTTTGTAGTACTACTGATAAAGATGACTTTTTTAACCCCTTAAGGACACAGGGCGTACCTGTACGCCCTGCGCCTGGTCTCTGTATATAATGCGGCGTCACGCAAATAATGCGGGGCAGCTAGTGAAAGCCGGAACCTTGGGTTAATAGCGTGCATCACCAATCATTGTGCTGTGTGCTATTAACCCTTTTGAGGCGGCGTTCAAAGTTGATTGCCGCATCTAAAATTAAAGTAAAAGCTTTCCGGCAGCTCAGTTGGGCTGATCGGGACCATCACTAGGAAATCGCGATGTCCTGATCAGCTAGAACGTGAGCGTAGGTCCCCTTATCTGTCTCTGTCGCATCCGATCGGCGCTTGATTGTTCCAAGCCTGAAATTCAGGCTTCAGCAATCGATCGCCGATAACACTGATCTTTGCCGTGTCAATGCACGGCAATGATCTGTGTATGAGATCGGTATGTACAGTGTAATAGCCACTAGGGGGCCTATAACACTGCAAAAAAAAAAAAAAAGTGTGAAAAAAAGGTAATAAAGATAATTTAACACTTTCCCTAATAAGGGGTGATGTTTAGAGATCAGGAAGGGGAGGCAGAGCAATTTCCGAATCTCCTTCCACGCCACTATCGTGTCTCTCAATAGAGCCGACTTTTTTACCAGTGGAGGAAGTTGGGAATATGAAGTATGTAGCAGAGCTGTTAAGCTCCATGGTGATGCTAAATCCGCCTCCAAGCGATAAGTGGCATGGTAGGATGAGCCGTGTATCTAGTCTACCTGGAAACGAAAAAGGCAAGCTAGATTGTAGCCTCTAACATTCGGGAAGTTTAAACCTCCTTCCTGTTTGGTTAACATCAATTTATGCATCGCTATTCTTGTTCTTTTCCCTGCCCATAGAAACTTCGTGAATCCCGAGTTTAGCTTTTTAATATCAGTGTGTTTGAGCAATATGGGAAATTTTTGTAGTGGATACAGGAGGCGGGCAAAACTGATCATCTTCACTAGATGACCTCGTCCCATGAAGATCAGTGGTATGGACTTCCATCTGGTCAGTTCCGCGTGAATTTTTGCAAGTAGGGGTGGGTAGTTAAGGGAATACAATTTATCCGGTGTGCACCCTATTTTTATTCCTAAGTAAGTGATATGATCTAGAGCCAGCTTAATTCCGAGATCTGGTAGTATACGAATCCATCGTTGGGGTTTTGGGCCTAGAGGCAATAGTTCAGATTTTGTTACATTTATGCGATAACCTGATAGTCCCCCAAAATGTTTAAGATGGGATAGAATGTCCGGCACCGATTTACCAGGGTCATTTATAAACAGCAAAAGATCATCCGTGAATAAAGTAAGTTTCACATACGTGTCATTCACTCTGATGCCCTCATATATGTGTGAGGAGATCAAGGAACGTGCCAGAGGTTCTATAGCCAGGTTAAACAAAAGTGGGGAAAGGGGACACCCCAGGCGTGTCCCTTTATATAGTGGGAAAGGTGTGGACAAGATCCCCGGTGTATAGACTCTAGCGATTGGTGCCCTGTACATCCCTGACAAATACGTGCGGAACGCCCCATGGAGGCCTATTTTATCCAGCACCATCCCCAGCCAGTCCCATCGGACATTATCAAATGCCTTTTCGGCGTCAAGAGTTAGTAGGGCTGGTTTTTCCCCTGGCCGGGGGTGGTGCAGGAGCCTGTCCAGAATCGTCAGGACTGTACGTTTATTAATGGTAGCCGAACGATTACGTATGAATCCCACTTGGTGGTGACCTATGAAGGAGGGCATAAAACGCGATAACCGATCTTCTAGGATTTTGGATATTAACTTAATATCCTGGTTTAGTAGAGAGATGGGGCGGTACGATCCTGGGTCCGTCAGATCCTTGCCTGCCTTCGGGAGCACTTTAATATAGGCCAGAGAGGCTTCATTTGACAGCCGCCCCGAGGTCAAGTATTCATTAAAGACTCCCACCAGCGTTGGTGCAATTTGGGACGTTAGGGCTTTGTAAAATTCCCCAGGGTAGCCATCCGGGCCTGGGGCTTTACAGTTAGCGAGACATTTAATTACCGTAGTCATTTCCTCCTCTGTTATGGGGGCGTTCAAGATTTCCCGTTGGTCATCAGTCAAAGTCGGCATTGTTATGTTGTCTAGGAAGCATTTCCCGACTGATTGATCCGGCGGGGAATCTCTGTATAAATCTTTATAGAAATGTGCTAAGATCTTATTTATTTGATGGGGGTTAGTATGGATGTCACCCGCGTGGTCTCTAAGTGTCATTATATGATGGGGTGCCCTGTGTCCTCTTGCTAAATGAGCCATGAGGCGACCCGCCTTGTTCCCATAACGGAAGAGATCTACCTCCATTTGTGTTCGTTTAAGGCGTTCTCTACCATCCAGCCAGAGTTCATATTGAGCTCTGGCTGCTGTCCATGATAGTTTGTTTTCTGTAGTCGGGAAGGAGACAAAGGTTGAGTATTTGCTTCTCAAGTTCTCACTAGCTGTAACAAAGTTAAGTTGAGCAACTTTTTTCAAGTTAGATATATGCGCTATCAACCTGCCCCTTAGCACCGCCTTCCCTGCTTCCCAGAATAGAAGTGGATCTGTCTTGTGCGCGCCATTGTGAGTGTCATATTCTGTCCACCAACCTCTAAGAAGTTCTACAAAAGTCTTGTCTTTGGTCAGTAATGCTGAAAACCTCCAGAGTATGTCAGATCCTTTAGGAAAAGATAGTTGTAGTGTTAATATTACCGGAGCGTGATCTGAAAGTGCTATGTCCCCTATGTCCACTGCTAGTGTACGGCTGCACAAGTCGTCACTGAGGAAAAAATAGTCAATCCTGGACCAAGAGTTATGCGTGCTGGAGTTGTAAGTGAAGTCGCGATCATCAGAATGGTGTGAGCGCCAGGCGTCCTGTAAGCCTAATTGGTCAGCAAAAGTGGGAAGAACTAAGTCTCTGGTCCTGATGGGTACCGGGGTAGTAGAGGAGGATTTCCTGTCGATGACTGGATCTAGTACAGAATTAAAGTCACCCCCGTAAATCTGTCCCCTGTTGGGTCTTGCCTGAGTGTTATCAACTAGGTCCTTAAAAAATTGTGCATTGGCTCCATTCTGCGCGTACACATTGTATATGCTCAGTTGTTCCCCTTGGTGATCAATGAGAAGGTGAGAGTATCGCCCTTCGGAGTCATGGACGTGTGATTGTAAGGTGAATGAGAACGATTTGTTGATCAGTGTGACAACCCCTGCTTTACCATTCTGAGCTGGTGAACCATATACATGCCCCACCCACTGTTGACCCATCCTAAAAAAGTCAGATTCATCTAAATGTGTTTCCTGTAGTAACACTATGTCAGGATGCGACTTTTTGAGGTGTCTCAAAAATAATCTCCGTTTATGTGGGGATCTAAGACCTTTCACATTCCAAGAAATTAGGGTCACCATAAAATTAGCATAATCTGGTAAGTATGCTGTTTCGGATGGGTCCTAAAGTGTATCGTATGTGGTATGTGGGGACATGCCAAAAGAACAAGGTTGCAGCTTGGAGTGTATGTGGTGTAGGCGTGATGAACATATATTCCTGAGTCATGAGCAACACAAATTTTAAAATAACATAAATTAAAGTAACATTGGAAAGAAGCTCTCCCCAGGAAAACATAACAAATGTAACTTCAGTAAACCTCATGAGAAACAGGGTGATCACCCGTCCCTCTGTAGGTTAAGGAACTTCCATTTTTCGGGCAAAGTAGTGAGTATAAGGGGAAGACCCCGCACATGGACCGTTTGGCGACGTCTCCCCCCCCCCACCCCCAGCACTCCACCCAAAGTACCCTTCGTATGCAACTGCTAGGGAGTAGGTTAACAATTTCAAGAACATATCATGAGACATAAAATGGGTGATGTGTTAAACAACCAGTATATTCTCAAAACAAACATGTCAACACCAGTGTGAATCATATACGACCTGAGACGATCAGCAGCATAGTGGGCCCCAGTTAGTGGATCCCAAGTCCCGGGGTGTGGGAACTAAGGATACGTCAGCATTCACATCAGTCCACATCAGTTTGGAGATGAATGACGTCGCTCCAAGCTGTTGCGTCTAGGTGATGTGAGTCTCTTGCGTCGATTTCTGGGGCGGTGATCTTCAGAGGCCCTTGCGAGTGTGCAGGTGGCTGGCCTTGGCCTATGCAATGTGCTCTTTCTACCCGGCAGGGGTAATTCAGGCCCAAAGCCTTTGAAATGTCTCTCTCGCAAAAACGTTGCAAATCCTGAGAGGCTACTGATTCTTTCATGCCAACTATTCTAATGTTATTTCAGCGCAATCTCTTTTCCAAATCTTACAATTTCTCAGAGACTCTGTGTAGCTCGCTTTCCGCGGCGTGTAAGCGGTTCAATATACCTGTGTCAGAGTCCTCCATTTTTGATATGCGCTGCTCCGTCTCCTGTATGCGGCTGGAGTGGGAGGCTACTTCAATGTGCAGATTCTGTAATGTAGATTTTAACACCTCCTCAACTATGTGCCTCACTGTTGGAACCATCTTCTGTGCCACTTTGTCTGCAATCATCTGATAATCAATCCACCCCTCTCCCTTATCTTTTCCCACAGGGTTTTGATATAGGGGCTGTGAGGGCCTGTGATCCCCTACTGTGTGGCGTTCTCCAGTGGCATCTGTGCCCCCTGCCTGAGACACTTCCATATCCGTCTCCCGTTAGTCTGACAGGGGACTAATAGGAGACCCTGTTATAGTGCCAGGATTCTCAGTCTCAGTAGGTCCTTTTTGGGGGGGGGGGGGTACATGCTGCTGCTGAGGGGTTGTTAGCCCAGTCTGTGGCTGAGTGCTACCAGGCGGGACCTCCGCTGTAGGCGCCGGCGCCATCTTGGCCGCGCCGCGTTGCTGAGTCGGGACCTCTGGCCATACCTGAGGGGCTGGTGGAGCGCTCCGCTGCACGAATCTGTCCATCCCCGAGTGGAGCAGGGTGCCGCTGGTAGGTATGTGGGCACTATGGGTGGTGATACTGGCTGGTACAGCGGTGGTTATGGCCAGGGATGAGGGAGCTCACCGCCTCTGCTTTCTACATCGCCAGCACCGGAACCGGAAGTATGAATGGTATCTTTATTACACCATGTCAAAGTTCAGACTTAAAGTGCAGCAATACAGTGGAGAAACACGGGACAGACGGGGAGCAAGGACGGGCAACGACCATTTCTTACCAACTGGTGCTTCTTCCAGCCTCCACTAGCGTCATCACTAGTGATGAGTGAATCGAAGCTGACAAACCCAAATTTGTTGCTAATTTCATGAATTATTCAATTTGCAACGAATGCGAATATTGATTCTATCACGCGAATCGCTTCATTAATCTCCATTTACTGTGGTCCAGGCTCCAGGGCATCTAAAATGGTGGATGCGGATGTCAGTACATGGGGCAAGGAACGCTGGGAAGGCGGGAAGGCAAGGCGGGAAGGGAAGTGGGCAGGATGACCCTGAATCACATGCAGGATGCAGCATATCAGCAGCCAGTCACCCCTGTGATGTCACAGCCCTATATATTCAGCAGCCATTTTGCGGCTCGTCATATCATTCATTACACTGCATAGAGATAGAACGGACATCGCTGTGTGTGTGTGTTACACAGATAAACTCATTCCAGCAGAGTTTCACATCCTAGTCAGCGTTCTGGTGGACAGAGAGCAGTGTTTTTTTCACTGAAAAGGATTTTTACTGCAGCCATTAACCTCCCAGTCACTTTCTTCAGCATAGTATTACAGAGAGGGGCAGATAGCTGTGTGTTGCCTCATACATTTCAACAAGCTGCCTCAACTTCATAAACCTTAGCAGAGGAGGCAAATATAATTTTTCAGCACAGTTCTGTGTCTTTGTTCCACAACAAATCATCTGCTGGTTATACTAGTCTGTAGACGGTATAATACCCAGCAGTCCATTCCTAATAGTCTTTGACAGAGTGCAATTTTGTGTTTAGTACACAGCTTTTTTTGCTGCAGCACTGTTGTGTACTGCTGGTGTTGTGCAAAAATATGTTTTTTTTTAAGTGTACTGTACCGCATTTTTCTGCCCTCATAAGTGCATACTACATACGTACATCTAAGTAGTGTACTATTTTGTACCTGTTAATCTGTCAAGGACCAACATACTGTGAAAGGACAGACAAATATAATCATCGGCTGGTGAATTACTCCAATACATTTATTAAGCGTACTGCAGCTTACAAGTGGTGTACTAATTTGTACATGTTAATCTGTCAAGGGCCTACATACTGTGAAAGGACAGCCAAAAGTAATCACCGGCTGGTGTTTTACTCCAATAAGTTTATTAAGCATACTGTAGTGCATTTTTCTGCAAACCTGTTGATCTGCCAAAGGGCCTAGATACTGTGAAAGTCCAGGCAAAAGTAATCAGCGGCTGGTGTTATACTCAGATACTATTTTAAGTGTACTGTAGCACATTTTTCTGCCCTCATAAGTGCATACCATATTCCTACATCTAAGTGGTGTACTATTTTGTGCCTGTTTATCTGTCAAGGGCCTAGATACTGTGAAAGTTCAGGAAAAAGTACTCAGCTACTGGTGTTATACTCAGATACTTTTTTCTGCCCTAATAAGTGCATTTCTGCCCTAATAAGTGCATACCACATACCTACATCTAATTAATGTACTATTTTGTACCTGTTAATCTGTCTAGGGCATAGATACTGTGAAAGTCCAGGCAAAAGTATATCACTGGCTGGTGTTTTACTAAAATACGTTTTTTTACGTGTACTGTAGCGCATTTTTCTGCCCTCATAAGTGCATACCACATAACTATATCTAAGTAGTGTACTATTTTAAACCTGTTAATCTGTCAAGGACCTAGATACTGTGAAAGTCCAGGCAAAAGTACTCACCTGCTGGTGTTTTACTGAAATATGTTTTGTTAAGCGTACTGTACCGCATTTGTCTGCCCTCATAAGTGCATACCACATACCTACATCTTAGTGGTGTACTATTTTGTGAATGTTAATCTGTCAAGGGCCTACACAATGTCAAAGGACAGCCAAACGTAATGACCGGCTGATGTTTTACTCAAATCATTTTTGATGTGTACAGTAGCACAGCATACCACATACCTACAACTAAATAGTGTACTATTTTGTACCTGTTAATCTGTCAAGGGCCTAGATACTGTGAAAGTCCAGGCAAGTACACACCTGCTGCTGTTCTAGACAAATACTGTTTTTAGCGTAGTGAAGCGTATTGTACTCCCCTCATATACGCACTAAGCATGTCAGGCAGAGAAGTGCCAGGACGTGCACAGAAGCCTAAGGCCTAAATTAATCAGGCAGAGGTTGCAGCAGACTAGGGGCGAGTGGCAGCAGGAGTCACAGCGAGAGGCCTGAGCTCCCGGTATCAGCTAACGGTCATGTCTTGACCAGCAACCAATTTGCCGTCATAGATTGGTTAACGCGGTCATCCACTTCATCACAAGTGACATCTGATACCCCCAGTCAACAGTCGGTGGGTTCTTCAGACACAACCCTCAGTTGGCTTGGCCCGCAAGCAGTCCCTGTCCTCCCATTGCCTCTGTCCTATGATGTTCCCTCACCTACAGAAGTGTCTTATGCTGTGGGTTCTGAAGCAGACACTGTTGAGTAACCTGAGGAGGACATCAGTGACATGCAGATACTTGTTGATGATGAAGCCGATCGCAATTGGGAGCCGGGTGCAGAAGGGGCTTCATCATCATCAGGAGAAGAGAGTTGCAGGTTGCCCGTGAGGCAGCAGCTGAGCCAGCAAGGTGGTAGCATGGTTGGCAGTCAGCAAGGTGGCAGAAGTGAAAATTCTGGAGCCAAACGTGCCCGGGGGAGACCACCTGCTTTGCGGCAGCCTACGTTCCCGGGAGGTAGTGGAACAGGGGTTCACAGAGATGGCGGCAGAAGCAGTCAATTAGTGTGGACTGTTGGTGGGAAATCATCAATCATCAGGAGGAGGTTCACATAGCCACATGCAAGATATGTCGGCAGAAGGTGAAGCGTGGCCAGGGTCCCAATCTTGGCACCACGGCACTGCGTTAACATATGCTTTGCCAACATAAAGCGGCCTGGGAGAACCGTGGCTCCGATGTAGTGGTCCAGCCTGCTACATCACCCAGTGGCACGCCACTCTCTGTTTCAGCCAGCCAAGGCTCCACCACCTCAGCCGAAGGTAGCTGTGTGTCATACCCTCCTTCTGTCACTCCAGATGCTCCTGCTCCTCCTACTTTTAGTCAGCCATTCTGCCAACAATCCATAGGCAAAGCCATGTCCAAGACACAACAGTATGCGCCCATTCATCCAATGGCGTAGAAGCTGAATGTGCTCCTGCCCAATTTGCTGGTGCTGCAGTCCCTCCCTTTTCAAGTGGTGGACTCTGCACCTTTGAGAGAACTGATGGCTTGTGCCGAACCAAGGTGGAGAGTGCCAAGCTGTCATTTCTTTGCAAAGAAGGCAGTACCAGCCCTGCACAATTTTGTGGAAGAGTAGGTGGGCCAGACCTTGAGCCTGTCGGTGTGTACCAAAGTGCACGGCAGTGCCGATGTCTGGAGCTGTAACTATGGTCAGGGACAATACATGTCCTTTATGGCTCACTGGGTGAATGTGGTTCCTGCACAGCCACAACCCCTACTTGGACAAGTCACGGCGCTTCCTCCTCCACGCTCTCAGGCCGTTGGTCCTGTGACAGTGTGCGCCTCCGCCTCCTCATCCTCCACCTTGTACTCAGCCTCCACTTCCCAGACAAGTCTCAATGGCCCTTCAGCATACGATGTGTGCAGGGCACGGCGGTGTCACACTGTTCTTCACATGGTTTGCCTTGGTGAAAACAGTCACACAGGGGAGGAGCTGCTAAAAGTCATTCGTAAAGAAATCGGAGCATGGCTTACTTCACGAAAACTGGAGATGGGAACCATGGTGACTGAAAACGGGAAGAACATCTTGCATGGGCTGTGACTAGGAATGCTTAACAATGTGCCCTGCATCGCACACGTGTTCAATCTGTTTGTGAAGCAGTTCCTGATGTGTTCCCTCCCATTTGCAAGACATCCTAACAATTGGAAGGAAATTTTGTATGCACTTCAGCCACTCGTACACCGCAAAGCACACCCTCCTTGAGCTGCAGCATTAGAACGGTATCCCCAATATAGTCTGATTTGTGACGTTGCCACACGTTGGAATTCCACCCTCCAAATGTTGGACCGACTGTACGAACAGAGAAAAGCCATCACCGCTTTCTTGATAATCCAAGCAGATAGGGGTACTCCCCTCTGTAACTTTAATGTGAACCAGTGGCAGCTCATACGTGACACCTGCCGTTTGCTCAGGCCCTTTGAGGAAACCACATTATTATTAAGTCGCCAGGATTACAGGATGAACTACGTTATTCTACTGCTTCATTTCTTACAACATGTGTTGGACACGATGGCTGGTCAGGGCACTGGAGATGTGTTGCCTAGTTCTCACGGCCACATGAGCCCTATGGGGGCTGAACTGGAGGAGGAGGAGGGGGGGAGGAGCACAGTGAAGCACAGTTTAGGTTTTGCCAAATGGGCTGTTTTTCTAGTAATCTGACAGGAGAGGAGGAGCAGGAGCAGCAGAGGAGCTAGAGGGTTATGAGGAAGGTGAGTCAAAGGACCCAGACACACCGTGGCAGTATGCAATGGAGATGGAGGCCGGGAGTCCCTCCGAGTCACTTGCACAAATGGCACGATGCATGCTCTCTTGCTTGCATAGTGACAGCTAAATTGTCACCATTCGGCAGCATGGGGACTTCTGGATCTCCACCTTATTGGACCCTCGCTATCGCCACAAAATAAGGGCCTTTTTTACACCCACTAAGAGGGAGGACAAAGTGACCTACTACAGAGGCATCCTATGTACTCAGTTGGCCGATGCATATCGGCGCCATTGTCCATCCTCTCACAAGGTCTGAATTGGGGGGCCCCCTACGCTTACCTTCCACTGCCATGGCTGCTGGGGAGGGGTGGGGTGGTAGGAGCAATACCAGCTTCATCAGCAGCAGCCTGAGTCTACAGTCGCTGATGAGTAGCTTTCTTCACCCGCATAGTGAAGCAACTCATCAGCAACAAGACCTGGAGCAGGACCTGAACCAGCAGGTGGTGGCATACCTTGACATGCCCATGCCAACACACCTTGAAGATCCGCTGGACTTCTGGGGAGCCAAACTTGATTTCTGAAAGCTGTCCTGCCCCGCCAGTAGTGTGCCATCAGAGTGGGTGTTTAGTGCGGCGGGGGCCATAGTCACTCCAAGGAGAACTCATCTGTCCACGAAAAATGTGGAGAGACTGACCTTTGTGAAGATGAATCAGGCATGGATCAGCCAGGATTTCCAACCACCAATGCCTGATGCATCAGAGTAGATTGACTATGGTGCCACACCAACACTTCACAATTATGGATAGTGCCAAACAGATTTTAGGCACTGCTCCCCAGTTACAAACATTCCTCCGCTTCAGTGAATTCAGGTAGAAGAAACAGACATTCCTCTGCTTCAGACCTTTTTTCCCCTACCTTCGTCACCGGGTACTGGTAGTGTACTGGTAGTGCCACCCACCGCACCACTCTGTCACCGAGTCACTTTCAGGACACCTGATGCTGCTGCCACCTCCAGGCTGTCTTATTCAGCCACTGTATTGTCTCTTCTCATGCTTCAGCCACCTCCAGGCTTTGTCATTCAGTCAATATATGGTTTACTGATGTAGCACTAGCTACCATAAATCTTCAATTTAAATTTCAAAATTCTTCTTTTAATCTTAGGGATTGTGAAGCCCTAGTGTCCGCTCATGCTGCTGCTAGCTCCAGGCTGTGTCATTCAGCAACTATATGGTCTCCTCATGCTGCCATCACCTCCAGGCTGTCATTCATCTAATATATGATATACTGATGCTTCAGCCACCTCCAGGCTGTGCCATTCATCCAATATATGGTTTACTGATGCTTTAGCCAGCTCTAGTCTGTGTCATTCAGCAGCTACATGGTTTAGTGATGCTGCTGGGCCTAGGACATTACCTATATATGTTTATGGTAGCATATATGGAGCGGACATATTCAATAGAAATTTCAAAATTCATATTTTATTCTTAGAGATTGTGAGGCCCTATTGTCTTCTCATCTGCTGCCAACTCCAGGCTGTACCATTCAGACACTATATGGTCTCCTCATGCTTCCGTCAACTCCAAGCTGTGTCATTCAGCCAATATATGGTTTATTGATGCTGCTGGGCATGGGCCTAAAAATTTTTATGGTAGCAGTAGCTACCATAAATCATCAATTTAAATTAAAAAATTAATCTTTTAATCTTTTAATTGTGAAGCCCCAGTGTCTACTCATGCTGCTGCCAGCTCCAGGCTGTGTCATTCAGCAACTATATGGTCTCCTCATGCTGCCAACACCTCCACACTGTGTCATTCAGCCACTATATGGTCTCCTCATCCTTCAGCCACATCCAAGCTGTGTCATTCAGCCACTATATGGTCTCATCATGCTGCCAGCACCTCCACACTGTGTCATTTAGCCTTTATATGGTCTCCTCATGCTGCCAACACCTCCACGCCGTGTCATTCAGCCACTATATTGTCTCCTCATGCTTCAGCCAAATCCAAGCTGTGTCATTCAGCCACTATATAATCTCCTCATTGTCAAGCTCTGCGCTTCAGCCGCAATCTCCGGCTGTGAGCGTAGTGTCCTGGGTCCCCGTCTGCCAGCGAGGCTGGGATTCGCACCGCAAGATGCACCCGAATGCGAATCCCACTCTCCCCGCTCCGTTGCCTCTGTGACCAGCCGCACCTTAGACTCCGCTCCCCGATTCGGTCCGTGTCATCAGCTACACAGGTTAGAGGATCCACATCCAGCTCTGTTAAAGCAAGATCCGGCCATGGATCCCACTGGAGTTCCTCTGCTTGATTGTCTGGATCTCGCTTCCATCGTGGAGCTCCAGTCACAGCATTTGGCCCAGCATGCACAGCAGTTGAGCCAGTTATCTACCATGAGGCAGCAGTTGCTAACTGCTCAGCAGCAACCGTCACAACCACAGCCTCCTCCTGCTCCAGTGCTGCCTCCCGCTGCTGCTGTCTCCTCCGGAACAAAACTCGGCTTGTCTCTTCCAGAGAAATATGAGGGGGATCCCATGTCCTGTTGGGGTTTCGTGACTCAGTGCTCCATGCACATTGAACTCATGGCGGAACAGTTCCCTAAGAAATGAGCAAAGGTGGCCTTCGTCATCAGTCTCCTAACTGGAAGGGGTTTGGCCTGGGCAACTCCACTTTGGGATCTTATTGATTCTCTCACAACCAATCTCCAGGCTTTCCTAATGGAATTTCGGGGTGTCTTTGAAAAACCTACCCGAGCCTCCTCCGCTGAGACGACGTTACTGAATTTTTTGCAGAGCAACTCCTCTGTGGGCGAGTATGCCATTCAGTTTCGCACCCTGGCATCTAAGTTATCATGGAACAATGAGGCTCTTTGCGCCACCTTCAAGAAAGGACTATCGAGTCACATCAAGGATGCCTTGGCTGCCCGGAAATTGCCTTCTGCCTTAAATGATCTTATATAGTTGGCATACCCGATATCCGTTTCTCTGAGTGACGTGAGAAACTTCACCAAGATAAGGAGTCTGAAAAACCTTGGCGCTTTCCTCGTCTGGCACCTGTCTTCCTGCAACCACCGCAACCTTCTACGTTGCCGCCCACAGTGGAGGCTATGCAAGTGGATTGGTCTCGCCTGACCCTGCAGGAAAGAACTCGCACACAAGCTGAGAATTTATACCTCTACTGGGCCAGTGCGGATCATTTCCTAAAAGATTGTCCTCTACGTCCACAGTCACAGGGAAACGCTCGCACCTAGAGTTTGCGGGAGAGGCCTCCCTAGGTGTGCATACCACCTCTCCACGCTTGAATTTGACGGTCCAGCTTTTTCTACGCTCCAAAGAGATTGTCTCTGTTCTTGCCTTCTTGGACTCTCGTTCCGCAGGAAATTTTATTGATGCCTCCATAATACATAGGTATCATCTTCCTGCCCGCCTCCACACCTCCTCGGTGCAGAATCTACCCTTTATCGGTCCCTGAAAGTCAGGCTTTGTCTAATAACGTTCAGGAGAATCTTCAGAATGGATTTATCAGGAAGTACTCTTCCCCTATCACAGCAGGGTTCTTCTTCGTAGAAAAGAAAGACAGGTCTCTGCGACCTTGCATTGACTACCGAGGCTTGAATAAAATTATGATAAAGAACCGCTACCCACTTCCTTTAATCTCTGAATTATTTGATCGTCTGCAAGGTGCCAGGATCTTCTCTAAACTAGATCTTCGTGGGGCCTATAATTTGATTCATATACGAAAATGGGACGAGTGGAAGACTCCGTTTAATACTCGTGACGGACATTTCGAGTGTCTGGTGATGCCATTTGGACTCTGTGATGCTCCAGCAGTCTTTCAGGAGTTTGTCAATGACATTTTTCATGACCTCCTATACTCCTGTGTTGTTGTCTATTTGGATGACATTCTCATCTGCTCGCCCAATCTTTACACTCATCGTTCTCACCTCTGCCAAGTTTTACAGCGTCTCCGAGACAATAATCTCTATGCAAAACTTGAAAAGTGTACTTTTGAGAAGACCAGCCTTCCGTTTCTGGGGTATATTGTTACCAGTCAAGGTCTACAAATGGATCCTAACAAGTTGTCCTTTGTACTGGATTGGCCTCGACCTTCTGGCTTGAAAGCGATTCAGCGCTTTCTCGGCTTTGCCAATTATTGGCAATTTATTCCGCACTATTCCACCTTGGTTGCCCCCATCGTCTCTCTTATCAAGAAAACTGCTAATCCGAAGGACTGGACTCCTCAGGCTGAAAAAGTGTTCAAACAGTTAAAATCCACCTTCGCTTGTGCTCCTGTGTTGTCAAGACCAGATCCAGACAAGCCATTTATTTTGGAAGTGGATGCTTCTTTTGTTGGTGCAGGTGCTGTTTTGACACAAAAATCATCCAAAGGAAAACTATAACCTGCGGTTTATTCTCTAAAACTTTCTTTCCTGCAGAAACTTTCTTTCCTCCTCACCTTACCACACTCAATCCAATGGTCAGGTCAAAAGGGGGAATCAGGTCCTGGGGGACTATCTTTGCCATTTTATCTCTGCTTGCCAAGACGACCGGGCCAATTTACTACCCTGGGCCGAATTGTCTTACAACCATAGGGTTTCTGAATCCACTGGGACTTAACCCTTCTTTGTGGTCTATGGGCTTCATTCTCGTCCTCCTCTTCCCTTGTCTTCTTCTTCCTCTGGAGTACCTATGGCTGACGAATTGGTGCGGAATTTCGCCTCCATCTGGCAGAAGACTCGTCACTCCCTTCTTCATGCCACGACCCGTATGAAGCAGACAGGAAAATACGTCCTCCTCCCGAGTTCTCCCCTGGGAACAAGGTCTGGTTGTCCTCCAGATATATCCGCTTTAAGGTACCCTCTTTTAAACTGGGTCCACATTTTTTGTGTCCCTATAAAGTAAAAAAAACTACTTAATCCCATGGCTTATTCCCACCATCTGTCCTCCTCTCCCTGCATCCCGAATTCCTTCCATGTCTCCCTCTTGAAGCCTGTCATCCACAACAGCTTTTCTCAAAAGGACATCTCGCCTTCCTCCATCTCTGGTACCTCTGATGTTTTTGCTGTTAAGGAGATTCTTTATTCTGAGCTGGTCAGAGGAAAACTCTTCTTTCTTGAGGATTGGGAAGGATTTGGTCCTGAGGAGAGGTCTTGGGAACCAAAGGACAATATCTTGGACCAGAATCTTCTAAAAAAGTTTCAGAACCACAAGAGGAGGGGGAGACCAAATGGGGGGAGGGTACTGTCACGCTCTGCACTCCGGCCGCAAGCTCCGGCCGTGAGTGCAGTGTCCTCGTCTGCCGGCGGGGCTGGGACTCGCATTGCGGGACGCACCCACATGTGAATCCCAACCCATCACTCTCCCTGCTCAGCTGCCTCTGTGTCTCAGCTCTTCGCACGCGTCCCTGTCACCTATGGCGTGCGGCGTGTGCCGGAGCTCTGATACACTAAAGGGCCAGTGCGCCCATAATTTGTGTTTGCACCTGACACCACATTATAAGTCCCTGCACCTCCCACACTTCCCTGCCGGATCTTCAGTGCCCCTAGCCTGAGACTAAGTATTCCATATTGCCTGTTTGCTTTACCCATGTATCCAGACCTTCCCGCTACGTTATTGACTCCACACCTTTGCTGCCTGCCTTGACCTTCTGCTACATTTGACTTCCCTACTGCCTTATCCTCTGTTACCTCGCCTTGCCCAGCTGCCTGTGTGGTCGAGCCGTGTCGGTGGTAGTGACTGGGGTGTCGCCTGCTGCAGCAAGCCCATCCTGCCTTGCGGCGGGCTCTGGTGAAGACCGCTCCCTGATACGGTCCGTGTCATCAGCCACACAGGTTAGAGGATCCACATCCAGCTCCATTACACTCATGCTGCCAACACCTCCACGCTGTGTCATTCAGCCACTATATGGTCTCTTCATGCTGCCAACACCTCCATGCTGTGTCATTCAGCCACTATATGGTCTCCTCATGCTGCCAACTCCTCCATGCTGTGTCATTCAGCCACTATATGGTGTCCTCATGCTGCCAACACCACCACGCTTTGTAATTTATCCACTATATGGTCTTCTCATGCTGCCAACACCTCCACGCTTTGTCATTCAGTCACTATATGGTCTCCTCATACTGATGCCACCTCCAGGCTCTGTTATTGTGCCGCTCTGTGGCAGTGATTCTATAAGCGATGCCTGTAATCTGCATGTCATACTGAATAACAGTATTATTTCACTACCCCAGCACACTGCATATGCATGATAGATCAAAGAAAAGTGTTCTACACCCCTATTGAGGCTCTTTGTAGTCCAGAAATAGCTGTTTTTAATATAGATTTGCCGCAAATAAATTCGGATCAAACAAAATGTTTTCGAAAAAATCGGCAAATTGGCCGAATCAAATTTTTCCAAAGTTTGCTCATCTTTAGTCATCACTGCACATCTGTTTATGACAGAAGTAGGGGCTACAACCATGACACAAACATACAACACCTAGTGTCTCCCCGCTATCTGTCCTGTGTCTCCCTGCTGTATTGCTGCACTTTATGTCTGAACTTTGACATGCTGTAATAAAGCAGTTTTGTACAATACCATATGTCCTGGTGAGTGCTCCATCATATACATCTTTCTAGTATACATGAAGAACGTGGGTCAGCACTCACCACAACAGGCCTCTACCAATATGAAGAGCCGGATGCACTGGGAGGCATAGCGGGACAATTTGGAGGGCTCAGAGGTGGGTGGAGGGTTTTTCACAAGAAGCACGTACTGACGAGCGAAATGGCCATCAGTCTCCTACGAGTACTCCACTCCGTCCCGCTATGCCTCCCAGTGGATCCAGCTCTTCATATTGGTAGACGCCTTTTGCGGTGAGTGCTGACCTACATTCTTCATGTACAGTGGTCCCTCAACATATGATGGTAATTGGTTCCGCGAGGACCATTGTATGTTGAAACCATCATATGTTGAGTACATATGTCTATGGAAAACTGGTAATTGGTTCCAGAGCCCCGAGACCATCATATTTTGAGTACATATCTCTATGGAAAACTGGTAATTGGTTCCTGAGTCGTGATCTGAAGTTTTTAGCGGTACCATTTTTGCATTGATCTGACTTTTTGATCACTATAAATTTTTTATGGTATAAAAAGTGATCAAAAATATGCTATTTTGGACTCTGGAATTTTTTTGAATGTACGCCATTGACCATGCGGTTTAATTAATGATATCTTTTTATAGTTCGGACATTTACGCACGTGACGATACCCCATATGTTTATTTTTATTGTGTTTATATATTTTTTATATGTAATTTGGGAAAAGGGGGGCGATTTAAACTTTTACTAAGGAAGGGGTTAATATGTGTGTGCTTTTAAACTTTTTTTTTTTTTTTTTTTACACTTTTAGGAGGAATCATTTGATTCCTCATACAGAGCAATATGGTTGAATAGAACCATATTAATCTGTGTGCTCTGTGCTCTATTGATAAAGCCTGGCTCTGCCAGGCTTAATCATTCAGAGCACAGCAGCCAGCATGGAAGCAGAGGTAAGCCCTCCGGCTACCTACACAGTCGATCGCCCCCGGCAATCGTGCAGCGGGGGGGGGGGGGGGGGGGGGCAATCCACCCCACTGGACCACCAGGGAGCGGTCAAAGCTTCCTTTAGATGCCGCTGTCAACTTTGACAGCGGCGATCTAAAGGGTTAATAGCCAGCCGTGGCTATCGACGCATGTCGGCTATTAACGCCCGTCCCCAGCCACAAGAATCAGCTGGGGGCCGGCCGGTATGGCGCGGGCTCCAGTCAGGGGCCCGCGCCATACCCCGCTAACAGCCATGGTCGTTAGGGTTAAGGAGTTCGGGGGTTAATGTGCATGGGGGTTAATGCACCGGGGAGAGGGCTCACCACTCGGCCCACAGCAGCCAGTCACTACGCGGCAATGTCAGTTGACGATGTAACGTCACATGACATACCCACAAGATTTGAAGCTCCGCTCCTCCGCTATTGAAACAGCCCGGCGAGGTGGCCTGGTGGCAGCTGCAGCAACCAGCGCCACTGGAGAACAGTTTATTTTCATGATGGCCCGACAAAAAGTATCGTATGTCGATACTGCTTTCAAGATACGATGGCCTCTGAGTGGCCATTGTATGTTGAAAATAACGTATGTCGAGGCACTCGTATCTCGAGGGGTTACTGTATACTTCTTTGTTATTGGACATCCTGTCCTTTTGTGGTATAGCACCCTGTGGAAGTCACCAATGTTATATGGACTGAGTAACTCCGCTGGTGTATATGGGCTCGGTGCATCGTTGCAACTTGTTACCATCATCTACTGGTGCCCTCCCCCTTCACTTTCCTACAGTAGGTTAGATATTATATATTCCTCTTTTTACCTGTATATAGTGCTGGGCGGTATACCGAATACCAATAATTTTTTTACCTGCACGACATGAATTTTTCCCATACCGCGATACCGGTTAGACCCCTCCCCCCCTCGAATGAATGAATTATCAGCTGCAGCTACTGTCCCCACATCGGGGAACTAATCATATGTGACCCACGAGCGCTCCTTCTTTACCCCCCAATCATATGTAACCTGCGAGCGCTCCTTCTCTACCACCCAATCATATGTAACCCACGAGCGCTCCTTCTCTAATCCCCAATCATATGTGACCTGCGAGCACTCCTTCTCTACCCCCCAATCATAAGTAACCCGCTCCTTCTCTACCCCCCAACTCACCTTCACCTACGTTCCCCCGTTGCTCCAGTAACAGCCTAACGCTCTTCCTGGGGATGGGAACGTCACAGAGCTGTCAGCCTATCACCGGCCACAGCGATGTCCCGCCTCAGCTGGTGATAGGCTGAGCGCACTGTCATATAAGGAGCTGGCCGGCTTCTTACATGACAGTGCGCTCAGCCTATCACCGGACGAGGCGGGACATCGTTGCGGCCGGTGATAGGCTGACGGCTCTGTGACGTTCCCATCCCCAGAGAGCAGCAAGGGGAATGCAGCAGAGGACAGTGAGGCCGGTACCGGAGCAATGGGGGAGCATAGGAAGAAGGTGAATTAAAGTTTGTTTTTTAATATTTGCAGCCCGGGCACAGGAATACAGAGTACAGTACAGCGCAGCGACTGATAATTCATTGTGGGAGTGGGAGAAGGAGTGCTCGCGGGTCACATATGATTTTGGTGGGGGGATACTGTTAAATACCGTGGAACCGCCAAAACTTGCAAAAATACAGCAATACACATTTTTGGTCTAACCGCCCAGCACTATATATATATATATACATATATATATATATATATATATATATATATATATATATATATATATATATATATATAAATAATGTTTGCCAACTCTATTCTTACTCCAGGAGAGAAAAAAAACTTTTCACAATAATGGCACTTGTGATTATTCTAGCTAATATCCAAGACATGATGTGTTTAATTGGTATTTCACTCTGTTCAGAAATATTTGCATTTCATCATAATATATCCTGATTAACGGATTTAATTGCCCAAATTGCTCATATTCATCATGGAGATGATACCTAGTAATGTGAACAGACGTATTCATTTTATGCATGTATAATATGCATCCATCTTTCATTATATAAAATAATTTATATGGTATCATCTGCGCACTTCATTATTTTTTATTGTGAATTAATTGACAAATTAGCACTCGGAAAAGTTTCGAATCCGAATGTCGTGTCCTCTTTTGTCCTTGAAACAATGGCTTTGCAGACAGCAATACCTAAAGCATTACACTGATGTTGGCCTCAATGTGACCTTTGCGTTTTCAATCAGAAAATCACGTTAGACGGAATACATCCTGATGTGATTTCCAGTTTTACTGCTGAACGCACTGTAGGAATCTCCATCTGTGTCAGCTATCACTTGCTATACTTTTGCATACACAGGAATCTTCATGTTTTGTAATGATCCAAGTCCATTCTCTATCACTCTCCAATGAGCTGAAAAATAAACATTTTAAAAGAGCTGTCATTCAATAGAAAGCTTCCAACATAGCGGCAGAAGAATTCACACATACCATTTAGATGAATTATGGGGTTTGACAGGGAGACGGGACTTAAAGTGTAAGTGTCACTTCAAGTGACTTTTCAGAATAAGCTGCAAAAGAATAGAAAACAAAGAGAGTCTGCACCTTCTAGTTTAATACCTAAAGCAGAGTTAACATATGTACAACATCTACATAAAAAAACAAGACCTATATTTACAAAGGATACAGTTACTGCAAAGTAAAATGTGCATTTCATACAGGTTTGCTGACACAATATGATTTCAATGTACCGTATATACTCGAGTATAAGCAGAGTTTTTCAGCACGATTTTTCGTGCTGAAAACACCCCCCTCGGCTTATACTCGAGTGAACTCTCGACCCGCAGTGGTCTTCAACCTGCGGACCTCCAGAGGTTTCAAAACTACAACTCCCAGCAAGCCCGGGCAGCCATCGGCTGTCCGGGCTTGCTGGGAGTTGTAGTTTTGAAACCTCCGGAGGTCCGCAGGTTGAAGACCACTGCGGCCTTCGACATCATCCAGCCCCCTCTCACCCCCCTTATTTCTGTACAGTACTCACCTCCGCTCGGCGCTGGTCCGGTGCTGCAGGACTGTCCGGAGAGGAGGTGGTCCGGTGGGATAGTGGTTCCGGGCTGCTATCTTCACCGGGGAGGCCTCTTCTAAGCGCTTCGGGCCCGGCCCCAGAATAGTCACGTTGCCTTGACAACGACGCAGAGGTATGTTCATTGCCAACGTACTTCTGCGTCATTGTCAAGGCAACGCCTCTATTCCGGGCCGGAAGCGCGGAGAAGAGGCGCCCCCAGTGAAGATAGCAGCCCGGAACCACTATCCCACCGGACGACCTACTCACCGGACAGCCCTGCAGCACCGGACCAGCGCCGAGCGGAGGTGAGTACTGTACAGAACTAAAGGGGGGTGAGAGGGGGCTGGATGATGTCGAAGGCCGCAGTGGTCTTCAACCTGCGGACCTCCGGAGGTTTCAAAACTACAACTCCCAGCAAGCCCGGACAGCCTATGGCTGCCCGGGCTTGCTGGGAGTTGTAGTTTTGAAACCTCTGGAGGTCCGCAGGTTG
The DNA here is from genome assembly GCF_029499605.1 of Hyla sarda. Lineage (NCBI taxonomy): Eukaryota > Metazoa > Chordata > Amphibia > Anura > Hylidae > Hyla > Hyla sarda. Next base: position 339,825,085 of record NC_079191.1, read on the forward strand.
AAGACCACTGAGGGCGGATGATGAGAAGAGGATGATGAAGGGGGGGGTGGGATGATGACGGGGGGTGGGGATGATGACAAGGGGATGATGAAGGGGGGGTGTGGGATGATTACAAGGGGATGATGAAGGGGGGTGGGGATGATGACAAGGGGATGATAAAGGGGGGTGGGGATGATGACAAGGGGATGATAAAGGGGGGTGGGGATGATGACAAGGGGATGATGAAGGGGGGATGTGTGGGATGATGACAAGGGGATGATTACAGGTGATGATGATGAGGGTCTGGATGATGACAGGCGGTGATGATGATGAGGATGTTAATGACGGGGGTCTGGATGATGACAGGGGGGGATGATGTATTTCCCACCCTAGGCTTATACTCGAGTCAATAACTTTTCCTGGGATTTTGGGTTGAAATTAGGGGTCTCGGCTTATACTCGGGTCGGCTTATACTCAAGTATATACGGTATATATGTTAGTAAAATAAAGAAAAATAAAGAATTGGGTAGCTCTAAAACCAAAATAATGACTTATGGGTGCCAGGTGAGTACTAACGTGGAGGTTGTGTATTCCGTACAACCTAAACAATATTATAGGTAGGTATATACACAATCATGTGTATGTAGAATATGTGTTCCTCAAGGCTGGACTTGATTATAGTATATTTTATAAAAGCTCGTATATAAAAAATGAATATTTAAAGAAATGTGTGTATATATATATATATATATATATATATATATATATATATATATATATCTAGGAAGGATGCCGCAGCACACGGAAGATTCAAAAGTGTAAACAGTGGTTTATTCCATGATAATACAAATTAGCAACGTTTCTGCTGCCAATGCAGCCTTTGTCAAGCTTGACAAAGGCTGCATTGGCAGCAGAAACGTTGCTAATTTGTATTATCATGGAATAAACCACTGTTTACACTTTTGAATCTTCCGTGTGCTGCGGCATCCTTCCTAGATGTCTGAATTGCCTTGACCGGGGCTCCACTCGCTGCTTGCACCGCTATCACATCATTGTGGGACGTGCTGCTCTAATTTTCCCGTGCTATATATATATATACAATATGTGTATGTGAAAATGTAAAAATAATATTAATAATAATAATAATACAATAGGATTCAGTCTGTATATATTGATTAGTTTTTATTTATAAAAATATATATAATATAAAAATATTGGTTATTAGCTTGCTGCACCCTCTGCAGGGCCCTTGCTCGGGGCAGTAGAGGCTATTTATTATAAAATAATGTAAAATATTGAGATAACAATTGAAAGAATAAGCCAAAACTACCAACTGGTACTGGTATCTTCTTAGTACAATAGTGTATCGATAGACAGTTAGTATACTAGAGTTCCTTTTGGTATAATGCAACAAAGTATAAAGTTAGTATAAAGCAACAAGGTTCCTTAGACACTCGTTGGGGATACAGTGGTAGTTTCTGTATCTTTGTATGAGAAACATTTTCCAAAATGGTAAAAAAAAGTCTTGTATATTGTTGGTTCACAGCACTACTCACCGCCCTGTTCGATAGCTTGTAGACGGAGCTGGCACGGAAGCACCGGCCTTGGGGAAAAAAGCCCGTCTCGGGGGACCTGCACGTTGCGCTCCGCTGTTCCCGATACTCTGGCTGGCATGGCTGGCGTCCTGCCTATAGTTGGTGAACGTCAGAGATCTGGAGAGATGTGTAGGAGATGGAGGTGGATAGGAACTTGCGGGAATGGCTGCCGGCTTGCTCCTGTATTAGCAAACATGCAGCAGTGGGTCTCAGTTAGCGAACCTCCAGCTGTTGCAAATGGTATATTTTTTCTGTTGATGTATGGCCTTAATGATCCAATAATATTCAGGTTAACCAACTCCTACACATCTCTCCAGATCCCTGACGTTCACCAACTATAGGCAGGACGCCAGCCATGCCAGTCAGAGTATCGGGAATAGCGGAGCGCAACGTGCAGGTCCCCCAGCTCCGTCTACAAGCTATCGGGACCTGACAGGAACAGGGCGGTGAGTGGTGCTGTGCAGCAACAATATACAAGATTTTTTTTTATCATTTTGGAAAACGTTTCTCATACATGCATAAAAGATACAGAAACTACCACTGTATTCCCAACGAGTGTCTAAGGAACCTTGTTGCTTTATACTAACTTTATACTTTGTTGCATTATATCAAAAGGAACTTTAGAATACTAACTGTCTATCGATACACTATTGTACTAAGAAGATACCAGTACCAGTTGGTAGTTTTGGCTTATTCTTTCAATTGTTATCTTAATATTTTACATAATTTTATAATAAATAGCCTATACTGCCCCGAGCAAGGGCCCTGCAGAGGGTGCAGCAAGCTAATAACCAATATTTTTATATTATATACATTTTTATAAATAAAAACTAATCAATATATACAGACCGAATCCTATTGTATTATTATTATTATTTTTACATTTTCACATATACATATTGTATGTATATATATATATATATATATATATATATATATATATATATATACATTTCTTTAAGTATTCATTTTTTATATACAAGCTTTTATAAAATATACTATAATCAAGTCCAGCCTTGAGGAATACGTATATACGTATTCTATATACACATGATTGTGTATATACCTACCTATATTATATATGTTAGTGCTAACAGAGTCTTAGGGTAAGATCACACATTTGTACTGGGTATTTTGCTGTGTATTTGCTGCAGCATATTTTTTTACTCATTTAAGTCAATGGGTAGGAAAATTTACAACAGCAAATATTCAGCAAAATACGGCACATGTGATCCTACCCTTAGTGTAGATTGACATGTCCCATAGCACGGGGGATTGCCACTATTGCAGATTTTCTACAGACTTACTGAGGTCGATGGGTAGCAGAATCCACAGTGGATTTCTCTCAGTGTCAAGTCTGCAGCAGATGCAGGACATATGAATGTACTCTAAAAGAATATATGCAGCCATGTGTGTACAAGAAGAATCACAATATATCTGGCTATTATACAGTTTGCATCCTGCATTTAACAGTGTATTTCCCTTTTACCTCCAGGCTCCATCTTTAAAGTGCTCCTGTCCCTTAAAAAAATGTAATGTAAATGAGGTCTGGGTATTTAGATCCCCACTGATTGCCAGAATGAGGAAGGACTGAAAAAAGACTTGGCTAAGTCCTTCTTTCTTAGTCTTGCACAGACTCTACAGAAAATCTATGGAGCCCATGTTTTGCAGCAACAAGCGAGATGTGGCAAAAAGCACTTTATCAGGTGTTTTCCAGCTTTGTTTTGGCTATTGGTGAATGTGTGAACATTGAGGCACTGGCTAATCAAAACTTGGGAATTGCCTGTTTGACATACTAAAAGTTTTTAAAGTGACAGGGACTCGGAACTCAGCTGCAGAATGGGTAGATAATACACGTGTCCACCTGTAGTGCCCATGGGGAGGATAGTTGGTCATTTTTACCTTTAAATGGGCACTATGAGATCCAAAAACTTTTTAGATCTTGTTACTGATGAAAATGAAATACCTTTTGTAGTGATTATTTAAACATTTTTATATATGTAAGAAAACTGCCCCTGAAAATCCCACCACTAGGGGTCCCCATACCTACTAGGACACTAACATGTCCTGCAGCAGCATCAGGGTTGTCTATGAGTCATGGGCAACAAATGACTCATGGACAAGGCTGCATGAGCAGACACACTAATCACATCCCACCACCCCAACGGAGGGACACGCCCCCTCCCACCACACACCAATCACCTCCCACCACTCCAAGAGAGGGACACGCCCCCTCCCACCACACACCAATCACCTCACACCACTCCAAGGGAGGGACATGCCCCCTCCGAGCACACACCAATCACCTCCCAAGACCACACGCCCCCTTCCTCTGAGAGGATTTCCAACACTGTGATTTAATGAAAAGAAGTATTTTATAATAAATATAGGTGGCAGAGGCAAACAAAGTTGATGTAAAAAAGGAAAGAAATAAGCTCATCTAGTGCTTTCATGAATTTTCTCCAGCAGGGATGCAGTTTCCACTTGAACTCTCACATGCAGTGATCAAAAACAACGATCCAAGAAAAAAAAGATAATTATAATCCATAACCTTTATTCCAAAATCGTTAAAGGGGTATTCTGACTTTATACATCTTATCCCCTGTCCAAAGGATAGGGGATAAGATGTATAATCACAGGGGTCCCGCCGCAGGGACCCCCGTGATCTCAGTGCAGCACCCGGCATTCTGTGCCGGGCGCTGCCTCCAGACGTGACGTCATGGCGACGCCACGGGCGGGACCCCTACAATCATACATCTTATCCCCTATCCTTTGGATAAGGGATAAGATGTATAAAGCCGGAATACTCCTTTAAAATTCCAAAACAGCATAGAAAATGTAAACATACAAACTAATCTGACCTACATGTTTCAAGTGTGTCCGCACTTTTAGTCATGGCTGCCATGGACGCACTTGAATCATGTAGGTCGGATTAGTTTGTATGTTTACATTTTCTTTGCTGTTTTGGACTTTTTAACAATTTTACAATAAAGGTGATAGATTGTAATGATTTTTTTCTCTGGATCATTGTTTTGGATTACTGCATACAAAGTTGTTGTACATGGTCAGGAACATTAAATTTTTTTTGTGTGGGGTCTGACTGGTAGACTTTAACAAGGCTTTTATTGCAGATATACTGACCTGACTAAAAGCCTCTAGTGTGCTTCTACCACTTTTGGATAGTTTTTTATTAGTGATGTAAGACACAGGAAAAAATGGAGTTGTAGTTATAGATGCAGTCCAATTAGGTTCAGCTCTACTGTACATGACCTGCACAGATTAGCTAACTGTGGTGCAGATACTTTAGATTTTACTCATGGTTTTTCAGCATGATACCCTATGTGCATGGCATATGCTGAAGAACTTTTTGTGACATGCTTAGCCATGCAGCACCAATTCCGTCTGGAAGCTCACTAAGTTGTTACTGTTTGCAAAATGGTCTCTAGTCAGCTTTTCTCCATTCTGACTAGTAGACTCTCCTTCTTGGAGCTAGAAACAGAAGTCTTGATAAAAGATGCCCTTACAACATGGACTAGAGAGGACATTAGGTAACAACCTGCTAGAACTGCCGAGTGCCATGATCACTGTGCTCAAGACCCAATTCAGGTTAGAAGATTCTAGCAGCTGGAATAATACTTGAATCTTTGATGCACACAAGTCTTAGTTATCTTGTTTGTGGCAGACTTCTACTGGAACAGGTTACTGACTGGGACTATTGTTACTGATAGGACCTAGCAGAGAGAAGACAGGCTTGTCTGTGCTCCAGGCTAAGCTAGACCAGACTTTGGTCTACCAGCAGGAGTTGAACTGGCTAGAGCCTTACTCAACAGTTTTTTTGTATTCAGTCCTTTGGGGAGAGGGAGTTGGACTTGGAAACTCCTCCCACAGCCTTTCTAGAAGTTTCTATATAGAAACACACTGAGAAGAGAGAGTCATGTTATCAATAATTCACTCATCCTGTACAAAGTAATCCACCATTGGTAGCAGTAAAAGTGCAAATGCTACTTATAACCCCTTCCCTCCCCTGGACATATGGGTACATCCTGGGAAGGGGGAGCAGCTACCGAGTGGGATTTTGACATTACCCCACTCCATACTGCACGGCTCCTGGCTGGAATCAACAGCCAGGGGCTGCAACTAATAGCCTGCAGCAGAGATTGCCACTGCAAGGCTATTAACCCTTTAGATCCCATCGAGCCAGTCCAGATGACCTTACATGTTAGATGGAGGGTCCCTTCCTTCTACTGTGCCATCCATTCTTCATTCTGTGGCTCCAGCCTGCTTAGGCAGGCTAGAGCAACAAAGTGCAGATAACACTGATCAATGCTGTGTAATAGCACAGCATTGATCAGTGTTAGGAATCAAAAGATTCAATGTTATAATCCCCTATGGGGACTAAAAAACATTAACAAAGAGTATTAAATGTGTCCCCCTCCCCTTAATATAAGTTTGAATCACCCCCCCCCCCCCCTTGTCCCATTTTATGAATAAAATATTTTTAAAAAATCAAAAATAAGCATATGGGATATCACTGTATGCGTAAATATTTGAATTATTAAAATATAATCTTAATTGAACTGCATGGTCAATGGCGTAAATGGAAAAAAATACCAAAGTCCAGAATTGTGCATTTTGGTCACTTAATATAGCAGAAAAAAAGTGATCAAAAAGTCCCTTAAAAATAAGTGGGAGCACAGTGTCTCACTGAAAAGGCTACACAACTTCTTCCAGGGCATACAGTAACTGATGAGTACTGGAAGGCTTAAGATTTTTAAATTGAATTAATTTACAAATCTGTATGACTTTCTGTCACCAGTTGATTTGAAAATAATTAATAGATTTTCTTCTTCGCAGTACCACTTTAATGCTTTCCCAGCAAATCTTCACACTTTTCACATACATCCTGTAACCTGTCAGTGACCCAAGTACTGTTCTACAGCAAAAGACAACCTCCGTTAAACTGGGTATTGTTGCTAGCTTAAGAGGACACTGTTGCTAAAATTGGAAGCATCATAGCTAGCAATACCAGGGATATTTTTGGGCAATACGGGGACGTTGTGTATAGGAATGGGTAGTGGACCATGCTGACTTTTCGGTGGTAGACATAGACCTTTATGAACCTGTTAATGAACTCTAGTTTTCAGTGATGTCCAATAAAACAAATAATAGAAAAATTACATAATATTAAATATAGTGGATTCTCCATGTGATACATATCTGAAACCAGTAAAAAAAAAAAATATTATATAATTTTTAAGGGAAGACTTTAGCCATCTGTAATTTTAAGAAAGGTTACATATAATTTTATTGTTGTTATATTTTTATGGTTCAGGATTACAAGTAGTAATGTTAGTTCACTTGGCATGATACATTTTAGAAGTCCATCAACCATGATGAAAAATGAAACATATTGATATAATTGACACTTACATGCTGGATATTGGCAACATAGACAATTCTAATAATTCTGTGACAATGGAGCATGATAAACATTACATTAATATTAGTTTTTATGGCAGCACAATTGCCATTATTTAGATAACAGTTGCAAAGCGTTATGGAAGAATGCTCAATAAAACATTTTGTCAGAATGATTGATCACATCCTTAGAGCTTCAATGGCCTCAATTAAAAGGCAATATAACACAAAAAGAAAATACTGTATCTTTTATGGATACACAGAATAATACATGATTTAAAGGAATACAAATATGTCATTTCTCACATTCTGTGTTTAACTACTGAAGGAACAATGACAGCATCCCAGAATAATAAAGTTTATGTTTTAATGCAACCTGCAATGATTAACTGGCTTACTAGTCCCAGTGGCCAGTGTCCTACTCCCCAATACTGCTGTTTTGCTTCTTCTTATAATCTGCCATGTGGGTAACATACTCACACTGACTCCCAGATTATGAAAAGGAACCCTAGTTTCAGCATATGGGCAGGTTCCAAATGCTTTTTAAGGACCCTTCCCACATCAGTCAGTAGACAAACCTTTACAACCAAATGTCACCTGCCTCAACCTCTGCACCATCTGACAATGATTCCTGTCTTGGTACTGTGACTAGGTGATTTGTTTAACAACATGCCAGATGGTGACATGGGGATTCCCTGAAAATAGATAAAGATGTCCCTGTGGTGGATAATCCCTTCCTGGTCCTTGACATACATTTAGGGCGTGGGTTGGGGGAGGGAGTATGGCACACTCATGCCATACTCAGCGGGTGTTGGCTACTATCTGTAGCTGACACTTGCCTGTGATCGAGATCACTCATGGTGTCTAGCAGTCCAATCATTTCCCATTGGGACTGCTCTGTATAGCTGCCCCCTCCTGGGATAGCTGACTACCACGTGCTGTCCCAGGATATCTGACTGCCCCTCCCCTCCCTTAAGAGAGAGTGCTCCATAGCGTAAAACCACCCGGGTGGATATGGCAAAGAGAGTGATTATACAAGCCTCTTACCCCAGGTGTAGGAGTGGGTAGCTTCAATAGAGACTAGTGTTGAGCGGCATAGGCCATATTCGAATTCGCGAATATTCGCGAATATATGGACGAATATTCGTCATATTCGCGAATATTCGCATATTCGTAATATTCTCGTTTTATTTTCGCATATGTGAATATTCGCGCATGCGAAAATTAACATATGCGAAAATTTGCATATGTGAACATTTGCATATGCAAATTTTCGCATATGCGAAGATTCGCACACCGGTCTCACACAGTAGTATTAGAGCCTTCTTTACACCACACAAGCTGGAAGCAGAGAGGAATGATCACTGTGATGTGTACTGTGAAAAAAAAAAAAAAAAACGAATATTCGTAATTACGAATATATAGCGCTATATTCGCGAATATTCGCGAATTCGCGAATATGCGATATTCGCGAATAAAATTCAAATTGCGAATATTCGCGAGCAACACTAATAGAGACACCGGCTCAACGTGGCGCTGGACACAGACCAGGCAGGTGGATGATAGACAAGGTGTTTATTTACCCAGAATGCAACACGTTTCGCTGTCTAAGCAGCTTCATCAGGCATAGGTAAGAACCAACAAGTGGTGCATTTTATCACGCCACTAATTAGTCACAGCAGGGAACCAAATCGCTGCAGACCAATCAGTGCCGGAGAAAATACATGGTACAGAAACTAAACATAAAAGTTGCACACAAATGTATATCGTATGCATTCGAACCACAAGAGTCCTGCCAAAATTAAAAACTAATATGTAGATAATTATAACATACATACATATATATATATATATATATATATATATATATATATATACATTAAAAAAGTCTATATAAAAAATCTGTTAAAAATAAACTCAAAAGTACAAACATTAATACGGAAAATAATAATAGACCATACAATATCTGAGGAATACCAGGAGACAAAAATACAAACAGAGGAAAAAGAGAACAGATCGAATCAATGAGCGTTCTCTGTGGTCTCATTCAGACCATGCGGTATCAAAGTTGAGAGAGTTAAGAGAGTGTATATCCAATACGATTCTCTATTAATTAAATATTGAAATCGGTTATGTTTCTCCACGGGAATAGACTCGAGAATTACTAAATGTAACGAGGAAATGTCGCCACTATGGACCCTCGAAAAATGCCTTGACAAACTGTGTAGTGTGAATTGGTTCTTAATATTAGAACGATGTTTAGGCCCTCCACCTAGCACAGTCCCTGACATATTCTCCATATATTTTTTATTTTCACAGATATATAGATGATTTATTTTTTTTATGGACTGGCACTGAATTACAAGCTCATGAATTTGTGACTATGTTAAACTGAAACAAATGGGGGTTACAATTCACGTTAAGTTTTGCTTCCAATAGTATTAGTTTTTTGGATTTAGACATCTCGAATCTAGGTGGTCTAATTTGCACCAAAACACATTTCAATTCCGTTGATGTAAACAGTTTTTTTAATTACAACAGTGCCCATTACCCAAGTTGGCTTAAGGGAGTCCCCTTCGGACAATACCTAAAGGTCCGAAAAAATTGTACCACAGATGCGGATTTTTCTACACAAGCAACAATACTTAAAAAACGATTATTATCTAAAGGTTATCCAGCTTCCTTATTAACACATGCATACCATCAAGTAAAAGATAAAAAACAAATTAATTTAGTTACTAGAAAAAAAGACTCCAATGATATAAAGGATATTAACACAGAAAAAACAAAAACAATAACCATTTCAAATATAATTTCATTACTAGCTATAATCGTGCAGCTTCACAGATACATAGTGTTCTTAAATGTAATTGGCATATTATTCTAAATGACCCCATTCTCAAGGATGTAGTCCCCACACAACCAGGTATTACCTATAGAAGATCTAAAAATTTACAAAATATGTTGGCACCTAATAGATTAAAAAATACATTACCTGGCAACTCCTCCCCAATTATCTCAAATCCTGGATGTACACCTTGCGGCAAAAATAGGTGTTTATGCTGTGATATGATGGAACCTTTACAAATAAGTTTAAGTCCACATATACTAAAAAATCATTTAATATCTGTCAAGCTTTAAACCGTAAAACTCAGTATGCAGTTTATCTGCTTTCTTGCAGTTGTAAGTTGCAATACGTTGGACGTACCATTCAGACCATGCGGTGGTAAATGTCTAAACATCGTTCTTATATTAAGAACCAATTCACATTACACAGTTTGTCAAGGCATTTTTCGAGGGTCCATAGTGGCGATATTTCTTTGTTACTCTGGCTCCGTGATAGAGATGTCTTTGCGCCGGTGTACCCCTTTAAAGCTACCCTGTGCCTTCTTGTCCTAACAGCTATCTTACGATGTCAGCAGTTTGCAGCTTTCAGATTCCCTTTAAAAAAGTAGATAATAATTTTTCTGGGTATAGGCCCTTTTATAGGACAGCAAGGATCTGCTGTTAATGTCTTGGTGCCAGAAGCCTCCGGACACTATGTGGAGTCCATGTCTCCACTGGTCTTAGCTGGTTTAATGTTTTGGCTGAAAAAAGCTTACACATTATATTGTCATGTGTTTTTACAATATTTCTGAATAAAGGGGTACTTCGCTGTAAAACATTTTTTTTTCTAACCAACTGGTGCCAGAAAGTTAAACATATTTGCAAATTACTTGTATATAAAAATCTTAATCCTTCCAGTACTTATCAATTGCTGTATGCTCCAGAGAAAGATAGTTCTTTTCTGTCTGACCACAGTGCTCTCTGCTGACACCTCTGTCCATGTCAGGAACTGTCCAGAGCAGGAGAGGTTTGCTATGTGATTTGTTTCTTTTCTGGATAGTTACTGACATGGACAGAGGTGTCAGCAGGGAGCACTGTGGTCAGACAAAAAAAATTTCAAAAAGAAAAGAACTTCCTCTGTAGTATGATGCAGCGGATAAGTACAGGTAGGATTAAGATGTTTAAACAGAAGTCATTTACAAATCTGTTTAACTTTCTGGCATCAGTTGATTAAATCCCCCCCCCCCCCCCACTGGAGTACCCCTTTAATGAACATGAAGCATTAATGTGTTAATGAATTGTGTTGGACATTCAGGTAACATATAATTAGAATAAAAATAAGACATAATAAGGTATATCAGCAGCAGCTAGATTGCATTTTAATAGTTTCCAGCTAACTACTGTGTTTCTCTACAGTGCACAATATAAGCCAAATATGACAAAATGTCATTGAAAAGAGACAAATGTACCAGATCCTAAATTGACCGTAAATCTTATTATTAAAGGCAATTTGCCAAGTAGGGAAAAAGTGGTGGATAATGAAGAACAAACTTTATGTATCTGATTTAGCTTATTATATAAAATGTTTCTATTTTGTATATCAAGACAAACCTATATGGGGCCGACCCAGTAAAAAAGCATTATGATTAGGCATATATGCACTGTGGGTAAGGCTTAGGACATAATGAGTGGCAGGAGAAGAAATAAAGGAGATTTAACACCATGAATCACCAAAAAGTACTGCAAGTTTGGCCATATGGTATTTAAAAGCTAACAATGGGATGCTTTTTCGTCTTCTTCCTCTATTGTATGCAAAACTCTCATTGGGAGAATTTACGATGCAAAAGATTAGTAAGAAATTCTTTTCTGGCTGGAATTTGGAGAAGTTGAGGTATAGAGGTGCCAAACTACTATATGAGGTTGCAGAGGGGGCAAATTACTATATGGGGGCACAAAGTAGGCAATACATATAGAGGAGGAGGGTGCTGAAGTGTCTTAATGCTTGTCTGACAAATTCTGTGGAGACGGGTTGCTGGGAGAAGTCTTCATAATGGCTTGTGCTAGATGGAGAAAACAAGGAAAAGTGAACGACTAATAAGAGAAGACATCACTGAATGTAACTGCACAGAAATCACTTACATGGTCTAAAAAGCCAAAGTAGAGATGGTATATACCTTTATATAGGCACAGTTTATGGGGAACATTGATCTTTGCTCAGCAAATTTCATTCAGTAGCAGTGTGGTGGTGTTAGTCATTATGTAGTAAAATCCATGTCATGGGGGGGAGGGCATTACTTTTCCCTTGTTAACTGGTACTATTGGTCTGGGTATGCTAGATTTTGTCAGTACTAGTGGGGTGGTAATATGTAATATTGGCAATAATATTGACTTTTTATATACTGGTGTTATGTGGTAATTGTATGGACTATTTGAGGTATACGCTATTATGCATGGGATATATATATATATATATATATATATATATATATATATCCCATGCATGATAATAGCGTATACCTCAAATAGTCCATACAGTTACCACACAACACCAGTACTATATATATATATATATATATATATATATATAGAGAGAGAGAGAGAGAGAGAGAGAGAGAGAGAGAGAGAGAGAGAGAGAGAGAGGTCCTCTCTGACAGGACACTTGAAGTGGGACAGGCCAGAAGTTCAAGCGCAAATTGGAATAGCTCAGGCCACAGGTCAAGCCGGCACACCCAGTAGTCAAGGGGTTCATCGCTCCTCAGAGTGTCGATATCTGCGGTTAAGGCCAGGTAGTCTGCTACCTGTCGGTCAAGTCGTTCTCTGATGGTGGACCCCGAAGGGCTGTGGCGATGCGTAGAACTTAAAAAGCTCCGCATGTCCTCCATCAACAGCATGTCTGTAAAGCATCCTGTCCTTGCCGGCGTGTTCGTGGGAGGAGGATTACTTTCACCTCTTCCTCTGTTAGATCCCTGTTGTGCTGGCTGACTTATTCTTTGTCTGTATTGCACATACGGGGGAGTGGCTACCTCCATGTTGGCCTTGCACCCCACCCACCTCTATCAGGTGTGTATATAAGGTGTCTTGGATGTTCCAGACCCTGCCATGCTTACTGAATTGTTCACACAGAGGCATATTCACAGTGTAGGGTCCGTCCCAATAAGGCCACCTTATGGCGGTGGGACGGTCCAAGCTATTTGACCGCCGCCGGAGACAAATTTGCGAGCTAAGCGCCTCACTATTTCATAGTTTCACATTTGCATCTATTACACCATAGCTGTATAGCTCTCCATGTTTTAACTGCATATTCATGTTTCACCTATATCCTTGTGCTGGCAGTGTGCTGCATTCTTCTGTTGCTGTATATATATATATATATATATATATATATATAGAGAGAGAGAGAGAGAGAGAGAGAGAGAGAGAGAGAGAGAGAGAGAGAGAGAGAGAGAGAGAGAGAGAGAGAGAGAGAGAGAGAGAGAGAGCACAAAGGCAGCAGACTCCAATGTATAAAGAAAGCTGTAGTCTTTTATTGGTTAACAGCAGTGCAACGTTTCGGCTATAGGTTAGCCTTTGTCAAGCATTGACAAAGGCTAACCTATAGCTGAAATGTTGCACTGCTGGTAACTAGTGATGTCGCGAATATAAAATTTTCGGTTCCCGAACCGCGAACGCGAACTTCCGCAAAAGTTTGCGAACCGACGAACCGGGCGAACCACCATGGACTTCAATGGGCAGGCGAATTTTAAAACCCACAAGGACTCTCTCTGGCCACAATAGTGATTTAAAAGTTGTTTCAAGGGGACTAACACCTGGACTGTGGTGTGCCGTAGTGGGATCCATCGCAAAACTCCCATGGAAAATTACATAGTTGATGCAGAGTCTGGTTTTAACCCATAAAGGGCATAAATCACCTAACATTCCTAAATGGTTTGGAATAACATGCTTTAGCCCCCTTTAGGAAGCACATAGATTCCCCCATATTAGGCAACACATAGTTAGAGCCCCCCTTTAGGCAGCACATAGTTAGAGCCTCCCTTTAGGCAGCACAAGTTAGATACCCCCTTTAGGCAGCACATAGATTCCCCCATGTTAGGCAGCACATAATTAGAGCTCCCCTTTAGGCAGCACATAAGATTCCCCCATATTAGGCAGCACATAGTTAGAGCCCCCCTTGAGGCAGCACATAGCGTGCGTACATCTAATATCCACGGTTGCTAAAATGGACAGAGATGTCAGCAGAGAGTACCAGAAAAATTAGGCATGTACACATGGATGAAAAATTGGGTATTGTCGCAGCCGCAGCTGTAGCAGCAGCCAGAAAAATTGCAGCACCATAACAAGTGCAGCAGCAGAGGCCAGAAAAATTAGCCATGTACACATGGATGAAAATTTGGTATTGTCGCAGCCGCTGCTGTAGCAGGGGGGAAAAAATTTCTGTTGGTTTCGCCATGCAGAAAGTGCCCTAAAACATTGCGGCTTGAACCCTAGTTGGTGGCGGATAAGTCACGCAAGTCATCCGGCATTCAGAGTTCAAATACAGCAGCGTGTGGACCATTTTTAGCCCAAGGCAGCTCATCTGATCAGGCCTTGTTCAGTCAAATGTATCGCCCAGTGTCAGTCCCTTCGAGATCCCTCCCTCATTCATCTTAATAAAGGTGAGGTAATCCAGACTTTTTTGACCAAGGCGACTCCTCTTCTCAGTGACAATACCTCCTGCTGCACTGAAGGTCGTTTCTGACAGGACACTTGAAGCGGGACAGGCCAGAAGTTCAAGCGCAAATTGGGATAGCTCAGGCCACAGGTCAAGCCGGCACACCCAGTAGTCAAGGGGTTCATCGCTCCTCAGAGTGTCAATATCTGCGGTTAAGGACAGGTAGTCTGCTACCTGTCGGTCAAGTCGTTCTCTGATGGTGGCCCCCGAAGGGCTGTGACGATGCGTAGGACTTAAAAAGCTCTGCATGTCCTCCATCAACAGCATGTCTGTAAAGCATACTGTCCTTGCCGGCGTGTTCGTGGGAGGAGGAGGATTATTTTCACCTCTTCCTCTGTTAGATCCCTGTTGTGCTGTGACATGACCCTTATACGCTGTGTACAGCATACTTCTTAATTTATTTTGGACCTGCTGAATCCTTTCCGCCTTGCTGTAATGCGGTAACATGTCAGGCACTTTATGTTTATACCAGGGGTCTAGTAGCGTGGACACCCAGTACAGGTCATTCTCCTTCATCCTTTTTATACGAGGGTCCCTCAACAGGCACGACAGCATGAAAGACCCCATTCGCACAAGGACAGATGCCGAGCTACTCATGTCCCCTTCCTCGTCCTCACTGATGTCAGGGAAGGTATAATCTTCTTCCCCCCAGCCACGTACAACACCACGGGAACCAGATAGGTGACAAGGAGCACCCTGGGATGCCTGCTGTGGTTGGTCTTCCTTCAAAGCCACATTCCTCCTCTGACTCCTCTTTCTCACAATCCTCTTCCAGCGTTGCCGCAGGTCCAGCAAGCGATGCTGATAAGGCTGTTTCTGGTGGTGATGGTGTCCACAACTTTTCCTCTTCACGTTCATCTACTGCCTGATCCAGCACTCTTCGTAGGGCACGCTCCAGGAAGAAAACAAACGGTATGATGTCGCTGATAGTGCCTTCGGTGCGACTGACCAGGTTTGTCACCTCCTCAAAAGGACGCATGAGCCTACAGGCATTGCGCATGAGCCTCCAGTAACGTGGAAAAAAAATTCCCAGCTCCGCAGATGATGTCCTAGCACCCCGGTCATACAAATATTCGTTGATGGCTTTTTCTTGTTGGAGCAGGTGGTCGAACATTAGGAGTGTCGAATTCCAACGTGTCGGGCTGTCGCAAATCAAGCTCCTCACTGGCATGTTGTTTTGCCGCTGGATATCTGACAAGTGCCCCAAGGCCGTGTAGGGATGCCAGAAATGGCCACACACCTTCCTGGACTGCTTCAGGACATCCTGTAAGCCTGGGTACTTGAGCACAAAGCATTGTACAATCAGATTACACACATGTGCCATGCACGGCACATGTGTCAACTTGCCCAACCTCAATGCCGCCAACAAATTTGTTCCATTGTCACAAACCACCTTGCCGATCTCCAGTTGGTGCGGAGTCAGCCACTGGTCCACCTGTGCGTTCAGGGCCGACAGGAGCGCTGGTGCGGTGTGACTCTCCGCTTTGAGGCAAGTCAACCCCAAGATGGCGTGACACTCCGGGATGTGGAATAGCACCTGGGGAGCTGGGAGGGTGATGTGGAGAAAGACGCAGCAGTGGAAGAGGACTCGGCAGAGAATCTTATGGAAGAGGATGGAGTAGGAGGAGTAGAGGAGGTGGCAGCAGGCCTGCCTGCAAGTCGTGGCGGTGTCACCAACTCCTCTGCAGAGCCACGCATTCCATGCTTGGCAGCCGTCACCAGGTTTACCCAATGTGCAGTGTAGGTGATATACCTGCCCTGACCATGCATTGCAGACCAGGTATCAGTGGTCAGATGGACCCTTGCCCCTACACTTTGTGCCAGAAATGCCATAATTTCCTTTTGCACAATGGAGTAAAGGTTAGGGATTGCCTTTTGTGCAAAAAAATTTCGGCCGGGTACCTTCCACTGCGGTGTCCCAATGACTACAAATTTTTTAAAGGCCTCAGACTCCACCAGCTTGTATGGTAAAAGCTGGCGGGCTAGCAGTTCTGACAAGCCAGCTGTCAGACGCTGGGATAGGGGGTGACTTTGAGACATTGGCTTCTTGTGCTCAAACATCTCCTTGACAGACACCTGGCTGTGGGCAGATGAGCAGGAACTGCTCAAGACGAGAGACGGAGAGGCGGATGGTTGAGAGGGGGCAAGAAGGGCAGCAGTGGTTGACCTGGCTGAAGATGCTGGACCAGGAGGAGGATGCGGCTTTGACTTTGTGTGCTGCTTGTACTGACGTGTTGATCCCATACTCGTTTGTGATGTGACATCATGTGCCTTCGCAAAGAACTTGTGCCTAAGTGGGTGTTGGACTTCCCACGACTCAGTTTCTTCTGGCACAGGTTGCAAATGGCCTCGCTGTTGTCAGAGGCAGACACACAAAAAAAAGCCACACTGCTGAGCTCTGCGATGACGGCATTCTGGTGGTGGCAACAGCATGCGTTGATTGGCGTCCCGTCTGGCTGACCCCGGGTGCCGATGCATGCTGTCTGACTGTGCCACTAGCTCCTTGCGATGACCTCCCCCTGCTTCCAACTCATCTCCTCCTCCTCTCTGTCTCCCCATCTGAACTTTCCCCCTCTTCTTCTCTTCTAGCGGGCACCCACATGGCATCCACGGACACATCGTCATCATCAACACCTTCACCGCTATCTGACACCTCAAGAAAGGAAGCAGCAGCGGGTACAACATCATCATCACACAGTACGTCCATGTGTGTAATGCTGCCTGACTGAGACATATCCCTGTTAACTACATCCTCTGGCAATAATGGTTGTGCATCACTCATGTCTTCAAACTGATGTGTAAATAACTCCTCTGATGGACCAAGTAAAGCTGCTGTGGTGCTAGTGTTGGTGGTGGCGGCAGGTGGGCAAGTGATAGCATGAGAGGTGCCCCGAAGCTAAGCTAGAGGAGGAGAAGGATGGTGCGTCAAGGTTCCGAGCGGAAGCTGTGGTAGATTGGGTGTCTTGTGATAGCCAGTCAACTAAGTCCTCAGAACTTTGGGGGTTCAGGGTACGTGGCCTCTGAACACTGGCCATTCTAGGGCGAAAGGGAATCCCAGCACCACGATGGCCCCTGCGGGGTAGCCTTCCTCTGCCTGTCATTTTTTTGGTTAAATTTGCACAAGTGTCACACTAAATGTGATTTGCACTAAGGTGACACAATTTGCCCGGCAGGCAAAAAAACTGGTAACTTTGACGTGAACTGACAGTGACGACTGGTTTTATTTAACAGCCAAAAAAATATATATATATTTTTTAATTTGCACAACTGTCACACCTAATGTGATTTGCACTAGGGTGACACAATTTGCCCTGCAGGCAAAAAAGCTGGCAACTGTGACATGAACTGACAGTGACGACTGGTTTTATTTAACAGCCAAGAAAAGTTTTTTTTTTTTTTTTGATTTGCACAACTGTCACACCTAATGTGATTTGCACTAGTGTGACAATGAGCAAAAAAGCTTGCCAGCAGAGTTCCCCTTTTAAGCAGTGGTTCCCAACCAGGGTGCATCCAGCTGTTGCAAAACACACGGACTGATATATATCAGCCCTTTGAATACAGTAGTAGTTAGTTGCTTTAAAGAAAAAAAGCTTGCCAGCGGAGTTCCCCTTTTAAGCAGTGGTCCCCAACCAGGGTGCCTCCAGCTGTTGCAAAACACACGGACTGATATCTTTCAGCCCTTTGAATACTGTAGTAGTTAGTTGCTTGAAGGAACTTAAGTTTGATTCTGGAGTACCCCTTTTAACCAGCGGTTCCCTCCCAACCAGGGTGCCTCCATCTGTTGCAAGACACACGGACTGATATCTTTCAGCCCTTTGAATACTGTAGTAGTTAGTTGCTTGAAGGAACTTAAGTTTGATTCTGGAGTACCCCTTTTAACC
Organism: Hyla sarda; assembly: GCF_029499605.1. Taxonomy (NCBI): domain Eukaryota; kingdom Metazoa; phylum Chordata; class Amphibia; order Anura; family Hylidae; genus Hyla; species Hyla sarda. The sequence goes on from NC_079191.1 coordinate 339,843,492, forward strand.
AGCGGTTCCCTCCCAACCAGGGTGCCTCCAGCTGTTGAAAGACACACGGACTGATATCTTTCAGCCCTCTGAATACTGTAGTAGTTAGTTGCTTGAAGGAACTTAAGTTTGATTCTGGAGTACCCCTTTTAGCCAGCGGTTCCCTCCCAACCAGGGTGCCTCCAGCTGTTGCAAGACACACGGACTGATATCTTTCAGCCCTAAAAAGGGCTTTTTTGGGTGCTGTCCTTAAAGCAGATGTTACACCAGTGCTTTAGAAGTAAACTGGACCCGGAATACACCACCTAGCAGCAACCTAGCTATCGCTTTCCCTATACAGTGGTCCCTCAATATACGATGGTAATTCGTTCTAAACGAGCCATCGTTTGTCGAATCCATCATATGTTGAGGGATTCGTGCAATGTTAGGTATAGGAAGCTGTACTCACCTGTCCCCGCAGCTCGCGATGGTGTTCCCGTCGCTCCCGATGGTGATCCCGGGCCTCCGCTGGGCTCTCCTGGTCATCTCCGGTCCTCTGCTGGGCTCTCCTGGTCTTCTCTGGTCCTCCGCTGTCTTCTCCGGTCCTCCGCTGTCTTCCACAAGGCCTTACTGGGCCTGCGTAGCGACGTCATTACGCCGCTGCGTACGCCATTCCTATTGGATTACGTGCGCAGCAGCGTATTGACGTCATCGAAGAGGGCCGAGAAGACACCGGAAGACCAGCGCTGGACTCGGAGGGCACCCCGGAGCATCGTGGAGGGGTAAGTAATACTTACCGCACAACACGGGGAACATTAAGCTGCTATCCGGAAACAGCTTACGCATTTTGCGCTGCCGAATAGCACTTAATGCGATAGCCCCAACATAAAAAAGCATCGTATGTCGATGCTGACATCGACATGTGATGGCCTCTGAGAGGCCATCGTATGTTGATTTGATCATATGTCGGGGCCATCGTAGGTCGGGGGGGTCACTGTACAACAGGAGCAGCTTCTCTGACCCTCCACTTCCTAAGCCTGCAGCATGCTGAATGAGGGTAAAATGGCTTCCCTGCAAGAGGTAGGAGGGTCTGGAAGGGAGGGACTGCTGCTGATTGGCTGTAATGTGTCTGCTGACTCTAACTCACAGGGTCAAAGTTTACTGCAATCAAAGTATAGGGGGCAGATTGAACTTCACATATGTGCGCCCGGCGATGCGAACGCGAACATGCTAAATTCGCCGGGAACTGTTCGCCAGCGAACGATTCACGACATTTCTACTGGTAACCAATAAAAGACTACAGCATTCTTTATACATTGGAGTCCGCTGCCTTTGTGCTGTGACCAATTTTGCTTGGATATATATATATATATATATATATATACAAAAAAAGAGGATTGCAGCAGCACACATTGGTCAAAAAAATTGAGGCTCTTAGCGCACTTTTTGATCAAAACGTGTCCCCCATCCACCACGGGGAGGTGGCCTCATTTAGGATGGGAACCTAGCACAAATTCTGAGCCTAACACTCAACTATCCACTCACCTCTGCTGGGCATATAGCCTCTGACTGGGTGACATGCTGGATCCATTTAAAACTCCACCTGTGAGAAAGGGGGAGGGGTGCACAGCTAAACAGGGTGCCATTACCCCCTGAATTGTACACACAAGAAAAAAAGAAAGATAGCCGGCACAACAGCCTAATACACGGGTGCACACTGCCATGGCATCAGAGTATACAAAAAAAGAGGATTGCAGCAGCACACATTGGTCATAAAAATTGAGGCTCTTAGCGCACTTTTTGATCAAAACGTGTCCCCCATCCACCACGGGGAGGTGGCCTCATTTAGGATGGGAACCTAGCACAAATTCTGAGCCTAACACTCAACTATCCACTCACCTCTGCTGGGCATATAGCCTCTGACTGGGTGACATGCTGGATCCATTTAAAACTCCACCTGTGAGAAAGGGGGAGGGGTGCACAGCTAAACAGGGTGCCATTACCCCCTGAATTGTACACACAAGAAAAAAAGAAAGATAGCCGGCACAACAGCCTAATACACGGGTGCACACTGCCATGGCATCAGAGTATACAAAAAAAGAGGATTGCAGCAGCACACATTGGTCATAAAAATTGAGGCTCTTAGCGCACTTTTTGATCAAAACGTGTCCCCCATCCACCACGGGGAGGTGGCCTCATTTAGGATGGGAACCTAGCACAAATTCTGAGCCTAACACTCAACTATCCACTCACCTCTGCTGGGCATATAGCCTCTGACTGGGTGACATGCTGGATCCATTTAAAACTCCACCTGTGAGAAAGGGGGAGGGGTGCACAGCTAAACAGGGTGCCATTACCCCCTGAATTGTACACACAAGAAAAAAAGAAAGATAGCCGGCACAACAGCCTAATACACGGGTGCACACTGCCATGGCATCAGAGTATACAAAAAAAAGAGGATTGCAGCAGCACACATTGGTCATAAAAATTGAGGCTCTTAGCGCACTTTTTGATCAAAACGTGTCCCCCATCCACCACGGGGAGGTGGCCTCATTTAGGATGGGAACCTAGCACAAATTCTGAGCCTAACACTCAACTATCCACTCACCTCTGCTGGGCATATAGCCTCTGACTGGGTGACATGCTGGATCCATTTAAAACTCCACCTGTGAGAAAGGGGGAGGGGTGCACAGCTAAACAGGGTGCCATTACCCCCTGAATTGTACACACAAGAAAAAAAGAAAGATAGCTGGCACAACAGCCTAATACACGGGTGCACACTGCCATGGCATCAGAGTATACAAAAAAAGAGGATTGCAGCAGCACACATTGGTCAAAAAAATTGAGGCTCTTAGCGCACTTTTTGATCAAAACGTGTCCCCCATCCACCACGGGGAGGTGGCCTCATTTAGGATGGGAACCTAGCACAAATTCTGAGCCTAACACTCAACTATCCACTCACCTCTGCTGGGCATATAGCCTCTAACTGGGTGACATGCTGGATCCATTTAAAACTCCACCTGTGAGAAAGGGGGAGGGGTGCACAGCTAAACAGGGTGCCATTACCCCCTGAATTGTACACACAAGAAAAAAAGAAAGATAGCCGGCACAACAGCCTAATACACGGGTGCACACTGCCATGGCATCAGAGTATACAAAAAAAGAGGATTGCAGCAGCACACATTGGTCAAAAAAATTGAGGCTCTTAGCGCACGCGAACGCGAACATGCTAAATTCGCCGGGAACTGTTCGCCAGCGAACGATTCACGACATTTCTACTGGTAACCAATAAAAGACTACAGCATTCTTTATACATTGGAGTCGCTGCCTTTGTGCTGTGACCAATTTTGCTTGGATATATATATATATATATATATATATATATATATATATATATATTTATATATGGTAAAAAAATGCAGCACATCCAGTAATATTACCACGGGTGCCCAGCATCCAAGGCCCAATCCTGGGCTATCTAGACAGTCCACAGAAATCAATGGCGCAGCACTCCAACAGCGTTTCAATCAAAAAGTGAATTTATTCAAAGCATATCTCCAGTAGCAACGTTTCAGCTCTACAATATAGCTTTTTTCAAGCATAGTGACAATCAATACTTCAGGGGTTTATATACCCAAAACATGTGATCTCATTTATCAAACAATAAATTAGCTAATAAAGTGCAAAGATATTAAAAATCACAATCCAAAATACAGTATCAACCCAAAACCGTGCATAGATAAGAGTACTAATAAGTACTTAATTTTGCACACAATTATCGTCACTGCACTGAACTATATGCACTTACTGTCAGGATGTTATCACCTAATGCACTTTATGACATATAAGCTAAGCACTTCTTGATGAATAATGAACTTTGAAATGCATGTATTTTATTATGTTTTTGCACAGTGTACTCATTATGTTAATGAATTGACTAATGTACACCACTTGTATAAACACTTTGCCAGTATCACTGGATGTTAAGCTTGAGAAAGGCTGCAAGTGGGCAGCCGAAACGTAACTATGCTGCAAGGCCAATAAACTTCACTTGAGTTTCAGGTATTTTGGATTGCTGCTGAATTCTTATGGTATGTATATATTTGTATAGCTTGAGAACAGTAGAATCACATGGAAAGAACTGATATTTCCCATCCCCACATCTGCAGTATAGCCACTCACTAGTGGAGTTAGCAGGTGAAAGAAAACAAAACTAGCCAAGGGTCAACCCAGACTACCAAAATGAATTGAACCAGAAAAAGCAGGGTCAAATCAGGAGTACACAACTTGGACAGAGAGGAAGACAATGGATGGTTAAACAATCCAAGGTCAATACAAATAAGACACATGAGGTTTAACCTAGAAGAATAGTCAGACTACAGCCAAGACAGAATTCAGAGGTCTAAAAGTGTACCAGATGGGGTACAAGACACAATAAGATGGAAGGGACAGTCAATAAGCCTCCTAATGGAACTAGTCAGTCAAATTTGCCCATAGGTTGTTTGACAAACTCCAGCAATTTGCCTAAGCCCTTCTACCAGCACCACCAGTATAGAATATTGGTGCAAATTATAAGGTGCACAAAAGAGGCCAGATAATGTTTCAGCCTTTTTTAAAGAATGACGCAGTTAGCTTTCTATGTATATTTTCAATGCATTTTTCTGGAACTGGATTATCACGTTAACTATATGTAAAAATGAAAATGGGACATGTACCGGCCCACCCTGTGCCTTTATCTCATGGCAGTAGGTATAAAGAGGTGCATAAGATGTAACTGCTCACCTTGATGTGTTGTGCTCCGGGTGCAACACCGTTGTAGGCCTTGAGCAGGGAGGGAGCAGCAGCAGCCCGTGTCTGTCTGTGCCCAGTTTCCTGCGGCGGTCTTGCAATGTAGATGTACGCACACTTGGTGAGGTTGTAGAAAAATTGACACTTTTCTGGCGCTTGCTGGGTGACCTCTCCACAGCCTCACATAATGGATTATCACGTTATCACAGGTTGCCTTGCTTTGAGGTTTTTAGAATGTGGTTGTTTCAGACCTTCAATCCCAAGGGGAAGATAACCTCCATAGATTAATTATTAATAATTGATCTCCTGCTGCCTTGTGTGTCCATTTTTCTTATTCATTTCTGTTTGACCAATGTGACACATCAATCTGAATTATTGATAATTATTTCTTCCTGTCTTAATAGACTAAGTGCAAAGTAGCCAAACTGTAAAATTAGAGGTCATAACATTTAAAGCCTTCAAATGTGTTAAATGGTTCGAGTATACATTATCAGTTTGGTCAGAATGTCTAAAACAAAAATGTGAAGTCAAATTAACATGTCACATCCAGGTTATTAGCAAAAATAAAATATCTTGCTTCATTTCAAGATTTATAAATTTGTAGAATAAAACCAGTACGTATTTCCAAGCCATAATAAGTTATATCTACAGCACCCAGAATGTATGCGGTATCTCAGAGATGACCACCCAAAATAGTATTCTCTTCTAGAGGGGTGTTTCTTTGAAAGAAGATGACTTGTGGACTTGTGTACAAAGGTTATGATGAAATTGAAAATCTTCCATAGGAAAGTTAGTCTGGTATAAAGAAGTGGTATTCTTAAAGGGAACTTGTCACCAAGTTATCTATTGGCAATGTTATAGCTGAAGAGATTAATAGCTGAATAGCTGAACATATATATATATATATATATATATATATATATATATATATGTATATGTATATATATATGTATATATGTTGAGCTATTGAGATATATATAAAATTTCCTATAACCTTTGCTAAACTGTCTTCCCTCTCCCTGCTCTAACACCATTACACCCCTGCTCCCCTCCCCTAAGTCTTATCTTCAGTCTATGGTTCTGTAGTAAAATTGTCCTTTCTCCTCTGTCCAGTGTAATCACCATTCTAACCTCTGCTCTCCAGCCCCCCCCCCCCCCCCCATCCTTATCTGTAGTCTATCGTCCTATAGCTATACAATCTATGGCCCAACTTAATGTCCATTCTCCACATATGTTGTTTTAACCCCTGCATATTTTGTGAGATAGAACGTGTGTTTTCCCCTTGTGAGCTCAGAAATGCTTATGACTTCATAAAGGGAGGAATCCCGAAAGCTTGTCTCTACATAATCTTGTTAGTCCAATAAAAAAGGTATTACAAGATACTGCAACTACCGATGATTTTGCATTTTATACATATATATATATATATATATATATATAGATAGATAAGACTACATTTACAATGTGACACATTCCCTTTTGAAGATGTTTAACCCATATTAGCCACCCAATCTGTATCACAAATGTAAATGGACCACAGCATACACAATAGAATGCCTACTGAAAAATGTTTTATTGAAGAGATCCTGACTAATTCTGGACCTTCATCTGTATCTTTGTGTATAGAATATTGTGCTGCGTTAAAGAATGAGGATTGGCGTTGCATAGGAATCTGCAGTTCCTTCCTCTGGGTGAATCATTCTTGTTTTTAGATTTGAAGTGAATCATCTGTAGTTCCACAGAGTTGTCTGCACAGTTAGATATGTTTGTGACTGGCATCCTGACAGAAGGTACTGTAGCAGATTTTCATCTCCAGAAGGTAAATATATCCGCAGTACACATGGATTCTTGAAGGCTTTAATCTCTTCTTCAAAAATCTTCCCTAATGAGAAAAGATGCCACATGAGCTGTACTTTTTATATTGCCATAAATAAGTAATAAAAAAGCAAAGGGCATAACAATAGCAAAGCCTCCGTATCTCCTGAGCACCAGGGTGTCTGCCTGCAAAGGGAAAACTGTAACCTTGAAGTGCAATTTAAGTATGGTCCAGATGATTATGTATATCATAAAGGAATACCTTAACTTTAGACCAATGCATTAAAGGGGTACTTCACCCCTAGACATCTAATCCCCTATCCATGTCTGATTGCGGGGCACAATATATCGTGCAGCACCCACCCGTTTCTGCTCCGGAAGCGCTGGAGGGTCTGGGTCACGACCACGGGAACGGAAGTTCGTGACGTCACGACTCCACCCCCGTGTGACATCACGCCCCGTCCCCTCAATTCAAGTCTATGGGAGGGGGCGTGATGGCAGTCACGCCCCCTCCCATAGACTTGCATTGAGGGGACGGGGCGTGATGTCACACGGGGGGGGAGTCGTGACGTCACGAACTTCCGTTCCCGTGGTCGCGACCCAGGCCCTCCAGTGCTTCCGGAGCAGAAACAGGTGGGTGCCGTGTGCTATATTGCGGGGGTCCCGCGATCAGACATCTTATCCCCTATCCTTTGGATAGGGGATAAGACGTCTAGGGGTGGAGTACACCTTTAAACTATTAAAGTGCAATCCACAGCTCTAAATAGTCCAAAAACATGCCCTCTTCAGCCAGACTAAAGAAAGTCAGTCTGGGATATGCCATTTCAAGTCACCATAATGGCATCTGGTCCATGCCTAAGGAAGCAAGGTGTACTGGTCTGTCTCGATCATTGTCAATTTTAATCACATTATGGATTTGCTGGATGCCTTTAGAGATGGCTTCTACTGATTTATTTGTTATTATAGTGGCTTGTTGGATGTGATCTAGCCAGAAAAGGTGTGTTAAGGGACCTGCCAGAGTGGGCGAGTGGCACTACCTCTATGACTCTTCAGGGTTAATTTGCATACATACAGTATGCTGTCTTCACACATTTGTTTTGCAAGAACAAAGAATAGATAAAGGGACACAGAAAATTGTGATTGGTCCTGCATTGTTGCTTATTTTAGGTGTAGTTGGTTTGGTCCATATGTGCATTGGCTCTGTAACATCACTCCTTTAAAGGAAAACGGTCAGCCTGTTCATTAGCACTAAACCCAATACACTGGGTTATAATGTGGGTGAACAGGAGTTCATTGTGGGGTCACTTACTTTAATATGTCCAGTATGTCTTGAGATATGTCCCCCAGAAGATCCTCTGTTAAATTCTGTAATAGTGAGCAGGAGGGGCGGCTTCACCAGCTTTATTTACATATTCATTGTCTGTGACTCCACTTCACTAGGATGTGGAGTCACAGACAATGAATATGTAAATTTAGTGGGTGGTGTCCCACCTCCTGCGTGCGATTAACAGAATTTAGCAGAGGATCTTCAGGGGGACATATCTCAAGACATACTGGACTTATTTGAGTAAGTGCACCTCGTTTAAGGGTTGCACAACAGCCGAAAACGCGTCAGGGATGCTGTGTATGGATCAGTGTAAGTCTTGGATTTAAAGTGTACTTCTTATGATCTTGTTAAATTTTATATTCCTCCCAGTTCACTGCCCCCATCATGATAAACCAACCCCTATGTTTATTATTTTTTTGTTTTTTACCTCAATATTGCTCAGTCTCAGTCAGATCCACAGGCTGAGAAGGGGCGTTACCAGGCATGCGTGCCATCATCTGAAGCCATACAGGGGAGAACTTCCTCCCTCACTCTGCTACACACAGTCCAGAGCAGTTCAGTGTGAGATGAGCTATGATTGGCTAAGGCTGCACCCCCCGTCCTCAGCGCTCCTGATTGCATTTCCTAATTTTGGACTTCTGCCAGGAAATGTGGGGGAAATGTGCTCTGGATAAGAAGGGAGACACCTAGTGGCAGCTTTTTTAAACACAAATAAAACATCTTCATTTTTTTTTTTTTAAACAAAGTACATTAGAAAGATTTTTTATTTACCATAAGGAGAGCTTTAAAGGGGTACTTTAAAGGGGTGCCAGAAAGTTAAACAGATTTGTAAATTACTTCTATTAAAAAATCTTAATTCTTTCAGTACTTATTAGCTGCTGAATACTACAGAGGAAATTCTTTTCTTTTTGGAACACAGAGCTCTCTGCTGACATCACGAGCCCAGTGCTCTCTGCTTACATCTCTGTCCATTTTAAGAACTGTCCAGAGTAGAAGAAAATCCCCATAGCCAACATATGCTGCTCTGAACAGCTCCTAAAATGGACAGAGATGTCAGCAGAGAGCACTGTGGTCATGATGTCAGTAGAGAGCACAGTGTTCTAAAAAGAAAATAATTTCTTTAAGATTTTTTTAATAGAAGTAATTTACAAATCTGTTTAACTTTCTGGCACCAGTTGATTAAAAAATTTTTTTTTCCACAGGAGTACCCCTTTAACCAAAAACGTAGGACCACTGGTGATCATCTGCATGGTTGCTATTTTGAAACAGACCTGAGTCTAGAACACATAAAGCTTGGTTTTGGAGCTACAATAATGCTGGGCAGGACTTGTTAGATGAAGATATAGGGTCAAGATATAAGGTGGTGGTTTAGCACTTGTACAAATTTGACAGGTTCTTTTAAGCTGTAGTGGTCAAATAGCATTTTGCCATGATTTTTGTGAAAATTCAGTGAAACTGTGGTTTTGTAGTAGTTTATGCTGATGTTGTGCCAGTTGGGGCAAAAAAAGTATTCTGCAAAGCATTGTGTAAATACATCATTACTCCTGCTACTGGTAAAAGTGGTCCCTCTGCTACACCTCACAGTTGGGGTACATGCTTCGCCCAAACAACTCCATCTATGTCCCTGGGTTCCAGATAGCTGGAAATATAATTTTAAGGAATGGGAAAAACTGTATGCCTAATAGTTTTATGCAGAAATGTAGGGATTGCCTTATTACAAAGTTGAGGAGAACAGTTTTCGGCTATCTTCTAGCCAACTTAAACCCTTTTTACAATTTTGACCTCTATTTCACCCTAAGTATGAATCAGTCTTTGAGAAACAACTTATTCCTCTTAGGTATGACTTATACATACAGATGACCCAGGTTTAGATACAAAACAGATCATCTATTTTTTTATACTTTCCTTTACTTTTGCATTGAATACTGGTGCAAAGCAAAAAACAGCTTAAAAAAATGGTGAAATCACCCTGAGAGTTCTTAAGAGCTTTAAAGGGGTACTCCATCCCTAGACATCTTACCCCCTATCGAAAGGATTGGGGATAAGATGTATGATCGTGGGAGTCTCTCCGCTGTGGACCCCTGGGTTCTTTGCTGTGGCACTCCAGACATCCGGTGCATGGAGCGAACTACGCTCCATGCCAGATGACTGGCGATGCGGGGCGGAGGCTCGTGACATTAAGGCCACACCCTGCTCGTGATGTCACGGCCATGCCCCCTCAATGCATCACACCCTCTCCCATAGACTTGCATTGAGGGGGCATGGCCGTGATGTCAAGAGCCTCCGGTGCTGCACCCGATGCTCTAAACAAATGCCGGGTGCAGCAGGGAGATCGCGGGGGTCCACAGTGGTGGGACCCCCGCGATCACACATCTTATCCCCTATCCTTTGGATAGGGGATAAGATGTCTATGGGCAGAGAACCCCTTTAACAATTCTACAAAGGACTTCTAGAGTTGTTTTGTTGCATCCCCATACATGATGTCTTGTACAGGATAAATAGTAAAGGTGGAATAACAAAGAATCTTACTTGATCAGCTGTTTGCTTATGGAGTCAGAAATTCATTTCCCAAGGAGATGAAGTAAGCTTGGCCAGATTATTGAAAATGAAATTGAAAGCAATCTCCTCCATCTCTGGATTGTGAGCAGCCTTTTTCCTAGCGCTGTCGTATGTGTGCTGATTAAAAATAGACGTATTAAAATGTCTTCCTCCACTCATTGGGGATCCAACCTCCATGTAAATCTATTCATAGTAACATGGTAAATATCCGCTAGTTATTGCTTCCACATAGCCTGGGATGTCTGTGCTAATTTAAACAGCTGTTTCTGAATAAAATAATTACCCTTCCATATGTCAAATATCTGTATACAGAAGCCTCTCATTGGAGCGTCTTGTTTATTTCTGGACCTTCTAGCTTATAAAGAGATAAATATCAAGATATTTTCATCTTAGGAACTTCTGATTAGAAATCCCCAAAGAAGAACTGTTTAATTCTGAAAATTAAATTTAGTTTGCTCTTCGTTGTATTACCCACTGTGTAAATTTACAAATCATTTGATCTCATTAGAGAAGCTGGCTTGTCTAGACTACATACAATAATTTGCTTCTGCCCTAATAGTTTTGTATGTGTAAGACCTTAATGGGGAACTCCGGTGGAAACAAGGGGAAAACAAAGGTTTTCAATATCAACTGGTGCCACAAAGTTATACAGATTTGTAAATGACTTCTATTTCAAAATCTGAAGCCTTCCAGTACTTATCAGTTGCTGTATACTACAGAGAAATTTGTGAAGCTCTTTCCAGTCTGGCAACAGTGCTCTCTGCTGACACCGCTGTCCATGTCAGGAACTGTGCAGATTAGAATAATATCCCAATAGAAAACCTTTCCTGCTCTGAATAGTTCCTGACACGGACAGCGGTGTCAGCAGAGAGCACTGTTGTCAGGGTGGAAAGAACTTCACAAATTTCTCTGAAGTATATCTATAGTATATACCTAGGCGTGCACAGCCTATTGCATTAAGGTGTGCACCCTAAAGCCCAAACTCACACCACGCATGCGCACGTGCCTATATATATATCTATATATATATATATATATAGGGGGTGAGTATTTATCTCAGGTAGCGTTCCCTGGTATCAGCTTAGCTCCTGTTAAGGAATATGAAAAGCTAATCGGGATTTATGCCAAGCCAGACTACTTCCCAAAAGGAAAGTTTCTACCCATCTGCAGACAGCTGTTTAGTGGTTTTTGCCACTCGGCAGTACAGAGCAGGGTGATCTGGCTTGGCTGGGGGTAAGAGGCCTGAGAACAGATAAAGGGGATGAGTATTTATCTCAGGGAGAGTTTACCACTCCTGGTATGATGGAGCTTCATAAGGCCATTTTGCACTCCGCGGGCATTCTGGGTAGGGGAATATGCAAAGCAGCTCATATTCCCCTACCCAGCATATTCCCCTACCCAGAATGCCCGCGGAGGGCAAAATGGCCTTATGAAGGTCCGTCATACCAGGAGTGGTAATCTCTCCCTGAGATAAATACTCATCCCCTTTAGCTGCTCTCAGGCCTCTTACCCCAGCCAAGCCAGATCACCCTGCTCTGTATTGACGAGTGGCAAAAACCATGAAACAGCTGTCTGCAGATGGGTAAAAACTTTCCTTTAGGGAAGTAGTCTGGCTTGGCATAAATCCCGATTAGCTTTTCATATTCCCTAACAGGAGCTAAGCTGATACCAGGGAACACTACCTGAATAAGGTGGTGTAATTAGCTGCTTTGCATATTCATATATATATACATATATATATATATATATATATATATATATATAAACATATACACACACACACACACACCACTCTTGCTTGCATGCACACATACATAAACAGACCTGCACTCATATAGGTGACATATAAGTCCCCCACATTAGGTTGGCAGTACAGTTCCCCCACATTAGGTTGGCAGTACAGTTCCCCCACATTAGGTTGGCAGTACAGTTCCCCCACATTAGGTGCAGTACTGTTCCCCCCACATTAGGTGCAGTACAGTTCCCCCCACATTAGGTGCAGTACAGTTCCCCCCACATTAGGTGCAGTACAGTTCCCCCCACATTAGGTGCAGTACAGTTCCCCCCACATTAGGTGCAGTACAGTTCCCCCCACATTAGGTGCAGTACAGTTCCCCCACATTAGGTGCAGTACAGTTCCCCCACATTAGGGGCAGTACAGTTCCCCCACATTAGGTGCAGTATAGTTCCTACACATTAGATACAGTATAGTTCCCCCACATTAGGTGCAGTATAGCTCCCACACAGACATACAGCCTTCAGCCATATACAGTGTATTGCTGGAGGCTGTATGTCTGTGTACTGCCCCACTTCAGTGTTCTGACCACCGCTCCTCCGGTCCAGGGTAACAATCTACTGCTATGGCCTATAGGTCCCAGGACCAGAGGAGCGGTGGTCGGAACACTGAAGATGACGTGCTGCCAGCTGGTGCTGGTGACTTACCATGCCGGCCGGCACACGTCCTCTTCCTCGATGCGCCACTCCACCGTTGCTATGGGTGTATGCACAGTACATCAGTGAATTCTCTGCGTGTGCGGCCTCCCGGCGGCCCCTGCGTTTTTAAAGTTAACGCGGGGGCCACCGCAGAAAGGTAACCGAGACATCCTTGTGTCCGGAAAAGATCTTTCAAGACACAGGAATATCCAGAATGTGATGGGGGCCCCCTGCGGGCTGCTCAGTGGTGGCCACGGATCCCCCCCCCCGGGCTTGATTAGGGTGTGCCCTGGCACACCCAGCACACCCCGTGCGCACACCTATGAGTATATAGCAGATGAAAGAAGGGTTAAAATTTTATAGAAGTAATTTACAAGTCTGTTTAACTTCATGGCACCAGTTGATTTGAAAACATTTTTATGCCAACGGACTTCCCCTTCAGATTCACACATTGTAAAATAAAAACAAATACAATTCCATAAAATAGATATAGAAAACAGCTATATTTTTAGTCTAATCATGTTTCATTAAAGCAGCCATCAGTGCAGACACTGTTTAAAAAAAAAAAGTCAGCTTTTCCGCATACTTTCAGCAGTGTCTCTCTTTACCTCTGCTTCAGTCTAATGGCCACCATGCCTCCTCCCATAGACATGAATGGAGGGGCTTGGCTTGGCATCATGAGGGGGTGTGGCGTGATGTCATGACCAGGGCCTTGAACCCAGCGTTCAGAACAAAAAGTTCAGAATGACAGGGTAGCATGCAGGAGATCACGGGGGTTCCCAGTGGTGGGACCACCGTAATCAGACATCTTATCCCCTATTCTTTGAATAAGGGGAAAAGATGTCGAGGGGTAGAGTACTCATTTAATGTCTAAACCTTGGCAACAAAAAGTATCTACATCCCTGAGTAAAGAGCCATTTTTCCTGTGACTTGTTAGTGTTACAAGGTCTAAGGTTTGAATGAGGAGCAGGTGTCTTAAATGTTGTGCTATCACTCTCACACTCTCCAATACTAGTTACATGGAACCTCATGGCAAAGAACGCTATGAGGATTGTTTCTTAACATAAAGATGGCCTAGGCTATAAGAAGATTGCCAAGACCCTAAAACTGATCTATAGCAGCAGTTTCACAGGATGGGTTCCATTCAGAATATGGTCGACCAAAGAAGCTGAGTGCATGTGCTTAGCAAAGGTTGTCTTTAGGAAATAGATATATTAGTGTGGCCAGCATTTCTTCAGAGGTTGAAGGAGTGGGGGGGTCATCCTGTCAGTGCTCAGACCATATGCAGCACATTGCCAAGCGTGTGTGGCGGCAACCAGATGAGGAGTACAAAGACAATTGTGTTTTGCTTCAAGCATGGTGGTGGGAGTGTAATAGTCTGGGCCTAAGTTAATGCTACTAACCCTGAGAAGCTACAGTTCATTGATGGGATTTTGGAAATTGGTTTAGGAATGGGAATAGTAAGATACCAAATAAGTAATTCCCAATTTATGTAGGACAGAGAGAGCTTTTAAGGCCAATGAAAGTGCAATTAGCACAAAAGAATGTTTTTTAGTGGAATGCAATAGATTGCACTTACTAAATTGTGTTGTGCTGCTAGTGCAACACATACTTAAGCCTTCAGAATCGCTATTCAAATCACAAACAACAAATTTTGAGTCTGCACCAGATTCTTTTTTTTTTTACCAGAGTATTGTCAATTCCAAGATTATTTTTGCTTTATCCATGAGGCAAATGATTGAAATGTATTTGTTTAGGTTTCTCCAAATTATATAAACTATATAAAAATGAAAGATGCAACAAAAAAGGTGAACGTTAAAAGGATTGTCCATGGAAGATATATATATATATATATATATATATATATATATATATATAAATGTATTTATTTGATTTATTTTTTCATATGATTGGGGTGGTGTAGAAATGAAAAAGAAGTGATACTTACCTATCCTTGACCCAAGCATTTTCACTGCAATACTACTGGTCCCTATCAAAGCTTCCTTTTGATTACTGAGATCCATCACCCCTGACAACTCCGCCACTCAGTAACTGGGTTAGGGCAAAGCTGTGGGCATTGATTGGCTGAGAAGGGCTGTTCCTCAAACTTAAGTCACAGGGGGATCAGGGTAGGTTAGTATAACTTCTTTTCTATTTTTACACCACCCATAGCCATATTAAAAAAAAAAAATGCTTTAACCCTCAACAACCCCTACGCTAAAAACTGTTATTGTAAAGAGCCCTTTAGAGCACATTCTTGTTGACCAAGGGAATCAAGTACTGATCAAGCCATATTTTAGATGTTTTTTCTGATGAATTAAATTTTTTATATATTTTTTTCTACACTATGCGCTGTTGTGAAGGTCTTACAATGCTGTATATCAAGCATAAATGATATACACTGCTCAAAAAAATAAAGTGAACACTTAAACAACACAATGTAACTCCAAGTCAATCCCACTTCTGTGAAATCACACTGTCCACTCAGGAAGCAACACTGATTAACAATCAATTTCACATGCTGTTGTGAAAATGGAACAGACAACAGGTGGAAATTATAGGCAATTAGCAAAACACCCTCAATAAAAGAGTGGTTCGGCAGGTGGTGACCACAGACCACTTCTCAGTTCCTATTCTTCCTGGCTGATGTATTGATCACTTTTGAATGCTGGCGGTGCTTTCACTCTAGTGGTGGCATGAGACGGAGTCTACAACCCATATAAGTGACTCAGATAGTGCAGCTCATCCAGGATGGCACATCAATGCTTAGAAGTGACAAGAAGGTTTGCTGTGTCTGTCAGCGTATTGTCCAGAGCATGGAGGCACTACCAGGAGACAGGCCAGTACATCGGGAGACGTGGAGGAGGCGGTAGGAGGGCAACAACCCAGCAGCAGGACCACTACCTCCGCCTTTGTGCAAGGAGGAGCAGGAGGAACACTGCTAGAGAACTACAAAAGGATCTCCAGCAGGCCACAAATGTGCATGTGTCCACTCAAATGGTCAGAAACAGACTCAGATAAGGGTGGTATGAGGGCCCGACGTCCACAGGTCAGGGTTGTGCATACAGCCCAACACTGCAAGACGTTTGGCATTTGCCAGAGAACACCAAGATTGTCAAATTCGCCACTGGCGGCCTGTACTCTTCACAGATGAAAGCATGTTCCCACTAAGCACATGTGAAAGACGTGACAGAGTCTTGAGACATGGTGGAGAATGCTCTGCTGCCTGCATCAAGACTAATTGTGACTTTAACAGGGACAAATGTGACAGAGCCTGGAGATGCCGTGGAGAATGTTCTGTAACATCCTCCAGCATGATCGGTTTGGCGGTGGGTCAGTAATGGTATGGGATGGCATTTATTTGGGGGGGGGGGGGGGGCACACAGCCCTCCATGTGCTTGCCAGAGGTAGCCTGACTCCCATTAGGTACAGAGATGAGATCCTCAGACCCCTTGTGAGAGCCATATGCTGGTGCGGTTGGCCCTGGGTTCCTCCTAACGCAAGACAATGCTAGACCTCATGTGGCCGGAGTGTGTCAGCAATTCCTGCAAGAGAAAGGTATTGATGCTATGGACTGGCCCGAACGTTCCCCAGACCTGAATCCAATTGAGCACATCTGGGACATCATGTCTTGCTCCATCCACCAACACTTAAACAACACAATGTAATGTACCACAGACTGTCCAGGAGTTGGCGGATGCTTTATTCCCTGTCCAGGAGGACATCCCTCAGGAGACCATTCGCTACCTCATCAGGACCATGCCCAGGCATTGTAGGGAGATCATACGGGCAGGTGGAGGCCACACACACTACTGAGCCTCATTTTGACTTGTTTTAAGGACATTATATCAAAGTTGGATCAGCCTGTAGTTTGGTTTTCCACTTTGTTTCTGAGTGACTCCATATTCAGACCTCCATGGGTTGATAGATTTGATTTCCATTGATAATTTTTGTGTGATTTTGTTGTCAGCACATTCAACTATGTAAAGACGAAAGTATTTCATACGATTCGTTCACTCATTCAGATCTAGGATGTGTTATCTTAGTGTTCCCTTTATTTTTTTGAGCAGTGTATCTTTAATTTGAATCATAAACATTTGATAAAACAAATTGACTGACTGCATCTGAATTACTTGCTCTACAGTTTCAAATGTTTAAATAATGTGTTTTTCTTTTATCTTTGCTTTGAAGAAAAAAAAAGAAGAAATGAATATCATCAATTATTAATTATCTTCATTGATCGAGCACCACAACAAGCCTTAAGGTATGATATCATCCTTAATTACTTTTATTCTTTCACTTTAGGGTAATTTATCTACTTGATGAATTGAACATTACTAAGACGTATTATGCATCCTGGGCAAATTCTGACAAAGAACAGGTCCTAATGTATTTGTTTGCAGGAATTAGTCATTGCAGAAAGCAAAGCATAACTAATGTATAGACCATTCATTTTAGCTCTTTCTATGTTTAAATGTTTTTCTTGTATTTAAGGCTTCAAGGAAAAATGATTGAATGTGTGAAATTTGTTTCTATTACACTGCTCAAAAAAATAAAGGGAACACTAAGATAACACATCCTAGATCTGAATGAATGAACTAATCGTATGAAAAACTTTCGTATTTACATAGTTAAATGTGCTGACAACAAAATCACACAAAAATTATCAATGGAAATCAAATTTATCAAGGTCTGGATATGGAGTCACTCTCAAAATCAAAATGGGAAATCACACATCAGGCAGATCCAACTTTGATGTAATGTCCTTAAAACAAGACAAAATGAGGCTCAGTAGTGTGTGTGGCCTCCACGTGCCCGTATGACCTCTCTACAGCGCCTGGGCATGCTCCTGATGAGGTAGTGGATGGTTCCCCTGAGGGATGTCCTCCCAGACCTGGACTAAAGCATGGATGGAGCAAAACATGATGTCCCAGATCTGCTCAATCGAATTCATTTCAGGGGAACAGGCGGGTCAGTCCATAGCATCAATGCCTTCCTCTTGCAGGAACTGCTTACACACTCCAGCCACATGAGGTGTAGCATTGTCTTGCATTAGGAGAAGCCCAGGGCCCACCGCACCAGCTTATGGTATCATAAGGGGTCTGAAGATCTCATCTCGGTACCTAATGGCAGTCAGGCTACCTCTGGCTGTTTGGCCCCCCAAAGAAATGCCACCACACACCATTACTGACCCACCACCAAACCGGTCATGCTGGAAGATGTTACAGAACATTCTCCACGGTGTCTACAGGCTCTGTCACATCTGTCACATGTGCTCAGTGTGAACCTGCTTTCATATGTGAAGAGTACAGGGCACCAGTGGCCAATTTGCCAATGGTGTTCTCTGGCAAATGCCAAACGTCCTGCACGGTGTTGGGCTGTAAGCAGAACCCCCACCTATGGATGTTGGGCCCTCATACCACCCTCATGGAGTCTGTTTCTGACTGTTTGAGTGGACACATGCACATTTTTGGCCTGCTGGAGGTCATTTTGCTGGGCTCTGGCAGTGCTCCACCTGCTCCTCCTTGCAAAAAGGCGAAGGTAGCAGTCCTGCTGCTGAGTTGTTGCTCCCCTACTGCCTCCTCCACATCTCCTGATGTACTGGCCTGTCTCCTGGTAGTGCCTCCATGATCTGGACACTACGCTGAGACAAAAAAAAGATTTCCCAAGCTTTAAACATCCCAAGGAGCACTGTGCAAGCGATAATATTGAAATGGAAGGAATATCAGACCACTGCAAATTTACAAAGACCTGGCCGTCCCTCTAAACTTTCAGCTCATACAAGGAGAAGACTGATCAGAGATGCAGCCAAGAGGCCCATTATCACTCTGGATGAACTGCAGAGATCTACAGCTGAGGTGGGAGACTCTGTCCATAGGACAATAATCAGTTGTATACTGCACAAATCTGACCTTTATGGAAAAGTGGCAAGAAGAAAGCCATTTATTAAAGATATCCATAAAAAGTGTAGTTTATTGTTTGCCACAAGCCACCTGGGAGACACACCAAACATATGGAAGAAGGTGCTCTGGTCATGGTTTGGGCCTGCTTTTCTTCAGCAGGGACAGTGAAGATGGTTAAAATTGATGGGAAGATGGATGGAGCCAAATATATGACCATTCTGGAAGAAAACCTGATGGAGTCTGCAAAAGACCTGAGACTGGGACGGAGATTTGTCTTCCAACAAGACAATGATCCAAAACATAAAGCAAAATCTACAATGGAATGGTTCACAAATAAACATATCCAGGTGTTAGAATGGCAAAGTCAAAGTCCAGACCTGAATCCAATCGAGAATCTGTGGAAAGAACTGAAAACTGCTGTTCACAAACACTCTCCATCCAACCTCACTGAGCTCCAGCTGTTTTGCAAGGAGGAATGGGCAAAAATTTCAGTCTCTAGATGTGCAAAACTGATAGAGACATACCCCAAGCGCCTTACAGCTGTAATCAGCAAAAGGTGGCGCTACAAAGTATTAACTTAAGGGGGCTTAATAATTTTGCACGCCCAATTTTTCAGTTTTTTATTTGTTAAAAAAGTTTGAAATATCCAATAAATTTCGTCCCACTTCATGATTGTATCCTACTTGTTGTTGATTCTTCACAAAAAATTACAGTTTTATATCTTTATGTTTGAAGCCTGAAATGTGGCAAAAGGTCGAAAAGTTCAAGGGGGCCAAATACTTTCACTATGCACTGTATCATAGACCAACAATTGATATCCATAATAGAAAAAAAATCAAAGTTATACTCACAATTCCACCATGTCTGTCATGACTAACTCTTCCACGGCCCCTTCCATGGCCTTGCGTCCTAGGAGCTGGTTGCTGGGGAGCTTCCAGTTCCACATGTCGCAGTTGTTGCTGCTGTGGCCAGGCTGGAGCTAGCTGATTTGCCTCAGCTTGTGAGGACTGCTGCGGCTCAATTTCAGAAGGTTGCTGTTCCTGTAAAAAAAATAATAAATTGCTGGCATAAGAATTAATGTACAACTTGTCAAATCATGTGGCTGGTGGCTGTCAGTAGCTGTGAACAGAGGCAAAAGTCAAACAAAAACATATGATAATATAAAGGGAAACATTTTTAACTCACGCTTTGTAGCTCAGAACCTCTGGTAGTTCTGGAGCTCTGACTTTCCTCGAAGTATGGGGACTATGTAGGGGAAAAACTAAATATTAACATCCAAAGAAAACAACATTACGGGGTTGACTGTTACAGAAATAGGTATATCCTTACATGCAAATATTCCTCTTCATCCGAATCATAAATTCTTTGAGTCTGCCAATGAAAATAAAAGAAAAATATATTTATAGTATGTAGTTATGTATAGTATGTACATATAGTTACAGTATGTACACACAGTAAGGTTTACTACGAGTTTCCATGCTACAATTTTGAGCCACAAAGAATTTTCTGCAACTCAAACTGGGAGCAGGAAAAAACAGTAAACCTGCATGTGTGCCTCCAGCTGTTGCATAACTACAAATACCAGCAAGACCTCTTGTCTGTCTGTCCATTGTAGTTATGCAACAGTACGCCACAGGTCTTTAGGTAAAGACATTGGGAGAGATTTATCAAAACCTGTGTAAAGCAAAAATATGCCCTGTTGCCCATAGCAACCAATTGCTTCTTTCATTTTTCAGAGGCCTTTTCAAAAATGAACAAAACAATCTGCACAATAGCTATGGAAAACTGCACAAGGAAGACAATACACACAGTCAAATATAATTACAGAATGTGTGCATCCCCATGCTGAGGGAACACTTTGGCAATCAGACATTTCAACTGTAAAAAAAAAAAATAATTACATAAAAAATTACCAAAACACTCTTTGCCCATCAAAAATAACAGGTTACAAACAAAACGGGTGCAAATGGGTGATAAAGGACTGTAAATTATCCCATTGAGATCAATGGGATCCTTTTACAGCCCTTTGCAACCTGTTTGCAAAATTAGTAAACGGGTTGCATAACGGCATTTTTTGACGGGAGCAGGTGGCCATGTGAACGAGTCTCCCTGATCCTAACTAATTTATCTTGTCGTAACCTGGCCTCCAACTTGTCTGAGTTTAAAATAAAGCCTTAAAAGGTCAACACATGGGAAGGGCCTTCTATCTTGGTGGGGGAGACCGGAACTGCTAATTGCTGAAGCACTGTGAATAAATCTGCGCGTTGGTGAGGGATGGACTGCGGACCTTATAATAACAAAAAATTGTCTAAATAATGAATGACGTTTTGGCTTCCCACTATGTTCTCTAAAATCCATTGAAGAGCTATGGTGAAAAGGTCAAACAACTGCGGGCTACTTTTTGACCCGAATGTTAATTTGACCACAAAGTAATACAACTCCTCCCACTTAATCCCATGCCACTGCCACAGATCTTTATTCATTGGCAACAATTTGAAAGCATCAGCCATGTCTGCCTTTGATAACCATGCCCCTTGACTCAGCTCTGAGATGATCTGTATTGCCTCATCAATTGACGCATATTTCATGATGAACTCCTCTGATGGGATTAACAAGTTCAGACTGGGGACGACAGAGGAGTGAGGTACTGACAAATCGTAGATCAAACGCTTCTTTTTATTAAACTTGCCGGACACTATGCCTATGGGGCTAATCCTCCAGCAGAAGAAGGGTGAAGAAACAAAGGGGCCAATCATAAATCCTTTGCCCACTTCGTTCTTTAACAATATGGCTACTGTTCCCGGGTCACTGCTTGCCGACAAAAGGTTTCTGCACTCATACATGCTCTGTGGCAGGGCTACCAGGCCTGTATGAAAGCCACTAGTGAATCCTTCCAACAGCCACCTTACCCACCTAGGTTCAGGATGAGAGCTCAACCAGCACCTAAGAACCTCGACATCCTCCACGCCTAGTCAGGACAGAGCATTCTTTTGTGTACAGGCTGACCGAGGATGTGCCCTGTAACAGTTGAAGCAAATGTGCAGCAGTCTGCACTGATTAAAAGTACAAGTGGATAAATTAAAGTTATTACAGATCTGATTCCGCCCTAGGAACCTGCCCAGCCTACCCAGCCTACCCATTGAGCTGACTGCTCTCTGGCCTGAAGGACCCGCAACTGCTGGAGCTCTGGCGCCAACTACATCTTCCTTTGCCAATTGACACCAGGCAGGGGAATGAGAAATTGACTGACAATATGTGCATGCTGGTGCTTTCAACCCAGCAAAATGCCTGCAGAATAGTTCTATGTCAATTTTCACCCAATTAGCTTTGTTGTTATGTTGTATTAAAGCTGCTGCAGCTTTAAATGAAAATGTATGTACAAGCTGGGAATGAAAAATTTGCGTGACCATATCAGATGAAAGTAGAATTATTATTTTTTATATAACACACCTGTAACTGGCCAGACTCTGACGATTTTTTTTTATTACCCCACAACCTGCACCCTTTATGCGAAGAAATTACCAGCACCTGTGACCCCCTAAAAGGGGAACCCAAATAAAGAACCTAGCTTGGACTTAATAAGTTCTGCCATCTGACTGAGCAAAACCCCAAACAATGTCTACTGCGAAATATGGATATATACCTGATATTGTTCTAAGTCCAATGTAAAATTCGCAACCTACATGATGGCATCTTTACCAAGCAACCACTGGAACAAGACATTCAATTTATTTGACACATCCAAAATATGGAACTACGTGAATTAACACCGCTATCCAGGCCTTGTCTCCAGCCCTGTAAAATACCTCTTTCATACAGCAGCAAGTCCGAGACACTGTACTGGCTGATCATTTTGAATACGTTTTGCACCACCATGTTTCTTTTGAAAAACAACTGAATTAGACATTGTAATTTACAAATCTGTTTAACTTTCTGGAGCCAGTTGGAGCCAGTTGAGATATATATATATATATATATATATATATATATATACACATATATATATATAATATATATATATATATATATATATATATATATATATATAAATCTTTTTCCTGGATAACCCCTTTAATATTGCTTTTCTATATTCATTTGATAATTCGGTAAACATAGAATCTCAGAAATGTTTTGAAAAACTATGGTTCAGTGTAATCATCCTATGGACACCTAGATAGGACTATCTGGAGAATAATAACAGACTTTTATTTGTGACATATTTTTGAAAATATTACTTTTCAACTCTGTAATAAATTATCATTATATATAGATTTAAAATTACAGCAATTTGGTTCTTCATAAAAATAAATCCCACATGCATTGATAGGATGTACTTGTGGCTCCCATGGAGAAGCTATGCTGGGTAGAAATAATGCCATTCAAGAAAGTATATGACTTCTTTCAAGCTGTTCTGGAAAGTATTTGGTTTTATGATGGCATACAAGCCGGAGGACTAAATTATTGAGGAGCTGCAGAAGTAAAATATGGTTGCTTGTTTTTATGTCATCCACCTAGAGAATATAACTAAGCCTGCATGGTAAAGTATTCTAGGTAAGCATATAGTACTCAGGGAAACATTTTTATCTTAAACTTGGAAGGGCCTAGTAAACTTTGTAAATGTACTTTATGGAAAAATATATTGATATTTTTATTTTTATTT
This sequence comes from Hyla sarda, assembly GCF_029499605.1. Lineage (NCBI taxonomy): Eukaryota > Metazoa > Chordata > Amphibia > Anura > Hylidae > Hyla > Hyla sarda. The sequence continues at coordinate 339,866,935 of NC_079191.1, forward strand.
TAAATAGTTGCTGAACTTTCAACCTTTTTTTTAAACTATTGTATTTTGCCGTTATATACACTTTTGTAACCTGCTTCATAAGCAGGTTTTAGCAATATTTGACAGAATTTCTATGTGAATTTACCTGAACTTTCTAATATCGTACCCTCAAAATTTCCTTTCCATTGATCCACTATGGGCAGGACATCTTTATCCAACTTATACATATAGTCAGGAGCTGTTGAGGGACCAGTGATCCCATGACCAGACTGTGCAGACCCTTAAGATAAGAAGAGCTGTTCATGTTTAGACATATGTGTGCAGAGTAGTTCTTGGGTACACTCACATGATAAATTGATCCAGACGAACCTGCATAAAGAGAAAAACTAAAGAAGGAGGACAGGGCCTTGTGTATTATCTCCGGTGTTCAGAGACCCTGCTATGAGTCACTACCAAAAGGTCAGCTGTCAAGTTTCCAGTTCACCTTATTAAGATTGAAAAGACGCTTATTGTCCCTATAAACAGGGTAGCATAAGCCGTAAAGGAAGCTTTTTCACCAGAGAGGTCACAGGAGGAGGACTGCCCATCCTGTTGAAATTCATTAGATGTTGAAAAACAAAACAATAACATCCCGTACATCAGGGGCTGCTTAATCCAGTAAAGAATATTTCCAATGATTTGTATATAAGGGTCTGCGTGGATGTGCAGTACCTATGACAATCTGAGGAAGGGGGACAGAACCCCCGAAACACGTCATTGAACTCTTTTGTCTTTTTATTTTATTTTAATACACAAGTGTGGACAGCATTTTATGAATATGCAAGGCTTGGAAATCTTCTCTACCAGATTAACCAGCACCTGATGTACGAGAGGTTACTGTTTTTTTCCACTTCTACTACTTCTTAGTAAAAGCGTGCAGCCTGCTATAAGAGCTGATTTACAGATAGAGAAATGGCTTGTCTCAGAAGCTACATCACACAGGAGAAGATGATACCAGGTGGTGAAGCCTGATTCCAGGACCGTTAGTGGAGATCACAACTAGTGAAAGTACCTGGGAAAAAATAAAGGTAAAGCTCTGAACTAGTGTAGAGTGACTACCCCAAAGAAAACAAAAAGTATGTGTGGATGAAGCTAGAGGCAACAAAAGTCACAGGACGAACTGAGTTATTCATTCCCAACTGAAGTCAAAATGAAGGCTAATAATATCATTAAAACGGTGCCACCTGTAGGGTTCATTCTGTAGCCATTGTGTTAACAGAAATGTTTGATACAGTACTTGGACCTAAATTGTGGCCTTTTTACACAGACAATGATATTCTGATATCAATAACTGACAGTCCACCTGCTGTGTAATGTGTGCCTATCCTTGAACTATGCCATTGTCATGTTCACTTGCTGCCCTATATATTATGCCCATTGACTGACAACATTATAATGCCATCAATATTTATTTCAAATTCCCAAGCTCAATCTAATCAAACATCTGCAGGAGACAAAGTGAAGTAGGAGTCATGTGTACGGTGGATGGTGAGATGTCTTGACAATCTAAAACATTAAGATATCAGCAGTTAAACCTTACATTTTTAACTTGCATTACCAACTAGAGTTAAAAGGTCACGCCCCCTCCCATAGACTTGCATTGAGGAGGGGGGGGGGCATGATGTCATGATGGGGCGGGGCTATGACGTCACAAGCTGCCATCGCCAGCACCAGTGTTCGGAACAGTTTGTTCCAAACGATAAGCAGCGGAGTACCCCTTTAATCCTCTAGATGTGACTTTGATGACTTTTCTTAGGTTAGGTCGTAGTTTTTCTGCCTTTTATCTGCAATTTTGGAGATTTTTTGGCAATGATTATACCATGATTGAATCATTTGTGGTAAGAAAAAAAAAAAAAAAAGCACCCTTTTTGCAGCCATTTTGATAAATAGGAGAAACTGTGACTGGCAATTACAGGACAGCTATGGCTTTAAGCTATAGGGGGGAATGTGGCTTGGAATTATGGGGGCTGTGGCTGGCACAGTATGTGGGGCTGTAGTTTACAGTTATAGGGAGACTGTTGCTGAGTTGCCCATAACAACCAATCAGATCGCTTCTTTCATTTTTTAGAGGCCTTATAAAAAAAATGAAAGAAACAATCTGATTGGTCGCTATGGGCAACTTTTTGGACAGGTTTTGATAAATGTCGCCCAGGGCGACATTTATCATTGTTTGCTTAGCTAACCAAGTTCTGAAGAAGTCATTTTTTTTTATTTTTTGCTTTAGTTTTGCTTATGTGCTACATTTATCATACTAAAATAGAGGGTTAATACATTTGGAGAACATTAGCAAAACACAAAAGTCGCAGGTGAGATCTTTGTGAGACTTTTTTTTGGACTTTTCTAATTTGCTAATGTAAGAGTGGACTTGCGACTTTTTTAAAGGGATTTGTGGCTTTTTTTTTTGCCTGCGTGCAAAATTCGCACATCATAAATACGTGAGCACCACAAAGTGAAAACTGAAAATTGCCTAGGTACATGTGTGTGTGTCCTGTTAGTACGATACTGACACTTTGAATGGTATTGAATAGAGTACCCTGCTACTGAATGCTATCCAATGCTGCAAATGAAAACATATAGGGGGCATTTATCATTGTTTGCGTTGGTAAGCAAGTTCTGAAGGAATTTTTTCTCTTTTGCTTTAGTTTTGTTTAAGTGCTACATATTTATCTTAAATTTGGGGCACACCAGCAAAACAAAAAAGTCACAGGTGAGACTTCTATGAAACATTTTGGAACTTTTTGAATTTGCTTAGGGCTCGTCCATATTACCGTCTGTACTCGTATTCTTATGCCCGTTATTAAATCCATTCTTGACATCTTCAAACAGCTGTAAATGAATCCCATTGATGTTAATGGGATTTTTATTACAGTCCTTTGCAAGCCGTTTGAACCCGTTTGGTTCCTAAACTGTTATTTTTGATGGCAAAAGGACGTTGCATACAGTATTTTTTTGCCCGTCAAAAATAAAGGAAAATAAATGGATATTATAAATTTAACACTAACGTCTATGGGTAACAGATTTAAAACGGATAAGTTTGCACCTGTTTTGTCCAATCCGATTTTAATCTGTTATTACTTCTAAGCATGCTCAGAAGAGGTATTACAGATACTAGATCGAGCACAATGGGATGATTTGGAAGTATTCCCGCGCTGCTGAATCTCTCAGGAACAGGGTAGGAGCCACAATGAATAACTTATAACATTTTATTTAGTACATACAACGCGTTTCAGGACCGGGATGGCGCTTTCATCAGGCATGCAAGTAAAACTAAAAAGCCGGTTTATATAGGGGAAAGGCACATATTGTGAACACGTGACCAACAATGGAAATGACATCAATATGGGAAGACAGGTCGCAAGACATTCCAAATATAAGTTATGGTCTATTTATTAACATGCACTTGCGGCATTCAATATGTTGGCTGCACTACACAAACTTTGCGTGCTAGAATGAATAAGCATCGATTTAATATTAACAATAAATTCATGCTCCATAGTGTATCATGCCATGTTACATTAGTACATGGCAGGGATGCACAAGGTCTTTCCCTATGTGTGATAGATTTCATCCCTGAGGACAGTTCAAACCGTTTGCAACAACTGATCAACCGTGAATCCTTCTGGATTTTTAAGATTAACATTTTAAATCCTGAGGGATTAAATGAGATGATGGAGGGAACTAGGAGATGATCGTTTTATTAAAATAATTATTATTATTTTAATAGGTGGTGTCATTTTTATGCTCATGTTTTATGTGATTTTTTATAAGTGGTTTTATATAATACTTTTTTGCTGCAATTTCCGTATGTTTGCACTATTTGGAATGTCTTCCGACCTGTCTTCCCATATTGATGTCATTTCCGTTGTTGGTCACGTGTTCACAATATGTGCCTTTCCTCTATATAAACCGGCTTTTTAGTTTTACTTGCATGCCTGTTGAAAGGGCCAATCCGGCCCTGAAACGCATTGTATGTGCTACATAAAATGTTATAAGTTATTCATTGTGGCTCCTACCCTGTTCCTGAGAGATTTGGCAGTGCGGGAATACTTCCAAATCATCCCATTGTGCTCGATCTAGTATCTGTTACACGCCAGCCCGGCGTGGGAAGCCTGAAGCATCTCCGGTGCGATCTTTGTTATACTGTCTGAGCGTTGTGCCTCGTTCATTGCACAACTATACAAGATGAGCAGAATACTCACCTTTCTCATCATTCCTTTATCTGGTGTTCCTACACATGGAAGCGCTCCTGTTTCCTTTTTGTCTTTCAGAAGAGGTGAGAGGAACCAGGAAGTAGCCAGACAATAATGAAAAAACGTAAAATAAACAGTATAAAAATTGATGCAACAGGATGCCACTTAATGGCATCAGTTTGCATCCGTTTTTTAGTATATGGTCCATTTAGCAGCAATGATGGGAAAATAGCAGGACGGGAGACAATGGTCATGTGAACCTAGCCTTACTTACGGGAGTTTTGTACTTCAGGTCAGACCTGGAGCAGACTTGCAACTTTTTGTAAGGGGTTTGCAACTTTTTTTTTTTTTTTGCCTACTTGCGACTTTCGCACTTCATGAATTTGGGAGCATTACAAAGTGAAATCGGAAATTTGCTTAGGTAAGATTGTTTGTAACTTTTTGCTTTACCCACAAAAGTTGCCATAGTTTATGCAAACACATATGGCACACATTTGCATTTTGAATCCGTCTTAAAAAAAGAAACAGAAAAACATTTAGTTTGAAGAAAATAATCCAACTTTATTGAATAAACGGATAAAAAGTTAGAACTTTTTATCTTTTTCTTCAATAAGATTGCAATGTTTTAATATAGAACCTCTCAGATTGCTGGGCGTACCTCTCAGATTCGCTGTATAGTCTGGGCATGTCATGAATACTGCAATAGAGACATCACCTGTCATTTTAAACTATCCCTCTAATAATAAGAAGTTGACTCTGATAACACAACCTACCCTGCACAGCACAGCATTTTTTTTTTAAATCTAATATAGTATTTTATGTTTTTATACTTTAACTGAAGTGAAGCAGTTGTCCCATGAACAAGATTGATCCCGTATCCATTCAATAAATTGATCATCACAGAATTGTAGACCATAAAATGACACTATCTTAAAATGTGAATTTTTCTTTATTCCAAATAAATTATAGGCAAGAAAGGATCTAAATTGTGGAAACAGAAGCAGCAACATATTATACACTTATCAACAATGACTGACTATTATGGCCATCTGGATTACCATTAAGCTGATATACTGTACCCCCAGGCATATAGTAAAGCTGCCAATACTTGTTTTGCGAATCACTTGCTTTTTTCAAACACTGAGTTATGGTGGCTAAGCCTGTTATTAAGCCTAAAGCACTGTCATTCTATTCTGTCAGTTCTTCATCCATATAAACCATTTTATGAATGAGAGCTTCCTTTTGCAGTTGTCTTATGTTTATTCTCACATTAATTTAAAAAGGAGATTACCTTTTATTTGGAAAAAATAATTTGCACGATGTAACGATTGTTTCTCTCAATGATAAATTTCATTATAATCCTCATAAATCTCAACTATGTCTCTTTAAAAGAACCTTTCATCAAGAAAGACCTCTGTAAATGAGGATTTATCACAATTCTAACCTATTGGGAAACAACACTGAATATTGATCTGGTCTTCTCCCAGTTCTGCTCAGTTTCAGACTTTATAAAAGGAGAACTCCGGCAAAAGTTAACTTATCCCCTAGCCACAGGATAGGGGATTAGTTGCTGATCACGGAGGGTTGAGCCGCTGGGACTGCCTCTGGTGCTCTCAGTGAGGAGCGCTTGTCGTCTAATAGTAGACGGCTTGCCCTCCATTCATTTCTATGAGGGCGCCAGTGGAGCCTGTGTGCTGTACTCGGATCTTTTCGTCACTCCCATAGAAAGGAATAGAGTGCGTGTTGCCCACAGCACATGGTCTTTACTGAGCGCCAGGTCCCATCCTCATAATCCCGCGTGGGGGATTCCAGTGCTCGGCCCCCTCTTCGCCATCAGCTACTTATGCCCTATCCTGTGGATAGGGGGTAAGTTTATTTTTGCCGGATTCCTCCTTTAACTCTTTTCTTCAAACTCTCTAACCACAACCTTCTTTCCATCTCAATATTCACCTATTTGTTGCTTATATAGAAATATATGTGCCATCAGTACTGAACAACCTTATAAACACCCAGTCTTTATTGTCCGGAATCTCTTTCTTCTCCTATCACAATCTAACCATCAGATGTTACAAAAAACTCTCAAAAGTATCCTGGATGAAACAACACCATCTACACTATGATTTTCCCTGTTCTGCCTCTCCAGTTGAAAGTGTGATCTCTGAAACTTACAGTTTGTGAAGAGATAGCAGTAACCTCCAATCTTAGTTGAATTGGCTGACAGTGACTTGATCCAAAAAACACCTTGTAAATTGTGATGAAGTTTATTCCAAACTGTGCAGATCATACACTGATGAACAAATGGATAGGTCAAAAGATCATACTGTGAGCAGCTAATGGGTTAAATGTGCTGAGATGAAAGATGAAGGAAGAAATGAGAGAAGGGAGGGGAGGAGCAATACTGAGAACAGAATGAAAGGGAGAGAGAAGGGACACACAGGATAAAAAGGCAAACCATGCATGTGTAACATGACACTCCCCATCGAAATCTATGATTTCTAATAATAATAATAAACTTTAGTTAAAGCATATCTGTCATAGTGCAAAAAAAAGAAAACAAGTGATATGTTACTCAGGACCCAATCCTGATCATGTGCATATAATTTTTATGTGTCTCGGACCTATATATCCAGAGATATAAGCATTTATCTGCTGGTGAGTTACTTTTTCATTGTGCAGGCTGGAGGGGGCGTGTCAGTCTGTCTCCCTCACAGGAGCAAGCCTAGGCAGTCAGCCAATCAGTACTCTCTACTCTGTAACCCTTTCCTCTCTGGTTTTATGCTGTGTCATAGGAAGATACTTGGAACTTGCCTGCAGTAATCAGAAGACATTGGCCCTCATTTACTTAGAAAATCGGGTTGTAAGTCTATCTTGCTTTCTTACCCGACTGCTTTTTTCCCCTGGTATTTATTATTATGTCGCATCCTGTTTGTCACACTGGGTTTTGTTGGTTTTGGTTTCCAACTCCTCTGAGTTGTCGGGAAAAAACCCACAACAATTCAACAAATTCGGGTTGGAAACCTTTATAAATACGTGGGAAAGCTCAGAAATGTCGGGTAACGCCCCTTTTTCGGGTTTGGGAGAATCCACATCGGGTCCGTCGGGAAAAAATGTTGCATCGTGTCGCAGACTGGCGCACGATGTCTAGACATGTCGCAGACAAAGATGCGCCAAAAAAACCCGGGTTTAGAATAGTAAATGAGGGCCACTATGGTGGATTCATAACAGGATAAAATGTATAAATATAAGAATAGATCTTTATAAAAATAAGTGCAAGGATTTTTTGGCTAAAAGTACAGCATTTTTATGAATACATGTTCTATCTGTTTTATCTTCTCCTAGTAAAGCTTGATGCTAATCAGCATAGCTGTCACTATGTGTGTCATTCATCTTTCACAGACTCCTGAATGTCTGATCAACTTCTTTGTCATTCAGAAGTCTGAGAAAGCTTTGACTATTTCAGTATGCTGGGAGTTGTAGTTTAGTAACAACTGAAGCTGCAATGTTTGTAAATAACTGTTAGAGCAGTGTTGCCTCCAGCTATTTTAAAACTACAGCTCCCAGCATGTCCACACATCCTTTATCTGTAGTTTTGCATACACAATAGAAATCTCCTAAACTGGATACTGTCACGATTCGGCAGGCTGGAGGTGGATCCTCTGTGCCAGAGAGGGATTGGCGTGGACCGTGTCGGTGGACCGGTTCTAAGTTGCTACTGGTATTCACCAGAGCCCGCCGCAAAGCGGAATGGTCTTGCAGCGGCGGTAGCAACCAGGTCATATCCACCGGCAACGGCTCAACCTCTCTGACTGCTGAGATAAGTGCGGTACAAGGGAGTAGACAAGAGCAAGGTCGGACGTAGCAGAAGGTCAGGGCAGGCAGCAAGGATCGTAGTCAGGGGCAACGGCAGGAGGTCTGGAACACAGGCTAGGAACACACAAGGAAACGCTTTCACTGGCACAATGGCAACAAGATCCGGTGAGGGAGTGCAGGGGAAGTGAGGTATAAGTAGGGAGTGCACAGGTGAAGGTACTGATTAAAACCTGCTGCGCCAATCAGTGGCGCACCGACCCTTTAAATCGCAAAGACCCGGCGCGCGCGCCGGGACGGGTCTTGAGCCGGGAACGGGTCTGGTAAGGGAATTGAGATGCGCATCGCGAGCGGGCGCGTCCCGCATCGCGAATCGCATCCCGGCTGGGAGCAATATCGCACCGCACCCGGTTGGCAGGTCTGACCGGGGCACTGTGAATAAGAGAACGCTGTGAGCGCTCCGGGGAGGAGCGGGGACCCGGAGCGCTCGGCGTAACAGTACCCCCCCCCCCTTGGGTCTCCCCCTCTTCTTGGAGCCTGAGAACCTGAGGATAAGACTCTTGTCCAGGATGTTGTCCTCAGGTTCCCAAGATCTCTCCTCTGGGCCGCAATTCTCCCAGTCAACCAAAAATAATTTTTTACCTCTGACCGTCTTGGATGCTAGAATTTCCTTCACCGAAAAGACATCAGAGGACCCGGAAACTGGAGTGGGAGAAACAACTTTGGGAGAGAAGCAGTTAAGGATGAGTGGTTTAAGGAGAGAGACATGGAAAGCATTGGGAATACGGAGAGAAGGAGGAAGAAGGAGTTTGTAAGAGACAGGGTTGATTTGGCACTTGACTTTGAAAGGACCAAGATAACGTGGTCCCAGTTTATAACTGGGGACACGAAAGCGGACATACTTGGCGGAGAGCCATACCTTGTCTCCGGGAGAAAAAATGGGGGGAATTCTTCTTTTCTTATCAGCATATTTTTTCATCCGGGATGAAGCCTGTAAAAGAGAATTTTGAGTTTCTTTCCATATGGTGGAGAGGTCTCGAGTCACTTCATCAACAGCGGGCAAACCAGAGGGCATGGGAGTGGGGAGGGGGGGGGGAAGAGGGTGACGGCCTTACACCATGAAGAATGGGGATTTAGCAGAGGATTCGGAGACTCTGAAATTGTACGAGAATTCGGCCCATGGTAGAAGATCTGCCCAGTCATCCTGGCAGGAGGAAACAAAATGTCGCAAATAGTCACCCAGGACCTGATTAATTCTTTCTACTTGCCCATTGGATTGGGGATGATAAGAAGAAGAGAAGTTTAATTTGATTTTGAGCTGATTACAGAGGGCCCTCCAGAATTTAGACACAAATTGAACGCCTCTATCCGAGACGATATGCCTGGGCATCCCGTGAAGGCGAAAAATGTGTATAAAAAATTGCTTCGCCAACTGAGGCGCCGAAGGAAGACCTGGAAGAGGGATAAAATGTGCCATCTTGGAGAATCGATCAACGACCACCCAAACAACTGTGTTGCCATGGGATAAAGGTAAGTCAGTAATGAAGTCCATATCAATCTAAGACCAAAGTCGTTCAGGAACAGGCAGAGGATGGAGGAGACCAGCAGGCTTCTGGCGAGGGGTCTTGTCCCGGGCACAGACTGTACAATCCCGCACGAAATCAACAACATCAGTCTCCAGGGTAGGCCACCAATAAAATCGAGAGATGAGTTGGATGGATTTTTTGATGCCAGCATGGCCTGCAAGGTGAGAGGAGTGTCCCCACTTGAGAATCCTGAGGCGCTGGCGTGGAGAGACGAAGGTCTTCCCTGGAGGAGTTTGTCTGATGGAAGCTGGAGAAGTGGAGATCAGACAGTCCGGAGGAATAATATGTTGCGGGGAAGCTTCCACTTCAGAGGCATCTGATGAACGAGAGAGGGCATCGGCCCTAATGTTCTTGTCAGCAGGGCAAAAATGAATTTCAAAGTTAAAACGGGCAAAGAACAACGACCACCTAGCCTGACGAGGGTTCAGCCGTTGGGCAGACTGGAGATAAGAGAGATTCTTGTGGTCAGTGTATATAATAACTGGATATTTGGATCCCTCCAGCAGGTGCCTCCATTCCTCAAGCGACAATTTTATGGCCAGTAGTTCTCGATCACCAATGGAGTAGTTTTTCTCCACCGGAGAGAAGGTCCTAGAAAAAAACCCACAAGTAACAGCATGCCCGGAAGAATTTTTTTGTAGGAGAACTGCTCCAGCTCCCACCGAGGAGGCGTCTACCTCCAATGAGAAGGGTTTAGATGGGTCAGGTCTGGTGAGTACGGGAGCAGAAGAAAAGGCAGTCTTGAGATGTTTGAATGCATCTTCCGCTTGAGGAGGCCAGGACTTAGGATTGGCGTTTTTCTTGGTTAGCGCCACGATAGGAGCCACAATAGTGGAAAAGTGTGGGATAACTTGTCTGTAATAATTGGCGAACCCCAAAAAATGTTGGATAGCACGGAGTCCGGAGGGGCGTGGCCAATCCAATATGGCAGATAGTTTATCTGGGTCCATTTGTAATCCCTGGCCAGAGACTAAGTATCCTAGGAAGGGAAGAGACTGACATTCAAAGAGACATTTTTCCATTTTGGCATATAATTGATTGTCCCGAAGTCTCTGAAGAACCATGCGGACATGCTGGCGGTGTTCTTCTAGGTTAGCAGAAAAAATCAGAATATCGTCTAGGTAAACCACAACACAGGTATATAGAAGATCACGAAAAATTTCATTTACAAAGTCTTGGAAGATGGCAGGGGCATTGCAAAGGCCAAAGGGCATAACCAGATATTCAAAGTGTCCATCTCTGGTGTTAAATGCAGTCTTCCACTCGTCCCCCTCCCTGATGCGGATCAGATTATAAGCACCTCTTAAGTCCAGCTTGGTAAAGATGTGGGCGCCTCGTAGGCGGTCAAAGAGTTCCGAGATAAGAGGTAGGGGGTAGCGTTTTTTTACAGTGATTTTATTAAGTCCGCGGTAATCAATGCAAGGGTGTAGGGAGCCATCTTTTTAGGAAACAAAAAAAAACCAGATACGGCAGGGAAGGAGGACTTGCGGATAAACCCCTTTTTTAAGTTCTCTTGGATGTACTCCGACATGGCTTGAGTTTCCGGAGCAGACAGAGGATAGATTCTCCCCCGGTCTTGACTGAGAGTACAGGGAGCCGGTTTAAGACAGTCCTTGTGGCAAGAAGTACCCCAGTTCTTGATTTCCCCGGTGGTCCAATCAAGGGTTGGGGAATGGCGTTGAAGCCACGGTAATCCAAGAAGAATTTCTGAAGTGCAGTTAGAGAGGACCAAAAATAAAAAATTTCCGTGATGGGGTCCGATGCACATTAACCCCTTAAGGACCCAGCCATTTTACACCTTAGGACCCAGCCATTTTTTGCACATCTGACCACTGTCACTTTAAACATTAATAACTCTGGAATGCTTTTAGTTATCATTCTGATTCCGAGATTGTTTTTTCGTGACATATTCTACTTTAACTTAGTGGTAAAAATTTTTGGTAACTTGCATCCTTTCTTGGTGAAAAATCCCCAAATTTGATGAAAAATTTGAAAATTTAGCATTTTTCCAACTTTGAAGCTCTCTGCTTGTAATGAAAATGGATATTCCAAATATTATTTTATTTTATTCACATATACAATATGTCTACTTTATATTTGCATCATAAAATTGACGAGTTTTTACTTTTGGAAGACATCAGAGGGCTTCAAAGTTCAGCAGCAATTTTCAAATTTTTCACAACATTTCCAAAATCACAATTTTTCAGGGACCAGTTCAGGTTTGAAGTGGATTTGAAGGGTCTTCATCTTAGAAATACCCCACAAATGACCCCATTATAAAAACTGCACCCCCCAAAATATTCAAAATGACATTCAGTCAGCATTTTAACCCTTTAGGTGTTTCACAGGAATAGCAGCAAAGTGAAGGAGAAAATTCACAATTTCCATTTTTTACACTCACATGTTCTTGTAGACCCAATTTTTTTATTTTTACAAGGGGTAAAAGGAGAAAATGTATACTTCTATTTGTAGCCCAATTTCTCTCGACTAAGCACATACCTCATATGTCTATGTAAAGTGTTCGGCGGGCGCAGTAGAGGGCTCAGAAGGGAAGGAGCGACAAGGGGATTTTGGAGCGTACGTTTTTCTGAAATGGTTTTTGGGGGGCATGTTGCATTTAGGAAGCCCCTATGGTGCCAGAACAGGAAAAAAAAACACATGGCATACCATTTTGGAAACTAGACCCCTTGAGGAACGTAACAAGGAATAAAGTGAGCCTTAATACCCTACAGGTGTTTCACGACTTTTGCATATGTAAAAAAAAAAAAAAAAAATGTCAATAAAATGTGTGCTTCCCCCCAAATTTCACATTTTTGCAAGGGTTAATAGCAGAAAATAGCCCCCAAAATTTGTAACCCCATTTCTTCTGAGTATGGAGGTACCCCATAAGTTGACATGAAGTGCACTATGGGCGAACTACAATGCTCAGAAGAGAAGGAGTCATATTTGGCTTTTTGAGAGCAAATTTTGCTCGGGGGCATGTCGCATTTAGGAAGCCCCTATGGTGCCAGGACAGCAAAAAATACCCACATGCCATACCATTTTGGAAACTAGACCCCTTGAGGAACGTAACAAGGAATAAAGTGAGCCTTAATACCCCACAGGGGTTTCACGACTTTTGCATACGTAAACAAAAAAAATAAAAATTCACTAAAATGTGTGTTTCCCCCCCAAATTTCTCATTTTTGCAAGGATTAATAGCAGAAAATACCCCCCAAAATTTGTAACCCCATCTCTTCAGAGTATGGAGGTACCCCATAAGTTGACCTGAAGCGCACTACGGGCGAACTACAATGCTCAGAAGAGAAGGAGTCATATTTGGCTTTTTGAGAGCAAATTTTGCTCGGGGGGCTTGTCGCATTTAGGAAGCCCCAATGGTGCCAGAACAGCAAAATAACCCCCACATGGCATACCATTTTGGAAACTAGACCCCTTGAGGAACGTAACAAGGGGTACAGTGAGCATTTACCCCCCACTGGTGTCTGTCAGATCTTTGGAACAGTGGGCTGTACAAAATTTTTTATTTGCGCAGCCCACTGTTCCAAAGATCTGTCAGACACCAGTGGGGTGTAAATTCTCACTGCACCCCTCATTACATTCCGTGAGGGGTGTAGTTTCCGAAATGGGGTCACATGTGTTTTTTTTTGGCGTTTGTCAAAGCCGCTGTAACAATCAGCCACCCCTGTGCAAATCACCTCAAATGTACATGGTGCACTCTCCCTTCTGAGCCTTGTTGTGCGCCCCCAGAGCACTTTGCGCCCACATATGGGGTATCTCCGTAGTCGGGAGAAGTTGCATTACAAATTTTGGGGGGCTTTTTTCCCTTTTACCTCTTGTCAAAATGAAAAGTATAGGGCAACACCAGAATGTTAGTGTAAAAAAAATTTGACCCTAAACTGTTGCCTTGAAATACGACAGGGCTCCGAAGTGAGAGCGCCATGCGCATTTGAGGCCTGAATTAGGGATTTGCATTGGGGTGGACATAGGGGCATTCTACGCCAGTGATTCCCAAACAGGGTGCCTCCGGCTGTTGTAAAACTCCCAGCATGCTTGGACAGTCAACGGCTGTCCGGCAATACTGGGAGTTGTTGTTTTGCAACAGCTGGAGGCTCCATTTTGAAAACAGTGGCGTACCAGACGTTTTTCATTTTTATTGGGGAGGGGAGGGGGTTGTGTAGGGGTATGTGTATATGTAGTGTTTTTTACTTTTTATTTTATTTTGTGGTAGTGTAGTGTAGTGTAGTGTTTTTAGGGTACAGTCACACGGGCAGGGGGGGTTACAGCGATTTTCCCGCTGCGAGTTTGAGCTGCCGCGCAAAATTTGCTGCATCGCAAACTTGCAGCCTGATACTCACTGTAAGCCCCCTGCCCATGTGAATGTACCCTGTACATTCACAAGGGGGGGCCTCCAGCTGTTGCAAAACTACAACTCCCAGCATGCACAGTCTATCAGTGCATGCTGGTAGCTATAGTTTTGCAACAGCTGGAGGCACACGGGTTGGGAAACACTGAGTTAGGAAACAGATAATGTTTCCCAACCAGTGTGCCTCCTGTTGTTGCAAAACCACAACTCCCAAACATTCTCAGGCATGCTGGGAGTAGTAGTTCGGCAACATCTTTAGAGCCAGATGTTGCCGAACTACAACTCCCAGCATGCTTGGAGTTGTAGTTTGCAACATCTGTAGGACTACAGTTTGCAGACCACTAATACAGTGGTTCCCAATCTGTGCTCTTCCAGATGTTGCAAAACTACAACTCCCAGTATGCCAAAACTGTCCAGGCATGCTGGGAGTTGTAGTTCTGCAACATCTGAAGGGCCAGATGTTACAGAACTACAACTCCCATCATGCCTGGACAGTAAGGGAATGCTGAGAATGTGTAGTTTTGCAACATCTGGAAGGGCACAGTGGTCTCCAAACTGTGGACCTCCAGATGTTGCAAAACTGCAACTCCCAGCATGCCCAGACGCCAAGGGCTGTCTGGGCATGCTGGGAGTTGTAGTATATAGGGTCCCAATACAGCAATGCATGTTGCTTTACGGCGACGTGCATTGCTGTAAAGGGCCCGACCGCGGCTGAAGATCTACTCACCTGTCGCCGCCGCCGCCATCTTCCTCGCCGGGATCCGGGTCTTCAGGGACGAGGTAAGTACCGGGGCCGGTCCCCAGCACTCCCCCGTCCCCCGCCGCGTCCTCCGGTCTTCCTCTGGTCCTCTCCGGACTTCAAGGGGCCGGGCAGGACGGGAGGAAGTAACCGCCCCCCCTCCTGCGATTGGTCGGTTAACTAACCGACAGATCGCAGGGAATAGGAGGAGGTGGCAGGTTTGCCACCTCGCTCCTAGTCTTCAGCATGGTCCTGGCTGTCTGTGACAGCCGGGATCATGCGAAATTACCGGGCGGTCGGGTCCCAGAGACCCGATCAGCCCGGTATCGCCGCAGATCGCAAGGACGATTTCCCTTGCGATTTGCGGCGATCGCCGACATGGGGGGCATACATGGCACCCCTCGGCGTTTGCCCTGGATCCCTGCTGAAGGATTTCAGCAGGGATCAGCTTCCGATCTCCGCAGGGTGAGCGGCGGAGACCAGGAAAAGACATGACGTATGCATACGTCATGGGTCCTTAAGACCCAGGGTGTGATGACGTATGCATACGTCATGGGTCCTGAAGAAGTTAAGAGAGGTTCCGTGCGGTAACGCACAGTAAAGTCCAATCTTTCATTATTAACAGAGTCGATGTAGAGGGGTCTGGCGAGACTGGTCACCGGGATGTTGAACCTGTTGATGAGAGAGGCCAAAATAAAATTTCCTGCAGATCCGGAATTCAAGAAGGCCATAGCTGAGAAGGAGAAGGTAGAAGAAGAAATCCGCACAGGCACAGTAAGACGTGGAGAAGCAGAGTTCACATCAAGAGCTGTCTCTCACCTTTGTGCGGAGTCAGCGTGCGTCTTTCCTGGCGAGGAGATCGGATAGGACAATCCTTCAAGAAATGTTCGGTACTGGCACAGTACAGGCAAAGGTTATCCATGCGGCATCGTGTCCTCTCTTGAGGTGTCAAGCGAGACCGGTCAACTTGCATAGCCTCCAAGGCGGTAGGCACAGGAACGGATTGCAGTGGACCAGAGGAGAGAGGAGCCGGGGAGAGAAACCGCCTCGTGTGAACAAAGTCCATATCCTGGCGGAGCTCCTGACGCCTTTCGGAAAAACGCATGTCAATGCGGGTGGCAAGATGAATAAGTTCATGCAGGTTAGCAGGAATTTCTCGTGCGGCCAGCACATCTTTATTGTTACTGGATAGGCCTTTTTTAAATGTCGCACAGAGGGCCTCGTTATTCCAGGACAATTCGGAGGCGAGAGTACGGAATTGGATGGTGTACTCGCCAACAGAAGAATTACCCTGGACCAGGTTCAGCAGGGCAGTCTCGGCAGAAGAGGCTCGGGCAGGTTCCTCAAAGACACTTCGAATCTCCGTGAAGAAGGAGTGTACAGAGGCAGTGACAGGATCATTGTGGTCCCAGAGCGGTGTGGCCCATGACAGGGCTTTCCCAGACAGAAGGCTGACTACGAAAACCACCTTTGACCTTTCAGTTGGAAACTGGTCCGACATCATCTCCAAATGCAGGAAACATTGCGAAAGAAAACCACGGCAAAATTTAGAGTCCCCATCAAATTTATCCGGCAAAGATAATCGGAGGCTGGATGCGGCCACTCGCTGCGGAGGAGGTGCAGGAGCTGGCGGAGGAGATGATTGTTGAAGCTGTGGTAGTAGCTGCTGTAGCATCACGGTCAGTTGAGACAGCTGGTGGCCTTGTTGCACTATCTGTTGCGACTGCTGGGCGACCACCATGGTGAGGTCGGCGACAACTGGCAGCGGGACCTCAGCGGGATCCATGGCTGTCACGATTCGGCAGGCTGGAGGTGGATCCTCTGTGCCAGAGAGGGATTGGCGTGGACCGTGTTGGTGGACCGCTTCTAAGTTGCTACTAGTATTCACCAGAGCCCGCCGCAAAGCGGGATGGTCTTGCAGCGGCGGTAGCAACCAGGTCGTATCCACCGGCAATGGCTCAACCTCTCTGACTGCTGAGATAAGCGCGGTACAAGGGAGTAGACAAGAGCAAGGTCGGACGTAGCAGAAGGTCAGGGCAGGCAGCAAGGATCGTAGTCAGGGGCAACGGCAGGAGGTCTGGAACACAGGCTAGGAACACACAAGGAAACGCTTTCACTGGCACAATGGCAACAAGATCCGGTGAGGGAGTGCAGGGGAAGTGAGGTATAAGTAGGGAGTGCACAGGTGAAGGTACTGATTAAAACCTGCTGCGCCAATCAGTGGCGCACCGACCCTTTAAATCGCAAAGACCCGGCGCGCGCGCCGGGACGGGTCTTGAGCCGGGAACGGGTCTGGTAAGGGAATCGAGATGCCCATCGCGAGCAGGCGCGTCCCGCATTGAGAATCGCATCCCGGCTGGGAGCAATATCGCAGCGCACCCGGTCGGCAGGTCTGACCGGGGCGCTGTGAATAAGAGAACGCTGTGAGCGCTCCGGGGAGGAGCGGGGACCCGGAGCGCTCAGCGTAACAGATACCAGTATGCTTTACAGCCGGTATCCAGTATGCTGTAAAATCTAGACTAGTCTGCCTGGCTAAAAGACAGGCGACCCCTAGTGGGGGCTATTTTGAGCTTGAATTTCAGGTGAAAATAATTTTTTTTTAACAGGTGTATATTGTGAAATGTCATATTTTAATGAGTCCTGCAATATATGAAAACTTTTTAACAATGACAGTGCCTCTTTAAATCCATGTATAATAGATGTTTCTTATATCTCTTTGCATCAGGTCGGTGTGAGGGGTTTATCTTCCTGTTTAGGCAGAAGCAGTACAAGCTCGTTTATAGTTCTGAAGTAATGTTATGCATTACTTTCTCTTATACTTTCCGCACCTTGCTGTCATTACCTGGAATAGTCTTTGTTATAAGACCTATAGGCCAATTGTTACAATGAGCATCCCTTTCTTTCAGGAGAACTATGTCCCCTGCATTGCAGGTATGGTTTACTGACTTGCCATTTTCTTCAACTTTGAAGATTGCAAAGGTACTTCATCTTCCAATGGCTCTAAAACACATTAGCAATAAGTTCGACCCATTTCCATTGGTATTTGTAAACATTTGGACAATTGAAGTCCCGAGGAGGAATAGTGGCTACTCCGATCTTTTGAGTTAAAAGAGTGGCTGGAGTTAGCAATAGTGGAGACTCTGGGTCTGAGGAGACAGGAACAAGTGGTCTCACATTTCATGTGTGAGCTGGGAAGATTTGTGGTCCAGCAGCATAGAGTCCAGGATTTTCCTAGAAATACTAATCATGCGTTCCCAAGAGCCTCTCAAATGTGAGGAGTGTGGTGGGTTGAATTTCGATTTACACTTGTTGTCATTGAAGAAGTCCTCTATCTTCTCTGCTCCTGTAAAATGTATCTTGCAGTCGGATCTAAGTAACTTTACAGGTCCACGAATGGAGACAAATCTTCTGAAGGCGTTAATGCAGCAGGAAGAGTCCATTGATTCTATAACTTTGATATGCACTGCACGAATGCTTAAACAAGTAAATAGCATGGCCCAATGCTTATTATTGATGACTTCACCACGAGTCTTACATGCATCAACGGTCCAGGGGCCGAAAATGTCTAAACCGACATTGGTAAAAGATGGTTCAGTGCTTAAACTGTCTGTTGGAAGCTTTGACATCTGTTGATCTAGATGTTTTCCTCTTAGTCTTTGGCACTTGACGCATTTATGGAGTATGGAGGATATACATCTCTTCTTCCCGATTATCCAGAAACCTTCAGACCTTTCTGCTCCCTCTGTGAAGTGACGGCCTTGATGTTGCACTTGCTCATGGTAATGTCTGATTAGAAGAGCAGTAATGTGGTGACGTCCTGGAATGATGAGGGGATTTTGCTCTTCACTCATCACATTGGACCTTGCTATTCCACCACCAACTCGGAGTAGTTTGTTCTCAATTATTGGATTCAACTGGTATAAAGGACTATCTTTAGATGGGTTGAGTCCCTTTGACATGTTGTGAATCGTTTGAGACACATTGGATGATAAGTCTTTTGGGTTTAGCAACCTTTACAAATGTGGGGGGCCCTTTACAGATGTGCCACTTACGACACTCTTGATTAGTGTCACCGCTGTTTGCAAAGCGATGAGCAACGTGAATAAGACGTACAGTGGCTCGTATGGCAGAAGACCACATGGAGAAACGTTCAAAAAAGTGATATTTCAGTTTTACCTTTGCAAGTATGGAGGTATTAAGTGTAACTGCAATAGTCTTGATTTCGTTATTGACATAATTATGGTACCATCAGAACCTGAGGAAGTTTCTATTGTCTTCATGGATGATGAAACAATGAAACATTTGTTGGAAGTCGGCCATATGGGCAATTGACTCTTGTCTAAAGCGGAGTAAGACTCCCAGTAGGTTGTTGTTCAGGTAAGGCCCAGTGAGAAGATTGCCATTGAGAGAAATGCCTTCATAATGAGTACTTGAAGACCTCCCTTATCTATTCAAGCTGGCGAGGATGGTAGACACCAAAACATGGTAGGTACCAGCTTTCCTCTCCTTGTGAAAGAGGGGGGGTGCAGGCTTGGCATTATCTCTCTCAAATACCTTCTGCATAAAGTTGACAAAATGCTTCTTCATCTCCAGTCTCTGGTTCAGGTTGTGCTCTAAAGAGATAAACCGTGAATTTGCATATTGATTATTGTTTGGAATCCTCTTCCTTGGGGTTCAAAATGGTAGCGGTGCCACCCAGCTGTTCGAATCATCTTGGTAGAACTCTTTGCTCATGGTTCTCAAGAATTCCTTGTCTTCCATCGTGGCTGCTAACTCATTGTCTCTTGTGGTCACTTCAAACACTGTGTTACCAATGTTGTCATTACGGAAGACAAATGCTTTTCTATCATCTAGTTTAATGCGCTCTTGCGTACTTTTGTCACACAGCTTTTCTCTCACACTGTAGTGATGTTGTCATTGTGGGAAACAAGTAATGCATCCATTTGGCAGAACGTGTGTTTTAAAGGAAGAAACTGAGAATGGTTTCCTGACGTTGCTAAGGCAGACGTTGCCCATGATGATGCTGATCCAGATCCAGACACTGGGCGTAAGGTGCATCATGTGGGCCGTTGATTAGATGGCAAACCTTTTGCGCTCTTAGAATGTCTCTCCCGAGTAAAAGCAGGATATCAGTATTTTCATCAAAGGCTGGTATTTGGTTAGCTATGTCCTTCAAGTGAGAATGGTGCAGGGCAGCTTCAGGAGTGGGGGATCTCATCCTTGTTAGTTGGGATCTTATTACACTCAATGATACTGGGCAAGGGTATTTCTATGTTGCTATTGAGAGGAGCAACTATGAGGCCAATGGCTCTTCTAACCAAGACTTCTGTAATGCCTGCACAAGTACCCAATGTATAAGGTAGAGCATCTCCTGCTATGCCTAACAGATCAAAGAACTTGTGCTTGCAAGAGATCGGTTACTCTGATGGTCGAGAATGGTATACAGTCTTATGGCCCTTTTAGGTTGGCCCTTTGAGTATACATGAAGCAAGCGTATGTTTGCACAGGATTTCTCATAAAGTCCTTCCCCAAAGACTTCAGTGCATGTAGATCATACTGGGATGGAGGCAGCTGTTTGTTTAGTGTGCTCCCTGCTATGCTTTGCCTCGGGAGGGATGTCTGTGGATGGAGTAGAACTGTGTTGGTACAGATGAAGGGCTAGTACGTGGTTGTCACTACCACATTCCATGCATTTAATGATGGTCTTACAGTCTTTTGCAAGTTGTTCTGTGGAGACACAGCATCTGAAACAAATTCCAAATTGCTTTAACAGTTCCTTTTGTTCTTGTAAAGGTTTCTTTCTGAAGCCGATGCATTTCTTGAGTGGATATGGCTTGTTATGTATGGGACATTGTCGATTTGGATCTTGTTTTGCCGTGTCTTTTGAAGAACAGTAGCAGGTGCAGGTTGAACATCAGTCCTCTTCACTGATACTGGGCCCCTGTGGTCTCTGTGCGTTGTACATGTGTTCACAAGTCCTGGAGAAGGTGGACTGAGAGGGTTACAGTCGCCATAGAAGAAACTTGGGTCATTCTTCCCTCATGAAGTCACACCACAAATACAAAAGGAGTCATTTAAGTAGAATATAAAATATATATTTTTATTAATTATATTAAAAGCATGTAATTCATAAAACATAAGGGAAGGGGAGAATTACAACTACTGGGGGAGACTAGACAAAAGGGGCGACACTAACTGCTTGCGCATATTACATTAACACAAAAATAAAGTGCATGACTGGTAGACAAATGTAAGGTTAATAGGGGCTATTACAGCTTCCATGGAGTGCATAATCATGTCTAAAAACCAGCATACATACCAAGGAACTATAGAAAAACAATGCAGCAGCTGACCCAAGCAGGGGTGGCGTCACTCCTGCTTGGGTCAGCTGCTGCATTGTTTTTCTATAGTTCCTTGGTATGTATGCTGTTTTTAGACATGATTATGCACTCCATGGAAGCTGTAATAGCCCCTATTATGCACCTTACATTTGTCTACCAGTCATGCACTTTATTTTTGTGTTAATGTATTATGCGCAAGCAGGTAGTGTCGCCCCTTTTGTCTAGTCTCCCCCAGTAGTTGTAATCCTCCCCTTCCCTTATGTTTTATGAATTACATGCTTTTAATATAATTAATAATATTATATATTTTATATTCTACTTAAATGACTCCTTTTGTATTTGTGGTATAACTAACTGTATGGAGATCATATATGAAGTTGCAGTCACTTTAGTGCCATTACTTTTTAGAGATCTATGAGATCCTAATTATATAACACAGGCACTACTGTTTGCATGCTGCTGATTGCGTTTATATTCTCATGAAGTCACATAAATAGGAAAAGGGAGGAAAGGCATCTCCATATTTTGTCTTGCAAGTTGATCCCCGAGTTCTTGAAGCTTTAGATTGCTATTAGTGGTAATCCTTGGGAAGCCTTGCAACCTTTTGAATAAGACATATTCGATGACACTGCCAAAGCTACGTTCAAGTTTGTCCCAAGCAGCGTCGAGACCGGCAGCAGGATTGGAAGTGTAAACTGTTTTGAGTCTTTTGATACTTTCAGCAGACTGGGGACCTAGCCACCTGATGAGTAGATCCAGTTCTTCTGCAGCAGTGATGTCTAGCTCGCTGATGGTGGCTTTAAAGGTGAATTTCCATCCTCTGTAATTTTCAGGTTTGTCATCAAACTTGGTGAGGCCCGTCCTAGTGAGTTCTCTGCGAAGTATATATTTAGCAAACTGTGACATGTTTGTGTTTTCAGACTTTGGCTATATGGTTGCAGGTGGGACAGAGTTAGTTGCAGTGGCCGGTACACTGACGTTGAGTAACTTGGGAACATAAGATGCGCTAAGGCGTTCAACACTGGATCTGGCATACAGGAGTCAAATCCTATGAGCCACATAAAACAAAAACGTTTAGCAAAACCAACTTGGAAAGTTCAAGAGAACTATGAAGCTGACAAAGAGGAACTGCTGAGTAACATCAACCCCTTATGGTCTAAGACTATTGAATGCATGTCAGCTCTGTCTCAACCAGCTCATGACAATGACTCGATCTAAAAGACACCTTGTAGATTGTGATGAAGTTTATTCCAAACTGTGCAGATCATACACCGATGAACAAGTGGATAGGTCAAAAGATCATGCTGTGAGCAGCTAACAGGTAACATGTGCTGAGATGAAAGATGAAGGAAGGAACAAGAGAGAAGGGAGGGGAGGAGAAATACTGAGAACAGAATGAAGGGGAGAGAGAAGGGACACACTGGATAAAATGGCAAACCATGCATGTGTAACATGAAAGTCCCAATACAGAGTGCAGCAACCTAGACACACATCTCCAGCTAATTTTTCGAGGTGCTTAAGGTGTTTCTATGGAAAATAATTTTTCTGTAGGCTCAAACCCTTCTGCAAGTAGTCCCAAAAAGACTCAAGACACTGTACCGCTCTCCAGATCCTTGGCCAAAAAACTGATTTCTGTTACAGCCAAATATTTCAGTTCAAAACACTTGCTGCTAATTTTCTGCACCCCAGTTGCTACATCTTCATGCATGCTTAAATTTGTTTTGCCTTGTTTCCACATTGAAAGTATGGCTTTTTGGCCACAATTCTTTCATGAATACTACTTATGGCTAGTCTCCTATACCAAGGAGAGACCTTGCAGATCCAGTATAACTACTAGAAATGAGCAAGCCAAGCCTGGCGAACCTGGGCGTCCAAACTTTGGGGTGACAGCGGAGCTTTCACTCAACTTTTGAACATTGCCAGGCTCGGCTCGCAAAAGCCTGGCAATGGTAGTAATAAAAGCAGAAGAGATGAGAAACACATGGACACCTTGGACAGTGACCCCCAGTCACCTCCCTGCATTACTGCATCTAGTTGGTGCATTATAAATCCCAGTCAGAAGTTAGAAAACCCATAAAATCTTTCAAATTAAAAGCAAACTATTGATCAGTGGGTTGGCCTCAAACCATGATGTCCTTGCTTTCCCTCCCAGGGCAGAGCGTTATTTACCCTCCTTTCATTGGTGCAAAGTCAAGCACTGCCACGCTGTATCATATCTGCTATGCCTGGGTGAGAAATTCCACACAGTGGAGGAGTTGCTGTCCTGTCTGCAGTATAAATTTTAACACAGGATTTCTGCTTGTTATCTGAGATTGGAAAACGTGGTCGCCAATAGCACCACAAACATTGTGGCTAAGCTGCGTCTAGGTGGCTAGAGGGCTAGATGACTCGTGCTAAATCTGGTCTTAAAATGTCTCTTGAAAAATTGTGTTGGTCTAATTGATGTGATGGCTATCTTCAGGTAAGTTTGCATTCGGTTTAGCTGTTTTTATGCTTTTAAACGTGCCTTTCTAGACCTACAGAACCTAATTGTCCTCCTCAACACCGCCCTAATTTGAAACTAAACATTACACATGTTGGACCTCCTGTACCAGCAGCCGTAACAGAATACCTAATGCAGTAAACAAAAAGCTTTTGGAGCCATTTGGACTTTCAGCTGAGGCATTGGCAGCTAACCATGGACATGCTCAAGCCTTTCGAAGAGGCAACAAGATGTGTCAGCAAGGATAACAGTGGAATTAGTTATGTTATACCGCTGATATTTCTTCTAGAGCAAACACTTATGGTAATTATTGAGCAAGGGATGGAGAAAGGCTCACATCTGGCTGGCAGCAGTATGAATGTTCTTCATAACAAGAAGTTGCATGAGGAAAATGAGGATGTGGAATCTGAGGAGGATTTGGAGATGGAATCTGTTAAAGGGATAAGGGACGGATGGGAAATAGGCACAGTGGCAGGAGCTGGAGGGGGATTTGAAAGCAGAGAATGGTGGTTATCGGTTTGGATAAAATGGTCACTGTGGAGCTGGTACCTAGTTGGTTGGGGTGAATTCCTGTGAGAAAGGCAAAGTTTAGTCTCTAAATGAGGTGTCCTTGATTCAGGTGCTGGATGAGTAAGGGCAAAGTAAGAGGCCTGACGGAGATGAGCTGCCTTCAACTCTCCCTCCTGCTAAATGGCGTACACTCAGGGATAGTTATAGGATGTTTTATGCACTATTAACACGTCCTGGACACAGGGCATACTGGTACTCCCTGGCGTCCTGGGACTTAAGGACCCATACGCCCTGGACGTTTCCATTCGCCGCCGGTAACCGGGCGGTGAATTGAACAGAATGCCTGCTGAAATCATTCAGCAGGCACCCCGTGCAAACCCCTGGTGGGGTCCTGAGATCCCCCCTTGTCGGCCATGTCAATTCAGACCGGCCGACAAATCCGGACTCCTGCTGGGGGTGTCACTATCAGTATCCGCTCTGCCCCTATTCCGGAGGGCTAGAGCGGGTGCTGAAAGTGGACAGCGGCATCTGGGGCCCCCGATCTCCGGCATCTGTGGCGGGATCGGGGCCTCAGGACCAGCGGTGGCAATGAGGAGCGCAGCAGTAGCAGGTAGGGCTGTGCCTCTTGCTGTTGCTTAGCAACAACTCCCAGCATGCACAAAAGAGAATGCTGTGAGTTGTTGTTATGCAACAGCAGAAGGCACAACTACAACTCCCAGCATACCCTTTGGTTGTCTGTGCATGCTGGGAGTTGTAATTATGCAACAGCAGAAGGCACACTTTTTCATTGAAAAAAATGTGCGTACAGCTTTTGCATAACTACAACTCCCAGCATGCCCTTTGTATGTGCATGCTGGGAGTTGTTTTATACAACAGCTGGAGGTGAGTGCTATGTTGTACCTCCAGCTGTATGATACAACCCTCAGTATGCACAGCCAAAGGGCATGCTGGGTGTTGTAGTTATGCAACAGCTGGAGGCACAACTACAACTCCCAGCATGCCCTTTGGCAGTCTGTGCATGCTGAGAGTTGTAGCTATGCAACAGCTGGAGACACATTTTTTCTATGAAAAAGTGTGCCCCAACTGTTGCATAACTACAACCCGCAGCATGCACAGAAAGACAACGTGTATGCTGAGAGTTTTAGTTTTGCAACAGCTGAAGGCACACTGGTTTCGAAACACTGGATTAGGGTTTGTTACCTAACTCATGTTTCGCAACCAGTTTGCCTCCAGCTGTAGCAAAACTACAACTCCCTGCATGCACTGACATACCGTGGATGCTGGGCGTTGCAGTTTTGCAACCGCTGGAGGTACATTGGTGTGGAAACACTGCGCTAGCCTGTTACCTAACTCAGTGTTTCCCAATCAGTGTGCCTCCAGCTGTGTATAACTACAACTCCCAGCATTCATGATCTGTCAGTGCATGCTTGTAGTTAAAGTTTTGCAACAGCTAGAGGTTTGACCCCCCCCCCCCCCTATGTGAATGTACAGGGTACATTCACAGGGGCAGGGGTTTACAGCGAGTTACCTGCTTCAAATTTGAGCTATGGCAAATTTTCCGCTGCAGCCCAAACTCCCAGCGGAGCATATACACACACCCTTACATAATAATGCCCCCCCCCCCCATATAAACTAAAAACATCTTGGTACTGTTTTCAAAACCCAGCCTCCAGCTGTTGCAAAATAACAACTCCCAGTACTGCCGGACAGCCATTGAGGCTGGAGGCACCCTGTTTGGGGAACACTGCTGTAGGGTATTTTTGGTGGAGGCAACTATAACGCTTGCATCCAGGTCCACCCCTATGCAAATCCCATATTCAGGCCTCAAATGCGCATGGCGCTCTCTCATTTAGGAGTCCTGTTGTATTTCAAGGCAACAGTTTAGGGCCACATTTGGTGTATTTCCGTATTCGGGAGAATTTGTGTTAATATATTTTGGGGGGCTTTTTATCTTTTTACCCCTTTTTACCCCTTATAGAAAGGTAAAGTTGGGGTCTACACCAGCATGTTACACCAGCGTGTAAAAAATAAAAAACAAATTACACTAACATGCTGGTGTTGCCTCATACTTTTCACTTTCACAAGAGGTAAAAGGGAAAAAAGACTCCAAAATTTGTAACGCAATTTCTCCTGAGTATGGAAATACCCCATATGTGGATGTAAAGTAATCTGCGGGCTCACAACAAGGAGTGAGAGCGCACCATGTACATTTGAGGCCTAAATTGGTGATTTGCACAGGGGTGGCTAATAGTTACAGCGGTTCTAACATAAACGCAAAAAAAAAAAAAAAACACCCACATGTGACACCATTTTGGAAACCACACCCATCATGGAACTTAACTAGGGGTATAGTGGTAGGGGTATAGTGAGCCTTAACACCCCACAGGTGATTGACAAATTATCGTTAAATGTGGACGTGAACATGAATTTATTTTGTATTTTTTTTCTAAAATGCTGGTGTTACCCCAAATTGTTTATTTTCACGAGGGGTAATAGGAAAAAAGCTCCCCAAAATTTTTAACCCCATTTCTTCTGAATAAGGGAATACCCCATATGTGGATGTAAAGTGCTCTGCGGGCACACTACAGGGCTCAGAAGAGAAGGAGCGCCATTGGGCTTTTTGGGAGAGAGAATTTGGCTAGAATTAAAGGCCATGTGCGTTTACAAAGCCCCCGTGAGAGTTTTAGTTTCCGAAATGGGTCACATGTGGGGGGTTCACTTTTCTGACAGCACGGGGGCTTTGTAAACACACATTGCCCCCCGACTTATATTCTAATCAAATTCTCTCTCCAAAAGCCAAATGGCTCTTCTTCTTTTCTGAGCCCTGTAGTGTGCCTGCTGAGCACTTTACATTAACATATGGGGCATTTCCATGGTGTTACAAATTTTCTGTTTTTTTTTTCTCCTATTACCCTTTGTGAAAATAAAAAATTTGGGGTAACAACAGCATTTTTGTGGAAAAAAAAATCATTTTTCATTTTCACATGGAATTTGTGGGGTGTTAAAGGGGTACTCTGGTGGCGAATGTGTTTTTTCAGTTTCTACTTACCCTTGCAGGTGAGTTTTCTTGTTATCTCTGGTCTCTTGCTTGCTCTTTGTTTGTCTTTCTTTTCCTTTCTTTCCTCAAGTGTGTCCATGTAGTGTAGCATCTATTTCCGTTTTGCCTTTGTTTTAGAAACTACAGCTCCCAGCATGCTTTGTAGCCTGTCTCCTCTTCCAGTCCCCTGCCCAACTTGTTTTGCGTTGCCGCTCAGCCCTGTTTGTAGCCGGCTTTTTTTTTTCCCTCTAGCACGCCCTATCCCCACCCTGCTCATTAGTATACTCATCCCACCCTCACTGTCAGCTTCTCACCCACAGTCTCCACATCAGGGAATGAATGAATTGTCAGCGGGGGGGGGGGGGGGGACTGATTGTATGTGACCCCCCCAAAAGGCAATGTCCCCGCATTGGGGAAAGGTTTAACTGTGAGCTGCAGCGCTGCACATTCTTCCCATGTCGGGGAATGAATGAATTGTCATCCGCAGCGCGCTGTCCCCACATCATGGAACTAATCATATGTGACCTGTGGGCGCTGCTCTGCTTCCTGCCCTTCCCCCCTCCCCCCTCAAAAGTGATGTCCCCACAAGGGTTAACTGTAAGCAGCAGCGCTGTACATTCTCCCCAAGTCAGGGAATGAATGATTTGTGAGCGCGGGCACAGGGCTACTGATCAGAGAACAGAAGCTGTCATCTCCCCCTGCAAGCACTGAAAGTCAGTGAGGAAGCAGAGCAGTGCCCGTGGGTCATATATGATTAGTTCCCTGATGTGGGGACAGCACGCTGCGGATGACAATTCATCCCCTGATGTGGGTACTGCGGGGTCAGAAGCTGACCGTGTGCCTGCGGGGGGGAATCATGATAGCCGATTCCCCTGATTCCCCCCGCGTGCACATGGTGCCCATGGCGGGGAAGGGGTTACATGTCAGCAGCAGCGGTGATACAGGGTATTCAGTACACTGTGAGCCGGGCTCAGGGCTGGCTGACAGAGGGAGGAGACATCCATCCTCCTGCAACAATTCAATGAATATTCATTACAGGGGTGTGGAAAAGGGGCGAAACCATTGCAGGAGAAAAAAAAACAGCAAAGTCTGCAGCAATGACGTCTTGTCCATAACAATGAACAAACATGGCCGTGAGTGTGGACAGCAGTCAAAAACAACCAGAAAAACCACTGAACTTCCGTCACAGAAAAGAGGTCAGTAAAAAACATATATGCTGTGGACAGATGTATAACTTGTGATTTACAAAAGTGCTAAACTCGCTGCAAACACGCTAGATAACCATAAAACTGTGGTACCGGAGTACCCCTTTAAGGCTCACTGTACCCCTTGTTATGTTCGTTGAGGGATGTAGTTTCCCAAATAGTGTGCCATGTGTTTTTTTTTTTTTTTTTTGCTGTTCTGGCACCATGGGGGCTTCCTAAATGAGACATGCCCCCCCCCCCCCCCCCAAAACCATTTTAGCAAAATTCGTACTCCAAAAACCCAATGTCGCTCCTTCCCTTCTGAGCCCTCTATTGCACCCACAGAGCACTTTACATCCACATATGAGGTATTTCCTTACTCGAGAGAAATTGGGTTACAAATTTTTTTAGGGGACATTTTCTCCTATTACCCCTTTTGAAAAATTTGAGGTAACACAAGCATTTTAGTGAAAAAAAAATCACATTTATCCTTTTTATGTCCCACTTTAAGGAAAGTTCATCAATGACCTGTAGAGTGTTAGAGTTCACTGTACCCTTTGTTACATTTCTTGAGGGGTGTAGTTTCCCAAATAGTGTGTCATATATATATATATATATATATATATATATATATATATATATATATATTTTTTTTTTTTGCTGTTCCGGCACCATGAGGGCTTCCTAAATGTGACATGCCCCCAAAAACCATTTCAGTTAAATTCACTCTCCAAAATCCCATTGTTGCTCCTTCCCCTCTGAGCTCTCTAGTGCACCCACAGAGCACTTTACATCCACATATGAGGTATTTCCTTACTCAAGAGAAATTGGGTTACAAATTTTGGGGGGCTTTCTCCTCCACTCTGCTGCTATTCCTGTTAAACACCTAAAGGGTTAACAAACTTTCTGATTGTCATTTTGAATACTTTGAGGGGTGCAGTCTTCATAATGGATTAATGGGGGTTAATAGGGGATTGCTAACATAAAGACCCTCAAATTCACTTTAAAACTGAACAGGTCCCTGAAAAATTACAATTTTGAAATTTACGTGAAAAAATTGGAAAATTGCTGCTATACTTTGAAGCGCTCTGATATCTTCAAAAAGTAAAAAACATGTTAACTTTATGATGCAAGCATAAAGTAGACGTTTTGTATATGTGAATCAATATATAATTTATTTGGTATATCTATTTTCCTTACAAGCAGAGAGCTTCAAAGTTAGAAAAATGATACATTTTCTAATTTTTCCTGAATTTTTTTGTTTTTTGTTTTTTTACCAAGAAATTATGCAAGTATCGACTAAAATTAACCACTAACATAAAGTAGAATATGTCACACAAAAAAAACAATCTCGGAAAGTAAAAGCATCCCAGAGTTATAAATACTTAAAGGGGTACTCCACTGGAAAAAAACATTTTTAAAATCAACTGGTGCCAGAAAGTTAAACAGATTTGTAAATTACTTCTATTTCAAAATCTTAATCCTTCCAGTACTTATTAGCTGCGTTATGCTCCACAGGAAGTTATTTTCTTTTAGAATTTCCTTTCAGTCTAACCACAGTGCTCTCTGCTGACACCTCTGTCTGTCTCAGGAACTGTCAAGAGTAGGAGTAAATCCCCATAGCAAACCTCTCCTGCTCCGGACAGTTCCTGATACGGACAGAGGTGTCAGCAGAAAGCACTGTGGTCAGACAGAAAATAAATTCAAAAAAGAAAAGAACTTCCTGTGGAGCATATAGCAGCTGATAAGTACTGGAAGGATTAAGATTTTTTAATAGTTGTTGCAACTAGCAAAGTCTTCCATAGGTTTCCAATGAGCTGTGTGAGGGCATTTTATTGCAATGTTTAGAGCTATGAAATGGATAAAATAAAGACAGTGACTACATAAAATGATCACATTGTGCAGATACAACACATCTAATATTTTGTGTTGCTGCTTTTAGTTAATTACTCTAATTATGTCTTGCTGTGCCAACAGAGTGCTTACAACATTTAATTGTGTACATAAAATGCAAAATATCAGCACATTAATTATGTTAATCTTGCTCCAATTTCCCAGTAAAAAGGTTGAAATACCACTTTATTTTTAGACAGAACAAGTGTAATTTGTCTTGCAGGCTGCTCTTATTGTCACATTAGACATGCTCCATATGTGTCTTCATTTCACACTTACGTAGACTGGTATATTACAGGCAGCGTTGACATGGTCCTCTGTTTGTGCAGAACATGATTTGTATCTGTTTTTCTACATTTTAAAGGCTTTCAATAGGCAGTTTGAGATATTTTAGTTCAGTTTTTTTATGACAGCTTTTAAATGAAACATGAAATACACTGCTCAAAAATATAAGGGGAACACTAAGATAACACATTCTAGATCTGAATGAATGAACTAATTGTATGAAATCAATGCACAAAGAGACAGAGGCCGGCGACTGCCTCATATAACACTTATATGCCCTGATGCAAGAACTTGCAACAGCAGCAGGACTAACTTGCCGTACCACCGTTGAACAATCTTCCCCTGCTATAACACTTTTAGAGAAAAGATGCAGTTCATCACGTAAGAGGGAGAAAACAACAGAGGGAGCACTCACGGTAAGGGTGGAATTGCAGGTGGTATCTTTTATTCTTAGGTGATGCGGTACAGGCACTTCATGGAGCGGGACACCAGGAGACCGTGGAAAGACCTGGTGAACAGCTGCTTCCGCACTGACTAAAGTTTAGTCAGTGCTAAAGCAGCTGTTCAACAGCTCTTTCTACGGGCTCCTGGTGTCCCGCTCCATGAAGTGCCTGTACCGCATCACCTAAGAATAAAAGATACCACCTGCAATTCCACCCTTACCGTGAGTGCTCCCTCTGTTGTTTTCTCCCTCTTAAGTAATCAGAGGTTATCAACAACATCCCTGGCAACCAATAGTAAAGTTGCCCACCCCTTCACTGTTTTCTTCCTCGAATACACGAATATGCGAATATAACAGATACGCAAAATTCGCGAATATAGAACGAATATTCGTCTTTATATTCACAAAATATTGCGAATTCCAATATGGGCAATGTGGTAGACTCCGTCTCATGCTACCACTAGGGTGAAAGCACCGCCAGCAATCAAAAGTGACCAAAACATCAGCTAGGAAGCATAGGAACTGAGACGTGGTCTGTGGTCACAACCTGCAGAACCACTCCTTTATTGGGGGTGTCTTGCTAATTGACTATAATTTCCACCTGTTGTCTGTTCCATTTGCACAACAGCATGTGAAATTGATTGTCAATCAGTGTTGCTTCCTGAGTGGACAGTGTGATTTCACAGAAGTGGGATTGACTTGGAGTTACATGGTGTTGTTGAAGTGTTCCCTTTATTTTTTTAGCAGTGTATTTAGGGGGGAATTTATCAATGGTTTTTGTGTAGGTTTGGGCGGAATTGTTGCACATTTTTGAGTAAGCGCTTATTTGTACAACAATTTGTCACAAAAAAATGTTGACTTTTTCACACCGTTTTCTGATGTCCAATGCTGATAAATTCCTTTCTTAGTTTATGAAAATATACTGTTTAATATTTCTGGTAATATATAGTACAGGGGCATCATTACTGGCTGGAGACACCCAAAGTTGAACCAATGCTTAATGAAAGGCTATGTTCAGACTGCGGAATCTCCGGCCAGAAAATTTCCGCCCGGAGATTCCGAGTTCCGCCTGCGCCGACTGAATTAGTCGGTGCTAGGACCACGCGGACACTGCAGTCTACTGTAGACTGCTTTGTGTTCCTCTAGGATTTCCGCCTGATGAAAGAGCAACCCGTTTCTTCAGGCGGAAATTTTCTAGCGGATTTTTCATCCGGATTTTCCGCTTCACAAATTCCGAAGTGCGAATTTGTGAACAAAAAAACATTCACTACACTATGCATTATAGTAAGCGGAGTTTCTGCCAGAAATTTCAAAGCAAAAATTCCGGCGGAAATTCCGTAGTCTGAACCTAGCCTAAATGGCACCATGACTTGAGTGACCTAAGGAGCTCAACTACATAATAGTGGGATCTAAGGGACAACTTTTCTTATTGGGGGAACTAAGGGATACCAGAAATTAGTGTGGGTACTAAGGAGCATGGTTAAAGGGGTACTCCAGTGGTCAATGTGTTTTTCCGTTTTGACTTACCCTATTTGTTTTGTATCATTTCTATTCTTGTTGTTTAGGTGACTCTATTTCCGTTCTTTGTTGTCTTTTTATCCCCCGTTTTGTTTTCGTATCTTTGCTTCTATTTCCTGTTTCTTGCTGTGCTGAAAACTACAAATCCCAGCATGCCACATGCCTTGCTGGTTTGGGGCGGCTCCTTTTTTTTTTTTTGTTCCGCCCTTTACCCACCCTACTATTTTCCCGGGTCAGCCCCCTTATACACAGCACACTAATATAATCAGCCTTGGTTGGGATACACTGTCATACACACACACACACACACACACACACACACACAAAAGGGACTACAACTCCCAGCATGTGCCATTCAGGAGTCTTCAGTCTGTGGTATAGCACCAGCATGCTGCCTCTGTAGTCTCCTGGGGGTTGTAGTTCACCACACCACTGTAGGGCATACACCAGTGTTTCCCAACCAGGGTGCCTCCAGATGTTGCAAAACTACAACTCCCAGCATACCCTGACAGCCTTTAGGCATGCTAGGAGTTGTAGTTTTGCAACAGCTGGAGACACACTGGTTGGAAAACACTGGTGTAACATGATGTGTATGCTGAATAGGCTAGAACAGTGTTTCCCAACCAGTGTACCTACAGCTGTTGCAAATATACAACTCCCAGCATGCCCATGTCAGGGCATGCTGGGAGTTGTAGTTTTGCAACAGCTGGAGTCGCACTGGTTTGTAAACACTAGCATACACACACAACAGGGACTACAACTCCCAGCATGTGTCATTCAGGAGTCCCCCCCTCCCTCTTCTCATATAGGGGGAGATTTATTAAAACCTGTGCAGAGGAAAACTTGCCCAGTTGCCCATAGCAACCAATCAGCTTGCTGCTTACATTTTTATGAAGGCCTGTGAAAAATGAAAGAAGCAATCTGATTGGGCAACTGGACAAGTTTTCCTCTGCACAGGTTTTGATAAATCTCCCCCATAGAGATCATTCCCAGTATGAGATTTATTCCCCTGCAGTCCATACATCCCCAGCCCGTGCACCTTCTCATCCTCCCCTTCAGATAACACTTATCTTCTCTGTGTTTCTTCTCCTGTGCAGACCTGCGTCCTTAGAATACAGAGCAAGGGGGGAGGGGAGGAGCTGTGTACTCAGCTGGATGAGATGAGGGGGCGTGGCTTATTCCTCTCATGCAGACAGAACAAAAAAAAAAAAAAAGCTGTGACATCTTGTCCACAACAGACTCAGAACTGTGGACAACAGTAAAAGAAAATCCTCTGTACTACAGAACTTCCTGCCCAACAAACAGGTGAGAAAAACACACACATGCTGCCAAAACATATAACACATGTATATTGCAAAAAAACTAAACTTACAAAGAAGATGCCATATAGTAAAAAAAAAAATTAACCACCGGAGTACCCCTAGTGAAGAAGGGACACTAAGAGGTAACCATTGCTGGGTGTAAGGGAGGGCACTATGGGCTATTATTGCTGTGTACTATGGGCTATTATTGCTGTGTAGGGACACCAAAGAGTAGCGATTACTAAGTGGGGCACTAAGGGGCACCATTGCTTAAAAGGAGCAATAAAGTGCCTTTTTATTGAGTAGGGGGCACTAAAATTGAATAAAAAGGTAAAAGAGGTATGGGATTCCCACCAAGAAGTCTAGAAGACAAATAGCTGAGATAAGAGTAATACGGCTTAACACAGTTGCATTCTGAAATATGAATGAAATAAATTTCATTCTTGTAAAAAAGAATCCTTTCTAGAACATTAAAGCTTCATTGCAATGGAGGGCTCATCCGGAAAGCAGGAGAAATTATACCTACCATATATAAAAATACAGTTTTAAGTATTTTAAATGCAAAAATTTATTAAAGCATACCCCAACTGCGAGAAGTATAAGGCTTATATGTGTTTTAGCTTCTAAACTAATATTGGTACTAAATAGTTTAAATTTTACATTTTTCATCATTCTTCTTTCAAAGTATTTTTAAAAGTTGAATTACGTTATTTTATATTATTTTATTTATTTAGCTCCTTGGTACTCCTTAACTGTAGGCCTGGTCTTCTCTTGGTAGTAGTGGTGGGGTGGGACACGTTGACCAATAATGTTGGCATTCATACAGAAAAACTGTGGTACATCTCTCTTTCCAATACAGTGACCCCTCGACCTACGATGGCCCCGACATATGATAATTTCAACATTATCTCTCAGAGGCCATCGCATGTTGAAGGCAGCATCAACATATGATGCTTTTTTATGTCGGGGCCATCGCATAAACGGCTACCCGGCAGCGCTGACTGCTTCAGCTGCCACCGGATAGCCATTTACGATGCCCCGTGAGCTCCGGTGATGTCTCTTACCTGTCCTCGGGGCTCCGGAGCGTCCTTTTCGGGATCCCCTGCATCGTCGGCGCTCTCCATCGACGTCATCACGTCGCTGCGCACGCTGTCCCGTCATCCAATAGGAGCGCGCAGATGCCGGGGAAGCAGAGGCCTTGCCGGAGCGTTGTGGACACCTCGGGGACGCGGCGGCAGCGATGGACGGTGACATCCCGGGCAGTGGTGACGAGCGGTGATGGTCCGGAGCGGCGGGGACAGGTGAGTACAACTTCCTCTAACAGTGGTCTACAACCTGTGGACCTCCAGATGTTGCAAAACTACAACACCCAGCATGCCCGGACAGCCGTTGGCTGTCTGGGCATGCTGGGTGTTGTAGTTTTGGTTTAGCCAAACAACAACACGGCAAACATTTAAGCGCCGTATGTAGGTCCCAGGGGTACCAATATATGACCAAAAAACAGAGACCCACAATACTAATAATATTTCAAAAAAGTATGACAATCTTTATAAGACAAAATAAGACAAACAATTAAAATGATTAAAAAGGCAGAGGATAACCTTAGGCAGGAGACAACAAGTGCCAGTGAATCTGGTATGGGTAATGTAGGTATTCAGTAGAGAGCATATACAATAAAAAACTGACAAAACTGCAAACTCCTAGTATAGTACAATGTAGATGTAACATCTAACATACATAAATATGAGATAGGGAGCAGCAATACAGTATTATAGACAAAATGGAAACCCAAAAATTGGAAACGGAAAATACCTAAAGAAACTACCTGTCATATACCCACAAGCCAGGAACACCAAGCACCAACACCCCAACGCACGTTTCGCGTTTGGGCTTCGTCAGGGGGCGTGTGACAATTATTGTAATAATTTTGAAATATTATTAGTATTGTGGGTCTCTTTGTTTATTGGTTATATATGTGTTGTAGTTTTGCAACATCTGGAGATCCGCAGGTTGTAGACCACTGTAATATACTTTACATTGCACGGATCCCTCAACATACGATAGTTTCAACAAACGATGGTCCATTTGGAACGGATTACCATCGTATGTCGAGGGACCACTGTACTCCAGACGCTGTTATGGGGGCATTGCAAGCATACGCATTGTAATATCCTGTGGGAATAGAGAAAATCGTCCCCACTAAAGTAAAGCAAGTAATGTTGTCATTTATGCGATTTAACACAAATTCATTACTGTGAATAGCCTTCAGGGTACTTTTACACATTTCATCATCTAATGGGTACATGGTTTAGTGATTCTACAAAATATTGTCTCACAACCATAATTTCTATTACTGTTCTCCATAGAATGGTGCGATATGTGTAAATGTACCCACTTGCTATGCAGAAATTCAAATATTATGCAAATGCAAAACCCAATGTGCAAACACAGCAGTTATGGAAGTGATTACATTTGTAGGATCTGCGTTTTGATTTGAATGCTCGGAATTGTCTAGCGATTGTTCAGAACGTGGCACTTTAGCTAAAGTAGACTTATCTGTCTGGTAACACCAGCTGTGCTCTCCAAAACACAAATAAAAATACATAGAGCTGATGGAGGCACCATGCGGAGATAAGTATAGGGCATGTACAGTACACTTGATTAAATTATGCTCTTTTCTAGCGTTTTTTTTTTTTTGAACATTTGCTGAAAGCCAACATCTTAATCTCTCATGACCAACATCACATCTGTAATACACAGCCCTGTAATAGCAGCCACTGCAGGGGAAATGTATAGCTGGAGAAAACCAGCTGTTTACCAGGGGTCTTAGAAATCGGACCCAAGATGATGCCTGATGAGATAACCCCTATTAAATAAAAAAAAGGACAGCTGTCAGAAATGTTCCTAGAATTGCTTGTTTTGTTAACATGTTTTTTATGTGTAGTCTTAAAGGGTACCTTTCATCAAAAAAACTTTTGATATATTATAGATTAATGTATGCAGAATAACTTTTCAATTGCATGTTATTAAAAAATATGCTTCTTTCTATTTAATTTTCCACTTTGAAAAAATGACCACTAGGGGTCTCCCTACCAGTCCTTTTTTTATAGATTTCAGACTCATGAACGAGTCCTTAGTCTCAGACTGCAGCCGGGACAAAGACAGGCTCAACACTACTCCCTGGCAGTGAGCAGTGGTGAGTTTGTCTGTGTCCCGGCTGCAGTCTGAGATTTAGGACTCGTGCATGAGTCTGAAATCTATAAAAAAAAAAGGACTGGTAGGGAGACCCCTAGTGGTCATTTTTTCAAAGTGGAAAATTAAATAGAAAGAAGGATATTTTTTAATAACATGCTATTGGAAAGTTATTCTGCATACGTTAATCTATAATATATCAAATTTTTTTTTAAAGAAAGGTACCCTTTAATGGGGGGTATTTATTAATATTTTACCTCGGTTTTTCCTGCGGTGTTTTTCACGGACGCGCGCCAAATTGATCAATTGTCGCACGTCCGTTAATAACTTTGGCGCAAATTCCGAAACTAACAGACCACAGCGTCCTCCAGTTAGAAACAGCCGCCATTTCTCCCGTGCTGCTAGCAGTCTTGCCAGTCGTCTTTTCAGCTTTCTTTGTGGTAAGATATCCTTGTGTTTTTCTGCAGTAATGTTTTAAGCATCGTTTGGAGCAATTAGTTTGGTTATTGATCAACTATAGGGCTTAATTGGGTTAAGTCTGTTCATAACTTCTAGTGTCTTTGAAGAAAAAGTGTTATGCCTGCGGACAGGTCATCAGATGGAGAGGGTCCCTCTCAAACAAATGCCTTACAGAATAGTAATATCCCAAAAAAGACACATATGTGAAGGTTTAGAGGAGCAATAATTTTTCCAAACAGTACCAGATTTAGAGCATTATTATGTATGTCAACTGAATGATTTAATTGGGGGACATTTCCAACCCTTTCATATTTCAGGATCGAAATCATCATAGAAAAGCCCCGAATTTGCCTAAACTAATGTTAAGGTCAATTACAATACTAAGCTTGAAATGTGTAGATATAACAGGCTTTTCAAGAAGAAGAATAGGGGTCCGGTTGCAATGGCATAGATTTAGAATATTTCCGAGGTGTATTATATCATGGTGTTGAGATGCGCCTCGTTTGCGGTATTAGTGAACAATTTTGCGACAAAGAGTAAAAGGCGCAAATAGTAAATTCACGTCCACTGCAGCTAAAGTAGCTATGCCGCGTAAGAATAAGGTCCGACGTTAAAAACAGTGGAAAATGTTTGTCGCACCAAAAATCGCAAAAACCTATTGGCGCACGTGATTAGCAACAAACAACCATCAAAAAACAGGGGTAAAACCAATGATAAATACCCCTAAATGTTTCTTCTTTCATCTCAAAATGCAAGAATAAAGGATTCAGTGGTCTGAGAAATTTCCATTAAATGCATATGTGTATCTTGTATAGCTAATGGGTTGAAATAAGGGTGCATTTAACAAACTGTATGGTTGCAATGAATAGAACAAACATTTTTTGCCAACAGAAAAATCACAGCATCCACCACAGTTAAGTGAAGAAAAGAAAACTGAAAAAATGCAGAAGCTTACACGTGTGTCATAAAGAGGTTGTCTAGGCAGCAGAAAAGGTCCTACCTGTTATGATCCCCGGCACTCCTTTTCCGCTACCTGGTCATCTCTGAAGTATACTGTTCTGAGACAGGAGGGATTGGGTGGTTTCCCCGATTATGGTGTGTGGAAAAAACCACACCCACACGCCTTGTCTAATAGTTGTATGATGTTACGGATGTTGCTGCAACATCATGCATTAGGGTGGTGCTTAAAATAATGAGAAAATAAATTGCATACTTTTTTGTGGTCCCACCCTCCAGAACTATTCCAACTGGTCTGAAATTATTACCAGAAAAATTTGAACTTGATATATTAATATTTAGAGGTAGCTTAAATGGGTACTACCGTGGAAAACTTTTTTTTTTTAAATCAACTGTTGCCAGAAAGTTAAACAGATTTGTAAATTACTTCCATTAAAAAAAACTTAATCTTTCCAGTACTTTTTAGGGGCTATAGAGGAAATGCTTATCTTTTTAGATTTCTCTGATGTCATGACCACAGTGCTCTCTACTGACCTCTGCTGTCCATTTTAAGAACTGTCCAGAACAGGAGAAAATCCTCATAGAAAACATATGCTGCTCCGAACAGTACCTAAAATAGACAGCAGAGGTCAGCAGAGAGCACTGTGGTCATGACATCAGAGAAATCTAAAAAGATAAGCATTTCCTCTGTAGTATATAGCCCCTAAAAAGTGCTGGAAGGATTAAGATTTTTAAATAGAAGTAATTTACAAATCTGTTTAACTTTCACAAATTTTATCAACAGAGCAATTTTTTTTTTTTACAAATGAATGAAATGAAATCTAAAAACTGTTTCGGAAAACCAGCTTTGTTTCACTCTATTTGACAAATTAAATAGTCATGTAGACTCTACAAGCTTGATAGATGACAAACCAAAAATACAATGGAAATATTTTTTAACGTCACAAAATTAAGACATGTCCGATCCAACGTTCAGTGCAGCTTTCCCAGTTTATTTCGGTAGAGGCAGAGAGTAGAACTGCAACTAACATTTTTTTAAATCAATTAAACTACCTTTTTTATTTTTTTGCGAAGCGTTTTTTGACGTCACGCCCCCTCCCATAGACTTGCATTGAGGGGACGGGGCGTGACGTCAAACAGGGGGGGAGTCCTGACATGACGGACTTCTGTTCCTGTGGTTGCGACCCAGACCCAAGAAACAGGTGGGTGCCGCATGCAATTTTGCGTCGGAACCCCCGTGATCAGACATCTTATCCCCTATCCTTTGGACCCCTTTAATGCTTGATGTCATATTACATGATCCCACCAGTGATCCACCATGATCACATGATGTGACCTTATATGACTATTACCTTATGGTGAAGGGTTAAAGGGACAGAATGGCTGGGATTAATTATGCAGGCCTACGAATCATGGAAACCCCTTCAACAATATTACTGCCATAGTACTTTGAACTTTGTAAAGGCCTCAATAGTGTTTTTTACTGAGAACATAATATTGTTCTTATGGGAAGCTACAAGCCGTTGTGTGGCCTGGTATAATTTACAGCCCTTCACTTCTAATACTTACAAAAAGGCTTTAAGGTGTCAAAAGCAGAATATACACTGGAGTGGAACTTGGATACCAAGTATTTTATTTCCTCATTTCAGGCCACTTGCCGCTTCTGGCATGCTTTAAGTGAAATAATCTGTTTTCTTTTATTTAGGC
Source organism: Hyla sarda (assembly GCF_029499605.1). Classification (NCBI taxonomy): domain Eukaryota; kingdom Metazoa; phylum Chordata; class Amphibia; order Anura; family Hylidae; genus Hyla; species Hyla sarda. The sequence continues at coordinate 339,906,946 of NC_079191.1, forward strand.
ATCAGTGACAATTATGCTGGATATCAACATTTTGCAGACGTTGTTGGCTGATGTAAGTCATGACAGATGATGCATGGATTCTTCTTAGACTGCCAAAAGGAAGACAATGGAATGAAAAACAAGATGATGTTTCCTTGTTTCTCTAATATTTTGGATGAAAATGAAGGCAATGGTAGACAACAGGTTTGGGAATTTGTAATGGTTTGTAAATGTATTTCCTTTTCTTGCCAAGTATATTCATATACATTATCCAATGTTATTACATTGCCATCAAATATTGTGCTAAAGGGCTTCTCTCTACATATGGTGCTGGTATTGTTTTTTACATATGGAATGGGCAAAAACTAAACTGGCTCAAATGAAAAATAAGTAAAATTAATAATAAAATAATCTTTATTATTCATGCAGTTTTAAAACAAGCCTAGGGGGATTGTGTAAAAACTTTACTTCTGGCAGTATGCTAGCGACAGCTGTTTCACACCGTTAAGGTGTTTCATCAGACTCATTTAGTCTGACTATCATGATAGTCAGATAAAACACCTTAGGGCAGAGGTCTCAAACAGTGGCCCTCCAGATGTTGCAAAACCAACTCCCAACGGCTGGTGGCTGCAGCCAACGGCTGTTCAGGCATGCTGGGAGTTGAAGTTTTGCAACATCTGGAGGGCCATTGTTTGAGACCTCTGCCCTAAGGTGTTTTATCTGACTATCATGATAGTCAGACTATATGAGTCTGATGAAACACCTTAGCGGTGTGAAACAGCTGTCACTAGCATACTGCCAGAAGTAAAGTTTTTACACAATCCCCCCTAGGCTTGTTTTAAAACTGCATGAATAATAAAGATCCTAATTCTGCACACTATTTGGATAGTGTCTCTCCGTTTGTTTTCGTGGACTGGTTTTGATGTATTAAAGGAGTACTCCTGGATGTAAAAATTTCGTTTCAGACAGTCGGCAGTAAAAAAAATAGAAGATATATACCTGCCGCCGCTCCCCGTGCCTCCGGTAACCCGCTCTGGCTTCTGCTGCAATCCTCTTCCTGGTTGCCAGTGGTTGGGAAGTCATACTGCACTCAGCCAATCACCGGTCGCAGCAAAGTCCCGCTTCGGCTGGCGATCGGCTGGGCGCCAGTTTGACGTTTTCGGCCATGGCACTGGTCTTCTTCCTGGTGCCGGGACTGAAAACATCACACTGTAGCTCAGCCTATCACCGGTCGAGGCGGGACTTCACTGCGGCCGGTGATTGGCTGAGTGCAGTTTGAAACACAATTTTTACATCCCGGAGTACTACTTTATTGAAGGTTTATTCACATGAGGAAATTGTGTATGTATTTTGTCCATGGCTATACAACTTCTGTGGCATGATACATTGTCCTGATGAAACTGTCGTACTGCCATGGGGCTACCACCAGGCATGAGGGGGTAGACTTGGTCAGCTACAATGCTTAGATAAACCCTACAGTACAGATGTCCTTCCACAAATGTTAGAGGACCCAGGATGTGCCAAAAAAGAATCCTCCACACAATTACCACCACCAGCCTGAACTGTTGCTACCTGATAGGAAGAGTTCATTGATTAATGTTGCCTGTGCTGGATTTCGACCCACCCATCAGCACGGTGCTTCAAAAATTTGGATTCATCTGATTAGGCAATGTTTCCCCACCCTTAAATGATCCAATATTTGTACTCTCCTGTCTAATAGAGTCATGTGTTTCCTTTTCTCTTAAATAGTAGCATTAAAAATAATTGTCATTTTGCCATGAGAGCTAAGAAACAATAAGTTAGCATTATATTTGGCTCGAATTAAGTCTAGCTGTGCACACCTGTTTATTAGGAGGATCCTTGAAATCCTTAAAACACACAACTGTTCAAATGACTGTAACATGCATTGAATAGGCATATCTTGAAGACATGCTTGGTAATTGGATAAATAAATCTGTGTAATAATTCTACTAAATTTATAGACTGTACAAATAAGATAATAGCCCCTCTTAAGTTCCTAAACAATAATGCATCACTAAATTACACACATATATATATATATATATATATATATCACAGCGTATATTTGGACTTGCTATATATTTGGACTTGCTATATATTTGCTATATATTGCTATATATTTGGACTTGCTATATATTTATCCTGGGCTAGCGGCCTGGGTAACCACATGCACGTAGGTTGGTCCCCGGTGCAGTCTTACCATTTGAATATATATATATATATATATATATATACAGCAACAGAAGAATGCAGCAGCACACTGCCAGCACAAGGATATAGGTGCAACATGAATATGCAGTTAAAACATGGAGAGCTATACAGCTATGGTGTAATAGATGCAAATGTGAAACTATGAAATAGTGAGGCACTTAGCTCGCAAATTTGTCTCCGCCGGCGGTCAAATAGCTTGGACCGTCCCACCGCGATAAGGTAGCCTCCTGGGACGGACCCTACTCTGTGAATATGCCTCTGTGTGAACAGTTCAGTAAGCATGGCAGGATCTGGAACATCCAAGCCACCTTATATACACACCTGATAGAGGTGGGTGGGGTGCAAGGCCAACATGGAGGTAGCCACTCCCCCGTATGTGCAATACAGACAAAGAATAAGTCAGCCAGCACTTTAGTTGATACCAAACTATTATATGGACCTGGCCTACAGGTGCACGCTACTAGGCTAGATATACAGCAACAGAAGAATGCAGCAGCACACTGCCAGCACAAGGATATAGGTGCAACATGAATATGCAGTTAAAACATGGAGAGCTATACAGCTATGGTGTAATAGATGCAAATGTGAAACTATGAAATAGTGAGGCACTTAGCTCGCAAATTTGTCTCCGCCGGCGGTCAAATAGCTTGGACCGTCCCACCGCGATAAGGTAGCCTCCTGGGACGGACCCTACTCTGTGAATATGCCTCTGTGTGAACAGTTCAGTAAGCATGGCAGGATCTGGAACATCCAAGCCACCTTATATACACACCTGATAGAGGTGGGTGGGGTGCAAGGCCAACATGGAGGTAGCCACTCCCCCGTATGTGCAATACAGACAAAGAATAAGTCAGCCAGCACTTTAGTTGATACCAAACTATTATATGGACCTGGCCTACAGGTGCACGCTACTAGGCTAGATATACAGCAACAGAAGAATGCAGCAGCACACTGCCAGCACAAGGATATAGGTGCAACATGAATATGCAGTTAAAACATGGAGAGCTATACAGCTATGGTGTAATAGATGCAAATGTGAAACTATGAAATAGTGAGGCACTTAGCTCGCAAATTTGTCTCCGCCGGCGGTCAAATAGCTTGGACCGTCCCACCGCGATAAGGTAGCCTCCTGGGACGGACCCTACTCTGTGAATATGCCTCTGTGTGAACAGTTCAGTAAGCATGGCAGGATCTGGAACATCCAAGCCACCTTATATACACACCTGATAGAGGTGGGTGGGGTGCAAGGCCAACATGGAGGTAGCCACTCCCCCGTATGTGCAATACAGACAAAGAATAAGTCAGCCAGCACTTTAGTTGATACCAAACTATTATATGGACCTGGCCTACAGGTGCACGCTACTAGGCTAGATATACAGCAACAGAAGAATGCAGCAGCACACTGCCAGCACAAGGATATAGGTGCAACATGAATATGCAGTTAAAACATGGAGAGCTATACAGCTATGGTGTAATAGATGCAAATGTGAAACTATGAAATAGTGAGGCACTTAGCTCGCAAATTTGTCTCCGCCGGCGGTCAAATAGCTTGGACCGTCCCACCGCGATAAGGTAGCCTCCTGGGACGGACCCTACTCTGTGAATATGCCTCTGTGTGAACAGTTCAGTAAGCATGGCAGGATCTGGAACATCCAAGCCACCTTATATACACACCTGATAGAGGTGGGTGGGGTGCAAGGCCAACATGGAGGTAGCCACTCCCCCGTATGTGCAATACAGACAAAGAATAAGTCAGCCAGCACTTTAGTTGATACCAAACTATTATATGGACCTGGCCTACAGGTGCACGCTACTAGGCTAGATATACAGCAACAGAAGAATGCAGCAGCACACTGCCAGCACAAGGATATAGGTGCAACATGAATATGCAGTTAAAACATGGAGAGCTATACAGCTATGGTGTAATAGATGCAAATGTGAAACTATGAAATAGTGAGGCACTTAGCTCGCAAATTTGTCTCCGCCGGCGGTCAAATAGCTTGGACCGTCCCACCGCGATAAGGTAGCCTCCTGGGACGGACCCTACTCTGTGAATATGCCTCTGTGTGAACAGTTCAGTAAGCATGGCAGGATCTGGAACATCCAAGCCACCTTATATACACACCTGATAGAGGTGGGTGGGGTGCAAGGCCAACATGGAGGTAGCCACTCCCCCGTATGTGCAATACAGACAAAGAATAAGTCAGCCAGCACTTTAGTTGATACCAAACTATTATATGGACCTGGCCTACAGGTGCACGCTACTAGGCTAGATATACAGCAACAGAAGAATGCAGCAGCACACTGCCAGCACAAGGATATAGGTGCAACATGAATATGCAGTTAAAACATGGAGAGCTATACAGCTATGGTGTAATAGATGCAAATGTGAAACTATGAAATAGTGAGGCACTTAGCTCGCAAATTTGTCTCCGCCGGCGGTCAAATAGCTTGGACCGTCCCACCGCGATAAGGTAGCCTCCTGGGACGGACCCTACTCTGTGAATATGCCTCTGTGTGAACAGTTCAGTAAGCATGGCAGGATCTGGAACATCCAAGCCACCTTATATACACACCTGATAGAGGTGGGTGGGGTGCAAGGCCAACATGGAGGTAGCCACTCCCCCGTATGTGCAATACAGACAAAGAATAAGTCAGCCAGCACTTTAGTTGATACCAAACTATTATATGGACCTGGCCTACAGGTGCACGCTACTAGGCTAGATATACAGCAACAGAAGAATGCAGCAGCACACTGCCAGCACAAGGATATAGGTGCAACATGAATATGCAGTTAAAACATGGAGAGCTATACAGCTATGGTGTAATAGATGCAAATGTGAAACTATGAAATAGTGAGGCACTTAGGTCGCAAATTTGTCTCCGCCGGCGGTCAAATAGCTTGGACCGTCCCACCGCGATAAGGTAGCCTCCTGGGACGGACCCTACTCTGTGAATATGCCTCTGTGTGAACAGTTCAGTAAGCATGGCAGGATCTGGAACATCCAAGCCACCTTATATACACACCTGATAGAGGTGGGTGGGGTGCAAGGCCAACATGGAGGTAGCCACTCCCCCGTATGTGCAATACAGACAAAGAATAAGTCAGCCAGCACTTTAGTTGATACCAAACTATTATATGGACCTGGCCTACAGGTGCACGCTACTAGGCTAGATATACAGCAACAGAAGAATGCAGCAGCACACTGCCAGCACAAGGATATAGGTGCAACATGAATATGCAGTTAAAACATGGAGAGCTATACAGCTATGGTGTAATAGATGCAAATGTGAAACTATGAAATAGTGAGGCACTTAGCTCGCAAATTTGTCTCCGCCGGCGGTCAAATAGCTTGGACCGTCCCACCGCGATAAGGTAGCCTCCTGGGACGGACCCTACTCTGTGAATATGCCTCTGTGTGAACAGTTCAGTAAGCATGGCAGGATCTGGAACATCCAAGCCACCTTATATACACACCTGATAGAGGTGGGTGGGGTGCAAGGCCAACATGGAGGTAGCCACTCCCCCGTATGTGCAATACAGACAAAGAATAAGTCAGCCAGCACTTTAGTTGATACCAAACTATTATATGGACCTGGCCTACAGGTGCACGCTACTAGGCTAGATATACAGCAACAGAAGAATGCAGCAGCACACTGCCAGCACAAGGATATAGGTGCAACATGAATATGCAGTTAAAACATGGAGAGCTATACAGCTATGGTGTAATAGATGCAAATGTGAAACTATGAAATAGTGAGGCACTTAGCTCGCAAATTTGTCTCCGCCGGCGGTCAAATAGCTTGGACCGTCCCACCGCGATAAGGTAGCCTCCTGGGACGGACCCTACTCTGTGAATATGCCTCTGTGTGAACAGTTCAGTAAGCATGGCAGGATCTGGAACATCCAAGCCACCTTATATACACACCTGATAGAGGTGGGTGGGGTGCAAGGCCAACATGGAGGTAGCCACTCCCCCGTATGTGCAATACAGACAAAGAATAAGTCAGCCAGCACTTTAGTTGATACCAAACTATTATATGGACCTGGCCTACAGGTGCACGCTACTAGGCTAGATATACAGCAACAGAAGAATGCAGCAGCACACTGCCAGCACAAGGATATAGGTGCAACATGAATATGCAGTTAAAACATGGAGAGCTATACAGCTATGGTGTAATAGATGCAAATGTGAAACTATGAAATAGTGAGGCACTTAGCTCGCAAATTTGTCTCCGCCGGCGGTCAAATAGCTTGGACCGTCCCACCGCGATAAGGTAGCCTCCTGGGACGGACCCTACTCTGTGAATATGCCTCTGTGTGAACAGTTCAGTAAGCATGGCAGGATCTGGAACATCCAAGCCACCTTATATACACACCTGATAGAGGTGGGTGGGGTGCAAGGCCAACATGGAGGTAGCCACTCCCCCGTATGTGCAATACAGACAAAGAATAAGTCAGCCAGCACTTTAGTTGATACCAAACTATTATATGGACCTGGCCTACAGGTGCACGCTACTAGGCTAGATATACAGCAACAGAAGAATGCAGCAGCACACTGCCAGCACAAGGATATAGGTGCAACATGAATATGCAGTTAAAACATGGAGAGCTATACAGCTATGGTGTAATAGATGCAAATGTGAAACTATGAAATAGTGAGGCACTTAGCTCGCAAATTTGTCTCCGCCGGCGGTCAAATAGCTTGGACCGTCCCACCGCGATAAGGTAGCCTTTCATAGTTTCACATTTGCATCTATTACACCATAGCTGTATAGCTCTCCATGTTTTAACTGCATATTCATGTTGCACCTATATCCTTGTGCTGGCAGTGTGCTGCTGCATTCTTCTGTTGCTGTATATCTAGCCTAGTAGCGTGCACCTGTAGGCCAGGTCCATATAATAGTTTGGTATCAACTAAAGTGCTGGCTGACTTATTCTTTGTCTGTATTGCACATACGGGGGAGTGGCTACCTCCATGTTGGCCTTGCACCCCACCCACCTCTATCAGGTGTGTATATAAGGTGGCTTGGATGTTCCAGATCCTGCCATGCTTACTGAACTGTTCACACAGAGGCATATTCACAGAGTAGGGTCCGTCCCAGGAGGCTACCTTATCGCGGTGGGACGGTCCAAGCTATTTGACCGCCGGCGGAGACAAATTTGCGAGCTAAGTGCCTCACTATTTCATAGTTTCACATTTGCATCTATTACACCATAGCTGTATAGCTCTCCATGTTTTAACTGCATATTCATGTTGCACCTATATCCTTGTGCTGGCAGTGTGCTGCTGCATTCTTCTGTTGCTGTATATCTAGCCTAGTAGCGTGCACCTGTAGGCCAGGTCCATATAATAGTTTGGTATCAACTAAAGTGCTGGCTGACTTATTCTTTGTCTATATATATATATATATATATATATATTAGCTGAGAACCCGGCGTTACCTGGTTTTTCCTTCCTAATCCCTGTTGGGGAGGAAAATGAACAAAGGAGGAAGCTTTTGACTTCATATCCAGTCCTGATATGTTCTTGTCATATCCCAACCCCATATCCCAACCTCCTATCCTGACCTCCTATCCCGTCCTTCTATATCGACCTCCTATCCCGACCTCCTATCCTGACCTCCTATCCCGTCCTCCTATTCCGTCCTCCTATCTCGACCTCCTATCTCGACCTCCTATCCTGATCTCCTATCCCGTCCTCCTATCCAGTCCTCCTATCTCGACCTCCTATCCCGTCCTCCAATCTCGAACTCCTATCCCGACCTCCTATCCCGACCTCCTATCCCGTCCTCCTATCCCGTCCTCCTATCCCGTCCTCCTATCCCGACCTCCTATCCCGACCTCCTATCCCGACCTCCTTTCCCGTCCTCAAATCTCGACCTCCTATTTTGACCTCCTATCCCATCCTCCTATCTTGACCTCCTATCCCGACCTCCTATCCAGACCTCCTATACCATCCTTCTATCCTGACCTCCTATCTCGACCTCCTTTCCCGTCATCATGTCTTGACCTGCTATTTTGACCTCCTATCTTGACCTCCTATCCCAACCTCCTATCTCGACCTCCTATCCCATCCTCGTATCTGATCCTCCTATCCCGACCTGCTATCCCGACCTCATATCTGGAGCTCCTATCTCGACCTCCGATCCCGTCCTCCTATCCCGTCCTCCTATCCCGTCCTCCTATCCCGACCTTCTATCCCTTTCTCATATCTCGACCTCCTATTTTGACCTCCTATCCCATCCTCCTATCTCGACCTCCTATCCAGACCTCCTATCCTGACCTCCTATGCTGACCTCCTATCCCAACTTCATATCCCGTCCTCCTATCTCGACCTCCTATCCCGACCTCCCATCCCGTCCTCATATCCCGACCCGTAATATGTGTACCAGGTATTGGAATATCTCCAGCCGTACGGAAATTATGTGGGAACACACATTTCCCATTGATTTGCATGGGACTTTGAAAAAAAAACCTGACCCTCACAAATGGGGGTAGTTAAGGGTTAAATTAACTATCCTATATTTTAAGTGGACATATAAGTAACATGTGACCAAGTATTATCGAAATACCTCCAGCCGTTTGGAAGTTATGCAGTAACATATACTTCCATTGACTTGTATGGGACTTTAAACATAAACCCTGCCCCTGGCAAATGGGGATGAGTAAGGGTTAAATCACCTATACTATGTTTGTTGTTGTCATATAAGTAACATGTGTGCCAAGTTTCATGTTAATATCTTTAGCCGTTTGGACGTTTTTGTGGAACATACACACACACACACACACACGTTGAGTTATATATATATACTAGCTTAGTACCCGGCGTTGCCCGGTTTTTCCTTCCTGATCCTTTTTGGGGAGGAAAATAAACAAAGGAGGAAGCTTTTGACTTCATATGCAGTCCTCATATATTGTCATATCCCGACCCCACATCCTGACCTCCTATCCCGACCTCCTGTCCCGACCTGCTATACCGTCCTCCTATCCCATCCTCCTATCCCGACCTCCTATCCTGACCTCCTAAGCCATCCTGCTATCCCGTCCTCGACCTTCTATACCGTCCTCCTATCTCGACCTCCTTTCCCGACCTCCTATCCCGTCCTCCAATCTCGAGCTCGTATCCCGACCTCCTATCCTGACCTCCTATCCCGTCCTCCTATCTCAACCTCCTATCTCAACCTCCTATCCTGTCCTCCTATCCTGACCTCCTATCCCGACCTCCTTTTGCGTCCTCCTATCTTGACCTCCTATCCCATCCTCCTATCTCGACCTCCTATCTTGACCTCCTATCTCGACTTCCTATCCCAACTTCCTATCCAGACCTCCTATCCCGTCCTCATATACCGTCCTCCTATCTTGTCCTCCTATCCCGACCTCCTATCCTGACACCCTATCCAAACTTCCCATCTTGACCTCCTTTCCCGTCCTCATATCTCGACCTCCTATCTTGACCTCCTATCCCATCCTCCTATCTCGACCTCCTATCCTGACTTCCTATCCAGACCTCCTATCCCGTCCTCCTATCCCGACCTCCTTTCCCGACCTCCTATCTTGACCTCCTATCTCGACCTCCTATCTCGACCTCCTATCCCGTGCTCATATCCTGACTCATAATATGTGTACCAGGTATTGAAATAGCTCCAGCCTAACGGAAATTAGATGGGAACATGCATTTCCCATTGATTTGCATGGGACTTTAAAAAAAAAAAAAAAAACCTGACCCTCACAAATGGGGGTAGTTAAGGGTTAAATTAACTATCCTATATTTTAAGTGGACATATAAGTAACATGTGACCAAGTATTATCGAAATATCTCCAGCTGTTTGGAAGTTATGCAGTAACATATATTTCCCATAGACTTGCATGGGACTTTAAACATAAGCAAGCCCCGCCCCTGGCAAATGGGGGTGAGTAAGGGTTAAATTACCTATCCTTTGTTTGTTGTTGACATATAAGTAACATGTGTGCCAAGTTTCATGTTAATATCTTTAGCCGTTTGAAAGTTTTTGTGGAACATACACACATACATACATACACACACACACACACGTTGAGTTTTATATATATATATATATATATATATATATATATATATAAATATATATATATATATATATATATATATATATATATATATATATATATATATATATATAGTCAGTCAGCAGTACTTAGAGGCCTCATAAACTGTGTTGCTGGACACCTACAGTATATGACTTCTTTTGACACATGAACTGTATACTGCTAATTGGCAGCCCACTAAGCAAACAGGCTCAGATTCAATCCAGCATGAACACAGCATCCAGGTTGACCTTTTTATCTAGAGGTTATACTAACACCTCTGCTCTCTGTTGCTCATTATATGTGTTACCTCTTTCTTGAAGAATTAAATACAAAATGGTCCTGAAAGTCTTTAAATCTCACCCTAATGCTGCATCATCACAAATACTACACCATCATTACCATTTTATTCTCATTTTACAGAAGCTTCTTTTCTCTGCAGTTAAAGGGAACCTGTCACCTTTATTATGCTGCTTAAACTGCAGGCGGCATAAACAGGTGACGAGTCCGGTAAGTAGTCCCAGTGGTTGCCCTGCCGGTCTTGAGTGATGCATCTCTCCTCAGGGTGGAGGGGGAGGGGGGTAATGGGGGTGAACAACTACTGAAAACTGTCCCAATGACTACTTACCCAAGTCCTTACCCAAACTGTGATTTCTCTAAAATGCCCAAGTGTTTCAGAGTGAATCATAGTGTTCAGGGACCCTGCTGCCTGCACCTGTTTTTATGCTGCCTACGGTTAGGGCAGCATAAAACAGGTGACAGGTCCCTTTAAGTTGTGATGTGATTAGATGTTTTTGGAAATTTGTACTGGGTCCAACAACATGTAAAAATGGCCCTGTATGTAGGGTACGTCATGTTAAATGTAAAAAATATATTTTTTCAAATTCATTCATTTATTAATCTTCCCTCCTTCTTATATTTCTGCTCCTTTCCTCCCCTTGTTAACAGCTTGTTGTCTGGGTTACAACAAACTGTCAACAAGGGGGAGAACGGGACAGGAAGATATATCAGGAGAAGGAGACAAGTTTGCTAAATCAATGCATTTACATAAACATTTTATCTAACATGCTCTAAAGTTCATCTATGTAAGTTGAGATTGGAATATCTTGCTATAAACCTATGTGTGGCCCCAAAAACTGCAGCCTATTTCATTTTTTGCCCCCACCTGCTGCCAAGTTGTGCAGCCCTGACCTAAGGAAATAAAAGTTATCTTTATTGTGCTTATATAGATTAGAACTAAATCTATTATATCTATTTTATTTTAACAAAAGTTACATTTTAATCTCAATTCGTAAACATACAATTTGCCTATTTGCTTCCTTGTTCCTTTTTATCTCTATAGTCCTTTCCAGCGCCAAGATAAAAGCCTTATTTGTTATTATGTAATTTATGTTCAAAAGCACAGGTAGCAATCCCCAGCATGGCAAGGGCTTACAGGGGTACTCCCCTGAAAATGTTTTTTTTTAATGAACTGGTGCCAGAAAATTAAACAGATTTGTAAATGACTTCTGTTTAAAAATCTTAAATCTTCTAGTACTTATCAGCTGCTTTATGCTCCAGAGGAAGTTCTTTTCTTTTTTAATTTCCTTTCTGTCTGACCACAGTGCTTTCTGCTGACACCTCTGTCCATTTTAGGAACTGCTCAAAGCAGGATAGGTTTGCTATGGGGATTTGCTTCTACTCTGGACAGTTCCTAAAATGGACAGATGTGTCAGCAGAGAGCACTGTGGTCAGACAGAAAGGCAATCCAAAAAAAAAAAAAGAACTTCCTCTGGAACATAGAGCAGCTGAAAAGTACTGGAAGGGTTAAGATTTTTAAACAGAAGTAGTTTACAAATCTGTTTAACTTTTGGCACCAGTTGATAAAATTTTTATTTTCCGGTGGAGTACTCCTTTAAGTCTTTACTCTGACATCCTTGCATTTGTCTAATTTTTTTAAATGACAGCCACTAGATAAAGGGAACATGGTCAGGAATTACCTGGGCCCTTACTTCATTGCGGAACAACTCATGGGCTTTTGAGGCATATTTGCAAAAAGACTTGCTAATGGAAAAGGCAATGGAGATAAAAATAAGCCATTTTCAGAATCCTTATGACTCGGCCTATTTAGCCATGTTTTTTTTTCTGCTGAAAGATCCACTTAAATGATTAAGCTACAGCTAAAACCCAAAGCAATACACTGAACTGTGTGAATCTTTGAAGACTGAATCTGTCAAATGTATAGAACGACAAAAAGTCACAGTGTAGCCCTACTCTAAAATAGCAACTGGATGTTACCATTCCCATTATCAAACGCCAACATTGTCCAATAAGTGATCACAGTGTCAGACTGGATACAGATATGTCCTAGAAGTTGTCCATTTATTGATACATTTCCAGGAGGAATAACAACCACAGGGCCGGCAGCGTGTGACGTCACGCCTCCGCCCCTCAATGCAAGCCTACGGGAGGGGGCGTGATAGCTGTCACGCCCCCTCCCATAGACTTGCATTGAGGGGCGGAGCGTGAGGTCACACGGGGGCAGAGACGTGACGTCCCATGCCGCCGGCCCTGTGGTAGCCGTAATCAGACCGGGAGCGAACACGCTCCGGGGACTGATTACAAACGGGGTGCCGCGTGCAAGATCGCGGGGGTCCCCAGCGGCAGGACTCCCGCGATCAGGCATCTTATCCCCTATCCTATGGATAGGGGATAAGATGTCTAAGCACTGGATAACCCCTTTAATTCATGAAAAATACAAGGATTCACTAAAACAAGCATGTTAGGAGAGCTTAATTGATTGATTAATAATTAAAAGAGCTTAATTAATAACACAACTTATTGGAGAAAATTCAGGTTCCAACACCTTTCAGATAATGTAGACCCTTGGTATAAAATCTTAAATTAAATCACAATAGAACACACCAATGAGGTATAGATAAGACATAACGTATTTAGCGGCGTATAACACGCACTTTTTAGGCTAAAATTTTTAGCCTAAAGTCTACCTGCGTGTTATATGCCCATAAGCCGCTGCAGTTCAATGATTTAAAGCGGGCACTTTAAATCATTGAACTGCAGCGGCTTTGCAGGTGCAGAGACCTGCCGTCGCTGCCGGCTTCTCTGCCCCTGCCTGTCCTGGGGTCTAGAGCCCTGCTGCTGGCCCTTCTCTCCCCCTGGCTGTCGGTGCCGCTGCCCGTTCTCTCCCCCTGGCTATCGGTGCTGCGGCGCCGACAGACAGGGGGAGAGAAGGGGCAGCGGCACCCATTGCCGGCGCCGCTGCCCTGTTGCCTCCCCATCCCCGGTTGTATAATTACCTGTTGCCGGGGTTGGGTCCGCGCTGCTTCAGGCCTCCGATGTGCGTCCCCTGCATTGTTGATATGCGCTGCAAGACGCAATGACGTCACTCGTCATTGCGCCACGCCGTGCAGTGCATAGCAACAACTCTTTGGACGCACACCGGAGGCCTGAAGCAGCGTGGACCCGACCCCGGCAACAGGCAATTATACAAGCGGGGATGGGGGAGGCAACGGGGGTAGCGGCGCCGGCAATGGGTGCCGCTGCCCCTTCTCTCCCCCTGGCAATGGGGCGCCGGTACCGATAGTCAGGGGGAGAGAACAGGCAGCGGCACAGGTAGCCAGCGGGAGAGAAGGGCTGGCAGCAGGGCTCTAGACCCCAGGAAAGGCAGGGGGAGAGAAGCAGGCAGCGACGGCCTCTCTCCCCCTGCCTTTCCTGGGAGTGTATCGGGGTAAACGCATGCACACACACGCACCCTCATTTTACTAAGGATATTTGGGTAAAAAACTTTTTTTACCCAAATATCCTTGGTAAAATGAGGGTGCGTGTTATAGGCTGGTGTGTGGTATACCCCGATAAATACGGTGACTTTTACTTATTATTATAAAATCATAATATTACGTAATATTTCTTAAATTAACCACCAACTGAAAGCTTAGGTGGTGCGTGTGTGGGAGGGATAAAGGATACAGGTGAGGCCCTATGCTAACAATGGTCTGTCCCTAACAGAGGACCATAACCCTCCCTAATCTATGTGTGGAAAGGGATAAAGTAAAAAAATGATAGTGGCAGATCTCTCTTAACCAACGCGTTTCACCCTTGGATGGTGAGGGCTCATCAGGGATCAGAAAGGAGCCACTTGTTGGATCCAGATATTCAGATATATAGATATACACACAGTATAGAATTCACAAAACAATCAAAAAGATAATCAAAAACCAGCCGTCGATAAGAAACGGTAGGTCAGAAGAAGTGAATTGGAGGTAGGTATTGTCATAGATAAATATGTAGGTAGTCTTAAGTAAGCAGTCAGAAGTCGTGGTCAAAGTGTGAGGACAATGATACAATATATATTAATACATAATAGTAAAGGGCAAATCGCCGATGGAATAAATCAGATGCAGATTCCAAGATCAACTACAAAAAGAAAGAGACACAAAGAGTATCTAAATTAATGTTACATATAGACATATCAGATGGTAGTTTTATTATCATGATTAAGACAAACGTATGCCTTACCAGAATAAATAATCCAGTAAAGTTACATATTGTGTATTGTCCACGAGTGACCACCGACCATTATGATGATCCTATGGATAGACCAGTATTTTCACCGGTATATGTTCCAAAACTAATATATATCTTAATGTACACAGAAAAAGTCTCAAAAGTAAACTCTTGCCTTACCTAGGTAGATGATAATAATATGCAAATGAGAAGTGTATGCGCATATGCTGATGGTAATTCAGGGTAGATCAATGCTACCACAAGATAGATGTAATCCATACGCTATAAAAGAAGCAAGGAAATTGCCATATTCAGTGCATCATAGCTGTTGGGGATCCAATAGTACAAGAAAGTGGCATAAGTATACAGAAAAATAGCCATTGATAATGAATTTGTACTATAAAAATTATCTTTGTGGGCCAGATCCCAGGGCAAATATACCAAGTTATTCTGAGAACCGTAGAGCAAATTAAGTGCCCAGGTAAGTCAGAGATGGCAGCCAAATGAGGATATCATGAAACATTAATAGAGAACATTTATATATATCCATCACTGATAGAATGGGTAAGTACCACAGAATGACCTGTGCCAAAGTGATAGAAAAGCATATAGCAACATATCTTTAGAATGCTGACACTCTGTGTGGAATGGCTGCTGGACGGACGCCACTGGCGGTGATACCGCCTGCGTCGCTATTTATGCTCGTCACGAAGATAACGTGACGAGCCAACCAATCAATGGTTTGTATCATGGAGCGCAGATGCGTTCCAAGTCTGTGCGCATGTCCGGAAACCCTCAATAGGGATAAAGAGGCGCTGATGTATACACATGGAGGTTACGTAGTACCAATGATGGAGCGCATATAGTATATGCCTTAGATGCGCATATCTGGAAACCCTTCGCGTGGACAGTGTGGCGCTTGTGCGCATGCACTGAAATAACATAGTGCCGATGGTGAAGCGCATATGCGTTCCACAGCGTAGTGGCGCATAATTGGAGAGGGTTGAATAAAGTATCGGAAGTAGTGCACGTGGAACGCAATATGCGTTCCACGGTTAACATTAGATAATACAAAGGAGACATATAATCCTGCAGTGGAACGCATATTGCCTTCCACTAGAACAGACATATGCCCAAGCATAGAAAGTTAAGGAATGGTCCAAAATAATGATCATGCCATGGAAAGATTCATTTAAGTGCAGAATCATTTTATAGGGCAATATATCCAGGTGTAATGATTATGACAATAACGTAATCCCCAATCACTAATACATAATATATAACAGTATATATGGATCAAACCATAATACCTGATAATTAGATGTGGCTAATGATTGGTATAAAGAAAAAAGAAAGCATTTGTTATTAGAAGAATGTGGTCACATATGAGATGTTGGAAGAGTGTTGTCACATATAGATTAAGATATATTGAGATCCAATACCAGGTCTATGATTTATTGAGCAAATTAAGGCAGTAAATGATAAAAATCATTTAGGCCCTTTGGAGTGACCATTTATAAATGATAAATCCCCATCTAGCTTCACTCTGCAATAAAATTTGGTCCATATTGCCACCCCTAATATTTTTCTTGTGGACTTCAATTACTTGGAAACTAATATTCAAAGGTGATTCTGGATGGTATGTATTCATGTGGTTAGAAATTGTTTTGTCACGCTTGTTTTTGATATCGCCAACGTGTTCTAAGACATGTCAGTGAAATTCTCAGTGGGTCTTGCCCACATAGCCCAACGGGCAAGGGCAAGTTGCTAGATAGATGACCCTAGAGGTCTTGCAATTTGCATAGTGGTAATTCTTAAATTCTTTACCATCACTGTTCCTCTTAAAGGATTTTGAAACTTTTATGTAACTACACGCTTTGCATGATCCACACCTAAACGTTCCAGTAATATTTTGTCCAAGCCATGTTGTAGATTTAAGGGGGGTACTGTAATGGCTGTGAACCAGAGCGTCTCCAAGATTTTTTGCCCTCCTGTAGGTGATACTTCCCCTATCTTCCACAAATCTCCCAATTGTTGGATGAGATTTCAGGATGGGCCAAAAGTTGTTAATAATCCTTTGTATCTCTTCGGCTGCTGCATCATATGTCCCTATGATGCGGGGTGCCATTGTAGATTCTGACGTATTGTCCCTGGGGCGAAGTAAGGATCTTCTATCTGTCTCTTTAGCGTTTTTATACGCCTCTCTTAGTATCTTATCTGGATATCCATGCTGCCTAAAGCGAATCCTCAAATCTTGGGCCTGTGTTTTGAATTTGTCTTCTGATGAACAATTCCTCCTTACTCTATAGTATTGACCCTTGGGTATACCTCTTTTTAGAGGTTTTGGCTCATGACTTTCCCATTCCAAAAGGTTATTTCCTGCAGTAGGTTTTCTATAGATACTGGTCTCTAGTTGTCCTGAGGAAGTACGCTGTAGGCAGACATCCAAGAAGGTTAGATGATTTTTGTTGATTTCATATGTGAATCTGAGACCTATATCGTTTGTATTAAGCTTGGTTAAGAACTCCTCAAATAATGCTTTTGACCCTGACCAGATGATAGCAATGTCGTCTATATATCGGCCCCAAAACATTATGTGTTCTTGGTAGATGGCATGGTGGTCACTAAAGACGATAGCCTCCTCCCACCAGCCCAGGAGCAAATTGGCATATGTGGGGGCCACGGGGCTCCCCATTGCCGTGCCCCTGAGCTGGTGGTATATCTTCTGGTTAAAGACAAAGTAGTTATGATTCAGTACATAGAAAAGTATGAAAACGCTAAAGAGACAGGGACAATACGTCAGAATCTACAATGGCACCCCGCATTATGGTAACATATGATGCAGCGTCCGAAGAGATACAAAGGATTATTAACAAATTTTGGACCATCCTGAAATCTGATCCAACAATTGGGAGATTTGTGGAAGATAGGGCAAGTATCACCTATAGGAAGGCAAAAAATCTCGGAGACGCTCTGGTTCACAGCCATTACAGTACCCCCCTTAAATCTACAACATGGCTTGGACAAAATATTACTGGAACGTTTAGGTGTGGATCATGCAAAGCGTGTAGTTACCTAAAAGTTTCAAAATCCTTTAAGAGGAACAGTAATGGTAAAGAATTTAAGAATTTCCACTATGCAAATTGCAAGACCTCTGGGGTCATCTATCTAGCAACTTGCCCTTGCCCGTTGGGCTATGTGGGCAAGACCCACAGAGAATTTCGCCGACGTGTCTTAGAACATGTTGGCGATATCAAAAACAAGCGTGACAAAACAATTTCTAACCACATGAATACATACCATCCAGAATCACCTTTGAATATTGGTTTCGAAGTAGTTGAAGTCCACAAGAAAAATATTAGGGGTGGACCAAATTCTATTGCAGAGTGAAGCTAGATGGATTTATCGTTTACAAACGGTCACTCCAAAGGGCCTAAATTATTTTTTATCATTTACTGCCTTCATTTGATCAATAAATCATAGACCTGGTATTGGATCTCAATATATGTTAATCTATATGTGACAACACTCTTCCAAAATCTCATATGTGACCACATTCTTCTAATAACAAATGCTTTCTTTTTTCTTTATATCAATCATTAGCCACATCTAATTATCAGGTATTATGGTTTGATCCATATATACTGTTATATATTATGTATTAGTGATTGGGGATTACGTTATTGTAATAATCATTACACCTGGATATATTGCCCTATAAAATGATTCTGCACTTAAATGAATCTTTCCATTGCATGATCATTATTTTGGACCATTCCTTAACTGTTCTAGTGGAACGCAATATACGTTCCACCGCAGGATTATATGTCTCCTTTGTATTATCTAATGTTAACCGTGGAACGCATATTGCGTTCCACGTGCACTACTTCCAGTACTTTATTCAACCCTCTCCAATTATGCGCCACTACGCTGTGGAACGCATATGCGCTTCACCATCGGCACTATGTTATTTCCGTGCATGCGCACAAGCGCCACACTGTCCACACGAAGGGTTTCCAGATATGCGCATCTAAGGCATATACTATATGCGCTCCATCATCGGTACTACGTAACCTCTGTGTGTATACATCAGTGCCTCTTTATCGCTATTGAGGGTTTCCGGACATGCGCACACACTTGGAACGCATCTGCATCAGCTATGATGCACTGACTATGGCAATTTCCTTGCTTCTTTTATAGCGTATGGATTACATTTATCTTGTGGTAGCATTGATCTACCCTGAATTACCATCAGCATATGCGCATACACTTCTCATTTGCATATTATTATCATCTACCTAGGTAAGGCAAGAGTTTACTTTTGAGACTTTTTCTGTGTACATTAAGATATATATTAGTTTTGGAACATATACCAGTGAAACTATTGGTCTATCCATAGGATCATCATAATGGTCGGTGGTCACTTGTGGACGATACACAATATGTAACTTTACTGGATTATTTATCCTGGTAAGGCATAAGTTTGTCTTAATCATGATTATAAAACTACCATCTGATATGTCTATATGTAACATTAATTAAGATACTCTTTGTGTCTCTTTCTTTTGTAGTCGATCTTGGAATCTGCATCTGATTTATTCCATCGGCGATTTGCCCTTTAATATTATGTATTAATATATATTGTATCATTGTACTCACACTTTGACCATGACTTCTGACTACTGACTTAAGACTACCTACATATTTATCTATGACAATACCTACCTCAATTCACTTCTTCTGACCTACCGTTTCTTATCGAAGGCTGGTTTTTGATTATCTTTTTGATTGTTTTGTGAATTCTATACTGTGTGTATATCTATATATCTGAATATCTGGATCCAACAAGTGGCTCCTTTCTGATCCCTGATGAGCCCTCATCATCCAAGGGCGAAACGCGTTGGTTAAGAGAGATCTGCCACTATCATTTTTTTAACCTTATCCCTTTCCACACATAGATTAGGGAGGGTCATGTTCCTCTGTTAGGGACAGACCATTGTTAGCGTAGGGCCTCACCTGTATCCTTTATCCCTCCCACACACACACCACCTAAGCTTTCAGTTGGTGGTTAATTTAAGAAATATTAAGTAATATTATGATGTTATAATAATAAGTAAAAGTTATGTCTTATCTATACCTCATTGGTGTGTTTTATGTTAGGAGAGCTGTCAGGTCCTCTTTAAAATAGATAACACATAGCACATTCTTCCTTATACAAAGATAAAAAGCAGTGTGATTCAATATAAACGAACACATTTCCTTGAAAAATTCAAGTCCTTTTAATTAAATGGATAATATTGTCAGCCTTGAAATGAGTAACTGAATAAGTATTCATTTAAATCGCGTTCCTCTAAAATCAATCCAACTTAAGCAGACATGTTTGGGAAGTCAATTGTTTTTTCTGTCCATTAAGTTAAGTTCTTTATAGCAGTTTTAAAGTACATCTTCCCTTTAATACCACATGTAGTATCCTATTGCCAATGTTAATGCGTGCATTCTGCCATGTTCAGGTCTTCAACTAGGCTTTTATCTTCCATACTGCAACATTTCAGATTTGTTGATTTGTTTTCGAATATTGAGTTTGACTTTAGATTTTTTGCAAGACACAATTTTTGGAAACGTTACAGGAAAACAGATGATATATGTGTCAGTTTTCCAAATGAAAACATATATTCTAGCAAATTCAATCAAACCAAATGGTATCTGTCTCTAGGGGGGCAAAAATTTAAGAAAACACAAACAACATGGAAAATAAAACTAACAAAAACATAAACAATTGTATTTATTTTAGCAGCACACAGCTTTTACACATGTAAGTGCTTAAAGTAGCTGAAGAGCTGGAGAGAGGCAGAACAACAGGGAACTGTAATAATAAAAGGTCATTCAAGCTTAAAATATATACAGCACTTATCACATTTTTTGTATTGTATTCTCTGCTGATTTTATTTTCTTTAGAAAAAAAGAAATAAATCTAATAAAAATTAAATAAAAAAAGTAAAAAGAAACACGACATTCTGT
This sequence comes from Hyla sarda, assembly GCF_029499605.1. Classification (NCBI taxonomy): domain Eukaryota; kingdom Metazoa; phylum Chordata; class Amphibia; order Anura; family Hylidae; genus Hyla; species Hyla sarda. The sequence goes on from NC_079191.1 coordinate 339,927,746, forward strand.
GATAAGACATTGTATGAGAAGCTTAAAGGGGTTCTCCGCCCCTAGACATCTTATCCCCTATCCAAAGGATAGGGGATAAGATGTCAGAACGCGGGGGTCCCGCTGCTGGGAACCCCCAGGATCTTTGCTGCAGCACCCATCTGTTGCGGCTTCTGGAAACGCTGGAGGCTTCGGCTCCCGACCACGGTGACGTGAGATCATGACGTCACGACTCCGCCCCATGTGACGTCACGCTCCGCCCCTCAATGCAAGTCTATGGGAGAGGGCGTGACAGCCACCACGCCCCCTCCCATAGACTTGTTTTGAGGGGGCGGAGCATCACGTCACACGGGGGCGGACTCATGATGTCACGATCTCCCGTCACTGTGGTCGTGAGGCGTTAGGATGAGAGCCTCCAGTGCTGCCGGAAGCCGCTACAGGTGGGTGCTGCAGCTGAGATCCCGGGGGTCCCCAGTGGCGGGAACCCCGCGATCTGACATCTTATCCCCTATCCTTTGGATAGGGGATAAGATGTCTAGGGGCTGAGTACCCTTTTAAATAACCAAACTTTCAGAAGAGTCATGCAGGTAAAAATGAGGGCCAGTGGTCAGCATAAACCTACGGTCACTTACCACTCAACCGGCATTGGAAACTTGTCATTTTTTTTTTATTGCAAAAATGTCTAATGGACAACTTGGTTTGAGTCAAATTACTCAGACAAATGGCCCTTTCTGCTGTGAACACATATCCCTTTAAGTTTGATCCTAATACAATAGATAAGCCAAGTTGCATTCTAGTTGCTTGGGATGCTACCAAACAGTTTTTTACTATGGGGGTGTTAGGCTGCATTATTATAGGAAGGAACAATTCTGCTTTACAGTATTCAAGTGTATGACTTAAATTCCAATGGATTGAAAGCATGGAAGCTACTCCTTTTATCCATCTTTCTGATGCAGTAACCCAATTCAGGAATTAGTAACTACATCTTAGCTACATTGTACAATGAGAGTTTGAAGTAGTCTGTATCTTATCTCATCAGTGGCTCAGATTGTTACAATGTTCCTCTCCGTTTTTGCAGCACTACACTTTTCTCATCACACACCAGATGCTTCCTCAGATTCCTCTGAATGTGATATGTAATTATGTAACATTTATGCCTGTAGTTGGAAAGTTACCACTGCTGCCTTGGAGTCCATTGCTATGAGCTATACGCCCACACGCTATGGTGGTATTGTGACTGCTTCATTCCCCCTCCCTATATATATTTTTTTCTATGCAGACCTTCTTTCAGCTGTATACATCTTTAATAAAACAAGTGAGCTAAAATGTTACTGTTTTTCTGCATATGTGTATGTACAGTATGTGATGGTAAATAGGCTTTGTGCCAAATATTGACAGTGCAAAAAAATTGAAATATTATACTTACAGGTGAGTTTATAAATTAATAACTGGATGTTGCACCAAGGCTTCGAACATAGGATAAGCCACAAGTGTAAGACTGAGATTTGTCTTACAGATGTAAGGGCAAGAAAAGTCATGTGAAGTGTGGCTCTGTAATGGGCCATAAATCCAGGTGTTAAAGGGGTACTCCAGTGGAAATTTTTTTTTTAACTCAACTGGTGCCAGAAATTTAAACAGATTTGTAAATGACTTCTATTAAAAAAATATTTACCCTTCCAGTACTTTTTAGCAGCTGTATGCTACAGAGAAATTTTTTTCTTTTTGAACTTACTTTTTGTCTTGTCCACTGTGCTCTCTGCTGACACCTGATGCCCCTATCAGGAACTGCCAGAGCAGGAGAAAATCCCCATTACAAACCTATGCTATTCTGGACAGTTCCTGACACGGACAGAGGTGTCAGCAGAGAGCACTGTGGACTTTTCTTTTTTTGACTACAAATTCCACAATTCCATCTTCCTCCCTCCCACACATCAGCCACCCCACCCATTGTAACATAAATGAGATGCATCTTTTGAAAAGACCTGTGGTTTTCAATCAGGGTGCCTACAGCTGTTGCATTAGTTGCAGATTGATCTCTCTCCCACCAAGCGATCCCTCCACCCATTGAAGCAGACAGGCTCCCTGTCATCAGCTGACTAGTGAGTCAGGTCTCGGCCACATTGCAAGCTGGGAAAAATCTGAAACAACAGTCATTTTGTATGTTTGCAAAAATAAATATTGGAGTGAAAATCAGAGAAAAATTGTGAGAAAACCGTCACACACAAGTACAGACACTTTATTATGAACTACACTAACTTTATAGCCCAGGTAGCATGGTCAAATGAAAAAAAAAATCCTGAAATACCCCTTTAACTGGTTGCCGACACAGAACGAGCTGGCTCATTCTAATCAGCAAGTACTTGCCGTATAAGGACGAGCCTGAAGCTAAACTGTCAAAGCATGTAAACATGCTGTGACAGAGAAGTAACATCAGCTGTCACTGACATTGGCTGTAAGGACCTCCCGCAGTTGGCCCCGCCCCCAATTGCTGTGATTGGTCAATGAATCCAGATTGACCAATCACAGCAAAGGCAAGTTAAAAAAACTACCTTTCACAACTCCGATCTCCTCAGTGCAGGGAGATCAGTGAGGAGATCAGAGCTGTGTATCTCTGTACAATAAAAATCCTCAAAGACTCCTAAACAACCCGTTACCCCTCCTAATGGTCCTGTGTAGGTGACATCAGCTGTCTTGGACAGCTGACTGTAACCAAGCACAGATCTATTGGCCATTGGCTGTCAGGACATGCTGGAAGCTGTAGTTTTGCAACATCTGGAGGGCTGCAGTTTAAAGATCACTTACTTAGAAGCCCACAGCAGGACCACTAATAATGTCCCTCGATCTGGGGCTCCACGCAAGTTCTCAATCCGTGGTGTCAAAATGATCACAAGAGTGGTGAGCAAAAGTCCCAGAACCACACGGGGGGACCTAGTGAATGACCTGCAGAGAGCTGGGACCAAAGTAAAAAAGGCTACCATCAGTAACACACAACGCCAACAGGGACTCAAATCAAGCAGTGCCAGACGTGTCCCCCTAATGCTAGCCTTTGTCCAGGCCCGACTGAAGTTTGCTAGAGAGCATTTGGATGATCCAGAAGAGTATTGGGATGATGTCATATGGTCAGATGAAACCAAAGTAGAACATTTTGGTAAAAACTCAACTCGTCATGTTTGGAGGAAAAAGAATGCTGAGTTGCATCCAAAAGAACACCATACCTACTGTGAAGCATGGGGGAGGAAACATCATGCTTTGGGGCTGTTTTTCTGCTAAGGGACCAGGACGACTGATCCGTGTAAAGGAAAGAATGAATGGGGCCATGTATCATGAGATCTTGAGTGAAAACCTCCTTCCATCAGCAAGGGCATTGAAGATGAAACGTGGCTGGGTCTTTCAGCATGACAATGATCCCAAACACACTGCCCAGGCAACGAAGCAGTGGCTTCGTAAGAAGCATTTCAAGGTCCTGGAGGGGCCTAGCCAGTCTCCAGATCTCAACCCCATAGAAAACCTTTGGAAGAAGTTGAAAGTCCGTGTTGCCCAGCAACAGCCCTAAAACATTACTGCTCTAGAGGAATGGGCCAAAATACCAGCAACAGTGTGTGAAAACCTTGTGAAGACTTACAGAAAATGTTTGACTGTCATTGCCAACAAGGGGTATATAACAAAGTATTGAGATGAACATTTGTTATTGACCAAATACTTATTTCCCACCATGATTTGCAAAAAAAATTCTTCAAAAATCAGACAATGTGATTTTAGGAATTTTTTTTCTCATTATGTCTCTCATAGTTGAGGTTTACCTATGATGAAAATTACAGGCCTCTCTCATCTTTTTAAGTGGGAGAACTTGCACAATTGGTGGCTGGCTAAATACTTTTTTGCCCCACTGTGTGTGTATATATATATATATATATATATATATATATATATATATATATACATATATATATATATATATATATATATATATATATATATATATATATATGTATACACACGTTTTTTTCTTTATATTGGAATTCCCATTTAAAACATACACAAAAATTTGGCAGAGTTTAATCTATAAAGTAGTGAGTTGTAGCAAATGGACATTTAAACACAAAGACACATATTTAAAACAAGTCAGAATGCTTTGGGGAAAAATAAACTGCTTCAGAATTGCTCTCTGAACATGTCTAATATGCCATTTTTTTTTAAGTCTGCTGCTCAGACATTCACCCCAATTCTGAATGGACTATCTGCTTAAATGGGCAGATTCACATGGGCTCCCTGTCTGACCTTAAAGGGGTGCTCTGCTGCTCAGTGTTTGGAACAAACTGTTCTGAATGCTGGAGCCGGCACCGGGAGCTAGTGACGTCATAGCCCCGCCTCCTCATGACGTCACGTCCACCCCTCAATGCAAGTCTATGGCTGTCATGCCCCCTCCCATAGACTTGCATTGACTGGGAGGGCATGGCATAATGATAGGGGCAGGGCTATGACATCACGAGCTCCCGACGCCGGCAGTGGCTGCTTTTATCAGGATTGTCTGTATGTACTGTGCTTTCTTCTCTGTGATCTCCAGGACAAAGCCATGTCTCACCCTGTGCATGGAGCACTTTATTGACACCTGCTCTGTTTATTAAAGCGCTGGAGATACCTGCGTACAGCGCTCATGTATTTCCAGTGCTCCCATGCAGAATGCACGGAGCACATGCCAACACACCGCTTTATGCACAGGGTGAGACAGGGCTTCGTTCTGGAGATCCCGTGGAAAAGGAATACATTTTAAAGTAGTGGAGTACCACTTTAACTTTGATATAAGACAAACAAAAGTGCTAACAACAATGTTAGTTAAGACAGGTACAGTAACCACTGGCACTGGGGTGAAGTGTCAGTCCTCCACTTGCGCGTTCCCATGGCTATCGGCATGAAATCATGGCATGAGGTCAACAGCACCATGTAACACGTGAAACACTAAGATGCCGGCCAATGGCTTATTGGTGGTCACATATCCCAAATTTACAAAGTCTGGACATTCATGACCAAACAGGAGTGGTCACTGAGGGATTATTTCATGTAATATTAATAACAGTGTTTAAACTTAAAGCACAATAAACTACAATTAATAGTTAATAAAACATGTTTGCAAATAACCTAAGGTTACGAATTAATTTATGGTAAAGAATACATTTTGCTATGCCCTTTTCTATTCCTGGTGTTTTAATTCTTGTTTTTTTACGTATTATTACATCTCACCCGACAGCTGCTCTCTCTGAAATGTCAGCTATGTTGTATTATTTACCTGAGACCATTATGCATTTTCTATTTGGCTCTATTTTTTTCTTGTAAGTTATGTGTTAGGAGATGGTCATTAGCAAGTTTAATTTCTCTCATTAGCATTTAGTTCTACAACATTTGAATAGTCCACTGTGCACCATGTCATTTATCATTGTAGTCAGCCCTATTCTAGTACTTTGATCTTTAAAAACAAAACTGCTACTAAGGAAAAATAATTTCAGCCAATAAATAATCATTTTGCCATTTAAATTCTGGTCATAGATAGATTCTGATATTTCACTATACAAATAGACTTCTGATTGTGGAAATGTCACACAACCTTTTATATTTAAGTGGTTTCCCTCTAGAATACAAAAAACTCAATACAGTACATAAATCCCAGAGTTACCCTCATGTCTGAATTATTGTAGTATTCAGCTCAGCTATCATACATTAATCATGGTCTTCTATACAGGCATCATGTGATGAATAACCACCATTACTGGTAGACAAAATGTAACACTGCCTACTGGGGCCATCACCCACAGAGATACTTCTGCCATCCGTCTACTGTCTAAGTTGTGTCAACAGGTTGCACGTTCTGTTTATAAACCATAAAGATGAGAATAAACAGGGGCATTTATGTTACACATGTATATGTCACATGGGTGCAGAAGAGTGAAAGCACTTAGTCTTGAGCAGGAGAAAGGCCATGCAGAGAAAGGTCTGCCATGTTAAATGCCTGCGACCTACTGTATAGGTCCCCCAACATACATTTCGCCTGTTAATGCTAAATCAGGTGGTGTTTACTCATTATTCATAGCAGGTATTTCTTTACAGGTTAAACACTTTCCTGTGCTGTGTGTAGTCTATCTCATATTTTTTGCTGTGCTTTTTTGCCTATTTGTCTTTGGATACATATGAGATGGAAAATGAGTGGGATATTTAAAAAAATATATTGAATCCTAGTTGCGAGGGGTGTATGACTTATGAGAATAAAAGTGTCTAAAACAGAAGAAAACCAATGGGGATGAATAAAAGTGTAATGGGGGCAATAAATGACAGGAAAAAAAACATTTAAGCTACTAGAACAGGAAGGTAGTGAAGGAGCGTTAACAAGCTCTTGGGGAAAAAATTTTTATATGTAAAAAACAGATAAAAGCTGCAAAAAAAGGAGACAGAAAGATTACTTGCCAAAGAGAGTAAAACTAACTCCAAAATGTTGTTTATATAAATAATATAAAGGTTAAAATGAAAGTGTTGGCTTTTTGAAAAGTAATGAGGGAGCAATTATATACAGAGATGAGGAAATTGTAAATATATAAAACATACACACATGTTGTCAACTGTATTTACAGAGGAAAATGAAATGCCAGGTAATACAGCGCCATAAGGTAAACTCCTCAGTACAGGTCACCTGTCTAACCCAGGAAGAAGTACAGTGTCGCCAAAAAGAAATCTAAATAGACAAATCACCGGGTCCAGAGGGCATTCACCTCCACGTTCTAAGGGATTTAAGCAATGTAAAAGCCAGACCCCTATATAAAATATTCAAGGACTCTGTAGTGACAGGGTCTGTTCCACAGGACTGACGCTCAGGAAATGTGGTGCCAATATTCAAAACAGGGCCAAAAAGTGACCCCAGGAATTATAGGCCTGTTAGTTTAACCTCCGTTGTATGTAAACTGTAGTTGGAGTATCTCAATGAAAATAAATTTTTGACTCCATATCAGCATGGCTTTATGAGGGATCGGTCCTGTCAAACTAACCTGATCAGCTTTTTGGAGTTAAGCTCAAGACTGGAAAATGGTGAATTTCTGGATATTGTATATCTGTTTTTTTCTAAAGCATTTGATTGAATCTTATTATTTTTAATGTATTTATTAATGCCCTTGTAGAAGAATTGCATAGTAAAGTATCAAACTTTGCAGATGATACTAAATAGTCTAAAGTGTTTAACACAATAGAGGACAGTTCACTTTTACAAATGGATCTCGATAGGTTGGAGACTTGGGCTGTGAAGTGGCAGATGAGTGGCACATGGGGAGGAAAAATCCAGGAATATATATTAAATAGGAAAATACGGGGACCAACTGACATTGAAAAGGACTTAGGAGTTTTAGTCAACAGTAAATTTAACTGTAGCAACCAGTGTCAGGCAGATGCTGCCAAAGCAAACAAAATGTAAAGGGTCATAGATGCTCACAGAAAATAATTCTACCACTGTACAAATCACTAGTCAGACCACATGGAATACTGTGTACAGTACTGGGCACCAGGTTCACAGATGGGCAACCTGAGTAATAAGGCAATAGGAGGACTACAGGACCCAGAAAGATTATCAAAATTAGGGTTATTTAGATTAGAAAAAAAGACACCTTAGGGGCCGTATGTTGTTCATTTGGTAGAGACCGAAATCAGGATTTCAGTGACAGTTGTTTTGTGTGCACAGTGCAACAGAATCCCGAAACAATGGGATTCTGCAGTATTTGAATTTCCGACCAGAATTTTTCAGCTGGATTCCACTCGGTAATTCGGTCGTGTGAACATGACTATTTATCTATATGGAGTATATATCTGATTGTATATAACACTTTGTACCTGGATCCTGTATATCTAAATATTTGGGATATATAGCTGTATTTGATTTTTATTTTATTTTTTTGAAATTACCTTGCTGAGAGGAGCAGTGCACAAACCAGACAGACACTAACCTACCTGACATTCAGTTTTAATATTGATTTCACTGGGTTTAAAAATTAAAAACTAAATAAATACTCATTTTATCTGGATATACAATAAAAGCTATGTTTTAGGGGGTACTATTTAGAGGTGTATTATACCCCAGGCTACGGCCTTGGGGTTAGGTAATTAGTCAGTGCACAAACCCGCTTAGGGTAATCCGCCTGAAAATTTCACACGGACATTCCGCTGCAACAAAGTCCTATTGAATGGGCTTCTGCGGCATTGTGCACAATGTGGAATTTCCACAGCAGATGTTTCTGACGTGGTGATCCTGATTCTGGTGTCTGCAGAAAGAATAGACCTGTCTATTCTTTCTGCTGATTCAGCTCGGAATGCATAGCCGTCTATGAGACTGCACATTTCCAAGCACTCCTAGCGCCTGCTGGATTGTGTAAATATATCAGCCCGGAAAACATACATAACATGGGAACTTACCCTTTCTACCCTTTTTTTTTTTTTTAAGCTCTTAGGGCTTTGATGGAACATTGACTGTACTTTGTAATTCTAAAAGTGTTAAGAGGTCTTTATAAATATGGTATTTGTTATGAACAATATTCTTTTCAATTAAACTATAATTGCATTAATAACGCTTAATGTTTGTTTTGTTAAGTGCTTTAAAGGACCACATAGAGCTTCCTACCCTCCACTTTACAATATCCCAGGGTTAGCTTATACAGAATATCAATTTCTTTCTGTAAAAGTCAATACTTTCTTTTGTCAGAACTTTAATTTGTTGTTCAAATCCCTTGATGCTAATAACAAACTTGCCTTATTTAGCATTGACATTTACCAGTTTGCCAGAGGAACTTTTATTAGCTCAGTCAATGATTTTATTAGCAAGTGCATTTGTTCTATCTGTACTGTAGAATTCTTTTTTCTGCAGTCTACCGCATATTGTTCTTGGCATGCATTTCAGTGAAACAGTTTGTTACAGTTTAATTTTTGATACATTCTTCTTCACGTTATGCTAAGTAATGAAAGCGAGATCAATTAGAACAAGCCTTAATGATAACTTAATTAATCATTTAGTCTTCATCTCTGTGATGCTTAAAATGTTCTCTTGCATCAGTTGTAACAATTATTTTTTATCTCATTTAAAACCCTTGTTGAACATAAACTTTTTATAAGTTGGAATAATTAGAAACACTTTGGAAGTTAATGAGAGAGTATTTGGTACACCAATTAATTCACCATATTTCCTTCCAATTGTTCTGCTGTAAATGCAAATTTATTGACAAATGCTCAGATTGTATACTGCCTGAGCATTATCGCTTACGGTTTAATTACATTGCCTGGGTCAATACAAATTACAAGATAAATTCAATTTCAAGATCTATAAAAGGGTTTATACACATGAGAAAATGATAAAGAATTACCTGGGATATCAATTTTTTTTTAAATTCTGCTCCATGTAGTGGTAAATAAAAACAAAGAAAAAACCCATATACTTACCTTCCTGTCTTCCCTGCCACTACTATTTTGGAGTTCCAGTCCCAGCTGTGTGGCACTTAAGATGATGTCTTAGGCCCCCTCAGCCAGTTAGTGGACACATCGGTGTCTATGATGTCATACACCTTAACAAGGATGCCCCATGCAGCAGAGACTCGAGCTCCATGATGGGGGGCAAGAAAAGGTAAGTATATGTTTTTCTGTTTTTTTTTATTTACCACCTCCCAGAACAGAATAATAATAAAAAAAAACTGATGCCCAGATAACCCCTTTTAAAATAAACAAAACAAATGTTTTCATTCAAAATAAGGGAAGCACCACCTTGCATTTCTAACACAAAAAGTACGATGAACCCTCTCCAAGACTAGCTCTTTGAGAAAGAACCTACATGAGAAGAACTATAACTTTGGACTAATGAATAAGCCACAAAATAAGGTAAGCAGAGAAAAATATTAATAACCTACAAAATCTTACCACAAATAACCACAAAATCATGATATTACAAAAAAAAAAATATTATATATAATTTATAACAAAAAGTAATCAACCACACATGTTTTGACCCACTTCTTCTGTGATTGGTGAGGAGAAAAGAAGCGGGGCAAAATGTGTCAGAGTGTGAGGTGGGGGAAACATCTGAGCAACTGCTAGTGTTGTATGGTAGGTATTGTTATGTGCATAGCTTCAGAATTTTGAGTGGTCAGCTCACCATGTGAGGAGACACATCACAGGGTTTCAGTTGTACTTTAATAAGCATGAGGTAGTTAACTCTAGGCTAATCACTGCAATATTTGCAATTTTTATGCATATTGCATATGCAATATAACATATGTATTTGGTGGTAAGGGGCTACAACCCCACCTTATACTGTGCTCATACTTTGCTATAAGTATATATAGTTTTTTTTTTTTTACTTTTTCCACTGTGGGGCCTGAACAACATTTTTTTTAAGATCTGAGAGTCTTTGAGCTGGAGAAACTAAATAACGAGCTTTCTACAATGCCTCCTTCTATGATTGAGTAGCTTATTTTTGTGCAGTTAAAGTAAATGAACCAATCATTCAATAGACTTTTAATTGAAAAGATAATTTGTTTATTGAGAAGAGTCTTGCATTCAGTATTGCTTGCTAGCTGAAGCCTGCAGTCAGATGTAATACATTTGAGTGAAATCTTTCTTTGAATCAGTTGTGACTTTGGACAGAGTGATAGGTTGGAATACACTCAGTAAGCACCCACTGTGAAATTCAGTTTTTCTAGTAAGCGGCTGAATTAATGGTATCTGAGACACGCTCCACATGTTTCACAGGAAGGCTACAAGATATACAGACGGAAAAAAAATAGAATAGTTTCAGAACATCTGATATTTTTATAAGAGGAGATAATGGGAACTATTCATTAGTGATTATGATGTAGTTGTTTCTTATGTAGACAAGGTGAAATGAAATGTACAAACCTAATTATAAATTGTAACCTGTAAGAGTACAATCACGTGTAACCACAATTTTCCCCAGCGGATGGATTATGATGCAGATTTGTTTTTTTGGATTTTCCTCTGCAGATTTTGGTACAGAATATGATAATTGAAGTAGGAGGCTTGGTATGCTTGGTATGCTATGTTAGCGTTTTATTTTTTACAAAATAGTTCATACAAAAATATTTGACATTACACATTTTACCACATATCCTGTATCCCTCCTTCCCCCCTCCCCCACTTAGCTACCTAAAAGAAAAAGATGCTGTCAGAACCTATAGGGTTAAAAAGTTCTGACAGCTTCTTTGTTGTTTTTTGTTGCTAGGTTACGCCCGGCTGTCTGGACTGGTCAGCTGACCTTGATTGCAGCACCTGTTCTGGCTCCATTTAGGCTAGCAGTCTACTCCAGCTTATATATAGAGTTCAGTTTGTACTCTAGCTAGCTGTCTTCTGAATTTGGTATATCTGGCTTTCTGAACCTTTTGCTCCTCTCTCTGACTATTCTCTCTGGTATTAGCAACTTTGTACTGTGACATCTCCTGGCTTCAGATACGGACAGTTGACACTGGACTTGGGGGATATTTATCAAAAGATTTAGACTGTTTTTTCCTGTCTAAATTTGTCGCACAGAAAGTCGCAGTCTAAATATGTGCGACTTTTTTGCAACTTTTGCTCTAGAGGATTTTTAGAACATGATGCATGCTAGTCTATTTTAGATGGAAATACATTGGAAAATGCATTGGTGCTGAATTTATCAAAAGCGACTTTTCAGCGACAAGTTGCATCGGCTGAAAGTACACCGAAATGTCAGACCATGTTGGAGCAGGTTTAAATATAGTCTAAAGAATAGATCACCGAAGTCTGTGCACAGAATTTATCAAGAGCCGCGCGCCTTTTGATAAATTGGGCGCACAATAGACCAGCCTAACCCTCTGTAGTTTGGTCTATATTGATGCGGGACATAGACAGCTTTGATAAATATCCCCCATTGTGTGAGTGTTTAGTCTTCCTTTGTTAATCTGTCTGTTCCTACTGTCCCCGGACCTAGTCTGTGTCATTGTAGTTTATTATTTTGACAATTACGCCCCTCATGTATAAGGAAGGGACTGTTTTTGGGGTTACGGACCTGTCGTTTAGGGCAGGTACGTAAGTAGGTAGGGACAGGGGAGCGGGCGAGAATAGAGTGCACTCCTTCCCTGCTTATTCCTGACAGACGCAAAAATGTAGAAAAATTTAGAAGAAAAAAAAAGATAAAAAGTAGAAACACTACTCACATTTAAAACTCTTTCCACCTCTTTCCCATCCCATTCTTTTTCCAAAGGGGTATCTGGTGCAAACCGTTTCCTAAGAATCACTATTTTGGCTATGCAAATTATCTTTAACCCCTTCAGGACCAAGCCCATTTTGGCCTTAAGGACCAGAGCGTTTTTTGCACATCTGACCACTGTCACTTTAAACATTAATAACTCTGGAATGCTTTTAGTTATCATTCTGATTCCGAGATTGTTTTTTCGTGACATATTCTACTTTAACATGGTGGTAAATTTTTGTGGTAACTTGCATCCTTTCCTTGATGAAAAATTTGAAAATTTAGCATTTTTCTAACTTTGAAGCTCTCTGCTTGTAAGGAAAATGTATATTACAAATAAAAAAATGTTTTATTCACATATACAATATGTCTACTTTATGTTTGCATCATAAAAGTGACAAGTTTTTACTTTTGGAAGACACCAGAGGGC